>NC_057794.1:318603429-319203429 GCF_018294505.1 Triticum aestivum | reverse complement strand
TCGGAGAGGTATCTCTGGGCCCTCTCGGTAATGCACATCACTCAAGCCTTGCAAGCATTGCAACTAATAAGTTAGTTGTGGGATGATGTATTACGGAACGAGTAAAGAGACTTGCCGATAACGAGATTGAACTAGGTATTGAGATACCGACGGTCAAATCTCGGGCAAGTAACATACCGATGACAAAGGGAACAACGTATATTGTTATGCGGTCTGACCGATAAAGATCTTCATAGAATATGTAGGAGCCAACATGAGCATCCAGGTTCCACTATTGGTTATTGACCGGAGACGTGTCTCGGTCATGTCTACATAGTTCTCGAACCCGTAGGGTCCGCACGCTTAAAGTTCGGTGACGATTGTAATTAGGGTTTCTTTGTTTTGATGTACAGAAGGTTGTTCGGTGTCCCGGATGTGATCACGGACTTGACGAGGAGTCTGGAAATGGTCGAGACATAAAGATTGATATATTGGAAGCCTATATTTGGATATCGGAAACATTTCGGGTGAAATCGGGATTTTACCAGAGTACTGGGGGGGTTACCGGAACCCCCCCGGGGGTTATTGGTCCTACATGGGCCCTAAGGGAGAAGAGGAGGGCCGGCCAGGGCAGGCCGCGTGCCCCCTCCCCCCTAGTCTGAATAGGACAAGGAAGGGGGGGCGGTGCCCCCCTTTCCTCTTTCTCCCTTCCCCCTTCCTTTTCCAACAAGGCAAGAGGGGGGAGTCCTACTCCCAGTGGGAGTAGGACTCTTCTAGGCGCACCCCTTGGGCCGGCCGCACCTCCCCCTCTCCCTCCTTTATATACGGGGGCAAGGGGGCACCCCATGACACACAAGTTGATCTTCGTGATCGTTCCTTAGCCGTGTGCGGTGCCCCCTTCCAGCATATTCCACCTCGGTCATATAGCGGTGCTTAAGCGAAGCCCTGCGTCGGTAGAACATTGTCACCGTCATGCTGACAAAAATCTCCGTCAACAATCGGCTGGATCGGAGCTCGAGGGACATCACTGAGTTGAACGTGTGCAGAACTTGGAGGTTCCGTGCGTTCGGTACTTGGATCGGTCGGATCGGGAAGACATACGACTACTTCCTCTACGTTGCGTCAACGCTTCCGTTTCCGGTCTACGAGGGTACGTAGACAACACTCTCCCCTCTCGTTGCTATGCATCACCATGATCTTGCGTGTGCGTAGGAATTTATTTGAAATTACTACGTTCCCCAACAATAAGGACTCGAGTCAGGTGAAATCCGTCGATGATAGGGTCTAGGACCAGTGCGGCGGATCCGCCATGACGGATACTAGTGGGGTGGTCCCAGCGATCAAAGGTGATCGGGCAAGCAGACCATGGGTTGAACTTTGGGGCGACGGGCTCCATCCAATAGACGTCCCTTAGTGCACGCTTCCGCTCCCTCTTGGGAATGTGGGTTGCGTATATCATGTTCACCGCCTTCACTTGTGGAGGGAAACCCTTCTGCCCTCCCGTGTTCGGTGGCCGGGGCTCCTCCTCGTCATCACTATGCAGCCCCTTGTCCTTGTTTTCAGCATTTAATTTGCCGGGCTGCTTGAACACCCAGCATTCTTTGTTGGTGTGATTGGCTGGCTTTTCGGGGGTGCCGTGGATTTGACACGAGCGGTCCAGTATGCGATCCAAACTAGAAGGAGCCGGAGTATTTCTTTTAAATGGCTTTTTCCGCTGACCGGATCTAGAGTCTCTGAATCCGGCATTGACTATCGTATCCTTACTGTTATCGCCTTTATTGTGGCGCTTTGGTCTGTTACGATGTTGTCTGTCGTTGGCATCTTTCGTATCCAAAGTGCCCGGATTCCGCGATGTGTTATTGCTGCGAGCCAGCCAGCTATCGTCGCCCGTGCAAAAGCGGGTCATGAGTGTCGCGAGGGCTGCCATAGACTTGGGCTTCTCCTGTCCAAGGTGGTGGGGAAGCCACTCATCACGGATGTTGTGCTTGAATGTCGCTAGGGCCTCTACGTCCGGACAGTCGACAATTTGGTTTTTCTTAGTCAGGAACCGAGTCCAGAATTGCCTGGCTGATTCCCCTGGCTGCTGACTTATATGGCTCAAGTCATCAGCATCCGGTGGTCGCACATAAGTGCCCTGGAAGTTGTCAAGGAATGCGTCTTCTAGATCCTCCAAACTTCCGACGGAGTCTGCTGGCAAGCTATTCAGCCAATGTCGAGCTGGTCCTTTGAGTTTTAGTGGGAGGTACTTGATGGCATGTAGATCATCATCGCGAGCCATGTGGATGTGAATGAGGAAATCCTCGATCCATGCAGCGGGATCTGTTGTACCATCATATGATTCGATATTTATGGGTTTGAAACCCTCCGGGAATTCGTGATCCATAACTTCTTCAGTGAAGCATAGGGGGTGTGCGGCACCTTTGTGCTGGGCTATATCACGACGTAGTTCATATGAGTCTTGTCTGCTATATTCGGCTCGGCCGGATTTGCTTTTGGTGTATCCAGCGCGACGATCATCGTCCCGTGTTGGCGCGCGTGCCCGTGACCCGTATATTGACCTTGCAAGTTTTGCCTTACTGTCCAATACGTCTCGCAGGTCCCGTGTGTTGCCCCGGGCCTTGGTATTTTAGATTGAGTGGCGGCGGGGTGCAGGCTGAACTTCAGGCTGAAATGCCTCTCTGGCTCGGCCATGCAGTGGCCGGTCAGCCGCATTGTACAATGGTGAATGAGGTTTCAATGCTTCCTCCTCGAGGTGAGGTAGCAACCTGTGTTTTGAGTAACTCTTGGAGGGGCGCTCGAGTTCATATTCCTCAGCTGCAAGGACTTCGGTCCATCTATCTGCTAGCAAGTCTTGATCAGCTTGAAGCTGTTGTTGCTTTTTCTTCAGGCTATTTGATGTGGCCATAAGCCAGCGCTTGAAGCGCACCTATTCAACGGGGTCCTCAGGCACGATAAATTCTTCGTCGCCGAGGCTCGCCTCGTCTTCGGAGAGAGGCATGTAATTGTCCTCCTCCGGTTCTCCATCTGCTGCTTGCTCTGGAGGGATGGCTTGTTCATCCTCCGGCTCTACGTCGCGCTGGAGGGGATTGTGGTTGTCTTCGGCACTATCCAGAGTGTTATTATATCCTGTGCCGGTATCACAACTTTTGTTGTGGCGGGACTTAGAGCAGCTCCGCTGACGTCGGCGCTTGGGTTGCTTCTTGGAGGGGTCATCCTCCGCTGTCTCGTCGCCATTGCCTTCTTTAGGGGTATCCACCATATATATGTCGTATGATGATTTGGCGGTCCAGCGCCCTATGGGCGGTGGTTCCTGCTCATCTCCTGCATCGTCTTTCGTACCGTCAATGTCTTCAGAGTCGAAGTCGAGCTTGTCGGTTAAATCGTCGACAGTGGCTACTAAGTGGGTGGTGGGTGGGCAGCGAATATCTTCATCGTCCGCATCCCATTCTAGCCGGACATAGTTCGGCCAAGGTTCTCCTGACATGGAGAGGGACCTCAATGAATTTAGCACATCGCCGAAGGGTGAGTGCTGAAAGATATCCGTAGAGGTGAACTCCATGATCGGCGCCCAGTCGGATTCGATGGGCACGGATGTAAGTGGCTCGGAGTCCGTGGCCGGAGGTGAATCCAGAGGTTTGGTGACACGGCTCTCATAAGGGGTGAAGTCAGTATCCAGCTCTATCACCACTGAGAGTGCGACCTCCATGGCGGGGTCTATCCCTCCGCTCTCGGATAGCATGATTTGCTCCGGATTGACGCCCGAGTAGTTGCGGATACGATCTCCCGAATATTGTCTGACGGCAGAGTTACGTCATGCTCGCCGTGACTGTGTGGCGCACCTGACATGGGCTCGAATCCGTTGAAGATCAAGTTTCCGCGGATGTCGGGGTGTAGTTTAAGTTTCGGAACCCGACCTGATGGCCAGGGGCGTAGCTCTTGATCTGCTCCAGATGGCCAAGCGAATTGGCCTGCAGTGCGAAGCCGCCGAATACAAAGATCTGTCCGGGGAGGAAAACCTCACCCTGAGCCGCATCGCTATCTATGATCGAAGGAGCCATCAAGCCTTATGGTGATGACATAGTGGAACTCTCAATGAAAGCACTAATGTCGGTGTCGGTGTCAAAACCGGCGGATCTCCGGTAGGGAGTCCCGAACTGTGCGTCTAGGCAGATGGTAATAGGAGACAAGGGACACGATGTTTTTACCCAGGTTCGGGCCCTCTCGATGGAGGTAAAACCCTACTCCTGCTTGATTAATATTGATGATATGGGTAGTACAAGAGTAGATCTACCACGAGATCAAGGAGGCTAAACCCTAGAAGCTAGCCTATGGTATGATTGTTGTTCGTCCTGCGGACTAAAACCCTCCGGTTTATATAGACACCGGAGAGGGCTAGGGTTACACAGAGTCGGTTACAATGGTAGGAGATCTACATATCCGTATCGCCAAGCTTGCCTTCCATGCCAAGGAAAGTCCCTTCCGGACACGGGACGAAGTCTTAAATCTTGTATCTTCATAGTCCAGGAGTCCGGCCAAAGGTATAGTCCGGCTATCCGGACACCCCCTAATCCAGGACTGCCTTAGTAGCCCCTGAACCAGGCTTCAATGATGACGAGTCCGGCACGCAGATTGTCTTCGGCATTGCAATGCGGGTTCCTCCTCCAAGTACTTCATAGAAGATTTTGAACACAAAGGTAGTGTCCGGCTCTGCAAAATAAGTTTCCACATATTGCCATAGAGAGAATAATATTTACACAAATCTAATCTGCTGACGTATTTCGTAGCGTGACATCACACCACGGCCAAGTCTTTATTCGAATCGTTTTACTGTCCCACCTCAGTGCGTTTAGCGAGGCGGTTTCCTTGGCACGTCTTGTCAAAGCAGAGATCGTGTCCCCTTATTCCGGGATTCTCACCAATACGGGCGTGGGTAACCCAACCGCGCCATTGATTATGGCGCTTGGGAGATAAGCGAGTTTTACCAGGCTGGTGGGGACGCATAGTCGCGTCCGCCCATATAAGGGGATAAGGATCCACCTTTTCATCCACGCCTTCTTCCTCCTTTGCCTATCCATTTCCGCGCACTCGAGCTCCAGCGCCCAAGTCCGCACACCCCACCTCAACCTTCTCTAGCCATGTACGGAGCGGGAGGCAAATGGATGGTCTCCTCCATCTTGGAGGGACACATCAAAAAACTGAGGAAGGCCGGATACTTGTCTAACGACATTGCGCACTGGCTTCCCGAAGAGGGGCAGCTCATCCCCACCCCGGGGCCTCATGAGAGGGTGGTGTTCCTCCCCCATTTCCTGTGCAGACTAGGTTTCCCTCTCCACCCATTTGTCTGGGGCCTCATGTTCTACTATGGCCTGGATTTCCATGATCTGGCCCCGAACTTCGTCCTTAACATCTCGGCGTTTATCGTCGTGTGCGAGGCTTTCCTCTGGATCCGCCCCCATTTCGGCCTATGGCTCAAGACTTTCAATGTCAAGCCGAAGGTGGTGAGTGGCACCCAGGCGGAGTGCGGAGGCGCCATGTTGGGCAAGATGCCCAACGTCCTATGGCTCGAGGGCTCCTTCGTGGAGACCCTCATGGGGTGGCAATCGGGGTGGTTTTACGTCACTAAGCTGCGCGACCCTGAATGGGTTGCAGCCCCCGAGTTCCGATCCGGACCCCCTACGCGGCTCATCTCCTGGAAAAAGACGGGCCTGTCGTGGGGTAAAAAAGGAGAGCTGACCGGACTCCAAACTTGCGTCCTAACCTTGGTGGACAAGAAGCTCAAACTTGTAAACGTAGTCCAGGTTATGCTCATCCGCCGGATCCTCCCGTGTCAACAACGGGCTTTCAACCTATGGGAGTTCGACCCGGCGCAGCACCGAACTCTGAGCAGGCTCTTCGACACGACGTACGAAGATGCCTGGAAGGTGCTTTTCAAGGGCGCCGAGGCCCCCGCATCTGCTACCGAGGATCACGGATTCAGCATGCAGCGTCACGCTAGTGCGGTAAGCTGTTTTTACCTTTTACAGGGTATTAGTTTTTCATAGTTTGACTCCATGCGGGATCTAAGCTCCCTTACCTTTGACAGGATTGGCAGGAGACGTCCGGACAGATCAACTGTCCGGCTCCTTTGCCCGAAGGCCCAGCGGACGCTCGCTTGGCGAAGCTGCTGGTTCCGGCACCCTATGTGGTGCCGGAGAAGAAGGACAAGAAGAAGGCCACGGGGACTCGAAAGAGTGCCCGGCGCCTGGAGGTGTCGGTTTCATCATCCGACGACTCCAAGACACACTCCTCCCGTGCAGACGAGGAGGAGGAAGAAGAGACTTCTCCCCCTCCAGCGGGGGAAGGGAACAAAAGGAAGGCCCCCCCAACTGGTGAGGCCGAAGGGTCCAAGAAGGGGAAAACCCTTCCTTCGGACTACTCCACCAACGCCGATGACGGCAAAGAGGAGTGGCCACTCAGGGCCAAGCCCCTGGCGAAATCGTAAGTATCCGGATACCAGAGTGATTCATTGTATTCCTCCATTGCACAGCTTTTCCTTACGTCGAACATGTTTATGCAGTCCACCCAAAGACCGACTCGATGTGTCATCGAGCGGTTCCCTGGATTCGTCGGATGTGAATTCGCTTCCGACGGCTACCTCCCCCACCCTATGGACGACGCCGAGGTGGTGTCCCAACAGGTTCCAAGCCAGGAGGAGGTGGTCCTGGAGGCGCCGCAAGGCAACCTCCCGAACTCCAGGCGTAAAGGGGATAGAACCCCCAAGGGCTCCAAGTCCGGCCTTGAGCCAGACACCGCGCCGAAACCTTCAACGTTCCGGACTCCGGTAGGCAGCCTCCTTCCAAGAGGAGCAAGCCTACCGAGCCAGCGACCTCCGTCCAACCGGAGGCACCGGACAATTTCCTAGAGGTGCTTAACGGCGCCTCCATCGACGAGGAGCACCGCACTATTATGAGTGCGGTGATCCAAAAGGTTCAGTCGGCCAAGAGCGGACTGACTGAAGCCTGGGCCAGCCTTCTAATAGACTTTGATGTAAGTAAAGAATATGTAAAAATATTACCACATAGACAGTAGCCCTTGATGCTCTGTTCGGCGTTCGAAAAGAAAAGCAGAATAGAGGATCTAATAACATTCGCAGGAGTCTAACATAATCAAGTCAATATGCGTATGCAGGCTTCGCTGCTGGCCTCCGTCGCACTAACTGCGGAGGTGGATACGCCGAAGAAAAACCTCGCGCGGTCCGAGAACAAGCTCGGCCATGCCAAGAGGCAACTCAAGGAGAAGGAAGGTAAGTAATACCTTGCGCAAGTATATAGAGAAGATGTGGTTGCAAAAAATGACAGGATCAATGTGCTATTATAGGGGCCATGACCGAGGCGGCAACCCTTAAGAAAGCGGTGTCCAAGGCCAAAAACAGAGCAGCCACAGAGCGCACAGAGAGAGGGAAGAAGGAGGCGCAGGTGGAGGAGGTACAGAAAGAGCTCCAGGCTCTCGTGAAAAAACACGAGAGTTTGGAGCTTGACTCAAAGATGCAAGCGTCCGAGCTTGCGGTAGCCCTCGAAAGCGCGAAGTCTGCCAAGGCCGAAGCCCAGAAAGCCCTCCAAGAAATTGAAGCAATGAAGAAGATAGCGGCGGGTAAGGCATTCATTATGCAAAGCAAGCACGTGAAAGTGAATTACTTGTTACTTACCCGAGTCCGGAGCTCTCCAGGAGCATTCGCAGATTTGCCCCGAAGTGCGTCTGATGCTGCCGCCTACTACCGATCCGAGGAGGGGAGCTTGACGGAGAAGGTGTTCTGGTCTCAGTATGCTGAGGCCGGACACCTGGTGCCTTTGAGCGACCAGCTAAAGCAAATGGTCGAGCTCCACAAGGTGGCCGAACAGGCCATAAAGGGCCTCATCGTTCGGCTTTGGCCTGGAGAGGCTCTGCCTGGGAGATCGGGCTGGTGAGGCGACTGGTGGATGCCTGTCCACGGCTTGAAGTAATCAAGCACTCCGTCTGCATCGAAGGTGCCCGTAGGGCGCTTGCCCGTGCTAAAGTGCACTGGGGCAAGATGGATGCGGAGAAGCTGGTGAAGGACAGACCACCATCGGTCAAGGAGCATCGCGTCCCGGAAGCGTATTATGAGGGCATCCTGAAGGGTGCCCGCCTTATAGTGGATGAATGCTCCAAAGATGTAATTTTTGAGTAAACTCGCATTTGTGATCCAGTACGCTGAAAACTTGTTCATATCCGTTAAGCAACGCTTTTGAATTTAAAATATTACCTTCTGTGCGGCCATTTATCAAATTTGAGAGATGGCGAGTCGTCGGCTTCTGCCCCCATGCCACGAGCGCTCCTTTTCCCATTCTTGGGTCCTTCGAGGGAGGCGCTCAACACAATGAACAAGGCAATCGGACTATAATGCTTGAACACTCTCACTTAGCCATAGAATTCTATAATTTTAAATTTCAGCAAAGCCCCTACTGTTCGGAATACCGAGTTCGGGGCGCTATCCACGCCTAGGCCGGACAAAGCCGACTCCTCGCTCTAAGCGGCATAACCTCTCGAATAGCAACCAACTCTCGCCTCATCATGACGGTCAGTTTTAGCTTTCTCTACTGAGGTGCTTAGCCCAGCTCAACTAGGGCACAATTACAGTAGTTCTCCTAGTGCTACCTTAGCCGATATAACGGAACGTAAGGTACCAAAACATAGGAGCCGGGCAAGCCCAACTATTGACCCAAGACATGATTCGGAGCTGATGTATACAATGCTATAAGTTCGGCGTGCCGCACTTGTGAAAGTGTTCAGACTTCTCACACCGTATTGTGGGGTACTTAAGCCCCTGGCATATTGGCCGTACCAAAGTGTACGGGTGCAACATGTCATTAATGAACATATATTCGCAAAAAAGAGTAATGCAATAATAGACAGAAGCTATGCATTGTTTATTTAAAAAAGCTGCGATCAAAGCAGAATGATACAAATAGTGCAATAAGCAAAAGATGGGACTATTTAACATGTCCTTTCCAGGGGCGAGCTGCGGAATGGTATGTGAAATAGGTATACTGCTCGTTATAGAGGCCACCTTAGAGTTCCATAGTGCGGCGTAGCTTTCTACTTCCCTGGTTGTATCGTTTGTGCGGCAATTGTACTGCCGGACAAGCCTTCTGAAGAATAAGAGAAAATTAAGAAATTGGCAGCCCCTAGTGCGGTTTAAGCCGTGTTTCGGGAGTGCCGTGATGGTGCCCCTCCCCCTGTGCCCATGGTATTTCTAGAGCGTAGTTATGTACGCGCAACACGGGTTTCGCAAGTTCGCAAGGGCTGGGGTTGGGGCCGCATTGCTACGCTTGCTCGGAACATGCCAAGCGGTCTTGTTGTATGTTACTACGGACGCGCTTGACGGT
Source organism: Triticum aestivum (assembly GCF_018294505.1). Lineage (NCBI taxonomy): Eukaryota > Viridiplantae > Streptophyta > Magnoliopsida > Poales > Poaceae > Triticum > Triticum aestivum. Next base: position 319,194,067 of record NC_057794.1, on the reverse strand, counting down.
GTCCAGACGTTTAATGGCCGGACTAGAGACTTGCCTTGAGAGGTTACTTTGTACTTCTGCTGCGAGAGCCGCAGTATGCTCCTCCGTTCGGAGAGAGCGTTCGGTGTTTCCATTGACCGTAATGACTCCTCGAGGGCCTGGCATCTTGAGCTTAAGGTATGCATAGTGCGGAACCGCATTGAACTTGGCAAATGCGGTTCGCCCGAGTAGTGCGTGACAGCCACTGCGGAACTGGACTATGTCAAAGATTAACTCCTCGCTTCGGAAATTATCCGGAGAGCCCAAGACCACTTCAAGTGTAACTGAGCCTGTACAGTTGGCCTCTACACCTGGTATGACGCCTTTAAAGGTCATTTTAGTGGGTTTAATCCTCGAGGGATCGGTGCCCATTTTCCGCACTGTATCCTGGTAAAGCATGTTCAAGCTGCTGCCGCCGTCCATAAGGACTCTAGTGAGGTGAAATCCGTTAATAATTGGGTCTACAACCAATGCGGTGAATCCGCCATGACGGATGCTATTGGGGTGGTCCCTTCGATCAAAAGTGATCGGGCAGGAAGACCATGGGTTGAACTTTGGGGCGACTGGCTCCATCGCGTATACGTCCCTTAGCGCACGCTTCCGCTCCCTCTTGGGGATGTGGGTTGTGTATATCATGTTCACCATCCGCACTTGTGGGGGGAAGCCCTTCTATCCACTATTGTTCGGAGGCCGGGGCTCTTCCTCGTTGTCGCTATGCAGCCCCTTGTCTCTGCTTTCGACATTTAACTTGCCTGCCTGCTTGAACACCCAACAATCCCTGTTGGTGTGATTGGCTGGTTTTTTGGGGGTGCCATGTATCTGGCATGAGCGGTCGAGTATTCGGTCCAAACTGGACGGTCCTGAGTATTTCTTTTGAATGGCTTTTTCCACTAAGAGCCTCTGATTCCGACATTAATAGTCGTATCCTCAGTATTGTCGTCGTTAATGCGGTGCTTTTGCTTGTTGCGACGTGACCTGCCACTGTTGTCCTTGGTATCCGAATTACCAGGGCTCTTAGTCATGTTATTGCTGCGAGCTAGCCAGCTGTCTTCTCCCGCGCAAAAGCGGGTCATAAGTGTGGTGAGGGCTGCCATTGATTTCGGCTTTTCCTGTCCTAGGTGCCGTGCAAGCCACTCATCGCGGATGTTATGCTTGAAGGCTACTAGGGCCTCTGCGTCCGGACAGTCAACTATTTGATTTTTCTTGGTTAGGAACCATGTCCAGAATTGTCTGCCCGATTCCTCTGGCTGCTGAATTATGTGGCTTAGGTCATCGGCGTCTGGTGGTCGCACATAAGTGCCCTAGAAATTGTCGAGGAATGTGGCTTCCAGGTCCTCCCAACAACCAATTGATTCTGCTGGCAAGCTATTAAGCCAATACCGAGATGGTCCTTTAAGCTTGAGTGGGAGGTATTTGATGGCGTGTAGGTCATCACCGCGGGCCATATGGATATGAAGGAGATAGTCCTCGATCCATACCGCGGGATCTGTTGTGCCATCGTATGATTCGATGTTCACGGGTTTGAAACCCCCGGGGATTTGATGATCCATTACTTCATCTGTGAAGCATAGTGGTTGTGCGGCGCCTCTGTATTGGGCTATATCACGACGCAGCTTGAATGAGCTTTGTCTACTGTGTTCGACCCGACCGGATTTACTGTATCCGGAGTGACGATTACCGTCTCGTGCCGTGGGGCGCCCACGCGATCCGTAGATCGATCTTGTTTGCCTTGCCTTGTCCTCCAATATATCTCGCAGGTCTGGCGCATTTTCTCGTGGCTTGGTATTTTTTGAGCGGCGCCGGGGTGCGGCTTGAGTGGAGGGCCGAGAGGCCTCTCTGTTGCGGCCACGGGGTGGCCGGTCGGCCGCATCATGCGCTGGTGATGTAGGTTTAGGTGCTTCCTCCTCTAATCGGGGTAGCAACCTGCGCTTTGGGTAGCTCTTGGAGGGGCGTTCGAGTTCATACTCTTCGGCCGCAAGGACTTCAGTCCATCTGTCGGCTAGCAAATCCTGATCAGCTCTAAGCTGTTGCTGTTTTTTCTTGAGACTGCTCACCATGGCCATAGGCCTGCGTTTGAAACGCTCTTGTTCGATGGGATCCTCCGGCACGACAAATTCGTCGTCGTCGAGGCTTGCCTCGTTTTCGGAGGGAGGCATATAATTATCATCCTCGACCTCTCTGTCTGCTGCTCTCTTTTGAGGGCTGGCTTCTCCATCCTCATGTGCTGAATCTTGCTGGAGGTGGTTGTCTTCGGCACTGTCCGGGGTGTTATTATCTCCCGTGCCGGAATCACCTTTTTTGCTTTGGCGGGATTTACAGCGGCGCCGCTGACGCCGGCGCTTAGGCTACTTCTTGGAGGGGTCATCCTCCGCTGTTCCATCGCCATTGCCTTCTTTTGGGGTGTCCACCAATTATATATCATACGACGAGGTGGCTTTCGATTGCCCTATAGGCGCTGGTTCTTGATCGTCTCCTGCATCAGTGTCCATACCGTCGATGTCTTTGGAGTCGAAGTCGAGCATGTCGGCTAAATCATCGACAGTGGCTACGAAATGGGTGGTGGGTGGGCTTTGAATTTCTTCATCATCCACATCCCAACCTTGTTGACCATAGTCCGGACAGGGCTCTCCTGAGAGACTTTAGTGAATTCAGAATATCGCCGAAGGGCAAGTGCTGGAAGATGTCCGCAGCGGTGAACTCCATGATCGGCGCCCAATCGGGTTCTATCGGTAGGGGCGCGGAGGGCTCGGAGTCTGGAGAGGAGTCCGGCTCCTTGGATTCACGGGCTTCGTAGAGAATAGGGCTCGTGTTCGGCTCGATCTCCGTAGAGATTGCAGCCCCCGAGGCGGTGTCCAACCACCCATCCTCGATTGGCGTAGTTGGCTATGAATTAAGGGTCGGAGCTGATGCGGGTGCGGCCTCCAGGGCACTGTTCGGCAGAGCTAGATCATGCCCATCGTGACAGTGCGGCGCGCTCGGCTGCGGCTCGAATCCGTCGAAGATCAAGTCTCCGCGGAGGTCGGCCGTGTAGCTCAAACTTCCAAATCTGACCTGATGGCCAGGGGCGTAGCTTTCGATCTGCTCCAGATGGCCAAGCGAATTGGCCCGCAGTGCAAAGCCGCCAAATACGAAGATCTGTCCGGGGAGAAAAGTCTCACCCTGGATCGCATAGTCATTGATGATCGGAGGAGCCATCGGGCCTAAAAGTGATGACACAGAGGAACTCTCAATGAAAGCACAAATGTCGGTGTCAAAACCGGCGGATCTCGAGTAGGGGGTCCCGAACTATGCGTCTAGGCGGATGGTAACAGGAGACAAGGGACACAATGTTTTTTCCCAGGTTCGGGCCCTCTCGATGGAGGTAAAACCCTACTCCTGCTTGATTAATATTGATGATATGGGTAGTACAAGAGTAGATCTACCACGAGATCAAGGAGGCTAAACCCTAGAAGCTAGCCTATGGTATGATTGTTGTTCGTCCTGCGGACTAAAACCCTCCGGTTTATATAGACACCGGAGAGGGCTAGGGTTACACAGAGTCGGTTACAATGGTAGGAGATCTACATATCCGTATCGCCAAGCTTGCCTTCCGCGCCAAGGAAAGTCCCTTCCGGACACGGGACAAAGTCTTGAATCTTGTATCTTCATAGTCCAGGAGTCTGGCCGAAGGTATAGTCCGGCTATCCGGACACCCCCTAATCCAGGGCTCCCTGAGTCGGTGTCAAAACCGGCGGATCTCGGGTAGGGGGTCCCGAACTGTGCGTCTAAGGCAGATGGTAATAGTAGGCAGGGGACACGATGTTTACCCAGGTTCGGGCCCTCTTGATGGAGGTAATACCCTATGTCCTGCTTGATTGTTCTTGATGATATGAGTATTACAAGAGTTGATCTACCACGAGATCGTAGAGGCTAAACCCTAGAAGCTAGCCTATGGTATGATTGTCTGTTGTCCTACGGACTAAACCCTCCGGTTTATATAGACACCGGAGGGGGCTAGGGTTACACAAGGTCGGTTACAAGGGAGGAGATTTACATATCCGTATTGCCTAATTTGCCTTCCACGCCAAGGAGAGTCCCATCCGGACACGGGACGAAGTCTTCAATCTTGTATCTTCATAGTCCAATAGTCCGGCCAAAGGATATAGTCCGGCTGTCCGGAGACCCCCAAATTCAGGATTCCCTTAGGCGGCTTCGGCACCACGCCCGCTGGAAGTCGTTGCCGCAAGCTCCTTGATTTCGAACGACGAGGCAACTAGCACCGCACTCGCTGACTGGGTGCGACGAGGCGGGACGGGTCCTTTGAACCAAGCGATCCTGGACGTCCAAGGCAAACTTCAAGCTGAAGCCGACACCGTGAAGTGGTGCAACCACGCGTTCCTACAGTCGCGAGCGGCCATCCGGGTATGCTTATTCATCTTTGACTCTTTTATTTCTTGTACTTCTCTGTGGGGGCGCGCCAGCGCACCCACTGGGTGTAGTCCCCGAGCTTCGGGCCGGCTGCTGAGCAGGCAGCTCGGAGCTTTATTTGGCGAGCTCCGAGTGCTGACTTTATCTGCTATCTTCTTCATAGGACTATCACAACCTCTATGCAGTCGCCCTAAACTCTAACGTCCGAGAGCTGGACCGACGGGCCGTCGACTTGTCGGAGAGCTGGAGTAAGTCCTTGTTTACTTTCTCTACGGGGGTGCGCTGGCGCACCCGCGGGCTGTAGTCCCCGAGATTCAGGCCGATTGCTGAGCAATCGGGCTGGATCTTCCGACAACTGTTCTTCTTCTTCGTTGATTGCTGACGCCTTTTTATTTCTCCCTTCTTGCAGAGGCCAACGCTGCCCTGCAGCAGCAACTTGGTGAAGCCGACATCGTCTTGCGCGCCAAGGAGGTGGAGTGCAACAAGCTGGCCGAAGAGCGTGACCGGCTGGCCACACAACTGGTGGAGCAGGCAGAGCTTCTCAAGACGGCTCAAAAAGAGGCAGAGGCGAAGGAGTCTAGTCTCCTTGCTGAGTTCGAGACCGAGTGCTCTGGTTGGACTGATAAGGAGGCCATGCTGACTGCCGGCTTCGTCAAGATCGAAGACATGGTTGACGGTAAGCTTCCCTCCTTTTTCTTTCTTTGAGCTGCCGGTTGCTTAACCGAACCGGCTTCCTGTCTTCTAACTTTGTCTCTTTTGCTTTCTGATTGGGCAAACTTCTTCCCTGGCCACACCGGCGCCGCTAACCAGGCCATTGAGGCCTGTCGCGAGGAGCAGAGGGCGAAAGCAGCGCAGATTGCCGCCGACGCACCCTAGTCCTTGAGTGAGTAGCTCCTCAGCATCCAGGCCCGCCTTCGGCCGGCTCATCGGATGTTGCGCCACCTTTAGCGCGTCGGTGTCTAGGCGATCTCCGCCCTGTGGCCAGACATGCCGGCTCCGTGCAATCCCAGACGGAGTGCCGACTGGCTGGAAGTGGCGGCCGGCCGTCTTGAGGCTTGGAAGGGCTCCTCAGCCCAGGCTAGAGCACGCCGGGCCTTGGAGTTCGTCAAGGCGTGGTACCCTGGGCTAGATCTAGCCCAGTTGACCATGTTTCGATAGGAGGCCCAGGAAGAGCTAGTGGCGGTGGAGCCTGATCTCACCAAGCGGGCGGCAGCAATTGCTGAGTACGCCAACACCAATGTCTTCGTCCCGGAGTTGGCTGAGAATGGTGCCGAGGCGCCGCCAGAGTGGTTCGGGCTGAACCCGGAGGATGGCGAGGACTCGGCCGAAGTGATCAACTCCAGCGACGAGGGAGAAGATGAGGAGGACGAGGAAGGTGAAGAGGAAGTGCCAGAGGTTGAAGTGGACGGCCAGCCTCAGCTCGACTGTGCCTCCAGCAATGAGCCACGCCCGAGCGGGCCGACTGCAGCTGAAGGCGACCAAGCGGAGACTGACCAGCCGGCCACTCCACCAACCGGCACCGCCGACTCCACCGTTCCGCCGAATCCGTCTGCTGCTCCCTAGGCTACCATTTTATCTTTGTATTTACCTGCTTATCAGTCTCAACAAACTTTGTTAGCTTCACACAATTCCATCCGTGGGGTGTATTTCAAACTTCTGTTGAATGTTGGCTAAGGGCCTTTGTTATGTAAATATTTTTGCTGAGTTCTACCTCTTCTTGCTTTCTGCTCCTTGGCCTTTTTCCTTTCCCGCCCTCCCTCAGTTGCCGTCTTGCCAGCCGGACAACCACTCTACAGACTACGGCTTGGTCAAGTACTTAACCACTTTGGAAGCGCATGTACTTAGCCGACTAGAGCATTTAGCAATTTAAGTAGAAGCCGGCGGGCCAGCTGTGCGGCAGCCGGTCGGTGAGGCGAGGAGCCGGCCTGTACTATATAGATGCTTTGGGGTCCTTAGCCATTTTTCATGTGGGCATCCATTCTGCCTTTGACTCCTGCCTGCCGGACAGCCGCTCTGCGAGCTGCAGCTTTGGCAGGAGAAGGCTTAAGTGCCAACACATTACTTGTCCGGATGCTGGAAGCATTACATAGTACAAGGCGGCGAGCCCCTGAGTCGAATGGTTGAACCCGGTGCCAGGCGGACTAACACGTTCATAGGTATAATAACTATCTTATAGATAAAGGGGGGCAGTCCCCGAGCTCTTCTCGGGGGACCCAGAGTCTTCATACTTAATACAAAAGCTGGCTTGGTACATACTGCATTAACTGTAAAACCTTCAGAGGAGGTTTGCATTCCATGGTCGTTCCGTCTCCTTGCCGGAGTCGTCTCTTTTGCATGCTCGAGGCTTCTGAGCATCGATCAGGTAGTAGGAGTCGTTGACCAACACCTTGCTGATGATGAAGGGGCCTTCCCAAGGTGCCGAGAGCTTGTGCTGGCCGGCTGTTCGCTGAATCAGCCGGAGCACAAGGTCTCCCTCTTGGAAGGATCTTGGTTTGACCTTTCGGTTTTAGTATCGGCATAGACTCTGTTGGTAGACGGTGGACCGGCTGAGTGCCAGCAGCCGGCCCTCTTCTAGTATATCGACGTCGTCTTCTCTCGCTTCTTTTGCCTCATCTTCGGTGTACATGGTGACTCGAGGGGAGTTGAATTCTATATCCGTCGGGATGACGGCTTCGGCACCGTAGATGAGGAAGAAGGGCGTGAAGCTGGTTGACTTGTTCGGAGTTGTGCGCAGGCTCCAGAGGAAGGCCGGTAGCTCATCGAGCCAACAGCCGGCAGAGTGCTCTAGAGGCTCGACCAGTCTGGGCTTGATGCCAGACAAAATGAGGCCGTTTGCTTGCTCCACTTGGCCGTTTGACTGCGGATGGGCAACGAACGCTAAGTCGAGTCAGATGCCCTGCGTCGCGCAGAAACGGGCCAAGGCGCCATTGGCAAAGTTTGTGCCGTTGTCAGTGATGATGTTATGTGGTATTCCATACCGGATGGTGATGTCGGCGATGAAAGTCACAGCAGTCGGACCATTCAACTTCTTGATTCGTTTTGCTTCTATCCACTTGGTGAACTTGTCCACCGCGATAAGCAGATGAGTCATGCCACCGCGTGCTGTCTTGAATGGTCCCACCATATCCAGCCCCCAGATAGTGAAGGGCCAGGCAATGGGGATGGTCTTGAGTGCAGAAGCCGGTTGATGTGGCTTGGAGCGGAACATCTGGCACCCTTTGCATTTTTGGACCAAGTCTTTGGTGTCTTCTAGAGCAGTCGGCCAGAAAAACCCATGGCGGAAAGCTTTGGCAACAAGAGCTCTTGAAGCCGCGTGGTTGCCACACTCGCCTTGGTGGATATCTCTGAGGATTGCTTGACCTTGCTCTGGCTCCATGCAGCGCTGGTACGCACCAGTGACACTGCGCCTCACAAGTTCTCTGTTAACAATGGTGTGCGCTACTGCCCGGCGTTGGACTTGTGAGGCCGAGATCTCGTCAATCGGCAACTCTTTGTTCACCAGAAATTTGAGGATGGGCTGCGCCCATGAAGGTGCTACTATTTCTTCGACTTCCAGAACTGCAACTTGCACGAGGGCGGTTGGGTCGGGAGGTGGCGGGTTGGAGTCGGCTGCCGCTTGCTGAATTGATGAAGTCCCTGGGCCGACTGCTGCAGTCCCTGGGCCGGGTGCGGCTGCCGCAGTCCCCAGGCCGCCTGCCAAATTCCCCGCTCTGGTTGCCAAGGTCCTTAAGTCGGATCCGACTACTTCAGGAGGATCTGGCACGAAGATGGAATCTGACTCTAGTGATGGCTTGACAGACGGCTTAAGGAGGCGTTGCAGGGCGACGCCGGCTGGTATTGCTTGTAGGGTGGAGCCGATTTGTGCAAACGTATCTGCTTGCTCATTGTCATTTCTTGGTACATGTAGGAACTCGCACCCTTCAAAGTATCCGCTGAGTTGCTGGACGAGGAAGCGATAGCTTGCCATGTCTGCATCTTTGGCGTCCTAGTCGCCTGACGACTGCTAGACCACCAAGTCAGAGTCTCCATAACACACGATCCGGCGAATGCCGAGTTCCTTGGCAAGCCAGATCCCGTGAATGAGTGATTCACTACTAGGAAAACGGCTATAGATGAAATGGTCACTAATGGCGCACCACATGTGTGGTGCGCCATTAGAATATAGCAATGGCGCACCACATACAGGTACGCCATTAGTAATATATTACTAATGGCGCACCTGGTGTGCGGTGCGCCATTAGAAGTTTTGAAAAAAAACAAAATTTGTTACTAATGGCGCACCGTGGGTGTGGTGCGCCATTACTAGTTGACATAGTAATGGCGCACCACACCCACGGTGCACCATTAGAAGTTTTTCTTTAAATATTCAAAAAAATTCAATTTTTTTTCAAAACTAGTAATGGTGCACTGTGGGTGTGGTGCGCCATTACTAGTTTAACTACTAATGGCGCACCACCCCACGGTGCGCCATTACTAGTTTGCCCAGCTTCCACCGAATGCACCCCCCCCCCCCCCCCCGTGGACCGCCTTTTCAGTTTTAAAAAAAATAAAAAAATGATAAAAATGTCAAAAAATAAAAGAAAATAAGTTTGCCATGTGATATGTGGTCTAGTTGTTGGGAAAATTTACAAATATAAATTTCGACTTTATTTGCAAAATCTCTCTGGAAATTTGTAAAAGGTACATAACTTTTGCATACGAACTAGGATTAAAAAGTTTTATATATGAAAAATCATCTACTCGAAAAGTTACATCCGAAAAAAGTTACAGGGCTTTCAAAATCCCCAAAAACCTAACACAAAAAAAGTTACGGGGCTTTCAAGATCTAGAGGCAAAAAAATTCAAAAAAAAGTTTTGAATTTTTTTTTATTTTTTTTTCAAAAAATGATACGTAATATGACCGGGAAGTTTGAAATATTTTTCAAAATTTCATCATAGTCATGAACATGAACAAAGTCCTAGACATCAACAAGGTATAATAGGATTGATATGCTAGATATATCAACAAGTGCCTGTGGAGTGAGCTGTTGCTGGGGTTGGATAGAACTCTGAAGTTAAGCGTGCTTGGGCTGGAGTAGTGTGAGGATGGGTGACCTTTCGGTAAGTTTGACCACGGAGTGCAATTTCACTTGAGATTAAGCATATTGACTTGAGATTAAGATATAATGACCTGAGATTAACAAAAAAACTAAAAAAAAAATTGATTTTTTTGAAAAAAAATTTGATTTTTTTGAAAAAAAAATAAAAAAATTCTGAATTTTTTTTTGAAAAGAATTTGTTACTAATGGCGCACTTCTATGTGGTGCGCCATTAGTATACCAGATACTAATGACGCACCGTGGGCCATACTAATGGCGCACCAGTGGTGCGCCATTAGAATACCAGATTCCAATGGCGCACCACAGGTGCGCCATTAGAAAAAAATTCTAATGGCGTGATGCTAGTGGCGTACCAGTAGTGCGCCATTAGTAGCGAAAATAGGTGCACCACTAGCAGCCCTTTTTCTAGTAGTGATTCGTATTCAGCAACGTTGTTGGAGGAAGCAAAATGGATTTGCAGCACATATCTGACCTTGTCGCCTTTGGGGGAGGGGAGGACGATGCCGGCTCCCAAACCGGTGCGCATCTTGGAGCCATCAAAGTGCATCCGCCAATGGGTGGAGTCTGGCGCTGGCGGCAGGTACTGGGTCTCGGCCCAGTCGACGAGGAATTCGGCCAGTGCTCGTGACTTGATGGCGGTGCGAGGCTGGTAGTACATGGTGTAGGGGGGCAAATCTATGGCCCATTTGGCCACTCGGCCCAAAGCATCTTGGCTTCCAATGATTTCAGCAAGAGGAGTAGTGCAAACAACAGTGATTGGGTGCTCCTGGAAGTATGGCTTCAGCTTCTTGGCGGCGAAGTGTACGCCATAGCACATCTTCTAATAGTGCGGGTAGTTCTGCTTGGACGCGGACAACACTTCACTCAGGTAATACACCGGCCTCTGGACCGGTAGTGCTTTACCTTCTTCCTTGCGTTCCACAATTATGACTGTGCTGACCACCCGGCTGGTGGCGGCGATGTAGAGAAGCATGGGCTCCTTAGCAGTCGGACCCGCCAGGACAGGCGGAGTGGTCAACATCTTCTTGAGCTAGAGAAAGGCTTCATCTGCCTTGTCGTTCCACTCGAAAAAAGTAGTCTTCTTCATGATCTGGTACAGGGGAAGAGCCTTCTCGCCCAGCCGACTGATGAAATGGTTGATGGATGCCAAGCAACTAGTGAATTTTTGCATGTCCAGCAGTTGGGTGGGCACCTCCATCCTGTCGATAGCCTTGATCTTCACAGGCTTGCATTCTATGCCGCGCTCTGAGACCAGCAAGCCAAGAAGCTGGCCGGTTGTCGCTCCAAAGACGCATTTCTCCGAGTTGAGCTTGATCTGAAATCGGCGTAAGTTTTCAAAGGTCTCCTTGAGGTCTTCTAGAAGCGTTCCACGCTTCTCCGTCATCACCACAACATCGTCCACATAGACGTGGCGCCGGCATTTCTCATGCCGAACGTCATGGTCAGGTAACAGAAGGCTCCGAATGGCGTGATGAAGGCTGTCTTCAGCCTATCGGCCAGTTTCAGCTTGATCTGATGATACCCTGAGTATGCGTCCAAAAAGCTCAACATCTCGCATCTAGCTGTGGAGTCAATTACTTGGTCAATTCTTGGCAAAGCGAATGGTTCTTTGGGGCAAGCTTTGTTGAGGCTAGTATAATCAATACACATGCGCCACTGCTTATTCTTCTTCAGCACAAGGACTAGGTTGGCTAACCATTCGGGAAAGAACACATCCATGATGAAGCCGGATGCTAGAAGCCGGACTATCTCTTGTCAAACAACTCTTCTCTTCTCTTCTGACAGGCGGCGCAAGGGCTGCCTGACTGGCTTGGCTTCAGGTCGGACATGTAGCTTATGCTCGGGGAAATCCGTCAGAACACCCGGCACGTCCTTGGGAGACCATTCAAAGATGTCCTGATTCTCACGGAGGAAATCAACGAGCTCGCTTTCCTATTTGCTGTCAAGGTTCTCCCCTATGACAGCGTGCCTCTCCGGGCGCTATGGGTCCAAGGGTATCTTCTTTGTTTCTTTGGATGGCTTGAATGAGCCCTCAGCTTCCGACTCCTTGGGGTTGGGCGACATTTCCGGCAGCTTGCCTGCCATTGCCACAGCCCGGTCAAGGAGTCGCTTTTTAGCCGCAATCACGAGGGACTCGGCTAGCCGGCTGCTGTCTGTCGTGCAAGCAGTCGACTTCTTGCAGTCCCCAGTTATGGTTAGGATTCCCTTGGTGCTTGGCATTTTCATCTTGAGGTAGGCATAGTGGGGGACCGCCATGAACTTGGCCAGAGCAGGCCGGCCAAGTAGTGCATGATAAGAGCTCTCGAGGTCCACCGCCTCAAACCAGACTAGCTCTCGGCGAAAGTGTTCTTTGTCTCCGAAGAGGACGTCAATTTGAGTCTTGCCGATTGGTGAGCAGGAAAGGCTAAGAACTATGCCATGGATACTATCCGACTGGGCTGAAGCTGCCTCTGTTTGATTCCTAACTTCTCCATAGTGTCTCGGTATAGGATGTTGATGCTGCTACCGCCACCTATCAGGACTAGGGAAAAGCGAGCATCCCGCCTCTCTGTGGCACAAGTGGCATCCAAAACCAGGGCATAAGAACCAGGATTGGGCATCACCTCCGGGTGGTCAGCTCTGCTCTAGCCGACGGGCTTCTCAGACCAATGCATGAACTCGGGGGTCTCTGATGCGACTGCATTTACCTCTTGCCATTGCTGTCGTCTGCTGTGCCTATCGTCGGCCACGCTGGTGAACACGACATAAGCTCCATGCTCTTCAGGGTATTCATCCTGTATGGCGCGGACTGGCCGAACCGCCGGCTGCTAGGAAGGGGGAGGCGGCGGTCCGACAGGCGGAGGAGGTGGGAGTCCATCTCCTTTGGCGATCCCGGTGAGCCAGTGGCATTTCCGAGTGGTGTGGTTGGACGGCTTCGCGCCGCTGTGGAACTTGCAGGGTGCATCGAGAGTCTGCTCGTACGAGAAGGCGGGCAACCAGTTGGTCTTGCCACCCTTTTGGCGCTTGGATGGAGGCTGCCCTTCTGGCTGCCGATCTTCGACTGTCGCCACCTGCCGGCTCTTGGAAACCGGCAGCGCGGCCTTGCGCTTGTTGTCATTCGGTTGTTGGCACCGACTGTTGTCGCCAGCCGGAGTCCGAGCAGCTTGAGGAGCCACCTTGCTAGACACATCAACTTTGATTTCCGCCTTCATGGAGCAGTCGGCTATGGCGTACTTGTCTGCTATGATCAGCAGTTCGTCGAGGTTCACCGGCTCGTCACAGAGAAGCTGGTGTTTGAGGAGGGTGCCTTCTCGGCACCCGGCAGTGAAGTACTCGATGGCCTGCACCTCGTGGATGCCTTCGCAGGAGTTGCGCAGCTCGGCCCAGCGCATGAGGTAGTCACGAGTCGACTCGGTGGGGCCTTGGACGCATAAGGAGAGCTAGCGAGGCTTGGGTGGCCGCTTGTACGTGCTGGTGAAGTTGCGGATGAAGGCTTCAGCGAAATCAACCCAGCTATTGATGCCACGGGGCTTTAGGCTGTTTAGCCATGTCCGGGCTGTGCCCTGGAGCATGAGCGGAACATACTTCACGGCAACACGCTTTGTTTCCGTTGGCGATGCTGATGGCTGTGGAGTAGTCGACCAGCCAGTCCTCCAGCTTCATGGAGCTAGTGTACATGGGCGTATCTCTCGGGAGCGTGAACCCTTTGGGGAAGGGCTCATCTCAGATGTAGGGGCCGAAACAAGGCGGACCCAGCTCATCTTCTTCTTCTAGTGCCAGGGATCGGTTGAGGCGGTCGATCCGGTGGCGGGCGTCATTCACTCCGACTCCTTTTCAACGACCGAGGCAGTCGCCAAGTGTTGGGTGGTTAATAGGTGGAGGGGAAATGCGCCTTTCCCTACGATGAGGGGAAGGCGGGCAGTCGTCTCGTCACGGCACAGTTCTTGGGCGGCCGTCTTGGTCGCGCTCGATGGTGATGCGAGTCCGACTGCGGCTGGCAGCTGGCTCCTTGTCTCTCCTATCGCAGACACCACCAGTCCGCATCCGGGATGTCGTGGCTTGGTCCCGGCGGGGAGGCGGATCATCATTTCGCCGGTTGGGCGCTTCAGCGCGGCAGCCGGCCTCTTGCTGCTCAGCAGCCGCGTCAAGGAGCTGCTGAACGTGCTCCGTCATGTGGTGACGCTCGTCGCCCTCGGGTTTGTCTAGCTCGCCCACTGCCGCTTGTGCAGCTCGTATGTTCTCTGTAGTCGTGGCATAGACGTGATGATCTGTCCTGAACATGCTGACGATGGTCGCGCCACGTTGCCGGATCAGGCCAATGCGGCTAGGCCCGCCAGGAGCCGGCGTGCCGCCAACGGCACGGTCCATTTCACGCTGGTAGGCCTCCGAAAGGCTTCTCATGCTGGCCAGCCGGTTGGCGCTTTCGACGATCTGGACACGATGTGCCTCCAGCATCTCTGTGTCGGCGTCTTCCGGGATGGGCGCGGTCAGGTCTTGCATTGCCGCCTGCAACGGATCCTGGCCACCTCCGCCAGAGTGCTCACCGCAGCTGATGACGAGCACCTCCGTGACGGTGCTGCCGCCGTTGTCCGCGCGAGGAAGCGGTTCCTCATAGACCACCATGTTGGTGGGGAACGCGTCAAGCGATGCCGTGTCGGAGTCGACGAGCATCAGGTTGGTGGAGCCAATTTACTCCAGGTCTGCAGCAGGCTCGCTGGCGACATGGAGCTGATCGAGGAGGCCGATGAGGCGGCGCTCGGGGCCTTCCGTGCCTGCATCAGACGCGGGCTCGTCGGAAAGGAGAATCTCACCAACAAGATCGGTGAGGCAGCGCGCCGCATAGCCGACCTCCGCGTCGTGCCGCGCGTCGGCGCAGACGCCGTCTGGCGTGCCGGGCTGGCTGCGCTCGCCAGGAAGGAACAAGGTTCCCGTCCAGAACAGGTCTCCGGGAGATAGTGCACCTTGCCCCATGGTGGGCGACAAATATCGGGGGTTGGGTGCGACATATGCCAATGGATGGCTTATCATGGTGGGAGCGAGTAGAACGTCGCCGCTGCCTGGAAGCGGGATGAGGCGTAGACACGAACAACGGCATATTTTACCCAGGTTCGGGGCTCTCCTAGGAGATAACACCACTAGTCCTGCTCTACGGGGTCTCCGCATGATCACTAAGGCACTAGTGAGTACAATGGTGCTCCTCGAGCTGTATGCTAGAGGTAGAAGAAGGCAGGCACGCTCTCGCCTTCCTCTAGCTATGAGTCTAGTTATAACCGGTTGGGTACCCTTTGCATGTGTGCCCTGGGGGTTTATATAGGCTACCCCCAGGGGTACAATGGTAATCTCGCCGAGTGTAGGTCCCGGTTGTTAGTGTCTCCGATCGCCGGCTTCTTTGCCGGCTGCTGGGGCCCGCCGCCTGGTGGGCCCCGCCGACTGGTCTGGTACGGAGCCGACAGGCTTCTCCTGCCGCTCGTGGGTCTTGCCGGCCACTGGTTACTGTAGCTGCGATGCTAATGACGCATGCTTGGTCAGGGGAGCGTGGCTACAGTCCCGCCGCCTAGTGGGAAATCACTGTAGCCACTCCCGGTCTCACCTGGTTAATTGTGCATGGGCCCCGAGGGAGGAACGGGCCGCCTGCTGGGAGCCGGCCTCCCTCAGGTCCGACTGGTCAGGATTCCGCCGACTTCCAGACTCTCGCTGCCCAATAGGGCACGCCGCCTATAGGCCATACAAATAGGTCGTCGTCGGAGCGGGGCTTTGCCTGCAAGCAGGGACATCAGGGACGGAGTGTCAACAGTGCCGCGTACACCCAGAGATCTCCGCCTGTATGGAGCACTATGGCCACGCCCGGCTCTGGATATGGGGGTGATGGGCTACACTGTAGCCTCACCCTGTCTCGTCTTCTTAATGGGAGCGCAGATTATAAGGGCTTGATGGGCCGCATGCTAGGAGTCGGCCTCTTTGGAGGCCGCCTGCAGGAAGTTGGCCCGTCTTGGAGCCGCCTTCTCGCAGCCGGCCGCCTAGGACAGCCGGCCTCCAGAAGGCGGTACTTCTTCTTGGTGTCGTTGAGGGGCGCAGCCAGCCCCGATGTCTTGAAAGGCTCAGGGACTCGGGTTAGGCTACCCGTGCCCCATTACTCCGACATTGATGGAGGCAAATCATCCTGCGTACAACCTCATGAAGATGTCGGGGAGCAGTGGCGTCCTCACCATGCCGGGACACCAAGGAAGCGCTGGTGGCCCTCAAGCTCGCCTTCAAGGCCACAGCAGCACCGCGCCCGGCCGAGGAAGGGGCCCCAGAGACCCCAGGAGATGCGCCAGCAGAGAAGAAGAAGATGTACTCTCAAGATCGGGCCGAAATGAAGTAGGTGCCGGTCGATGAAGATGGAGCATAAGGTGGCACCTTCACCATAGGCACCAACTTTCCTCTAGATCAGGAAAGGGTGTTGGTCGACTTCTTGCAAGTGAACAAGAAGGTGTTCGCCTGGGAACCCAAGGATCTTGTCGGGGTCCCGAGGGGGATAATCGAGCACCACCTTAGGGTGTGCCCCAAGGTGCGCTCGGTGAAGCTGAAGGCGCGGCGGCAGTCCACAGAGAAGCAATCTTTCATCGTTCAGGAAACTAGCAAACTACAAGAAGCTGGTGTCATTCGGGAGGTGTAGTACCCGGAATGGCTGGCGAACCCAGTCGTCGTCCCCAAGAAAGGCGGGAAGGAATGCATGCGCGTCGACTTCACCAACTTCAATAAGACTTGCCCTCAAGACCCCTTTCCTCTCCTGCGCATCGATCAGATCATCGACTCCATCGCCGAGTGTGACCTGCTGTGCTTCATGGACGCCTTCTCTGGCTATCATCAAATCAAGATGGTGGTACAAGATGTTGAGCAGACGGCCTTCCTGACCCCATTCGGGGTGTACTGCTACGTCTGCATGCCATTTGGCTTGCGTAACACCGAGGAAACCTTCCAGCGGCTGATGCACATCGCTCTAGGCCAGCAGCTTGGGAGGAATGCTGAGGCATATGTCTACAACATAGTAGTGAAGTCTCGGGAGGCAAGGACCCTTCTCAAGGACCTAGAGGAAACATTTGCCAGTCTGCGCGTGGTGGATCTGCGGCTTAAACCAGATAAATGCGTGTTTGGCGTCCCCTACGGCAAGCTGCTAGGTTCTCTGGTGTCACACAGGGGATCAAAGAAAACCCAGAGAAGGTTAAGGCCATAGAAGAGATGAGCCCATCACAGACTCTCGAGGAAATGCAAAAACTGGCGGACTGTGGAACCTCGCTGGGGTGCTTCATCTCTAAGCTAGGGGAGCGCGCCCTCCCATTCTTCAAGCTGATGAAAAGGAAGGGCCCGTTTGAGTGGACTCTGGACTCTGACACAACATTCATGACCTCAAGAGACACCTCACCAGCCCACCGGTGAAGGTGGCGCCGTGCCCTCTTGAGCCCCTGGTGCTTTACCTGGCCGCCACAGCACACTCCGATGGCGTAATGCTGGTGGCGGTCCGGGAGGAGCACTAAGCCAAGGGCCTTCCGGGCAACGCCCCACGACAGGACAAGACAACGCAGCTTCAGGACAGTGCTCCTGAGGCCTCGGCGGCACCAGCAGATGACCAGGCCCCTTAGGGCAGTGCTCCCATGGCCATGGCTACCCCCGCCAGTGGCTATGCTCTTGAGGTCCCCCAACCTCAGGAGGTGCAGGACCCCACCAATGCTCCTGCCCTCGTCGAGCACCCTGTGTACTTTGTCAGCACAGTGCTGCGTGACACGCGGGTGCGCTACCCCATGACGCAGAAGCTCTTGCTTGCGCTCCTCGTCGCCTGCCACAAACTGTGCCACTACTTCCAAGGTCACCCCATCAAGGTCGTCTCAGCTTACCCCCTGGAAAGGGTGCCGCGGAGCCCCAACTTCATAGGGAGAGTTCCTGAATCAAACATCGAATTACAGGCATTCCAATTGGAGTTCAGCACCACCAGGGGTCATCAAGGGGGCGGCACTCGCCGATTTCGTGGCAGAATGGACCGACGCTCTTCGGCCTAAAGCAGGCGAGGGCCGATCCCTCTCACCAGGAAGCGAGGCACCAGACAGCTAGGTCATGTACTTCGACGGTGCCTTCACACGTCAGGGTGCGGGGGCTAGAGCCATGCTCATCTCGCCCACTCGGGACAAGCTCTACTACGTTATGCAGCTCTGCTTCCAACACGACGAAAAGGTCTCCAATAACATCGTGGAGTTCGAAGGCTTGATCGCCGGTCTCAAGGATGCGCCAGCCTTTGGAGCGAAGCACCTCACCATCAAGGGTGACTCTCAGCTCCTCGTCAACTTCTCCAACAAAGTATACGAGCCAAAGGACGAGCACATGAGGCATACCTTATGGAGGTACGCAAAATTGTAAAACAATTCTTGGGTCTGGAACTGCAGCATGTGCTGCGCGGCACGGACAAGGAACCAAACGACATCGCCAAGAGGGCGTCCTGGCGCCTGCCTCAAGAGCCCGACATCTTTGAGGAGCGGCTCTTCAAGCCATCTGCAGCCCCAGCCGCAGCGGCACCAACACCACCTCATGAGGACCTTCCTCAGGCCCCTCCATTGGGCGCCCTGGCTTGTGGCCAAACCTTTGGAGCCCGCCTGCTTCTTGTGCTGGAACCTCAGGAGGGGTGCTAGACCGAAGAGTTCAAGGCGTACCTACTTCAAGGGACCATGCCGGAGAAGGAGGAGGATGCGGAGCGTGTGACATGACATGCGACTACCTACTGCATCCGGGACGGTGAGCTTTGTAGGAAACGGCCGAATGATGTTTCTCTATGATGCATCTCCAGGAAACAGGGACATGAGCTGTTGGCCGACATACACGGCGGGGACTGCGGGCATCACTCGTCATCACGCACACTCATGGGCAAGGTATTCCGTAGCGGGTTCGATTGGCCCACAACGCTCAATCATGTCATCGAGCTGGTGAGATCATGTGAAGCGTGCCAATTCTGTCAGTATCCTGGGAATGGGGGTACCATACTTGCCTGCCTGCGGCCCAGGGCGTGGCTCATCTAGCGGCCTGGTACGGCACATCTTCATCAACAACCACTCAAGACCGTCGGGAGGGGCCAAGCCTCATGAGGCGGATGACACAAGACCTCCTCTGGGGCGGCTTTGCTAGGCTGGCTCCCGAGGAGCGGAGATATCTATGCAAGGGGCACCTCGCGAGGTCCGCGTGACATGACCCTTGACCACCAAGGCCAGGTGGGCGCTAGCGGGCGCAGGGTGCCAGTTTCCTCTTTGGTGCTAAAGGGGCAAGTGCAGGCGAGGAGTCCTGAGGCATCAGGAAAAGATTTCCATATCGGTGCAACAACACTAGCAAGACGGCAGGATGGAGGTCACCATGGAGCCCACAGCTACATCACCACCAGAGCCTTTGGCAGGCGAAGACCGCCTGCTGTTAGGATAGCTTGTACTAGTTGTCCCCCTTCGAAATTGGCCATTGTGGGATCCCTTCCTGCCTAAACATTTGGGAAGAGGACCAAGGCCTCTATAAATAGGACTAGCCACCATCGTAGAAGGGGATCGGCTCATCTTGGATCGGATCCATTCCACCAAGGCCATCTCACTACCTCATCAAGCTCAAGAACACCTCTCCTTAGGAGGCTGTTTCCCCACTGTACTAGTTCATCCGCAGCCTACAAGGCAATCTACCACACCACACTGGTGTAGGACATTACACCACATCGTTGGCCCGAACCAGTATAAACTCTTGTGTCTCTTGTTCCTTGGGTTTGGCGAACTATGCCTAGAGATAATTGCGAGAGTGAGCAGGAGACAGAGATCTTCGTGCGCACCCGAGTGTTCGAACCTCAAGGGTTTGCCGAAATCCATGATCCGACATTTGGCGTGCCAGGTAGGGGTGTGCTCAAGCTTTCCCTCTGTTGGTTCGTGCTCCACTATTCCACCGCATCCATGTCTGATGCTCGCCGAGCCCGTGCTGAGAGCCGGGCCGCCCTCGCCACCCGTGTTGCTCAGATGGCGCCCGTTGGTAGACCTCCCCGCCGTTCTCCGTCACCCGCCGCCAATGCCGCCACTGGCCCAGCAGCGAATGAGCAATAGGCCTCATCACTGCACCCCTCCGTGCGGCGGGACGGACACACCGCCACCCCGTCGTTGACTCCGGCTGGCTCGTCGTCCCACACTCGTCGCGTGCCCATGGACGCGTAGGCCGCACTACTCATGGCACATGAGCTCATGCATTACCGCCCGGTAGACGACCTCTACAATGCCTGGCTGGACTGCATCGCCGAGCTTGTCAGTGCCGGTGGTGGCTCTCCTGCACCATCCCTCTCACTGCCTCGCCCACCTCCAGTCGCGGGCGACATAGCCCACGGAGCACCTCCTCCACCTCCGCCTCAAGCTGGCGTTCTTGCACCAAGACGCACGGTCCGGCGGCGTGATCCACCATGGCGGGTGCCCGCGCACAAAGAAGGAAGCTGCCAGGAGGTCCCTCGGCCGCAAGAAAACACTCCTGTACACCCCGTGCCACCACGTCAAGACCGTGCGCCGCGCATGCTGGTGGCGCGCGGGTACCAAGACTAGGCTCCACCACCAAGAAGAGCTCTGGTGACTACTGCAGGCTGTCGTGCCTTCACCCACGAGCCGCGCAGCGTTGTCTGGCCCGGCAAGTTCAAGCCAGTCCTGCCTCCGCGCTACAATGGCACCCCCGACCCCACGGAGTTCTTGCAGCTCTACGATCTGAGCATCGAGGCAGTCAACAGAGACAAGAAGGTCATGACGAACTAGTTTCCCATGGCCCTCAAGGATGGCGCGCTCCCATGGCTCTTGAACTTGCTCGCGGGATCGATCTCCTCCTGGGGCGAGATGCGCGAGCGTTTCATCACCAAATTCCAGGGCACTCGCGACCGCCCGCCTGCTGCTGGCGACCTACGGCGCATCAAGCAACACCCAAGGGAGACGTTGCAGAAGTATGTCCAGCGTTTCAACAACGTTCGCCTCAAGATTTCTAAGGTGATGGACGAGGCCATCATCTCCGTGTTCTCCAACGATGTCCGCGACGTCAAGATGAAGGAGGAGCTCGTCATGCACGAGGACCTGTGCATGTTCAACATGGCAACCAAGTGCGCAAGGGCTGAGGAAGGGCGCCTCTCCCTCCTCGAGCTCCCAGCAACTTACCAGGAGGACAAGAAGGGAAAGATCAAGGACGTGAAGCGCAAGAGGGCTGCTGTGCTCGCGGCGGAGCCAGAGATGAAGCGCTGATGTGACCACCCCGAGGCGTCCAAGGCCAACCGTCCATTTTGCGCCTCCCACAACGTCCACAGCCACAACACCAGTGATTGTCAGGAGCTCAGGGCCATCCGTGATGGGCGCTTCGGTTAACGCCCCGAGCGCGGTGACCGGGGCTACGGCCGAGGAGGAGGACAAAGTGGAGGGCGTTGGGACGACCATGGCCCTCGCCACGAGTGGCGCGATTAGCCTCGCGGGGACCGTTGGCAGGACCCGCCTCGTGAGGGCACCTGGAGAGATCAGCCTCGTGAGGATCGTCCTCAGGGCAACACAGGCCTCCCTCCGTTGCCACCACCGGCAAGGAGAAATGACTACCACCATCAAGACGAGGGGGCTGGGGGCTTCCAGGAGCCGCGTGCCGTCGCTTGTATCTCGGGTGGTGCTCAAGCCCCAGCCTCTTGATACGTCTCCAACGTATCTATAATTTTCGATTGTTCCATGCTATTATATTATACATCTTAGATGTTTAATGGGCTTTACTATGCAATTTTATATTATTTTTGGACTAACCTATTGACCCAGAGCCCAGTGCCAATTCCTATTTTTTTCCCTTGTTTCAGTGTTTCGAAGAAAAGGAATATCAAACGGAGTCGAAACAGAATGAAACCTTCTGGAGAAGTTATTTTTGGAAGGAAAGCTACCCGATAGACTTGGAGTGCACGTCAGGAAAGAAATGAGGGAGCCACGAGGCAGGGGGCGCGCCCACCCCCCTAGGGCGCGCCCTCCACCCTCGTGGGCCCCTCGTGGCTCCCCTATGTACTTCTTCCTCCTATATATATCCATATACCCTAAAACGATCGAGGAGCACAATAGATCGGGAGTTCCGCCGCCAGAAGCCTTTGTAGCCACCGAAAGCCAATCTAGACCCGTTCCGGCACCCTGCAGGAGGGGGGATCCCTCTCCGGTGGCCATCTTCATCATCCTGGTGCTCTCCATGACGAGGAGGGAGTAGTTCTCCCTCGGGGTTGAGGGTATGTACCAGTAGCTATGTGTTTGATCTCTCTCTCTCTCTCTCTCTCTCTCTCTCGTGTTCTTGAGGTGGCACGATCTTGATGTATCGCGAGCTTTGCTATTATAGTTGGATCTAATGATGTTTCTCCCCCTCTACTCTCTTGTAATGGATTGAGTTCTCCCTTTGAACTTATCTTATCAGATTGAGTCTTTAAGGATTTGAGAACACTTGATGTATGTCTTGCGTGGGATACCCGTGGTGACAATGGGGTATTCTATTGATCCCATGAAACTGTGCAAAGGGGTTGGCACATGTTTTCGTCTTGACTCTACGGTATAATCTTTGGGGCACTCTTTGAAGTACTTTGTGTTTGTTGAATAGACGAATCTGAGATTGTGTGATGCATATCGTATAATCATACCCACGGATACTTGAGGTGACATTGGAGTACCTAGGTGCCATTAGGGTTTTGGTTGATTTGTGTCTTAAGGTGTTATTCTAGTACAAACTCTTGAATAGACAGATTCGAACGAATAACTTTGAGGTGGTTTCGTACCCTACCATAATCTCTTCGTTTGTTCTCCGCTGTTAGTGACTTTGGAGTGACTCTTTGTTGCATGTTGAGGGATAGTTATGTGATCCAATTATGTTATTATTGTTGAGAGAACTTGCACTAGTGAAAATATGAACCCTAGGCCTTGTTTCAACGCATTGCAATACCGTTTATGCTCACTTGTACCAATTGTTACCTTGCTGTTTTTATATTTTCAGATTACAAAAACCTTTATCTACCATCCATATTGCACTTGTATCACCATCTCTTCGCCGAACTAGTGCACCTATACAATTTACCATTGTATTGGGTGTGTTGGGGACACAATAGACTCTTTGTTATTTGGTTGCAGGGTTGCTTGAGAGAGACCATCTTCATCCTACGCCTCCTACGGATTGATAAACCTTAGGTCATCCACTTGAGGGAAATTTGCTACTGTCCTACAAACCTCTGCACTTGGAGGCCCAACAACGTCAACAAGAAGAAGGTTGTGTAGTAGACATCAAGCTCTTTTCTGGCGTCGTTGTCGGGGAGGTTAGCGCTTGACGTTATATCTTTAGATCTTGCAATCGAGTCTTCTAGTTTCTTGTTTTATCACTAGTTTAGTTTATAAAAGAAAATTAAAAAATAAAAAATATATGGAATTGAGTTTGCCTCATACGCTTCATCTTTTTAATATCTTTTGTGAGTATGATGGAAAGGAAAATTGTGCCAAAGTGTTAGAAGAAGAATGCATTAAAATGTTTGGCACTAAATCTTTGAATGATGAGCATGATTGCAGTGTTGTTAGTATGAACTCCTTTAATATCCATGGTACTAATGATGATTGCACTAGTTATGATGAAAATGTCTCCTATAAACATGTCAATTTTTGTGGAGTACATTGGGCACCAAATAGGGAAGATAGATATTGCAAGAGGCATAAGTACTTAGAAACTAAATGGTTGCAAGAAAGGCTAGATGATTGTGCTGAAAATTTAAATTTTCTTGGCCGTACTTGTGGACTTTGCAATGAACAGGGTCATTTAGCTATCCGATGCAAATTGTTTCATGATCTAATCGTGTCCAAAAGTTGTGATGACTTGATTTCCCTTGCACACTATAATGAACTCAGTTTGCTTATGGGTTACAAAGAAATGAAACGTATAACTAAGCATCTTCCAGTATTTGCCCATGATAAACTTCTTGGCTTTGATTTAGAGGAAATTTATATGTATTGTGTGGTGAATTGTATTGAAAATCCTTATATTGCCAACTACATAAAGAAAAGAAAAGAAATAGAAGATTAAGAGAATACTAATGATAGGGAAGAGACTTCCCAATATCCTCCTATTATTTATTATGATGAATCAGGTAACGAGGAGGAGCCTTCTATTCAACCAATCTCATTAATAAGGAGCTCTAAAAAGAGGATTGAACCCACACATGATGTGGTGAAGAAGAAGAAAAGAAAAAGGAAGAGAGGTAAAAAGATATCTCCCCCAAATAATGCTCCTCCTATTACTATTATGCCTCATGAAAATATAATTGTGGAGTATAATGATACTTCTTATGATCTTGAAAATCTTTTTGGCACTTGCTTGGAAGAATATGATAATTGCTATACTATTGGTGCTATCCATACTATTAATGATGAGAGTGATTATTCTTATGATATGAAAAGGCCCAAGCTTGGGGATGCTATGTGTGATAAGATGATGTTTTTGAGAATATATTTGCTGCAATTAATGTTTGTACCAAGCTTGGGGATGCTACGTTTAATGAAGATGATATTTTTAGTCTCCCAAGTTTTGATATGCAAATTTATAATGATGATAGCATGCCTCCTACTTATGATGATCATTGTGATGATACTTATGCTATAAAAAGTAGTGATTATATTTATAAAACTTGTCATGATTATGGTTACCCCTTTTCTGAACATTACTGTTTTAATGTGGAAACAATTTATAGTATTCGAGTCTGTTATGATACTCCCACTATTCCGAATGAGAAGAATCTTGCTTATGTGGAGAGTAGTAAATTTTCTATGGTTCTAGATCATGAAAAGAATTCTTTAGGTGCTGGTTATATTGTTGAATTCATTCATGATGCTACTTAAAATTATTATGAGGGAGGAACTTATGCTTGTAGGAATTGCAATAATATCAAGTTTCCTCTCTATGTGCTTAAAGTTTTGAAGTTACGCTTGTTTTACGTTCCTATGCAAGTTGATTCTTGTTCACACAAGTTGTTTGCTCACAAAATCCCTATGCATAGGAAGTGGGTTAGACTTAAATGTTCTAGTAATATTCTTCATGATGCTCTCTTTATGTTACAATTCTTATCTTTTATGTGAGCATCATTGAAATCATCATGCCTAGCTAGGGGCGTTAAACGATAGCGCTTGTTGGGAGGCAACCCAACTTTATTTTTGTTCCTTGCTTTTTTTCTCCTATTTAGTAATAAATAATTTATCTAGCTTCTGTGATGATTGAGTTTTTATGTTTTAATTAGTGTTTGTGCCAAGTAGAACCGTTGGGATGACTTGGGGATAGTCTTGTTAATCTTGCTGTAAAAAACAGAAACTTTAGCGCTCACGAGAATTGCTACCATTTTTTTATTGGAGAGTGATATTTAGTTAATTATTTTTGCAGATTATTAATAGATATATTCCACACGTCAAGCAATTTATTAGAGAATTTTATGAGTTCCATAATTATACGTTTGACCCAGATTACTACAGACTGTTCTGTTTTTGACAGATTCTGTTTTCGATGTGTTGTTTGCTTATTTTGATGAATCTATGAGTAGTATCGGAGGGTATGAACCATAGATAAGTTGGAATACAGTAGATATTACACCAATATGAATTTAGAATGAGTTCATTACAGTAACTTGAAGTGGTGATTTATTTTCTTATACTAACGGAGCTTACGAGTTTTCTGTTAACTTTTGTGTTGTGAAGTTTTCAAGTTTTGGGTGAAGATTCGATGGACTATGGAATAAGGAGTGGCAAGAGCCTAAGCTTGGGGATGCCCAAGGCACCCCAAGGTAATATTAAAGGACAACCAAGAGCCGAAGCTTTGGGATGCCCCGGAAGGCATCCCCTCTTTCATCTTCGTTTATCGATAACTTTACTTGGAGCTATATTTTTATTCGCCACATGATATGTGTTTTCCTTGGAGCGTCATTTTATTTTATTTTGTTTAGCTTGCTGTTTGAATAAAATACCAAGATCTGAAATTATTAAATGTTAGAGAGTCTTCACACAGTTGCATAATTATTCAACTACTCATTGATCTTCACTTATATCTTTCGGAGTAGTTTGTCGTTGCTCTAGTTCTTCACTTATATCCTTTTAGCGCACGGTGGTGGTTTTATTTTATAGAAATAATTGATCTCTCATGCTTCACTTATAGTATTTTGAGAGTCCTTTAGAACAACATGGTAATTTGCTTTTGATATAATAAAAACTTTCATATAAGTGCATTGAATACTAAGAGAAGTTTGATACTTGATGATTGTTTTGAGATATGGAGATAGTGATATCAAAGTTGTGCTAGTTGGGTAGTTGTGAATTTGAGGAATACTTGTGTTGAAGTTTGCAAGTCCCGTAGCCTGCACGTATGGTAAACGTTGTGTAACAAATTTGAAACATGAGGTGTTATTTGATTGTCCTCCTTATGAGTGGCCGTCGGGGACGAGCGATGGTCTTTTCCTACCAATCTATCCCCCTAGGAGCATGCGCGTAATGGTTGGTTTTTGATGACTTGTAGACTTTTGCAATAAGTATGTGAGTTCTTTATGACTAATGTTGAGTCCATGGATTATACGCACTCTCACCCTTCCATCATTGCTAGCCTCTTCGGTATCGTGCATTGCCCTATCTCACATTGAGAGTTGGTGCAAACTTTGCCAGTGCATCCAAACCCCGTGACATGATACGCTCTTTCACACATAAACCTCCTTATATCTTCCTCAAAACAGCCACCATACCTACCTATTATGGCATTTCCATAGCGATTCCGAGATATATTGCCATGCAACTTTCCACCATTCCGTTTATCATGACACGTTCATCATTGTCATATTGCTTAGCATGATCATGTAGTTGACATAGTATTTGTGGCAAAGCCACCATTCATAATTATTTCATACATGTCACTCTTGGTTCATTGCATATCTCGGTACACTGCCAGAGGCATTCATATAGAGTCATACTTTGTTCTAGTATCGAGTTGTAATCATTGAGTTGTAAATAAATAGAAGTGTGATGATCATCATTTTCTAGAGCATTGTCCCAAGTGAGGAATAGAAAAAAAGAGAAAGGCCATAAAAAGAGAAGGCCCAAAAAATGAGAGAAAAAGAGAGAAGGGACAATGCTACTATCCTTTGCCACACTTGTGCTTCAAAGTAGCACCATAATCCTCATGATAGAGAGTCTCTCATTTTGTCACTTTCATATACTAGTGGGAATTTTTCATTATAGTACTTGGCTTGTATATTCCAACAATGGGCCTCCTCAAGTGCCCTAGGTCTTCGTGAGCAAGCAAGTTGGATGCACACCCACTTAGTTTCTTTTTTTGAGCTTTCATACATTCATATCTCTAGTGCATCTGTTGCATGGCAATCCCTACTCCTTGCACTAACATCAATTGATGGGCATCTACATAGCTCATTGATTAGCCTCGTTGATGTGAGCATTTCTCCTTTTTTGTCTTCTCCACATAACCCCCATCATCATATTTTATTCCACCCATAGTGCTATATCCATGGCTCGCACTCATGTATTGCATGGAGGTTTATAAATTTTGAGATTACTAAAGTATGAAACAATTGCTTGGCTTGTCATCGGGGTTGTCAATGATGAGAGCATTCTTGTGTGACGAAAATGGAGCATGGCTAAACTATATGATTTTGTAGGGATGAACTTTCTTTGGCCATGTTATTTTGAGAAGACATGATTGCTTAGTTAGTATGCTTGAAGTATTATTATTTTTATGTCAATATTAAACTTTTGTCTTGAATCTTGCCAAAATAGAGAATTACATAGAGAAATATGGTAGGTAGCATTCCACATCAAAAATTTTGTTTTTATCATTTACCTACTCGAGGACGAGCAGGAATTAAGCTTGGGGATGTTGATACGTCTCCAACGTATCTATATTTTTTATTGTTCCATGCTATTATATTATCCATCTTAGATGTTTAATGGGATTTACTATGCACTTTTATATTATTTTTGGGACTAACCTATTGAGCCAGAGCCCAGTGCCAGTTCCTGTTTTTCCCTTGTTTTAGTTTTTCGAATAAAAGGTATATCAAACAGAGTCGAAACGGAATGAAACCTTCTGGAGAAATTATTTTTGGAAGGAAAGCTACCCGATAGACTTGGATTGCACGTCAAGAAAGAAACAAGGGAGCCACGAGGCAGGGGGCGCCCACCCCCCTAGGGAGCGCCCTCCACCCTCGTGGGCCGCTCGTGGCTCCCCTGACGTACTTCTTCCTCCTATATATATATATATATGTATATATATATACCCTAAAACGATCGGGGAGCACAATAGATAGGGAGTTCCACCGCCAAAAGCCTCCGTAGCCACCGAAAGCCAATCTAGACCAGTTTCGGCACCCTGCCGGAGGGGGGGAATCCCTCTCCGGTGGCCATCTTCATCATCCCGGTGCTCTCCATGACGAGGAGGGAGTAGTTCTCCCTCGGGGCTGAGGGTATGTACCAGTAGCTATGTGTTTGATCTCTCTCTCTCTCGTGTTCTTGAGGTGGCACGATCTTGATGTATCGCGAGCTTTGCTATCATAGTTGGATCTTATGATGTTTCTCCCCCCTCTACTCTCTTGTAATGGATTGAGTTTTCCCTTTGGAGTTATCTTATCGGATTGAGTCTTTAAGGATTCGAGAACACTTGATGTACGTCTTACGTGGGATACCCGTGGTGACGATGGGGTATTCTATTGATCCACTTGATGTATGTTTTGGTGATCAACTTGCGGGTTCCGCCCATGGACCTATGCATAGGGGTTGGCACACGTTTTCGTCTTGACTCTCTGGTAGAATCTTTGGGGCACTCTTTGAAGTACTTTGTGTTGGTTGAATAGATGAATCTGAGATTGTATGATACACATGTGGGTGCGAGGCATTGGGCTCTAACTAAACCCGAGCAAGGCGTTGGGCTCTAACTGAACCCGAGCGATTGCACTGTAGGCTACGTGTTACACTAAACCCGAGCGATCGATCGATCCCTTTCTGTTAACTGAACCCGAGCGATTCCTTCGCTACTGCTGCTAAATGAAGCCGATCGATGCTGCCTCTGGATGAACAGTGAGCATTGTTGGGGGGTTTGGATGAACAGTTCCCGGTGGGGGTGGGATGAACAGGAACCTGTGGTAGTAGAGGTTGTTGCCGCTGGATAAACAGTACCCCGATCGATCGAGCCGATGGACGAACAGGACCCCGTGGAGGGCTGGATGAACAGGACCCCATGGTGGGGTGGTTGAACAGGACCCCGTGGAGAGGGCTGGTTGAACAGTAGCCGGTGGAGGCTGGTGAGGGAGTCCTGGACTAAGGGGTTCTCGGGCGTCCATCCTGTTAGCCATGGGCCAGACTGATGGGCTATGAAGAACACGAAGACCGAAGACTGCACCCGTGTCTGGATGGGACTTTCCTTGGCGTGGTAGGCAAGCTTGGCGACCAAATATGTAGATTCTTTTCTTTGTAACCGACCTTGTGTAACCCTAGATCCTCCCGATGTCTATATAAACCGGAGGACTTAGTCCGGGGGAGGTAGATATTCATTACCATAGCCATACAAGAAGGCCTCTAGGGTTTAGCCATTACGATCTCGTGGTAGGTCAACTCTTGTAATACTCATATTCATCAATATCAATCAAGCAGGACGTAGGGTATTACCTCCATAGAGAGGGCCCGAACCTGGGTAAACATCGTGTCCCCTGTCTCCTATTACCATCGACCTTAGACGCACAGTTCGGGACCCCCTACCCAAGATCCGCCGGTTTTGACACCGACATTGGTGCTTTCATTGAGAGTTCCACTGTGCCATCGTCAAGAGGTTCGATGGCTCCTTTAATCATCTACAACGATGTTGTCCAGGGGGAGTTTTCCTCCCCAGACAGATTTTTGTGTTCGGCGGCTTCGCACTGCGGGCCAACTCCCTTGGCCATCTGGAGCAGATTGAAAGCTAGGCCCCTGGCCATCAGGTCAGATTTGGGAGCTTGAACTACGTCATGGACATCCATGGAGATTTGATCTTCGCCGGATTTGAGACAGCGGTGACCGCTCCTGGTCACCTCGATGAACATGACATAAATCTATCATCGGACCGCATTCAGGAGATAGCACGTGCAACCGCTCCGGCCTTAGATACGGAGCATACTGCGCCATCCAAGGATCGAAGGCTCAGTCCCACCATGGAGGCCATATATTCCCCGACATTGGAGCCGCACATGGACTTAACCTCACACGATATTTGTGTCAACGGAACTCCGGACTCATCTCCGGTTATAAGTTCCGAACCACGTGAGCCCGCGATCGCCAAACTTGATCGTTTATCAATCTTCGAGTTCAGTGCCGCAGACATCTTCCAGCACTTGCCCTTCGGCGATGTGCTAAACTCATTAAAGAACCTCTCCTTGGTGGGGGACCCCCAGTTGAACTATGTCCAGTTCAAACTAGGGGCTGACAATGGAGAATTTAGCTCCCTACCCGCCACCCACTTTATAGCCACTATCGAGGATTTGACCGACACGCTTGATTACGGCTCTGACAACATTGATGTTATGGACGACGATGCCGGAGAAGAACAGGCCCAAAACCCGCCGTTCACCGGACGCTAGACGGCCACTTCCTCGTATGTTGTATACATGCTGGATGCACCAAAGGAGAACAGTGGTGATGACAAGGAAGACCCAGTAGAGGATAAACCTTCTGAAATACAATCAAAGCGCCATCGTCAGCAGCGTCGCTCTAAGTCACGACGTTGTAGAGACAGCAACACCGGCACATGAGAAGATAGTACTCCGGAAGGTGCCGAAGACAACGAAGACCCCGTTGACGCAACTACTGCACAAGCTGAATGGGAAGATGGGCAGGTTAGCCCTGGAAAGTAGGCCACGCACGAAGACTCAGAGCCCTGGGAAGATGGGCAGGTCTGCTCTCCGAGGATGAGGCAAGCCTCGGCACCAAGGATTTCATCGTGCCTGAGGAACCTCTTGAACAGGAGCGCTTCAAGGGTCAGCTGATAGCCACTACAAGGAGCCTGAAAAAGAAGCAGCAACCGCTTCAAGCTGACCAAGATCTGCTCAACGATAAATGGACTGATGTCCTAGCAGCTGAAGAATACAGCCTCAAGCGCCCAACCAAAAGCTACCCGAAGCGCAAATTGCTACCTCAGTTCGATGATGAGGCGCCGGAATACATACCACCATCACACAATGCGGCTGACCAACAACCACGTGGTCGGGAAAAAATGACAACTCAAGCCGAACACCAGCCCGCCCCGCCTCATCGCAAAGGCAGAGGTAAATTAGCTCACGGCCATACATATGACCTTCGGTAGGAAGTGAACAATAAAGCAGGATATACCAGATCGATCTACGGATCGTGAGGACGTGCCCCGACACGCGATGATGACCATCTATTAGGACGTGACAAACCTAGTCATGCGCGGGCCGAAAGCCGCAGACAGACTCCATCAGAGCTACGTCGCAATACAGCCCGATATAGAGGCGCCGCACACCCTCATTGCTTCACCGACGAAGTCATGGAACATGAATTCCCAGAAGGGTTCAAATCCGTGAACATAGAACCATACGACAGAACCAGAAACCACGCGGTATGAATTGAAGACTTCATTCTCCATCTAAAGATTAAAGGACCGGCTCGGCACTGGATAAACAGCCTGCCTGAAAACTCTATCGGCAACTGGGAAGACTTGGAAGAAGCCTTCCTCAACAACTTCCAAGGTACATATGTCCGGCCACCAGACGTCGATCAGTTAAGCCACATAGTTCAACAACCTAGAGAGTCATCCAGGAAATTCTGGACTAGGTTCATAACCAAAAAGAACCAGATCGTTGATTGTCCGGATGCCGAAGCCCTAGCGGCCTTTAAACATAGCATCCGCGACGAATGGCTTGCCCGCCACCTCGGCCAAGAAAAGCCAAAATCTATGGCAGCCCTTACGGCACTCATGAACCGCTTTTGCACGGGTGAGGATAGTTGGCTAGCCCGTAGCAAAAGCAATGCAAGCGACGCCAGCACCCCTGAAGTTAAAAATAAGAAAGACAAGTCTCGACGCAATAGATACAAGCGACGAAACAACAATGACAACACCGAGGATACGGCGGTCAACGCCGGATTCACTGGCTCTAAGTCCGGTCAGTGGAAGAAGCCGTTTCAAAAGAACAATTCGGGCCCACTCTAGCTTGGACCGCATACTTGATCGTTCGTGCCAGATTCATGGCACCCGAGACAAACTACCCAATCACACCAATAGAGATTGTTGGGTTTTTAAACAGTCCGACATGTTAAATGCTGAAAGAAAGGATAAGGGATCGCAAAGCGAGGACGACGACGAGGTGCCCTGATCGCCGAACATAGGGGGACAGAAGAAGTTTCCCCTCAGATCAAAACAGTGAACATGATATACGCTGCCCACATCCCCAAGAGGGAGCGCAAGCACGCACTAAGGGACGTCTACGCGATAGAGCCAGTCGCCCCAAAATTTAATCCATGGTCATCATGCCCGATCACTTTTGATCGCCGGGATCATCCGAATAGTATCCTTCATGGTGATTCAGCCGCACTAGCCCTGGACACAATAATTGATGGGTTCCACCTGACGCGGGTCCTGATGGACGGTGGCAACAGCCTCAACTTGCTCTATCAGGATACAATGCGCAAAATGAGCATTCATCCATCACGAATCAAACCCACAAAAACTACCTTCAAAGGAGTCATACCAGGTGTAGAGGCCCGCTATGCGGGCACAATCGTGCTCGAGGTTGTCTTCGGATCTCCGCACAATTTCTGAAGCGAGGAGTTAATCTTTGCCATAGTCCCCTTTCGCAGCGGCTATCATGCACTGCTCGGACGGACGTCATTCGCTCGATTCAACGTAGTGCCACACTATGCCTATCTCAAGCTCAAGATGCCTAGTCCACATGGCGTCATAATAGTGAATGGAAATACGGAACACTCCCTCTGTACAGAAGAGCACATAGCTGCCTTAGCAACAGAAGTACAGAGTGGCCTTCTGAAGCAGAACCTTTATTCGACTGCCGAGCCCACGAACACCGTCAAGAGGGTCTGAACTACCCTGCAGCAGGACAACTCGGCTCGTCAGGAGGTCGACTAGCAATCCGTCCTCTGTCTCAGTCCCGATCAAGTAGTGGCATCCGTGCTGCGCATACATAACTGCACACTCAAAATTCCATGGGCATCGACGGAGGCATAACTAGCTTGTGATCCACAGTACGGCTCAACCGACACCGGATACACACATACTTTCATTCTTATTCGTTTCCTTTTCAGGTTTCAATCCCGCAGGCCCGATCCGATGGCCTGATCATCGATACTCTTGATGGACAAACACACCAAGGTTGCAAGAAGCACAGGCATATGGGGGGCTTCTCTAGGTGGTTTCGTTAACGATCACTCTACCTGTTTTTCAGGACCCACGTGCAGCTCTCCCTTGGTTAAGGCATAGTAACTAGCCTCCCGCTTATTGCATTACTTGTATAAACGCGCTTTAACGCACTAATGAAATTATAATAAGAACAGTTTGCGGCTCAAATTTTACGGCCCTAGCTTATCACTTGGTCTTCTTTTTCTTCCTCTTTTGTCTTTTCTTTTCTGGTAACTTTATCAGGTAGCACCCGTACACTTTGGTACATTTGATGTTCGCCAGGGGCTTCATAGCACCCCACACTACGACAACAAAAGTCTAAACACTTTTTATAAGTATAGTTCGGCACCTAGATTTTGCATTATATGCATTGGCTTCAAATCATGTCTTTGGTTAATAGTTGGGTTGCCCGGCTCCTGTGCTCACTACCTCACGTTCCGCTATATCAGCTAAGGTAGTAAAGGGAGAACTACTGCGATTGTGCCTTGGTTTATCCAAAGGAGCACCTAAGTAGAGATAGCCGAAAACTGACTGTCATGATGCGGTGAGAGCCGGTCATCTGTTCGGAGGTTGCAAATCGTTGGACATTTCTTCCGCATTACGCGAAGGATCGGTACTTCCCGATCAGACGCTTATAGCACTATAGGTCGGATACTAGGGGTTGCACCCATGTTTTTATTGTCGACCTCCTATGGCTAAGTGAGGCAGTTAAAGCCGCATAGTCTGGTTGCCTGGTTCGTTGCGCTAAACAACTCCTTCAAGGACCATATAATTGGATAAAGATTGTTTAGATACCATCCCGAACACCTCCGTACTACCTACATGGGGGCAGAAGCCAACGACTGGTTAACCATTAGATTT
Organism: Triticum aestivum; assembly: GCF_018294505.1. Taxonomy (NCBI): domain Eukaryota; kingdom Viridiplantae; phylum Streptophyta; class Magnoliopsida; order Poales; family Poaceae; genus Triticum; species Triticum aestivum. The sequence goes on along the minus strand of NC_057794.1, from coordinate 319,160,276 downwards.
CATATAACACGGGTGCACAGGAGGTAAAATTTAAAAACATAACAAGCATTATATTACAAACCCACTTTGTTCTATGATACAAAGTCGAAGGAACATGAATACATCCATTCAAAGATAATATCCTGCAAATAATGCGTTGCCACAATGCGAGACCCTCTAGGACATCTGCAAAATAGCGCTCGGGTGTGCGGTGCTCCTTGCCCTCTGGCGGCCCCTTGGTCAGCTCGACGGCGTCCATCTTCGCCCACCACATCTTGCAGTGGGCGAAGGCCATGCACGCACCTTCAATACAGGTTGATCGCTTGATGGCATCCAGCCGAGGACAGGCATTTGCCAGCCGCTTCACGAGTCTGAAGTAGCTGCCAGGCATAGCTTCGGTGGGCCATAGCCGGATTATCAAATCCTTCATGGCTACTTCGGCCATCCTATGCAGCTCTAGTAGTTGTTTCAGCTGATCGGTGAAGGGCACAGGATGCTCTGGCGCAAGATAGTGCGACCAGAACAATTTCTCCGTGGAGCTCCCTTCTTCGGCTCGGAAGAACTCCGCGGCGTCGGACACACTGCGCGGCAAATCTACGAAGGCTCCTGGAGAACTCCAAATCCGGGTTAGTAAGAAATACTTCTTCTACATATATTTGCTTTGCATACCAAATGCCTTACCTGCCACGATCTTCCTAGCCTCCTGGATCTCCTGGTGGGCACCCTGGGCTTCAACCCGGGCCGCTTCCGCGCTTTGACGAGCCTTGGAGAGTTCGGTCTCTCGAGCCGAAACTTCGCCCTCCAGGGTCTCGTAATTCTTCACCATGTCCTGGAGCTCTTGCTGGACCTCATTCAACCGGGCCTTCAGCTTCTTGCGAGCGGCCTGCTCCTTGACAGCTTTCCCCTCGGCTTCGGCCAGGGCCTTTGTCAGGGCTTCGACCTCGGTTGTCGCCCCTACACATATAATGACACTACGGTCAGTATACATCATTTACTCTTTCTGAATATATAGCGAGCCATTGCATACCTTGCTGGTCTTCTAGTTGCTTCCTCGCCTGGCCGAGCTCTTCCTCGGCTGCTCCAGTTTCTGCCTTAGACTGGAGACTTCGGCAGTGTGAGAAGTTGCAGCCAGCTGCGACGCCTGCTTATTCACATCAGACACAGTTTGGTTAGTTTCCTGTGAAATTTAATGGATCTTCTGTCCGGATTTTCTTTCCGAACACCAGACAGTGTCTCAGGGGCTACTATCTAAGTGGGGATTTTCCCGGTTAAACGCCACTTACCTCAAAACCTGTCAGCAGGTGATTCGTCTCCAACATATCTATAATATTTGATAGTTCCAAGCTATATTATATTCTGTTTTGGATGTTTAATGGGCTTTATTATACACTTTTATATTATTTTTGGGACTAACCTATTAACCGGAGGCCCAACCCAAATTGTTGTTTTTTTGCCTATTTCAGTGTTTCGCAGAAAAGGAATATCAAACTTAGTCCAAACGGAATGAAACCTTCATCCAGAGGACTTGGAGTGGATGTCAAGAAACGAACAAGGAGGCCACGAGGCAGGGGGGCACGCCTACAACTCCTGGGCATGCCCTCCACCCTTGTGGGCCCCTCATAGCTCCACCGACCTACTTCTTCCTCCTATATATACCTACGTACGCCCAAACCATCAGACATGGATCCAAAACCCTATTTCCTCCGCCGAAACCTTCTGTACCCGTGAGATCCCATCTTGGGGCCTTTTCTGGCGCTCCGCCGGAGGGGGCATCAATCACGGAGGGCTTCTACATCAACACCATAGCCTCTCCGATGATGTGTGAGTAGTCTACATCATGGAGGGTCCATAGTTATTAGCTAGATGGCTTCTTCTCTCTCTTTGGATCTCAATACAAAGTTCTCCACAATTCTCTTGGATATCTATTCGATGTAACTCTTCTTTTTGCGGTGTGTTTGTTGAGACCCGATGAATTGTGGGTTTATGATCAGGATTATCTATGGACAATATTTGAATCTCGTCTGAATTCTTTTATGTCTGATTGGTTATCTTTGCAAGTCTCTTCGAAGTATCATTTTGGTTTGGCCTACTAGATTGATCTTTCTTGCAATGAGAGAAGGTCTTAGCTTTGGGTTCAATCTTGCGGTGCTCGATCCTAGTGACAGAAAGGGAAACGAAACGTATTGTATTGTTGCCATCGAGGATAAAAAGATGGGGTTTATATCATATTGCATGAGTTTATCCCTCTACATCATGTCATCTTGCTTAAGGCACTACTCTGTTCTTATGAACTTAATACTCTAGATGCATACTAGATAGCGGTCGATGTGTGGAGTAATAGTAGTAGATGCAGGCAGGAGTCCGTCTACTTGTCACGGACGTGATGCCTATATACATGATCCTACCTAGATATTCTCATAACTATGCTCAATTCTATCAATTGCTCGACAGTAATTCGTTTACCCATAGTAATACTTATGATTTCTTGAGAGAAGCCACTAGTGAAACCTATGGCCCCCGGGTCTATTTTCCATCATATTAATCTTCCGTCAACAAGATATTTCAATTGCCGTTTATTTTGCTTTCTTTACTTTTAGTCTTTATCATAAAAATACCAAAATATTATCTTATCATATCTATCAGATCTCTCTCTCGTAAGTGACCGTGAAGGGATTGACAACCCCTTTATCGTGTTGGTTGCGAGGTTCTTATTTGTTTGTGTAGGTGAGTGGGATTTGAGCGTGGCCTCCTACTGGATTGATACATTGGTTCTCAAAAACTGAGGGAAATACTTACACTACTTTACTGCATCACCGTTTCCTCTTCAAGGGAAAACCAACGCAGTGCTCAAGAGGTAGCAAGAAGGATTTCTGGTGCCGTTGCCGGGGAGTCTATGAACAAGTCAAGACATACCAAGTACCCATCACAAACCCTTATCCCTCGCATTACATTATTTGCCATTTGCCTTTCGTTCTCCTCTCCCCCACTTCACCCTTGCCATTTTATTCGCCCTCCTTTTCCGTTCGCCTCTTTTTCCTTCCTGCCTTCTATGTGCTCATTCTTTTTGCAATCTGTTGCCATCATGTCTGAAACTAGGGAGGTTATCGTTGATAAGGATAATAATATGGAAAACTTTGATGCTATTGATGATCCTCTTTAAAATCCTACTATTTTACACACTAAAAAGTTTCGGATTGGTAGCGGTAATATTATTGGGAAGGGAGTTATTCAAGATTTCTTTACTTGTGCCAGTGCTTTGCCCACCATGAGTGGATCTATCCTTCATAAAACTAGTAGCCTCGCAGATGCTATATCTTTGCTCATAGTTGAACTTGAAAGACAATTTTTACATATGCATCCTTCCATACAAAGGATTTTCCTAGAATTTTCTAATATTGAGCATTCTTCTGTTAACCGAGCAGCAACCATCTTTTTAGCTCATGAGTTCAGATTTATAATAAAAGAAACCAATGAAAATTTTGCGCATTATAGGGTGGATGTTGGCCGTCCTCCCATAGAAGCAATCTTTTTCTATCAAGAAGACATTATGCATTTACGATCTTTAGATCATGTTGCTTTTAATGAAAAACTTAGAAAAAAGGTTCCTACCGATGCTCTTGTTAATAGTATATCTAAACTTAATGATAATTTTTCCATCCAGAACAACGGGCTAGGTTTTTCCCTTGAACAAAGGCTCATGACTTTTTGCCAAAAGAATGCTTATAATGATGAATTGATTGTGCAATATGACGGGCCAAAGGAGGAACCAATACCTCCCGAGCTTGATCTTGGGGACTTATGTCCCATTAAATTTAGCCCCTTCGATTCCTTTTGCTTGCCACAAAGAAAACTTGCTGCTGAACATAGGGAGTATGAGATGAGTTTTCGTGATTTACCTTATCATTATCATGCCAATACCTAGATCTATCCTTGCTTTTATGCCTAGCTAAGGGCGTTAAACGATAGCGCTTGTTGGGAGGAAACCCAATTTTATTTTTATTCTTTGCTTTTTGCTCCTGTTTAGTAATAAATAATTTATCTAGCCTCTGTTTGGGTTGTGTTTTTTATTTTTAATTAGTGTGTGTGCCAAGTAGAATCGTTGGGAAGACTTGGGGAAAGTATTTTTGATCTTGCTGTAAAAAACAGAAACTTTAGCGCTCACGAGAATTGCTGCCATTTTTTATTGGAAAGCGATATTTAGTTAATTCTTTTTGAAGATGATTAATAGATAAATTCATCACGTCCAGAAATTTATTATAGAATTTTTGGGGTTCCATAAGTTTGCGTTAGGTACACATTACTACAGATTTTTCTGTTTTTGACAGATTCTTTTTTCGTGTGTTGTTTGCTTATTTTGATGAATCTATGGCTAGTAATAGAGTTTAGAAACCATAGAGAAGTTGGAATACAGTAGGTTTAACACCAATATAAATCAAGAATGAGTTCATTACAGTACCTTGAAGTGGTGTTTTTTTTCTTTCGCTAACGGAGCTCACGAGATTTTCTGTTAAATTTTGTGTTGTGCAGTTTTCAAGTTTTGGGTAAGGATTTGGATTATGGAACAAGGAGTGGCAAGAGCCTAAGCTTGGGGATTCCCAAGGCACCCCAAGGTAAATCTAAGGACACCAAAAAGCCAAAGCTTGGGGATGCCGCGGAAGGCATCCCCTCTTTCGTCTTCGTCCATCGGTAACTTTATTTGGAGCTATATTTTTATTCACCACATGATATGTGTTTTGCTTGGAGCGTCATGTATGATTTGAGTCTTTGCTTATAGTTTACCACAATCATCCTTGCTGTAAACACCTTTTGATAGAGACACGCATGATTCGGAATTTATTAGAATACTCTATGTGCTTCACTTATATCTTTTGAGCTATATAGTTTGTGCTCTAGTGCTTCACTTATATATTTTTAGAGCACGGCGGTGGTTTGTTTTATAGAAACTATTGTTCTCTCATGCTTCAATTATATTATTTTGAGAGTCCTACAAAACAGCATGGTAATTTGCTTTAATTGTGAAATTAGTCCTAATATGATAGGCATCCAAGATTAGTAAAAAAATTCTTATAAGTGCGTTGAATACTAAGAGAATGTTGATTCTTGATAATTGTTTTGAGATATGAAGATGATGATATTAGACTCATGCTAGTTGAGTGGTTATGAATTTGAGAAATACTTGTGTTAAAGTTTGTGATTCCCGTAGCATGCATGTATGGTGAACCGTTATGTGATGAAGTCGGAGCATGATTTATTTATTGATTGTCTTGCTTATGAGTGGCGGTCAGGGACGAGCGATGGTCTTTTCCTACCAATCTATCCCCCTAGGAGCATGCACGTAATACTTTGTTTTGATAAATAATAGATTTTTGCAAAAAGTATATGAGTTCTTTATGACTAATGTTGAGTCCATGGATTATATGCACTTTTATCCTTCCACCATTGCTGGCCTCTCTAATACCGCGCAATTTTCGCCAGTATCATACACCCACCATATACCTTCCTCAAAACAGCCACCATACCTACCTATCATGGCATTTCCTTAGCCATTCCGAGATATATTGCCATGCAACTTACCACCGTTCCGTTTACTATGACACGCTCCATCATTGTCATATTTCTTTGCATGATCATGTAGTTGACATCGTATTTGTGGAAAAGCAACTGTTCATTATCTTCATACATGTCACTCTTGATTCATTGCATACCCCGGTACACCGCCGGAGGCATTCATATAGAGTCATATTTTGTTCTAAGTATTGAGTTGTAAGTAAATAAAAGTGTGATGATCATCATTATTAGAGCATTGTCCCAAGTGAGGAAAGGATGATGGAGACTATGATTCCCCCACAAGTCGGGATGAGACTCCGGACTAAAAAAAGAGGCCATAAAATAAAAGAAAAGGCCCAACTAAAAGAACATGAGAGAAAAGAGAGAACGGACAATGCTACTATCCTTTTTCCACACTTGTGCTTCAAAGTAGCACCATGATATTTATGATAGAGAGTCTCTTGATTTGTCACTTTCATATACTAGTGGGAATTTTCATTATAGAACTTGGCTTGTATATTCCAATGATGGGCTTCCTCAAATTGCCCTAGGTCTTCTTGAGCAAGCAAGTTGGATGCACACCCACTTACTTTTCATTATTGATCTTTCATACACTTATAGCTCTAGTGCATCCGCTGCATGGAAATCCCTACTCACTCACATAAATATCTATTAACGGGCATCTCCATAGCCCATTGATATGCCTAGTTGATGCGAGACTATCTTCGCCTTTTTGTCTTCTCCATAACCACCATTCTATTACACCTATAGTGCTATATCCATGGCTCACGCCCATGTATTGCATGAAGATTGAAAAAGTTTGAGAACACCAAAAGTATGAAACAATTGCTTGGCTTGTCATCGGGGGTTGTGCATGATTTAAATATTTTGTGTGGTGAAGATAGAGCATAGCCAGACTATATGATTTTGTAGGGATAACTTTCTTTGGCCATCTTATTTTGAGAAGACATGATTGCTTTATTAGTATGCTTGAAGTATTATTACTTTTATGTCAATATTAAACTTTTGTCTTGAATCTTTCGGATCTGAATATTCATACCACAAATAAGAGAATTACATTAAAAATTATGCTAAGTAGCATTCCACATCAAAAATTCTATTTATCATTTACCTACTCGAGGACGAGCATGAATTAAGCTAGGGGATGGTCGATACGTCTCCAACGTATCTACAATTTTTTATTGTTCCATGCTATATTATATTCTGTTTTGGATGTTTAATGGGATTTATTATACAATTTTATATTATTTTTGGGACTAACCTATCAGCTGGAGGCCCAGCCCAAATTGTTGTTGTTTTTGCCTATTTCAGTGTTTCGCGGAAAAGGAATATCAAACGGAGTCCAAACGGAATGAAACCTTCGGGAACGTGATTTTTTGGAACAAACGTGATCCAGAGGACTTGGAGTGGACGCCAAGAAATGAACAAGGAGGCCACGAGGTAGGGGGTATGCCTGCCCCCCTGGGCGCGCCCTCCACCCTCGTGGGCCCCTCGTAGCTCCACCGACCTACTTATTCCTCCTATATATACGTACATACACCCAAACCACCAGACACGGAGCCAAAACCCTATTTCCACCGCTGCAACCTTCTGTACCCATGAGATCCCATCTTGGGGCCTTTTCCGGTGCTCCGCCGAAGGACCATCGATCATGGAGGGCTTCTACATCAACACCATAGCCTCTCCGATGATGTGTGAGTAGTTTACTTCAGACCTTCGGGTCCATAGTTATTAGCTAGATGGCTTCTTCTCTCTCTTTGGATCTCAATACAAAGTTCTGCTCGATTCTCTTGGAGATCTATTCGATGTAACTCTTCTTTGTGCGGTGTGTTTGTAGAGATCCGACAAATTGTGGGTTTATGATCAAGATTATCTATGAACAATATTTGAATCTCCTCTGAATTCTTTTATGTATGATTGGTTATCTTTGCAAGTCTCTTCAAATTATCAGTTTGGTTTGACCTACTAGATTGATCTTTCTTGCAATGGGAGAAGTGCTTAGCTTTGGGTTCATTCTTGCGGTGCTCGACCCCAGTGACAGAAAGGGCAACGACATATATTGTATTGTTGCCATCGAGGATAAAAAGATGGGGTTTATATCATATTGCATGAGTTTATCCCTCTACATCATGTCATCTTGCTTAAGGCACTACTCTGTTCTTATGAACTTAATACTCTAGATGCATACTAGATAGCGGTCGATGTGTGGAGTAATAGTAGTAGATGCAGGCAGGAGTCCGTCTACTTGTCACGGACGTGATGCCTATATACATGATCCTACCTAGATATTCTCATAACTATGCTCAATTCTATCAATTGCTCGACAGTAATTCGTTTACCCATAGTAATACTTATGCTTTCTTGAGAGAAGCCACTAGTGAAACCTATGGCCCCCAGGTCTATTTTCCATCATATTAATCTTCCGTCAACAAGATATTTCAATTGCCGTTTATTTTGCTTTCTTTACTTTTAGTCTTTATCATAAAAGTACCAAAAAGATTATCTTATCATATATATCAGATCTCACTCTCGTAAGTGACCGTGAAGGGATTAACGACCCCTTTATCATGTTGGTTGCGAGGTTCTTATTTGTTTGTGTAGGTGCATGGGACTTTAGCGTGGCTTCCTACTGGATTGATACCTTGGTTCTCAAAAACTGAGGGAAATACTTACGCTACTTTACTGCATCACCCTTTCCTCTTCAAGGGAAAACCAACGCAGTGCTCAAGAGGTAGCAGCAGGCTGCTGCAGGCTTCGGTCACTCCGATTCTAACGGACCAAACTTTCTCAATCACAGTACCCATAAGGATACGGTGTTCTTCCACAATGGAAGCGCCTCGCAGCACTTCCAATAGATTGTCTGGCGCCTCTGGTTGGACAGAGGTCGCCGGCGGGACGGGCACGCCTCCTTCTCTTGAAGGAAGCTGCTTGTCGGATTCCGAGGCCGTATGGGTCTCCAGATCCATGCTCATATGGGGGCCGAATTGAGCTCGACCCCCATCGTCAGCCTCCATGGGGGCTTGCCCCCCCATGTGTCCGGCGGCCGAGGTATCGCCCTTCGGCGCCGCCTTGACGGCCTCCTGAACCTCCCCTGGTCTGGGAAGGTCCGTTGGGAGAGCACCTCTTCGTCTCCCTTGGCCTTGGGAGAGTAAGCGGCCGGTGGTGTCCCGCTGGCCATCTCCTTTGAGTCCAACGAGCTTGTTGATGAGGATCGCTGGGAGCTGTCGTGGGCCGGACTGCAACAGCATAACTAATCATGTCAATACGACAAAGAGGATAGGTTAGATTTATGGGCATGTACGATTCTTAGCACTTACGATGTGGCCCGAGGCTTAGTGCGGGGGCGTCGCTCCGGACTGTTGTCGACGTCCCATGCGTTGCTGCCCGCGAGCGGGATTTTGCCCTTCTTGGGTGCCTCCCCCTCTAGAATTGTGGAGGCCGCCCTCTTCTTCCTCCCCCCCATCAGGGGGAGAATCGCTCTCCTCCTCCTCCTCATCGTCGTTGTCTTCGGCGACGGAGGAACGGGTCTTCTCTTTGGACATCGTGTCGGAAGTGCCCTTGCGGTGGCGGCCACTCCGGACCCCCTGGCCTTCCCCGTGGCCTTCTTCGCCGGTGCTGTATAGGATGCCGACACCAGCATACTCACTAAACGAGGAATGACTGGTTCTTCAGGCAGCGAAGCCAGACACTTGATCTGCTTCGCCCTCTCCATCCAGTCCTAAAGAAGCAATGATAATAAAAGCTTAGATATCCTCTTGGAAACAAACAAGTAGAGGATGCATTGAAAAGTTACCTCACTGGCGGGGTGGTTAATATCGTGCCCACGGTCCGAATCCGTGGCTGGCGGTACCTCGTTTCCCTTGAAGAGCAATTTCCAGGCATCTTCGTGAGTTGTTTCGAAAAGCCTCTCCAGGGTCCGCTGCCTCTTCGGATTGAACTCCCAAAGGGGGCATTGTATGTGGTGAACTAGCATCACCTGGATTATATCGACAAGCTTGATATCCTTGTCCACCATACTTTGCACGCGCGTCTGCACCGCTATCAGCTCGTCTGATGAAGACCAATTCGGGTTCTTCTTGACGCAGGAGGTGAGCCGCATTGGAACGCCGGAATTGAATTCGGCAGCTGCCGCCAAGTTGGCGCCGCGGGGATCAGTGATGTAGAACCACTGTTTCTATCATTCCTTGACAGTCTCCACAAAAGTACCTTTAGGCCAGGAGACATTGGTCAGCTTACTCACCATAGTGCCTCCGCACTCCGCGTGCTGGCCATCCACCACCTTCGGCCTCACGTTGAATACTTTGAGCCACAACACGAAGTGGGGTTGGATGCGGAGGAAGGCCTCACACACGACGATGAACGCCGAGATGTTGAGGAAAGAGTTTGGGGATAGATCATGGAAGTCTATCCCATAATAGTACATCAGCCCGTGGATGAAAGGGTGGAGTGGAAACCCCAGTCCGCGGAGGAAATGAGGGAGAAATACCACCCTCTCGTTGGGCTTTGGTGCGGGAATGACTTGCCCCTGGGCTGGAAGACGGTGGGCGATTTCCTTCGCCAAGTACCCGGCCGCCCGATGCTCAGTAATGTCCTTCTCCTTGATGGAGGAGACCATCCACTTGCCTTGACCTCTGGATCCGGACATGGTTGAGTGCTAGCTTGAGTGGGAAGGAGATGAGAACTTGGGCGCTGGAGCTCAAGAGTGGAAGGGCAGAGGATGAGAGAAGGCGTGGGAGAAGAAAGTGGATTCTTATATCCTTATAAGGGCAATGAATATTGAGCGCCTCCCCACTCGCCTTAAAATTCGCCTACTCCCAAGGGCTATGTAAACGGAGCGGTTGGGTTACCCACGCCCATATTGATGAGAATCCCGCAATAATGGGGCATGATCTCTGCTTCGACAAGACGTGCCAATGGAAACCGCGTCTCGAAATGTGGAGCGGCAGACGAAAAATGGTTCGAAATTATGATCGGGCAGATGTGAGGTCATTTTGTGAAAAGTTGTTAGCAGATTGGACTTGTGGATTATTATATTCTATCTGCGGTTGTGTGTTGTGTGTGTGTTACAGTTCCGGACATGATCAATACGTCCGAAGACTATCTTGGAGTTCGGAAGGAGGAACCCGCCTTGCAATGCCAAAGATAGATCTACGCGCCGGATACCTTGTCAATGAAGCCAGGTTCAGGGGCTACTGAGGGAGTCCTGGATTAAGGGGTCCTCGGGCGTCTGGCCTGTTAGCCATGGGCCGGACTGATGGGCTGTGAAGATCACGAAGACCGAAGACTGCACCCGTGTCCGGATGGGACTTTCCTTGGCGTGGAAGGCAAGCTTGGCGACCAAATATGTAGATTCTTTTCTTTGTAACCGACCTTGTGTAACCCTAGATCCTCCCGGTGTCTATATAAACCAGAAGACTTAGTCCGAAGGAGGGAGATATTCATTACCATAGCCATACAAGCTAGGCCTCTAGGGTTTAGCCATTACGATCTCGTGGTAGGTCAACTCTTGTAATACTCATATTCATCAATATCAATCAAGCAGGACGTAGGGTATTACCTCCATAGAGAGGGCCCAAACCTGGGTAAACATCATGTCCCATGTCTTCTGTTACCATCGGCCTTAGACGCACAGTTCGGGACCCCCTACCCGAGATCCGCCGGTTTTGACACTGACAGCTGGATGAACAGGAGCCCGTGGATGAACAGTTGCAGGTGGAGGCTGGAGGAGATCGACGGTGGATGAACAGTAGCCCGTGGAGGCTGGAGGAGGTCGATGGTGGAGATGAACAATATCCCGTGGAGTCCCGTTTTACGGTACGCCACACCCCTCCCGATGAACAGGACCCCCGTTTCGACCGTAGCGCTCCAACACAAGTCCGTTTCGTCCGTTTTGCGGTACGCCACACCCCTCCCGATCAACAGGACCCCGTTTCGACCGTAGGAGGTCCATTTCCTCCGTTTTGGGTACGCCAGACCCTTGCCGATGAACAGGATCCTGTTTCCACCATGGCTGGTCGAACACAAGGCCGTTTCCTTTGTTCTGCGGTACGCCAGGCCTTGTTTCCATCGGCTGTTCCGTCCAAGCCGGTTGGCTCCCGATGAACAACACATGTTCCGTTGCCTCCCAATGAACACGACACATTCCGTTGGCTCCCCATGAACATGGCGACGATGCAGTTTCCCCGTTCTGACCCAGCCACAACCATGTACACGAGCCCTAGCTGTACATATGCGCGAGTAGGCATTCGAGACCCTGCCCGTATGTATGTACATGGTCGTATTTACTTTCTGGCACCCTGGACACAGTACATACGTGTACATGCTACATGCACGCCTCTACTACGACACGTGTGCACCTCTATTACGACACGTGCCCTTCGTTGCATGGCCACGGTTCATCGTTCGCGTCCAGAATGACAACACTATGTATGCTTCGACCAGGTGGGTCCCGATTGTCAGGAACTTCCTTGCGTGCGAAGATGTAGCTGGTGGGTCCTAGCAGTCAGGGGGCGAATCATTTTTTTGCCCGTAATATGGACGCACTTCCTTGCGTGCGAAGATATAGCTGGTGGGTACCAGCAGTTAAGGGGAGAAAAAATTATTTTTCAGGGTAAAAAGGATGCAGTTGCATGCATGCGTCCATGGGCGTGGTGCATCCCCATTGTCAGCCTCTCACGCACAGTCGTCTTCCGATGACTCTCGGTTGTTGACCATGTTGACCACACCATGCCAAGCGCACCAAGGCTGGTGGACGATGGCAAGGACCCAGACTGGAGCGACCCGGAGATGGGGAAGATCCGGCAGTGGAGTCGCAGATGGAGAGGAGTGGGAAACTCGACTGGTTCGGGTGCGCGGCAGCATAGCCACGGTGCCGCCCACGGGAGACAGGAGCAAGAATAGAGGTTGAAGAAGGAGCTCGGCTATTGGATTAACATCCAATGGTCCTGCTGCTAGAATCATTTGTTGATTAAGTTGACAAAGCCCTGTGTACATGTCCGCTTAGTAGGCCCACAAGTCGGCCACCAAATATGACGGATCCCAGCTGTCAATGGGAGGAATAATTTTTTTCGCATAACAAGGAGGTACTTCATTTCGTGCGAAGATACAACCGGTGGGTCCCCGCTGTCATGGGGAGGAAACATTTTTTCAGCTTAATAAGGAGGAACTTTCCTTGCATGCGACCATGGACCTCGTGGGTTCTAGCCGTCAGGCTCTCCACGTACAGTCTTCTTCCGATGACTCTCGTTTGTTGACCACGCCGCACTGAGCGTAGCAAGGCAGTGGACGATGGCGAGGCCCGGGATGGGAACGGCCCGGAGATGGGAAGACGCGGCAGTGGAGTCGTAGATTGAGACGAGGAGAAGGGTTATAACTCGTTCTGGTGCAGCGTGGGGCTACAGTCGGTGGAGAATAACAAGAGGTGTGGAGGGGTCGAGGGATAGCCTGGCCAGTGGTGGGGTAGCGCTTCGTAGCGATGCGTGCTAAGCAGAGCCACTAGCCGCCGGAGGCCGGACCAGGCGGTCCCGGCGACGCTGGAGGAAGAAGACGAGAGATTGAAGGTGCATGCCAGCCATTGGATATAAATCCAATGGATGTGGATGTTATAATCATTTGTTGACCAAGTGACAAAGCCCTGCGTAGGCTTCGACCTATTGGCCCACAAGTTAGCCTGCAAAAATGTGGCATGTATTTAACCCATATTTTGTCCATTTGCTGGGCTGGGTGAACAAATAATTTCGCATCAATGCGGCCCATTCATAATCAAAGAAATCCGAGCCCATTTACACTTTCTTGAAATACACGAATTAGTTGGTCTCGTTTCTATATATAATGTTAGGTTAGAAGGGGCAATTAATATCAAAAAATAAATGGGAGCGACACATTTTTATATATAAAATTAACAAATTAGCGAGTTACTGCTCAAAATAAAAATGAGCGCATTATTATTACATTGGTCCTTAAAATCTTCGCAAGCTTTTGTACGCAATCACCAGGATTTTCCTTGCATGTGAGTCAAAAACAACCAGGATTTTCCTTCCCAACTTCTGTTAAACATTTACTTTTATAAGTTAATAACGCGTGGGATGTTTTTATAATGTATATATAAGTCTCTATAAAATAATAGTAATAATATAAATATATATGATGTGGTTAGAAGGGAAAACATAAATTGGAGACAACATTATTGTTCTTATATATAGATAAATAGAACAGAGATCTGTGCTTTATTAAGAAAAATACATTGGGATGTTGATCTTTATGAAAAAGCCTATAGGCCTGTAGGGACCTCAAAAAATAAGTTGAAACCACTGTCTCCGTATGTCGTGGGCTACCCATGTTAAAAAACAAAACCTAGGCCTAGCTGATACTTGTTCGCCCTCTGGAAAAAATGATACCAGCTAGATCTCCGAGCGAACTGGATTAAAGATGGGGCCGGCGGCACGACTGAAGAAGCACATCAGGAGCGATTTTTTTCTTCAGTGGATTTCCCTCGATGGCGTTTTTTTACTTGCCTCTGCACCATACAACTTGTATTTTTAGCCACCCAGTCCGTGGTGGACTAGCAGCCCATTTGCTGGGCGGGCCAACCTACAGAAACCAGCACTCAATTTTTCATCAAGCCCCAAAAATAGCGCAATACTATGTTTTGAGGCCGAAAGCATTACAGAAGGGGTTGAGCTGGGCAGGGGGGAAGACAGAGCAAAAAGATTAAAAAGAGCTGATGCACCATTGCTATCCTAACAAAGCAGGTGCAATTCTTCTCGGGAAGAAGGTGTGCTATTGACATCCAGACGTCACAAATCCGACAGTAGGCATACTAACAAGTTCACACACAAGTACAACAGAGAAGGTAAACATTCATGTCAAACTCAGGTTCACAGGACACGTTCATATTCATAGCCAACATCCACAATCAACAAATCAAAAGATTCATATATACACAAGTTCAGCATGTCTATGCATCCAAATGATTGATAGATCACACAACAATATTCATTGATAATTCACAAAAAGATTCAGATATACACATGTTCAGTATGTTTATGCATCCAAATGATTGAGATCACGGCCAATATCATCCATGGAAGAACTTTAATTGCCTAGGGTATAGACTGGTAACTGGTGTTCAGTCGGAGGTACTTCTTGTTAAAATTAATGCTTGTACGAGTAAACTTTCGACTACATAAGAGGCAGCACAGACAATCTGAAATTTGCTTATAGGTTTATCCTCAAATAGTGTCCTCATGCCGAGGGAGGTTCAAGCAACTTGGCCACTACTTTCATCCAACTAGTTTACTGGCTCATCTTGGTCCTCTAGCTCGCCAAAATTCTACATTGTAGGCAAGAAAGGAGGCGGTTGAGAAAATGAACCACCCAAATTTTTTGTGCAGTTCAACTGAAATGGAGCATCCCTGGCGTGCAGACTGATTAAGTTCCAGATGAATATAACTTGTCTGGAATCTTTAGGCTCCATGCCATACAGTTCGCTACCATATGTGCCAATAAGCAAAAGGCACAAGTTGGGACCAAAGACTGGACTATGTTTTTCTGGGCTATGCGCCAAGCAAAATTTTTGGCGTTCACTCTCCTAAAATTTGGAGTTTGACAACTTGTTGATGCCGGTTGATACTCGAATGAATATAGGCACTTCTTCTGGTCAACATCGATGCTTGTCTGAGTGAACTTTGGAGTACATAGCAGAAGCATAAGTTCCTGTCCATCTGATCTTTTTGTGCAGTTCTACTGAAATCACCCAATGTAATGATTTGCCTGCAAGTTTGGGCTCCAAGTTACTCCTTCCTGAAATCGGCAAACAGTACCACAATACCAAATTACCAATACATATGACAAGCACAATAATCAGGATAAAGACCAGTACCAACCTGTGTGAGGTAGCATATCAATTACTATTTCCTTTGACTAGAAGCCAAGATAAACCAAGCGACCGACAGCAAAGGAAGGATGCAAGCCCAGATTAGCGACTGATAGGAAAGGAAGGAAGCTGTCGAGGCAATGACGCACCCAAAGATTTTGTGCTGTTCCACCAAAATCGAGCATTGCTGTTGGCACATATATTGAGAGAGTGAGATTACTGTAATAGTGGGACTAGTTGATGAAACATACAGTAACAAATAGATGCACCCTCATTATCTTAATGGGTAAAGTTAGCAACATAGTAGTCTTGCTTAAAGAGAGGAATTTGTTTATTTAATCAGTGCCAATTAGCTCAACACTCAAAGCATTGCCACGTATCATAGGTTGCAAAACTTTAACGTGAAAAGATAAAGGAGTTTCTCATCATAGTAGCACGATACAAATAGAGATGACAACAAACTAATATGGATGAAGGCCTTAGGCCGGTACCAACCTGAGCAAAAAAGCTTATTCATGTAGTCCCAGAAGAGATGATAAAGCACTCACTGGAATCACTCAATAGTATATATTTTTGTGCAATTCAAATGTATGGTTGAAATCACTCTTGTTTACCAGTGCTGAGATTATATCGAAAGATTATCAAGAACTTCCAGCAGAGTTAAAGCACTGGCTGGGATACAGTTCATTGTATTGTCTTGTGTAGTTCCACTAAAATGTATGATTGGCACAACATGATCCCTATTTGCACAAGTAGGAACAAGGTGAAACCTTCATTAGCTTAGTGAGAAAGGATAGAAATACATTAACATATTACTCTAACAGTAGCATCAAATTCATCATGGACAATACGCAGAAGTGGAAGGGCTCCCTGGAGGACGTCTCACATGTAAAGTAGACGTTGCCGGAGCCCTTGAATGTCCTCGACTGACGCCTCGGCTTTAGCAATATCACTTGGCACTGTTTATTCTTCTTCTTGCTCTTCATGCTCTGTTTCTCTTTCTCCTCACCAGTTGGTGAAACCAAGTACATGATTGGCCTTCTATTTCAGAATTGGTTTTGTCAGTGAGGGAGTACAAGTGTACTAGTAAACAATAGCATTATTTCTCATGGCAGTCGCAAAATAGAGATGAACACATGCATTAAATATCATTCTTACCTAAAGGAAGGTTATGGTGCCAATATGGATGATGAGGATTGGAACACAAATCTCCCTTTGTGCAGTTCCACCGAAATGAACGAAGTGTTCCATTCTGACATTCCAGTTAAAGAGCACAAAAGCCACTTCTTTCAAGAAGTGTTTTGTCTAGTGCACCAAAAGGTCACAACAGCAACCAGGTGAATGGATATCCCTGTTTACACAAATAGTTATAGAGGAAATTGTCAGAGTCTCAAACAATTACAGGCAAAAACATTTGGCTAAACTTGTGATGGCTTATAACAGTGGCATGGCTTCATTTTACCAGGGGCATTAGATTAAGAACAACTAAATATTTGGTATAAGGACATGGGACAGTGCGTGCATCAGCAGTCCAGCACCATGTACATAAAACCAGGGCATAAAGTGGTGATTCAGAGTTTTTTGCCCCGAGAAACAAACATCCAAGAAACATATCTGGGTTAGTCCCATTTTGTTCACTCTAGCCAGCTACTCCTATGTTTTTTGGAAATGGAGGCGTGCCCCCGGCCTCTGCATCATAATGATGCATGTAGCCATCTTATCTGTGGATAGCAAATCTAGTCCTGGTCATACCACTGTGTACATCGTTTCCCCTATATTTCCCTTTTTGACCAAGAGACCAGTTGGATGACCAGTCTGTACTACTTTTACCCCCTATCCTTCCTATTTGTACCAAGTCCGATGCACATACTAAATTCCCCCGCCCCCACTTTGTTTCTTGTTTGAACCAAGTACAAGATCCGACTACATGAAGTATCTTTACCTCTAACAATAGAAGAAAAAAATAGGTGACGTTGGACCATCCGATCGAGAGGGACTGAGAGGAAGAAAATGATGCACATGCAGCAACGTAGCGAGCTGGGAAGTAGAGCTACGGCGGTTTTGAAGGAACATATACCTGAAGGTCATCGGAATGTGGACAGGTGGGCGGCGGGAGGCCGGATCCGCCCACACTAGGGCAATGACGAAGGGATCGGAGGACCTCCCATGCCGGCGCTCGGCCAGAGATAACGGTGCGGCCGGCAGTGGGTCTCCTCCCTCGCTGTCGACGACGGCCTAAACGCTGCTCCTAGTCCCCTTCACCGGTGGAGGGGGATATGTCCGGCTCTGTAACCAGCAGTGAGGATAGAAAGACAATGTTTTTTGAAGGGACAAAGACAGTGTTACCACCGCTATCTTGTTTAGATCTGGAGAGGATGAGAGTGTGTGAGTAGAGCAACCCTTGCTAGCCAGCGCAGAGGTTCCGGCCTATATATACATAGTGGGGTAGTTTTCCTTTTTCACTTCATCAAAACAATCGTTTAAAATTGTGTACATGCTAGGTCGCCCTTTTTTTAGTTGTTGATTGTTTTTTGATATAGCTACCCGCTTATTCCAAGTGGTGTTATGGTGTGCCAGGTCACACTTTGTATCGTTCAAGTCTGGTACAAGACCCTCCATTAAATGAACAACCACCCCCTCGTAAAAATTGTGAACAAGCCCACGGCTAAAATTATCAGAAACGTCGGCTGCCCCAACATGCATTATTATATATATTTTCTA
This sequence comes from Triticum aestivum, assembly GCF_018294505.1. Lineage (NCBI taxonomy): Eukaryota > Viridiplantae > Streptophyta > Magnoliopsida > Poales > Poaceae > Triticum > Triticum aestivum. The sequence continues at coordinate 319,142,134 of NC_057794.1, read as the reverse complement.
CTCCCTTCGTTCCTAAATATAAGTCTTTTTAGACATTCAAATGGACTACAACATATGGATGTATGCAGACATATTTTAAAGTATGGATTCGTTCATTTTGCTCCGTATGTAGTCACTTTTTAGAATCTCTAAAAAGACTTATATTTGGGAACAGATGGAGTATGTGGGAGTATCCTCAAAACAAAATGTGAGAGTACGATATTTATTGTGCCCCTTTGTAATTGGTGCTAAATTTTGACCAAAGATTTAACTGACAAAATGTTAGTGCATGTTAACAAAAATTATGTCGTTTGGTTCATATTTGAACATAGTTTTCAATGATGTAGGGGTTGTTTGGTTTCTAGCCACATATTGCCACACTTCGCCACACGTCACCTTAGGCAAATTTGACCAAGTTAGGTGGGTGTTTGGTTCGAGCCACACCTAAGACAAGAATTTTTTTATGAGCAGTGAACCCCACATGTCATCGACACAAAAAGTGTGGCGAGATTCCCTTAGGCAACTCAAAGTGGGTCTAACAATTTGAGAAACTCAAGTTAGGCAAGTGTGGCAAAAATAATGTGGCAACATAAAACAAACATAGTCACAATCCAAATAGCCCCGTAATTTTTTGTGACATGCATGAACATTTGGTTAGTTAAATTTATAGTCAAAATTTGGCAAGGTGCATCAAATCAACACATGCAAGTATCAAAAGGAAAGTCACGGCATGCATGCATGCGTTGTACTCCCTCCGTTTCCAAATATAAGTCTTTTTAGAGATTGCAACAAGTGAATACATACGAAGAAAAATGAGTGAATCTACACTCTAAAATATGTCTACATACATCCATATGTTGTAGTCCATTTGAAATTTCTAAAAAGAATTACATTTAGGAACGGAGGGAGTAACTAATGCATCGGTAAATGCAAATTATTGAAATATATCGAGTGTAGTGCTTTGATGTGTCACGTCAACTCGTACAAGACCGAGAAGTTTGATTACTACAATGCCCTCTCGCCTTAACTGCACCTGCCTTTGGCTGCAAGACAGGTGGGCCACCCACCTGTTGGGCCCACCTGTCATAGAAGCAAAGGCAGGAGCAGTAAGTCAATGAAGCTGCGTCCCTCTCTCGCCCATGAGCGTGGTGGCTGGCAGGACTAGGAGAAGCTTTCGTTTGCTACACGCTCTCCCTCCTGCATGCGGTGGACATGCAGTAGTTCAATCGGTGTCATATGCCAGAAGCTTACTGTAGTACTCCTCCACTTTGGTAGTACTCCATCATTGTTTGACTTCCCAAAGAGGCGAAGAGCCAAGTGCAGCCCGAACGCTCGTGTGGCAGTTTCATGTGTAGAGTAGTCTAGGATAGCGTGTACCATGCCTGTAAGCTTAAAATCGTTAGGGTCGGCTCCATGGCTTTTTTATTAAAATAATGTTCTTGCCTACCTGTCATCCTGGTAATTCTAGTTTGCACGCTCATCTTGTCAAGACAGGAATATTTTTTTTAATTTGTGGTGGGGTAAATGTTAGAGGTTGCAGCAAATGGAGTATTGTACACTGCGGTTCTTTCAGCCAAGTTTAGAGGCAACCATGTGGGGCAAGCGCTATAATGTGTCACGTCATCTCGTACAACGAGGAGAAGCTTGATTTTACTACTACACACCTTCTCCCTCGCCCATGCGCGCGGTGGCTATCCCTCCCGCACGCGGTGGATGGACATGCAACAGTGGATTCGATACTATAGAAGTAGCAGTAACATCATTGTTCGTCTTCTCAAAGAGGCGAAGATCCAAGCGCAACCCGAACGTGGCAGTTGCGAACGCTCGTGTGGCAGTCTTTGTGTAGGGGTGGGGCGTGGTGCGGAGCCTTGGAGCACGCATATAGCCAGGCTCTTGCATGAGACAAAATTGCTATTTGAGCCCACTATTGTAGTAATAGTACTTGCTAGTATAGCCCTGTAAACCGGAAAGGAGTATTTGCCTTTCTAGAGATTTCAACAAGTGACTAGACTACACCATGTGCAGTAGTGGATCAAATCTCAAATCTCATTAACCAAGGCATTTTGTGATTGGAGGAATGTATCTTGTACTTTACAAACTACCTAATTAAACTCATATTAATTACGCAGTTCTCTCATTTTCCTCTCCGCTTTGGTCGCGGTTCACAATATTGAGCACTCCTATATGAGTAACCGCTCTATCTACATGCGAGACATCAAAGCATCCGGGCCCGTGTGCCATCCACCAAATCACAGCGAGGTGCTACAGTCGAGACTCACCGGTCACCCCGGTGTGGCCGTCATGACCCGTCATATCACCACACCCACCTTTACCAGCATTGGTAAAGTGGCCTCGAAGCTGGACTGGACAAAGCAACCATCATTTCACTGGAATGCTCGTTGAAGCCATTTCTCCCCTTTCTTGAAGAAAACCTCACTCCAGGCTACTCACTTCTGCCATTTTTCTTCAGTACCGACAAAGGAAAGATGGGCGAATCAGTGATGATGCTATATTTTCATTAAAAGAATCTTCTTTTTGTGAAGCACCGACCAATTCTCACAGCCTATTCTTTTCCCTTTTTCATTGCGAATGTGGTTTCCTTTCGATTGCTTTTTGTTTGTCAGTTCATTGATGGATCCTGCAACACTAGCCAAAGAGTTGCCGGCGGACAACCCACTGAAGGCAGCAATCTCCAGGAAGCGAGCACCGACCAATGAGTTGACCATGTTGGTGGGCCAACCCAAGGAGACGAAGAACACCAAGAAACATGCAGTGGCCAAAGAGTTGACGACGTTGGCAGACGAACTCCTCAAAGAAAGTTGGAAGAACAGCAAGGGCCCCATGAGGGAGTCCAGGACTAAGGGGTCCTCGGGCGTCTGGCCTGTTAGCCATGGGCTGGACTGATGGGCTGTGAAGACACGAAGACCGAAGACTACAGTCATGTCCGGATGGGACTCTCCTTGGCATGGAAGGCAAGCTTGGCGACCAAATATGTAGATTCCTTTCTTTGTAATCGACCTGGTGTAAGCTTAGATCCTCCTGGTGTCTATATAAACCAGAGGACTTAGTCTGGAAAGGGGAAGACTGATTACCATAGTCATACAGGCTAGACTTCTAGGGTTTAGCCATTATGATCTTGTGGTAGATCAACTCTTGTAATACTCATATCCATCAAGATCAATCAAGTAGGAAGTAGGATATTACCTCCATAGAGAGGTCCTGAACCAGGGTAAACATCGTGTCCCCTATCTCATGGTACCATCGACCTTAGACGCACAGTTCGGGACCCCCTGTGACATCCTGATTTTGGCCCTCTCTTATTTGCCTGATTTTCATTTGGCTTTAGGTTGAAATTTGGAGTTTTTGAATCTTTTCATATGAACTTAAACACTTGGGTACCCTTGGCTTTCAACAAGTGCATCATTCCCCTCTCTAATCATCATTCCCCTTCTGATCCACGTCAAAATAATCTTGGGAATATTTCTCTTAAATGTAAAATATTCATTTTTCCTCTCTAAAACCCTAGCTTGTTCAATGATCTCCAAAGCAACCCTAATTTTTCTTGCCCACAAAAATCTGAGAAAATTCACAAATATTCTTTAAACCCTAGGGCACCTTCCTGAGCAAAAATATTTCATCACTTTTTGGAATATTTTTGCTACAGAAAATATTTCCTGTTTTGGACAGAAATGGTGGTTTCTACAACAACTACCATTTTACTTGCCCCATTGTGCCTAAATTTTCTTGTGCATCATCACCTTAGTAGATGATGGCTAACCTCCAAAGCACAGCCCCCAACTCCCAGCCATTTGACTTCATTAACATCTCAAAGTTACTAATCAGAAACTTACCTGGCTTGTAAAATCTTCTCTACTGCGTCTGGAGCCAAACCAAAACGTGGTAATCTTCAAAACTACCACGAACAACAAGCCAGACATGATCTTTGGACGTTGGTCGGCCTGAGGAAAGAGTTCACGCGGTGACCACGCATGTCCACGATGCTAGCATGCTTGTCGACGCGCTCTGAGTGCCGCCGAGCGCTCTGTTCGTGCGTGCTCGCTTCCCTCGTCTACCCGAGCGTGCCAACCTTCGCCACCATCCTCGTCTTAACACCATTAACTCTCGCTGGCGCTCGCCGACGCGGGAGCTCACCGCAGCTAGCACGGGCGCGTCCGGCCAATGCCACAGTGCGCTCTGCACTGTGCTCGTCGCCTTCCTCTTGATCCTGTGCTCGTCCCCGTTCGCCCATAGTCCCTACATGAGTTGCGTCGCCTTCTCCCCTTTCACTGACGCTGCTTGTCGCTGGGCACAGCGTCCAGGTGTCGTCGGCGGAGCCCCGATCCACCCTTGACGCTCGCCTATAAAAGGAGCCACCCCCAGCCTGCTCGAGCACCATCCTCCACTCGCACACACTCCTCAAACGTGTAGATAGCCATAGCTTGGCCGGGCAGGCCGCGGGCCGCCGTCCCTAAGCTCGAGCTTGCCGACGATCCCCTCGGGTCGTCGCGGTAGCTCCAGCCCCTCCCAGGCCCGGGCGATCCTTCCAGGGCCTCCGCCTCTCGCCGTGAAGCCCTTCCGTCCCCCTGGAGCCCCTGAAGTTTCCTCTGCTCGTTGTCTTCCTCATCTCCGATGACCACCGCTCTTTGCCTCCGCTTGCGAGGACGACTTCGACACCGGCCAACCACCCCTAGCTACGCTATGGGTACGGGCAGGTGCACCTCCATCCCCTCTCTCGATCCCTCCCTCTCATTTTGGCTAAGGAGCCCTCGTCGCCGGCAAGAGCTCCGGCGAAGTCGCGACCCCCTCTGTTTCTTTCTCCCCCTCCACCTCACCTGACTAGCGGGGACCGCTAGTCAGACACTCTGTACGCGCACGAAGCGGTATGAGTGGTGGCGCCCTGAGGCTTTAAACCCTTCGACATCACCCCCCCTCTAGTATGTTTTATTTAAATTCAATTTCAACTAATTTCCAGAGAGCTTCAAACAACTATAACTCTTCAACCATAAGTCCAAATGAATTGATTCTTTTTGCATTATGTTCTTTGCAAAGAAATCTACACTACCAAAAAAGACACATCCGTGACATTTTGGGCCGAATGAATTTTTTTTCTGTCATACATATGACACTTCTATGACGATAATTGTGACAAAAACCGGTATCATCATAGATGTGGTGGGCTCCTACTTCTATGACAAAAATCATGACAGAAAATGGGCTTTTCGTCCTGGGCGGGCCGGAGACGTAGCTACATGACATTCTTTGGGCCGTCTATGACGGAAAAACCGTGATAGAAGCGAGGGCGAGGAAAATTTCGGGGAGTTCCCGGTTATGGTGGGAGGTCGGGGGCCGAGCGATGCGCATTTCTCTCATACACGTACACGCGTGTGTGCGAGGCGTTGGCTCTAACTGAACCTGAGCGAGGTGTTGGGCTCTAACTGAACCCGAGTGATTGCACTATAGGCTACGCGTTACTGAACCCGAGCGATCGATCGATGGCTGTTAACTGAACCCGATCGAGCGATTCCTTCGCTACTGCTGCTAACTGAAGCCGATCGATTGGATGAACAGTGAGAGTTCCGTCGGGGGGGGGGGTGGATGAACAGTGAGTGATGGCATTGCCTCTGGATGAACAGGACCCCGTGGTGTGGTGGAGGGCTGGATGAACAGTAGACGGTGGAGGGGTGCCCGTGGAGGGGTGGTTGAAGAGGACCCCGTGGTGTGGAGGGCTGGATGAACAGTAGACGATGGAGGGGTGCCCGTGGAGGGGTGGTTGAACAGTAGCCGGTGGAGTAGCCCGCGGTGAAGGCTGGATGAACAGGAGCCCGTGGAGGCTGGAGGATGTCTATGGTAGCCCGTGGAGGCTGGAGGAGGTCAACGGTGGAGATGAACAATATCCCGTGGAGTCCCATTTTGCGGTACGCCACACCCCTCCCGATGAACAGGACCCCCGTTTTGACCGTAGCACTCCAACACAAGTCCGTTTCGTCCGTTTTGCGGTATGCCACACCCCTTCCGATCAACAGGACCCCCGTTTAGAACGTAGGAGGTCCGTTTCCTCTGTTTTGCGGTACGCCACACCCCACCCGATCAACAGGACCCCCATTTTGACCGAGGAGGTTCGTTTCCTCCGTTTTGCGGTACGCCAGACCCCTCCCGATCAACAGGACCCCGTGCCGAACGTAGGAGGTTCTTTTCCTCCGTTGTGCGGTACGCCAGGCTTCGTTTCCATCGCATGTTCCATCCAAGTCCTCCCGATGAACACGACACGCATTCCGTTCCGACCCAGCCGGTTGGCCCCCACGTGTTTCGTTGCCTCCCGATGAACACGACGCATTTCGTTGCCTCCCCATGAACACGACGATGACGTTGTTGCTCCGTTCCGACCCAGCCATGTACACGAGCCCTGGCCGTACGTATGCGCGAGTAGGCGTTCGAGGCCCCGCCCGTATGTACACATACGTGGCTGTATTTTCTTTCTTGCACCCTGGGCGCTGTACGTACGTGTACATGCTACGTGCGCGCCTCTACTACGACACGTACGTGCCTCTACTATGACACGTGTGCGCCTCTACATCCACCAGTATATATGTACGTACACGTTCGCGACCAGAATGACAACGCTACATACGCTTCGACCACGTGGGTCCCGACTGTCAGGCACTTCCTTGCATGCGAAGATGTAGCTGGTGGGTGCCAGCAGTCAGGGGGGAAACATTTTTTTCGCGAAATACGGTGGTCCGTCCAGTGGGTCCCCGCTGTCAGGTGGAGGAATAATATTTTGCACGTAATAAGGAGGCACTTCCTTGCTGCGGCCGTGGACCCAGTTGTCAGCCTCTCCACGTATAGTCCACGTCCGATGGAAGCCACTCCTTGACCAGGTTGACCACACCGTGCCGAGAGCACCAGGGAGGTGGACGATAGCGAGGCCTAGGAAGGGGATGACGCGGAGCCGGGGAAGACGCGGCAGTGGATGCCCACGCGTAGAGGAGTACGAGGGTTCACTGGTTCGCTGCGGTGTGAGGCTGTCGTTGCCGCAGAATAACAGGCGGTGTGGGTGAGTAGAGGGATGGCCTGGCCAGCGGTGGGAGTAGTAGGGGCGGTGAGGCCTTCGCCGCATCGTAGCCGGCCACGGGAGGCAGGAGCATGAGGCACAACCGGTGCTAGTTTGGGCGGTTGGAGCAAGAAAACTAGAGGTTGAAGAAGCACTACGTCCATTGGATGGACATCGTACGATCACTGGAGCGAGAATCGTGCATATTGACTAAGTTGACAAAGCCCTCCATCCCCATCAACTTAGTAGGCCCACAGGTCAGCCTGCCACTATACTAGGTCCCAGCTAACAGGGGGAGTATTCATTTTTTTGTGCATAATAAGGAGGCACTTCCTTGCGTGCCAAGATATAGCTGGTGGGTCCAAGCTGTCAGCGGCGGTAACATTTTTTTCGCGAAATACAGAGGCCCTTTCGGTGGGTCCCTGATGTCAGGTGGAGCGATCATTATTTTGCGCGTAATAAGGAGGCATTTCCTTGTGTGCGGCCGTGAACCCAGCTGTCGCCCTCTCCACGTACAGTCCACTTCAGATGCATGTCGGTCGTTGGCCACGTTGACCAGGCCGCGCCGAGAGCACCAGGGCGGTGGACAAGGGCGAGGCCTAGGAAGGGAACAACACGGAGGCAGGGAAGACTCGGCAGTTATTTCCCACACGGAGGGGAGTAGGACTGTACGAGGGTTTACTGGTTCGTCTGTCGTCACCGGAGAATAACAACATGTGTGGGTGAGTAGAGGGATGGCTAGGCTAGCGTTGGGAGTGCGGTGGGGCAGTGAGGCCTACACGGCAGCAGAGCCGGCCGCGGGGAGGAGGGAGCAGGCAGTCCCGCCGACGCTTGTGTGAGCGGCTGGAGCAGGAAGAGGAGAGATTGAAGAAGCACGACGGCCGTTGGATGGCCATCCAACAGTCACTGCTTGTGCGTCAACCTTTTTTTAGGAAACCCTCAAATCAGTGGAAAACAACATACAACCCATCTGCCATTATTTCTAATAATTTATAGCCCATTTGCTAATTATTAAGATTTTTTTGGAGCCCATATTCTTTTTGTTAGCATTACAGCCCATATTGTGGCCATGGTTAAAAAATTATACAAAAATTTTCATATTTCGGTGCGGTCCGAACTATTTTTAATCCCAAAATTTCGAATCACATTCAAACTGATTTTAAAAATAAATGTATATCAATATAAAATCCAACAAATTCTCCACACATAAAAAAATGTAATTTAAAATCTCGAAATGAAAAAAAGATATTTGAAACTAATTGCCGGTTTCATGTGTTTTAAAAATGTACAACCCATTTCTCATTACTGATGGGCCATTTTCTGGGCCAGCCGAATGAAAGCTCTCCTCGTCTTGAAAGATTTGCAGCCCAACAGGCCTGACAAAGCGACTTACTTGGCAAATCACAGAAAACTGGGCTGTGGCCGTGGACCCAGCTGTCAGCCTCTCCATGTACAGTACTCTTCCGATGGAATGTCGTTGACCATGTTGACTACGCCGCGCCGAGAGAACCAAGGCGGTGGACGACGGCGAGGCCTAGGAAGGGGACGACGCGGAGCCGGGGAAGACGCGGCAGTGGATGCCCATGCGGAGAGGAGTATGAGGGTTCACTGGTTCGGCTGCGGTGTGAGGCTGCCGTCGCCGCAGGGCCTAGCTAGCGGTGGGAGTAGTAGGGGGCGATGAGGCTTCAACGGCAGCAGAGCCGGCCACTGGAGGCAGGAGCAGGCAGTCTCCCCGGCACTGGTTTGGGCGGCTGGTGCAAGAAGAGCAGCGATTGAAGAAGCAGTAGGACCGTTCGATTCAAATCCAACGGTTACTGCTGCTAGAATCGTTTGTTGACTAAGTTGACAAGCCCTGCGTACGCGTCAACTTAGTAGGCCCATAGGTCAGCCTCCCAACCGGTGCGCCCCAGATGTCAGTGGGAGGAATCATTTTTTCGCGTAATAAGGAGGCAGTTGATTGCGTGCATCCAGGCCAGCGGAGGGAGTAGGGTGGGCCAGGGAAGCCTGCGCGGCATCACAGCGGGCCACAAGAGGAGGGAGCAGGCAGTCCTGTCGGTGCTAGTTTAGGCGGCTGGAGCAGGAAGATCAGAGATTGAAGAAGCACGTCGGTCGTTGGATGGACATCCAACAGTCACTACTGCTAGAATTGTGTGTTCACTGACAAAGCCTTGCGTAAACAAGTCAGCCTCGAAATATGTGGCGTGTATAGCCCATTTGCTATTATTTTTATAATTTTTACTCATTTTCTAATTCATATGGAATTTATTGCAGCCCGTTTTCCATTTTTCGAATTTCTGGCCATTTTCTGGTCAGTACCAGGGTCAAACAATTAACTAAATATGTGGGAAATTTTGAAAATTCGCAAATTTTTGCTGGGGAACGAAATATTCTTAATCCAAAAATTAATAGCCTTACTAAAACAAATTTAAAAATAAATTAGTACTATGTCATGTTAAATCCAATGAAATACGTATATGATATCAGTGAAGAACAAAAACAAAAAAAGAAACTTATATCCCATTTGCTATAATTTTTTTGGAGTTTTCAACCCCTTTTGATATTACTTTTAACAGACATTGACCATACTCTTAAGCCAGGCCAAAATGCATCCCTCCTTGTCTTGAAAGATTTGCAGCCCAGTAATTCGGAGAAAAAAAATAGGCCTAGCTTGGGTATTCTTCAAAAAGAAATACTGGGCTACCTATTTTCCCAAAGAACTAGTGCATGAGCATTTAGCTTTATTTATTTATTTACTTATTTATGTTTAGGGGACCATGAGCATGTACCTGGGCTAGATTCATGTGAGAGCCTCCCTTCCAGTTAATTATGGGCTTCTCTATTGGGCCTTCATTAGTGGGCTGCATGTTATCAACAAGCGGAAAATGTGTTCCATACGAAAAATAGTATGCTCTACGTACGGTACGGGGCACTAAAGGATCGAACCGTGCAACGACTTCCGAAACATTGTGTTTGTCGTTCTAACAACACATTTATTCAACCAACAGACGAAATATACTACTGATTCTACATTGAAAACAGCAGCAGCAGCAACCAGGGGTGGGGGTGCAACAGAAGCAGTAAGCAGGCTAGAAGAGTGAAGACGCAACTCTCTCTTCCAAACCAAACATCATCCATCATTAAAAAAGGGCTACAAAAAAGAACAAGTGTATGCATCAAACTAAATAAAGATCCTACTACACCAAGTGTACGCATCTAACTAATTGGCTCAGTTAGACGTTACTATTTATTAAGCTGTGGAGACTGGCTGACGGCTTGAACCAGATGGGTACCTGACGGGGAAACCTCCAGCCAGCAGGTCGATGACTGATACTTGCGACCCTCTCTCCTACTTTGGGCTGCAGAGCGTGGCGGCACATATCAGGGTATGGTGCATGCAGAGACGCATGGTACGCTGTGTACACACAGTTTTGCCTGATGAACGAAACCGCGCTGCCATCATGATCCTTGCCGTCGGTTATCTCCTGGTTAATCGGATAATTCAGTCCGACAAACATAGAGCGTGTACCAAGGCTACTTACCAGCCTCCAGTCAAAAATTCCTGAAGGCCCAGAGAAGCTGGGATCCTGCTCAAAGACCTTGCAGTGACTGTGATTGTATTCCACGAAACAATACGTCCGGTACGTGTGAACGATCATCAATCTTTCGCTGTCGTCTGATCGAGCCAGAAACCACCTGCAACTGCCATGCCGCTTTTCTTTGATAGGTTCTAGGATTAGGAAGGGTAGGGACACCAGGCGGCCTACAACATCATATCAAGTTGGAGTCAAATAAAAAATGGCTCTTGATTTAGTTAATCTTAAGAACAGCATGTTATGACCATGAATATTTTTTCAGCAAATGTTGACAGTAATATAAGCAAGCCATCATGATATCATAGGAAAGTAACATACTGCTGTAATAGCCGTTTGTAGCGATGACTGGAGTAGGCCAGCAATACGTCCAGCCATAGAAGGAGTCGACAGCGTAAATGAAGCCCTTGTGTTCAATGGCATCAGAGAACCATGGAGGATGTATGATCCTGCGATGGACGTGCAGATTTATCCACTTATCGTAGTGACCTATCAGATAGGCGAGACCGCGGTTGAAGAATGCAATTAGGCTGAAGTCTTTATAATTCGCAGATCTTGTGGGCACTTGGCATATTACAACCTTGAGCAAATCAAACTTGGTATCATGTTGGCTACTGTAAGATTCCGAGTATTCTAGGCCATGGTGCCAAAGCAGTGCAGTGTTAATCGAAGGAAGGGGGATCAATCGCCGGGTGTAGGCCTCCATGAGCATCCAGCTGCCGCGACCGTCGACGAGCACCAGCCAAGACGTGTTCATGCCGACCCAGTACATACCGTTAATGTAGTTGAGGCTAACGGGGATCAGATTGCAGTCAGGGGGTTGATGCTCGCCACCCTACGATCATTATGCTGCGTGACACACCGTTTCTGAAGATCAGGCAGCATCAGCAAGCAAGGAGCTGGCATAAAAAGCTCCGGCTTGAGGGCTTTGAGTAAACGGTACAGCCCTGACGAGCATGCGGCGAGCGACATGGTACTGAGATTGTCCACACGCGAAACAATGAGCTTGATTACCTATGTGGGGAGCGAATTCCAGCCACTCTTACGGCGGACGCTGCTTGGTTTTGCCATTGTTAGTGCTTGGGTTTCGGACGAGGGAGGGAGGCGCCTTAGCGGGGATATTATGTGCGGACAAAGATGGAGAAGCGAATATGTGATGCGGGAAGTGGACAGGTGATGATGACTACAGCACGCCACTTGACTTACGACACACATACTAGCAGCATAGGGTCATGTCGATACCAGACAACTTGCTTGAGTGATCACAGTACTGGTACTCCCTACAGTGCTTTGCGTAGAGTAGCAGAGTAGGACTCTGCTCTACTACTAGCACCGGAGGAGTGGTATATTCTAATCTAAAATAGTTACAAACTTCAATGCCCGAGCATGGAACGACTACGAACCGTGCTCAAAGACCGTGTCTACGTGGTGTTTGGACATGGGCGACAACCTCAACGCCAACGGTGCTGCTCCTGCTGCACCGTATGTGTTTCTGTCCTTCCTGTTCGAAATCATGGTAGAATTCATGTTTCTACTGTGTACCCTACTACTATGCTATTCCACATGATTAGTTTCATCTCTGTTATAGCCGTCATGATTTATTTTGTGCTTATTCGGATTAAATCTCGTAGTAACTTGCTCATATGTTCAACTGGCGCAACGTCCCCTACAACCACTCCCGTTTCATGGACGGCCTGGTTGATGCCTCCAAGGAGCCCTTCGTCCACTGCTATGAGTGCCCGATGCCGTTTTGTGGCTCTCCGGCGGACATGGTGCATCACCTCACGGATGCGTGCAGCGGTCACTGCTGGCCCTTGGCAGAGAACATCAAGTACGAGACGTGTTACCCGTTCACCATGCCGGAGTCGCTGGAGGATCACCGGCGCCTGCTAGTCTCCGAGGAGGACGACAGCGTCTTCCTCTTGATCATGGGCACCGGCGAGGCCCGCGCAGGCCTCCGCCCCATCTCTGTAATGTGTGTCGGGGGCAAAGCCGCTGACGCTGACACTGACACAAGGCCGATGTACGGGTGCTCGTGGCGCGGCAGTAAGCTGTCGTATCACAAAACCCAACCACTCCCAGTAATAAGTGGCCTGGTAAAATAAACGGACAAGCAACCATCACATCCCTCCATCTTTTTTGCATTTCATCTCTCTGCATTTACTTTCTCCGGTTCATCTCGCACACTCGATCCCTAGCTACTACTCCTAGGGCCAGTTCTTTTGGCGGCTTCCCCAGCTTTTCCCACAAGACTAGTCACAGTGGAGAGTACTACTCATTTATTCGGGCTTCTAAACTACTACTCCATCCTGGTTTATTCCTCACCATTGTAAATTGTGCTAAATTTTGACCTAAGATTTAACTGGTTTATTCCTCACCATCGTAATCCCCCCGTCTAGGTGTGTAAGTCATCTTACGAAAACCAAATAATCCCAAAACACTTAGGCGCGGTGCATTAACTTCTACCTCGTTTCTTGTTTCTTGACATATCAACCAATAAGAGATAAAGAGTGTGCATGCTTTTAATGACGTGAGATATCAAACACGACATGTAGTGGTTAGTTCATTGCATGCAGTACTATTAATTAGCAAATAAACATTAATGTTTCTCATTTTCTCCTCCTCCTTGGTCACGGTACACAGCCTAAGATGACTTACTCACCTAGACGGATGGAGTAGTGCATGTGACATGCACTAACATTTCATTAGTTAAATTTATGATCAAAATTTGACACGGATTACAATGGGGACCAATAAACCAGGACAGAGGTAGTAGTTATGGGATTACTAATCTAGAAGCCTAAAAGAACTGGCCCCTGGTACTCCTACTAGTAGTAGTACTCATGTTGGAATTCTAATTGCACGGCACGACTTGTTAGGCAAAAAATTCGATACAGGGTGTACGAAGCTGTTTGGGAATTTGCATGACTTTCCAACCAGTGAGATACTCCGTACAAAGTACAACAGAGAAATAACCATAGAGAAGGAAGCTAAAGTAAACAATCAAACGAGCATTTTTGCATTTGTTTTGCATTGAATCATTTCACAAGCTTGACTAGTGCTATTTTTCTACTTTTACAAAAACCGCATCGTAATGTTAAAACGTGCATTTGCACGTACTCCCTCCGTCCGGGTTTATTAGTCCTAAAGGCAACTTCTCTTAGACCAAGACACATAATAATTTGCTCACATTAATTCTTCCATTCCACTCCCAATGCACTCTCTCACATGCATGCAGCCAATGAAAAAGCACACATGAAGTGTATTAACTTTTCAGCCATGGCACCAACAACAATAGCTTTCAATACAACCAGTGAAATTGTTGCATGCATGCACCTTTCCAATCCGGGGCCTTATAAAAGGGGACATGCTTGTGATGTTGAGATGCTGTAGTACTCCCTCCGTCTAGGTGTATAAGTCTTCCCTCCTTCTTGGTCATGGTGCACAACCAAAGATGACTTATTGACCTGGACGGAGGGAGTAGCACAGTCTGCAAGCATATATCGAGAGAGACGTGTAGTGCGATAGTATATAGTAAAGTTTGTGCTATATGCGCGTACTTGCAAAATGCGTAGGAATACACAAGGTTTCCAAACTTTCCCTTTTACATACTTAATTGAGGACGCTAAAAATTCCTGAACGTTCGGGATTTATCATTTGCGTCCCAAAACTAATGAGATTGCCTTATGAAACAAAAATTATACTCCTCCTAAAAGCCACGGCGCTCGCAGGAGTGCTTGCGGTGCGCCACGAGTGCCCTGGTGCGTGGCCGTTTCCCAACACGCTGACACAACGCCTCTTCCTCAGGCTCACAACTCGTGAGGTGCTGATTGGCCGCTTGCCGGCAGGCGAGCGCGATCTCACCGGTGTGGTGATCCGGCGCCAATAGGTACTCCTCCTCGCTGGAAGCGTGCACCCGGTCCATGTACCGCCAAGCTTAGATGAGGCTCTTGGGCCCGACTGCACTCAGGGTGTCGGCACGGGCGTCCTCCGCCACCCTCACAGCCCTCGCATGAGCCTGCTGCCAAAGAGCCAATTGCCTGACTCTGTCAGGCACGACATAGGCCTCCCATGCAGCTTGTTCCACGGTGCGCTTCTCTTCCTCGGCCTTCTTGTCTACCTCTATTTTGGCATGCTCTACTGGAGGCAAAGCCTCCCACAAGGCGACATCCATTTCTTTCCAAAGCTCCTCAAGGCTGGGGGGCTCGGCGGGCGGCGCGGTGTTCTCCTCGTAGCGGGGAGCCGATGCGTCCTCCGGCGCGCGTGCTGGCGAGATTGGGAACACCGACGCCTCCACCTCGACGCATCGCGGCGAGGAGCGGAACGCCGATGCGTCCTCCTTAACTAGTGGCGGCGAGGAACGGAACAACGACGCATCGCGTCGCGGCGAGGAGTGGAACGCCTACGCGTCCTCCTTGACTACTGGCGGCGAGGAATGGAACGGCGACGCATCGCGTAGCGGCGAGGAGCGGAACACCGACGTGTCCTCGACTAGTGGCGGCGAGGAACAGAAGTCGATGCGTGACCGTCCGCGCGGTGCAGTGAGGGGCTCCTAGGGCTTGGGAGGGGCGATGCCATGGTGGTCGACGTGAGAGGGAGGGGGGAGATAGCGATGAACGTGAACATGAGGGGGAGGAGATAGCGATGTCGTGGGAGGCGCAATATTTATAGCGAGCAATGGCACACCTACATAAGATATGGACTGAGCTGCACTGACTTAACTGCAGGTCCAGTTGCGTCACTGATGTGGGCCAGACCCCTGTTGGGCCCATATGTCAGTGACCCAATGCACCTACAGTTAAGTAACAGCTACATGGGCATATTTGTTGGAGTAAATTACGGGGGAGCGAAGGGGTGGAAATATTACTGGTCACAACGGATTGGACGAGCGTGGGGGGAGGAGAGTCATGCATGCAGATTTTTTCACACGGGATTCCTGCAGGTATGGGGAACAGTGCATAATAAGTTATCTTGCATGCCGGGCTAGGTATAGTCTCAAGTCATTAAAAACATACATGCCCCACACATGTTCATATCTCAAGGTGCACTAAATTATTGCATGCGATGATTAAGGCTGGTCATAATGGTGGTATCTTAGCTGGTATCATGCACACACGAATAGCAAACATGCTGATGTGGCAAAGAATAAAAGAAGAGAGGGGGGTTAGATCTAAACCATAGTATTTTCCCTAGAAGTAACAGGGTCAACATCTCGCAACATAAACCCATACAACCTCCATCGCAAAAAAATAAACCATACAACCATACGCGAAGGAGGTACGTAGTACTATGAATTCCATTTTCGCTCCATACCAATCGTTCTAAAAACTACTTACTACTTATAACGCGCCATTGAAAATCAGAACTCTTAACCCCGCTAAAAAATGATATTTTAAACGTGGCTACTCGATCTGTGGCAACTGGAGAGCCACCACGCTCCAAGTCGTTCACCTGTGGTCCCGACCATCAACTCCTACGGATCAAATTATCACGTGAGCTGACTATTCCTACAAAGGTGCTCCACCACGTACCCGGTACCCGCGAATGCAGCAATCGTGCACCTAGGGTTTTAGGGTTTATTTGTTAATGTCGCCTTTATGTAACAGTCATGTGTGCGAGACAGCGAGAGTCCGACTGCGTGCGTGCGCCTCTTCTCTTCGTATATGTACTCCACCGTTTGTCTGGTGTCCAAAAAATTATAATAACTACTAGCAATGTGCCAATGCATTTCCACACGATCAAAGTAGATTAAGACATATTCACTGATTTGATAGAAAAAAGTCTAGTTTTGAAATACGTATATCACTAAAAATATGTTATGTTTCACTCAAAATATATTCCTTTGGCGGTTTTGATGAGATAAGGGAGGAATGTTGTTGGTTTCAAGATTCGAGAAGTGGTATATGTCAAATTTCTACTCTTACTAGCAAGATGCCCGTGCGTTGCACGGAACATCAAGATCTTGTGGGAGAAAAGGATGAACGAGGGAAGGCCTTACCTGCAAAAGTGGTGAAGAGTGCGGGTAAATTGCCATATTTGCCTTCCTATCCGTCAGATATAAATCAGACGACCTACATTGCAGGATGGCAGGCCCACCATCATCACCAACTCTATTTTTTATCCCTACTCTTATAAAAAGCATTGTCGGTGATGATCGTGTGCCTGCCATCCTGCAATATAGGCTGTCCGATCTATATATGACGGATATGAAGGAAACTATGGCAATTTTGCAAAAACATACCCACACCCCTATCCACATTTGCAAATAAGGCCTTCCCTCGTCCATCCTTTTCCCCCACAAGATAAACTAATCATACAAATGCATCTTGATGTTCCATGCAACGCATGGGCATCTTGCTAGTTGTTGCAAAAAGCCCATGTGTGTGTGAGAGAGAGGGAGAGTGGAGGAGGACGGAGTGCATGTGTGACAAAGACACAAGGAGTGTGTGTGCGATAGGTATCAGCTTAAAATGAGGCGATAGTGTGTGTGTGCACGATCGAGAGGGCGTGTCTCAAGAAGGGAAGAAAAATCTACATATATACAAGGAGCGGGAGAGAGACATGTATGCGATGGTGAAAGCACGAATGTGCGGGTGTATAAACCTATCTAGAGGCTAGCTAGTCGATAAATGTTTGTGAGAGAAATACGAGTCGGGGTGCGAAAGCGAGAGTTTTGTGTGTGAGAGAGAGACGGTAGTCGGGAAGGGGAGTGGAAGCAGGAGTTGTGTGTGTGTGTCTGTGAGAGAGAGAGAGAGGAGACGGTAGTCGGGGTTGTCTGATCGGTAAACAAATGAATAATCTCAGTCTGGGATGGAGACGAAAAGGAGACCGCAACAAATGTTGTGTCTACAGGAGAAAGAGAGTAATTTTAGTGGTATGAGTCATATGTAGAGACATATAGGGTGTGTGAGAGAATCCCATAGAGAAAGACAAAGTGAAAGACAAGTGGAGACTGTCTGTGTGATGGTGAAAAAGAAAGCTTAGGTACCGAGTGATACCAGAGAATAGTAGAGACGTGAGAGATAATGAAAACCGTGTAATGTATAATGATAGGGAGAGTGTGACACTTCTCAAGGGAGACCTCGAGAGACCATGTTTGCGAGGATAGGAGAAACATGAAGTGAGCGTGCGGGTGAGCTGGAGAAAAGAGAGTGATAGCTACCTGAAGGAGCATGCATGCGAGAGAGATGGGCGTGAAAGGAGTGAACATAAAAGGGATTCAAATATTTGAATTCGAGATGATGATACATGTAATCCATACTCGAACCAAAATTGATCTATCAAACATGCATACTCATATGAATTCACGCACATCTATATTATTTAATATGTAGATATTACTGATCCATACATTTTAGTAGAACATAATTTGTTAAAAAATTTCGAATTCAACCTTAAGATTTCGAGATCGTTGTATTTGTAAATCATATTATACATATAAAGGAGCAGAATTCTTTGTTGTGCTTTTGAAAGTATATATAAACAAATGATGTAGATATAATGTAATTCCAATTGAAAATGGACCCCGCACGAAAAAAATAGAATACAAAGGGGATTCGAATTGAGTTGGCACGGTAAACGTGCACTCTGCAAAATTTGAACGAAGCGGGGAAAGTCGCAGTAATCGCCCGAAACCAAAATCTGCGAGATGGTAATCACTACTGCCTATCCCTGCCACGCAAAGCCTATCTGCTGGATTTCTATAGGTTTCGATAGGGGTAGGTTTGTAATTTCACCCAAATGTGACGTAACCACCTCTCACCTGGATTCATACACGGTGGGCGCCAAAACATAGTGTGTCCTTGGCTGAAATCGACTCCCTCCCTGATTCATATTCATACACGATGGGCGCCAAAAACAAACTCTCGTCAGCAAATATTCGGTGTATGCGAGATTACCGTCCTATCCCCAACCAACTAATGTTGCTGTGATGTAGTAGAAATTTGAAACGGGGGCTAAGTTTGTAAATTTCCTCGCATTTGAGACAAGCGTGCCCTCAATACATGGTTCCCCTTCCTATCTACCTCCCTTTTCCCCATTCGTACTCCGTGGGCGCCAAAACACCCTCTCCACCTGAGGGAGTCCTGGATTAGGGGGTGTTCGGGTGGTCGGACTATACCTTCAGCCAGACTCTAGGACTATGAAGATACAAGATTGAAGACTTCGTTCCGTGTCCGGATGGGACTTTCCTTGGTGTGGAAGGCAAGCTTGGCGATGCGGATATTCAAGATCTCCTACCATTGTAACCGACTTTGTGTAACCCTAACCCTCTCCGGTGTCTATATAAACCGGAGGGTTTTAGTCTGTAGGACAACTTCATCATACAACAATCATACCATAGGCTAGCTTTTAGGGTTTAGCCTCCTTGATCTCGTGGTAGATCTACTCTTGTACTACCCATATCATCAATATTAATCAAGAAGGATGTAGGGGTTTACCTCCATCAAGAGGGCCCGAACCTTGGTAAAACATCGTGTTCCTTGCCTCCTGTTACCATCCGGCCTCGACGCACAGTTCGGGACCCCCTACCCGAGATCCGCTGGTTTTGACACCGACATTGGTGCTTTCATTAAGAGTTCCTCTGTGTCGTCTCCTTTAGGCCCGATGGCTCCTTCGATCATCAACAACGATGCAGTCCAGGGTGAGACTTTTCTCCCCGGACAGATCTTCGTCTCCGGCAGCTTCGCACTTCGGGCCAAGTCGCTTGGCCACCTTGAGCAGATCGAAAGCTACACCCCTGGCCGTCAGGTCAGGTTTGGAAGCCTAAACTACACGGCTGACATCCGCGGGGACTTGATCTTCGACGTATTCGAGCCACAGCCAAGCGCGCCGCACTGTCTCGATGGGCATGATATAGCTCTACCGCCGAACAACGCCTTGGAGGCCGCACACGCGTCGGTTTCGACCATTGATCCGGAGCCTACTGCGCCGATCGAGGATCAGCGGTTGGACGCTGTCTAAGGGGCTGCGTCTCAGAGGCGATTAAGCTGAAGTCCAGCCCCGCACTCTGCATGGCCCGTGACTCTGAGGAGCCGGATTCCTTTCCGAACTCTGAGCCCCCCGCGCCCCTGCCGAACGAATCCGATTGGGCGCCGATAATGGAGTTCACCGCCGCAGACATCTTGCAGCACTTGCCCTTCGGCGACATCCTGAATGCGCTAAAGTCTCTCTCTTTATCAGGAGAGCCCTCGACAGACAACTATCAGCAAGGATGGGATTCAGATGATGAAGAAATTCAAAACCCACCCACCACCCACTTCGTAGCCACTGTCGACGACTTAACCGACATGCTCGACTTCGACTCCGGAGACATCGACGGTATGGACGACGATGCAGGAGACAACCAAGAACCAACGCCTATAGGGCATTGGACAGCCACCTCATCTCACGATGTGTACATGGTGGATACCCCTAAAGGAAGCAACAACGAGGAAAATGGGGATGGAAAGAGGGATCGATCTCTCGAAAAACAATCAAAGCGTCAGCGTAAACGCCGACCCAAGCCCTGCCTCGATAAAGACCCAGCCATAGAGCAGGATGAGCCGGTAGACGACGAGCATGCCTTAGAGCAACCGTCCCAACAGGACAACCCGGATATAGAAACCGAACATCCCTCCCCCGGTGAAAATGGCATTCCGGACGACCCTACGCCGGACAAGCCCACGAAGCAGAAGAACCTCCACAAACGGCTTGTTGCAACCACACGCAGCCTGAAAAAGCAGAAGCAGAAGCTAAAAACTGCGGAAGATGCACTCAGGATCAGATGGAGTAAAGTAATCAATACCGCAGACAAATACGGCGACAGTCTCCGCACTAAAAGCTATCCGAAGAGAAAGCTACTACCTGAATTCGACGAGGAGGCCCTAGAGCCCTCGCATTCCAAAAGTGAGAAAGCCACACGGTCGGATAGACAACCCCATGGCCAGCATAAAGTGGCAAGCAGCGCCGCACTTAAGCCGGCATGCGACCCACTTAAGGATTCACATCATGGCTTAGCTAGGTCCATTTACGGGCCAAGAAAGCAAGCTCTCATAAGCAATGCAATAAATCCATTATCAAAATCCGGCACACCCAAATACAGGGGTGCCGCACACCCCCTATGTTTCACCGATGAGGTCCTGGATTACGAATTTCCAGCGGGATTCAAACCCGTAAACATAGAGGCATATGATGGAACAACAGACCCTAGAGTCTGGATCGAGGATTATATCCTCCACATACATATGGCTCGAGGAGATGACCTCCAAGCCATAAAATACTTACCCCTCAAGCTTAAAGGGCCAACCCGGCATTGGCTCAAAAGCCTTCCTGAAAACACAATCGGAAGTTGGGAAGAGCTCGAGGACGCTTTCCGAGCAAATTTTCAAGGGACCTATGTCCGCCCTCCGGATGCAGACGATCTTAGTCACATAACTCAACAGCCCGGAGAGTCAGCTCGGCAATTCTGGAATAGATTTCTTACTAAAAAGAATCAGATAGTCGACTGTCCGGACGCTGAAGCCTTAGCGGCTTTCAGGCATAATGTCCGAGACGAATAGCTCGCCAGACACCTCGGCCAAGAAAAGCCAAGAACAATGGCCGCATTAACAAGCCTCATGACCCGCTTTTGCGCAGGAGAGGACAGCTGGTTGGCAGGATGCAGCACCAGTGACCCAAGTACATCTGAAACTAGGGATGGAAACGGAAAACCGCGACGCAATAAGGACCGTCGCTGGACTAAGGAAAAAAGTCCGAAGAGCATGGCAGTCAACGCCGGATTCAAAAGCTCACGACAGAATCAGAAAAAGCCGCCCCTCCAAGATAGCAGGGACGATCTATCCAGCCTAAACAAAATCTTGGATAGGATATGTCAAATACACAACACTCCGGGAAAGCCTTCTAACCATACCCACAAAGATTGTTGGGTTTTCAAACAATCCGGCAGACTCAACGCCGAACACAAGGGGCTCGACACACCAAGCGAAGACGAGGACGAACACCAAAAGCAGAGGACCAGGAAACAAAAGAATTTCCCACAAGAAGTAAAAACAGTAAACTTACTCCACATAACAAAACGTGCGACGCCCATAAAGGTACGCACCCCACGGCCTATCCCAAAGGAATCCCGCCACTGGTTGTCAAAACCAATCATCTTCGATCATCTGGATTATTCTAGAAGTGTCAGGAACCCAGGCTGGACTGCCCTGGTACTCGATCCAATAATTGGCGGACTCTAGTTTTCAAATGTCCTTATGGACGGTGGCAGCGGACTCTACCTAATATATCAGGACTCAATCCGCCACATGGGGATCAACCCAAAAAGAATTCGCCACAGCAAACCTCCTTTCAAGGAGTAATGCTAGGTCCGGACACCCATTGAATAGGTTTTCTCTGGCTCAAGGTTATTTTCGGCTCTACCGATAACTTCCGTCGCGAAAAGCTGACTTTCCACATCATCCCATTCTCAAGCCGCTTTCAAGCACTACTGGGACGCGAAGCTTTCGCCTGCTTTAACGCAATACCTTATATGCATCTCTTACGCTTAAGATGCCCGGTCCACGCGGCATCATCTCCTTAAAGGGGAAGCAGTGAGAACACCTCCCCCAAGCAGAGGATTGTGCGGCCGCTTTAACAGCCCCACAATACAATGGCTTCACCAGCCAGAACATCGGAACAGGTCATTAAGACCACGGACACGGATAGACGAGTCCGGCACAAAAGTATCGTTGATAAAGGCTTAGTGGCCATATACCCCTGCACTAGGGGCTTCACACGTATAAAATAAGAGACAATAAAGCTCAATTTTTCATCTTTTACTTTACACTTTGTTTATTTCATATAACTTTTGTTCGGCACGCCCCTTTTTCAACTTAGTTGCTCTCTTTTTACAGATGAACGTCGTGTTGCACCCGTCCAGGATACGGCACAACGGAGACACAGGCGCAGACGTGCAGTAGGGACCCGTTCCAAGGATTCTTTTCAGATTAAGACCCTGCGTAAACCTTTTTTACTGTCTCTTGTTGATACACATCCCCTGGTTCTATGACCAAGGAGGAGGCTGGCATCTTGGCATGTGGCCACGTCAGAATTCTTGCACGTACCTGGACACTACGGGCTTATACCTCAGAGCGTTACCTCGCCCGCTCTCATAAAGACCGAATACCTTAGGGACTGTTCAGCGTCGCGAGTTTGGCCTTATATGCATCAGCTCCGAGTCATGATTTTGGTCAAATGTTGGGTTGCCCGGCTCCTGTGTTTGGCCGCCTTACGTTCCGCTCTATCGGCTAAGGCGGCACCAGGAGAACTACTGCGATTGTGCCCTGGTTCGGCCAGGCGAGCACCTCACTAGAGAAAGCCGAAAACCGACTGTCATGATATGGTGTGAGACTGGTCAACCACTCGATGACTCTCCGGAATCTATAGGATTCCTTCGCATTAACGAAGGGCCGTTTCCTGGCCAGGCACATACGCGCCCCGAATTCGGGCGAGCACAATCGCCACCAGGGGCTACCTAAATAGTCCCTTTGTCAAACTCCTATGGCTAAGTGAAAGTGTTAAAGCATTATAGTCCGGTTGCCTAGCTCGCTGCACTATCACCTCCTTTGTAGGACTAAGACGTTGGATTAAGTGTGAAAATGCGCCTTCTACGAACACCCCCACACTATGTGCATGGGGGCTGAAGCCAACGACTGCAATCTTTTAGATTTTGTATATATATCTTAAAACGGCCGCACAGGAGGTGTTCCAAATACTTGAAGGCACAAGTATAAAAGGCTAATACAATTCATCAAAATATTGCTTTATAATTACATATGCTATCAGAACATAGCATCCTTCGAGCATTGCGTCTCTATTACACGAGCGCCTTCAAGGACTAACTAAAAATAATGCTCGGAGGGTACTCGGCTTTCATCCGAATCTCGGGATGCAACAACGGTGGTCTCCATCTCTGCCCATTATGTCTTGACACGGGCAAGAGCCATCCGTGCGCCCTCTATGCATGCTGACCTATTCATCGCATTGATACGTGGCACCGCGTCAAGGAATTGCTGCACCAAGCTGAAATAACTCTTCGGCTCCGATCTCGCCGGCCACAGAAGACCCATGACGCACTTCATGGCGAGTCCCGACAATCTATTCAGTTCGGCCCATTGAGCCAGACGATCGTCCACAGCCAGTGGACGCTCTGGATTCTAGAACTGCAACCAGAAAACCCTTTCCACTTCGCGATCTTCCTGATCTCGAAAGTATTCGGTCGCATCAGCAGCACTCGCTGCCAAATCCAGATAGGTGTCCTCCGCACTCCACATCCGGTCCAACGGAGCAAACTTCGGATTGCAAAACTTCCTCCGCAGCATAAAGGGCTTTCCAGCCGCAATCTGTCCGGCCTAACGCAGCTCCTCCTTTGCAGCTCTCATCGCAGAGCGAGCGTCCTTGGCATCAGCAACGACCTTCTCTAAGTCCGTCTACCTCGCCCGGTCTTCTTTCTCAAGAAACTTGCAATGGTCAGCAGCACTTTTTAACTTCACGGCCATCATGGCCATCTCCTTGTTGCTTCGGCAGTGAGCAGCCTGTTCGGCTCTCAGCTCTTCAAGGGCCTTTTCGGCAGCTGCATCACTTTTCCTGGCTTGTTCCTTAGCTCGGGCAAGTTCCGCCTGAAGACTCTCCACGGCGGCCGCACCATCTGCGTCAAGAACACACATTGTAAGATACTGGCATAAAGCTCCTCTTACCAGATGCCGCCCCGAAGAATTGCATACCTTGAGCCTCATCAAGCCGCTCGTTGACGAGCGCGATGTCGGCATCTGCCACGTCAAGTTGCCGCTTTAGTTCGGCAAAATCATCAGTTCGGCTCGATTCCGGACACTTCGCCACCTGTATACAAAGGCGACATTTTAGACCTGGGATTATGATCCTCTGCACACCGTCAATTTTGACAACGCACAGAGTCTTAGGGGCTACTATCTACACAGGGCGCATCTTGTTTATGCGCAACTGACAAACAAGTACATTATCAAACGTACCTCAAAACCCGTCAGCAAACTTCTGACGGCCTCATGCAATCCGCTTTCCGCGGATGAAATCCTTCCAATCACCGTACCCATCAATGCATGGTGCTCCTCTGAGATAGAAGCTCACCCCAGCAGAATCATCAGCTCCTCCGACCGCGCATCGGACGATGCCGGACTCGTCCTATGACCTCCATCGAAGGCCGGACGCGGAGAACATTGGGGGGGACATATGGCTACCTTCCACTCCTGCCGGATTCGGAGAAGCCCTCCGCGACGAGACCTCAGGGTCACCCGCCTCGCCAGGCGGTACGGCAGGGGGAGGCGTTCCACTCTCCATCATCTCCGAAAGAAGATCCCCCGAGAAGGGCTGAGGTCCGAGCTACAAAGTAAAATTTCGGTTAATCTTCTCAGATAAGAAGCAAGGATTTCTCTCATCCCTCTAAAGGAAAATCTTTCTCTACTTACGGCTCGCTGGAGGACTGATCCCTTTGAGGGCGTAGTTCGGACGAGGATCTCCTCGGCGTCGGACCCTCTGACGAGCACTTTTTCCCCCGCTTTGAGGCCGTGGTCTCCGGGTCGTCAAAGGCGGCCCTCTTCTTCCCCTTAGGAGAGGAATTGTCAGTTCTTCCCTTCGGAGCAGCCTCCTTCGAGGAGGCCATAGTTTCCTTGTCCTCCCCCTCACTTCCCTCCAAAGGCACGATCTTCAACAACCTGACTAGCACGAGATCCGGCTTGGTCTCAGGAAGGGGAGCCGGACTCCTGATCAGCTTTGCCTTCGCTATCCACTCCTGTTCAAAAGGACAGCTCTTTTAGGGGCGAATTTATGACAATTTTACGGATAGCAAGTCCGGGCACAAGGTTACTTACTTGAGTATCTGGGCGATTGCAGCTTAAACCTGCGTCCTCGGTCAAATCCGGACACATTGCTTGTGATCTGAAGAACATTTTATACATCTCCACGGGCGTTGCGCCCATAAAATGCTGGAGACCTCGTGGTCCCTCCGGATTAAACTCCCACAGATGAAGGAAGCGACGTTGGCCGGGCAGTGTTCAGCGAATCAGCATGACCTGTGTCACCTTGACCAGGTTGAGGTCTCTTTCTAAGAGATCCCTAATGTGGCCCTTCAACAAGGGCACATCTTTGGATAACCCCCAATCTAATCCTTTGTTGACCCATGACGATAGCCGTGGTGGGGACCCGAGCGAAAGGCAGGAGGCGCCACCCACTTGGCGCTCCTAGGAGTGGTGATATAGAACCACTCTCGTTGCCACAAGCCGAGCTCCTCTTGAAAGGAGCCCTCGGGCTATCGAGCATCAGCATTCTTACTTATGACAGCGCCTCCGCACTCTGAGTGCCGTCCCTCGATCATCTTCAGCTCCACTCCAAAAGTCTTGAGCCATAATCCGAAGTGAGGAGTAACACGGAGGAATGCTTCGCACACAATGATGAATGAGGAAATGTGGAGGATGGACTCCGGAGCTAAGTCATGAAATTCCAGCCCATAATAGAACATCAGCCCCCTCATGAAGGGATCCATCGGGAAGCCTAACCCCCGAAGGAAGTGAGACATGAACACTAGGCTCTCACCGGGCTGGGGACTGGGAATAGCCTGCCTTTGAGCAGGCAACTATGCAAAATTTCGGCGGTCAAGAACTTAGCCTCTCTCAACTTTAGCACGTCCTCCTCCGTGACGGAGGAGGGCATCAATCGGCCTTGAAGGTCGGAACCAGACATTGTCGAAGGTCCGAAGCGCCTGGAATCTGGAGCCTAGGGTGTTGGAACTCGAGGCGACGGGCGAACTTGTTTTGAGATTGGAGAAAAGGAGTAAGGCCTTGGTCTCTTTATAAGAGGTTGAATACCAGGAGCCCTCCTCGTAACCGTTTGGGACTCGCCTTTAATCGAGAAGACATGCTAACGGGCACGATTGGGTTACCAATGTCTGTATTGATGAGAATCCCGTAAATAAAGGGGACACGATCTCTGCTTTGACAAGACGTGCCAAGGAAACCACCTCGCAAAACATGCTGAGGTGGAAAAGTGAAAACGATTCGAATAAAAGCTTGGCCGTAGTGTGATGTCATGCTGCGGAATACGTCAGCAGATTAGATTTGTGTTAATATTATTCTCTCTGTGGCAATACGTGGAAACTTATTTTGTAGAGCCGGACACTACTCTTGGTGTTTACAAACTTTTATGAAGAATTTGGAGGAGGAACCCGCCTTGCAATGCCAAGACAATCTACACGCCGGACTCGTCGTCATTGAAGCCTGGTTCTGGGGCTACTGAGGGAGTCCTGGATTAGGCGGTGTCCGGGTGGCCGGACTATACCTTCAGCCGGACTCCAGGACTATGAAGATACAAGATTGAAGACTTTGTCCCGTGTCCGGATGGGAGTTTCCTTGGCGTGGAAGGCAAGCTTGGCGATGCGGATATTCAAGATCTCCTACCATTGTAACCGACTTTGTGTAACCCTAACCCTCTCCGGTGTCTATATAAACTGAAGGGTTTTAGTCCATAGGACAACTTCATCATACAGCAATCATACCATAGGCTAGCTTTTAGGGTTTAGCCTCCTTGATCTCGTGGTAGATCTACTCTTGTACTACCCATATCATCAATATTAATCAAGCGGGACGTAGGGTTTTACCTCCATCAAGAGGGCCCAAACCTGGGTAAAACATCGTGTTCCTTGCCTCTTGTTACCATCCGGCCTTGACGCACAGTTCGGGACCCGCTACCCGAGATCTGCCGGTTTTGACACCGACACCACCCCACCCTCCTCCGTCCGCCGCCGTCTGCCACCCCATCCACCGCCGTCCTCCTCCACCATGCCGAAGCTGATACCCCGACGCCGCCGTCCATTACAAGAGATCGACCTCTGTCATCCATGACTTCGGACCGGGATCCTTGCATCCGGTCCTCTCGCTTCATCCCTGCCGTCATCCACCTTGCCGGCGCCGCTCCTATGACCTTCTCGTCCACCGCACCTCGCCGCCACCGTCTTCCCTTCTAGATCTACTTCCACACCGCCGATAGCCATCGCTTCCGCAGCATCGTCAAATTCTCAGCAGATGCGTACACGGCGCCGCACCAGAGGCGGTATTCTTTCGTATCTGCTCAACTTATTTATCATAGCAAGAAAATAGATCACCACTGCTTTACTCTGATTTCTTGTCTTGGTTGTGAAGTTGCCTTTGTCCGGTTTGCACCTTCAGATCTGCCATGGCACGCTCAACACTATACTCCCAATGCTTATGGTTACCCCCTTTTATATTCCACACTAGTTAACTCACAGTAGACTAAATTTCAAAATTGGGTCAATCAATTTTTCAGAGCTCGCCGGAGTTCGACGGTGCAATCGAAGGGGCTTGGGTGCTTGTGGGGCCTCACCGAATGAAGAAAACTCGACACGGGTGGGGCTTGGGGCGGGGGTGGGGGTGGGGGTGGCGGAGGAACACTGGCGATGGGGCCTGGTGGTCCGGCCGGCGGCCCGTGCGGTGTTCTGCATGAGAAGAATCAGAGACGAGGAAGAAGAAGCTTTAGGAGACGTAGGATCTTCATCCAACCGTCTGAAATGGTTGAGAGACAGCTGGGAGTTGCATTCTTAATGCGCTCTGGTTCATCATGTGTGGGCACTGCGCAACCAACATTTTATTATCCAAAATCTGCTTGCTCTTCTTTACCATGTTCCATTTCCGTTCTTATTTAATATGTACTCTCTCCGTTCCTAAATACAAGTCTTTGTATAGATTCCACCATGGACTACATATGGAGCAAAATGAGTGAATCTACACTCTAAAATGTATCTGGATACATCTGTATGTGATCCATAGTGGAAATCTCTACCAAGACATATATTTTGGAACGGAAGGAGTATGATAGTAGTACACTATGTTCCTTGTACTGAAGGTGAGCAGGGACATTTGCAGTGTAGAGGTCTATATGGTCGGTTGTGATGGACACTTTGAGCCTCTTTGATTCGTAGGTGTTGGAAATATGCCCTAGAGGCAATAATAAAATGATTATTATTATATTTCCTTGTTCATGATAATTGTCTATTATTCATGCTATAATTGTGTTATCCGGAAATCATAATACATGTGTGAATACATAGACCATAACATGTCCCTAGTGAGCCTCTAGTTAACTAGCTCATTGATCAACAGACAGTCATGGTTTCCTGACTATGGACATTGGATATCATTGATAACGGGATCACATCATTAGGAGAATGATGTGATGGACAAGACGCAATCCTAAGCATAGCACAAGATCATGTAGTTCGTTTGCTAGAGCTTTTCCAATGTCAAGTATTATTTCCTTAGACCATGAGATCGTGTAACTCCCGGATACCGTAGGAGTGCTTTGGGTGTACCAAACGTCACAACGTAACTGGGTAACTATAAAGGTATACTACAGGTATCCCCGAAAGTATCTGTTGGGTTGACACGGATCGAGACTGGAATATGTCACTCCGTATGACGGAGAGGTATCTCTGGGCCCACTCAGTAATGCGTCATCATAATGAGCGCAATGTGACCAAGTGTTTGGTCACGGGATCATGCATTACGGTACGAGTAAAGTGACTTGCTGGTAACGAGATTGAACAAGGTATTGGGATACCGACGATCGAATCTCGGGCATGTAACGTACCGATTGACAAAGGGAATTGAATACGGGATTGATTGAATCCTCGACATCGTGGTTCATCCGATGAGATCATCGTGGAACATGTGGGAGCCAACATGGGTATCCAGATCCCGCTGTTGGTTATTGACCGGAGAGTCGTCTCGGTCATGTCTACGTGTCTCCCGAACCCATAGGGTCTACACACTTAAGGTTCGGTGACGCTAGGGTTGTAGAGATATTAGTATGCGGTAACCCGAAAGTTGTTCGGAGTCCCAGATGAGATCCCGGATGTCACGAGGAGTTCTGGAATGGTCCAAAGGTGAAGATTTATATATAGGAAGTCCAGTTTCGGCCATCGGGAAAGTTTCGGGGGTAATCGGTATTGTACCGGGACCACCGGAACGGTCCCGGGGGTCCACTGGGTCGGGCCACCTATCCCGGAGGGGCCCATGGGCTGAAGTGGGAGGGGAACCAGCCCCTGGTGGGCTGGTGCGCCCCCCATGGGCCTCCCCCTATGCCTAGGGTTGGAAACCCTAGGGGTGGGGGCGCCCCACCTGACTTGGGGGGCAAGTCCCCCTTGGCCGCCGCCCCCCCTTGGAGATGGGATCTCCTAGGGCCGGCGCCCCCCTAGGGGCCCTATATATAGTGGGGGGGAGGGAGGGAAGCCGCACCATAGTCCCTGGCGCCTCCCTCTCCCTTTGTAACACCTCTTTCTCTCTCTCTCGTTGGAGCTTGGCAAAGCCCTGGCGAGATCACCGTTGCTTCCACCACCACGCCATCGTGCTGCTAGATCTCCAACAACCTCTCCTTCCCCTTGCTGTATCAAGAAGGAGGAGACGTCTTCCCAACCGTACGTGTGTTGAACGAGGAGGTGCCGTCCATTCGGCGCTCGGTCATCGGTGATTTGGATCACGACGAGTACGAGTCCATCAACCCTGTTCTCTTGAATGTTTCCGCTCGCGATCTACAAGTGTATGTAGATGCACTCCCCTCTCCCTCGTTGCTAGATGACTCCATAGATTGATCTTGGTGATGCGTAGAAAATTTTAAAATTCTGCTACGTTCACCAACAGTGGCATCATGAGCTAGGTCTATGCGTAGTTTCTAAGCACGAGTAGAACACAAGTTGTTGTGGGCATCGATTTTGTCAATTTGCTTGTCGTTACTAGTCTTATCTTGATTCGGCGGCATCGTGGGATGAAGTGGCCTGGACCGACCTTACACGTACGCTTATGTGAGACTGGTTCCATCGACTGACATGCACTAGTTGCATAAGGTGGCTAGCGGGTGTCTGTCTCTCCCACTAGTCGGATAGGTTTCAATGAAAAGGGTCCTTATAAAGGGTAAATAGAAATTGGCATATCACACTGTGGTTTTGGCGTAGGTAAGAAACGTTCTTGCTAGAAACCTATAGCAGCCACGTAAAAACTTGCAACAACAATTAGAGGACGTCTAACTTGTTTTTGCAGCATATGCCATGTGATGTGATATGGCCAAAAGGATGTGAAGAACGATATATGTGATGTATGAGATTGATCATGTTCTTGTAATAGGAATCACGACTTGCATGTCGATGAGTATGACAACCAGCAGGAGCCATAGGAGTTGTCTTAATTTATCTATGACTTGCGTGTCAACTTATACGTCATGTAATTACTTTACTTTATCGCTAACCATTAGCCATAGTAGTAGAAGTAATAGCTGACGAGACAACTTCATGAAGACACGATGATGGAGATCATGATGATGGAGATCATGGTGTCATGCCGGTGACGACGATGATCATGGCGCCCCGAAGAAGGAGATCAAAAGGAGCAAAATGATATTGGCCATATCATGTCACTATTTGATTGCATGTGATGAGATCCCGGATGTCACGAGGAGTTTCAGAATGGTCCGGAGGTGAAGATTTACATATAGGAAGTCCAGTTTCGGCCATCGGGAAAGTTTCGGGGGTAATCGGTATTGTACCGGGACCACCGGAAGTGTCCCGGGGGTCCACCGGGTGGGGCCACCTATCCCGGAGGGCCCCATGGGCTGAAGTGGGAGGCGAACCAGCCCCTTGTGGGCTGGTGTGCCCCCCATGGGCCTCCCCTCCGCCTAGGGTTGGAAACCCTAGGGGTGGGGGGCGCCCCACCTGACTTGGGGGGCAAGTCCCCCTTGGCCGCCGGCCCCCCTTGGATATTGGATCTCCTAGGGCCGGCGCCCCCCCTAGGGGCCCTATATATAGTGGGGGGAGGGAGGGCAGCCGCACCATAGTCCCTGACGCCTCCCTCTCCCTTTGTAACACCTCTCTCTCTCGTTGGAGCTTGGCGAAGCCCTGCCGAGATCACCGCTGCTTCCACCACCACGCCATCGTGCTGCTGGATCTCCATCAACCTCTCCTTCCCCTTGCTTGATCAAGAAGGAGGAGACATCTTCCCAACCGTACATGTGTTGAACATGGAGGTGCCGTCCGTTCGGCGCTCGGTGATCGGTGATTTGGATCACGACGAGTACGACTCCATCAACCCCGTTCTCCTGAACGCTTCCGCTCGCGATCTACAAGGGTATGTAGATGCACTCCCCTCTCCCTCATTGCTAGATGACTCCATAGATTGATCTTGGTGATGCATAGAAAATTTTAAAATTCTACTACGTTCCCCAACAATAGGATCTTGTAAACATAGGAATAGGATTTGTAGTGGCCTGCCCACTTGAATCCTATAAGAATAGCAAGGAAATGCGGGGAGCTGTGTCGCCTTTGAGAGTTACACTGATATTAACAGTACCGCATCTTCACTTGAAGAGAGCTGGTATCCGAGGCCTTTCTAGCCGTACCGGCAATACTAGCACATATATTCCAGCAAGTTCCACTTTGCTGATTTTACTATGATGCTTAAGGTTTTCCCGTTATATCTACACTATGATCTGTGTAGCTGCTTTGTGTCGCACTAGCAGCAGTCCACTCTTGAAGCTAAACACTGCAATGACTTAAAAGTTGGCACCCATGCATTGAGTGCCATTCTGGATGCAATGAAACTCATACAGTCCCCACCTATTGATTCTTGTTCAGAATATGATCCTAATGACTATTCTAACCTCGAGGAGTAAAAGGCAGATGGCCTGTCCTGTTCACCCATAAAGGTGCCTGTTCTAATTTGGCATTGTGTTATTGTTTGCGGCTATCTTGCATATGTTGTCTTGCATTTCTTCTACTTTGTTGCACCGCCATCTGCTTAGTTTACTCATCATATATGTCGAGATGCCATGCCCATCCATTATCAATACATATTCCATCTGTCAGCATACCTTGTTTTTCCACTCAAATGTTGTTCTTGTGCATCAGACATCAAAAAGGAAGAGGGTGATTGCCGAACCTGAAGGAGCACCAGCAAAGTCCTTGAAAAACATGGTGGTGCTGGAGAAATCAGATAGCACCCCACTTATATTGACTGTACAACTAGTGACACCAAACGTAGGACCGACTCCAGTAGACTGTACCCATACTTCACTGGCCACACCACTAGCCCCACCACATAGGACCTGCACTCCAGCAAAAGGTATACCGATTTCATTTGCCATAGCACCAGCTGTACCACAGAAAAATCCCACTCCAGCAAAAAGTACAGCAAGTCCATCGGCCGAAGACCTATCCCAACTGCAGAGACGGCCAATTCCTGCAGATTGGAACCCCATTCCATTTATTCCCACTTTAAAAGACAATGCTTTCAATGCTGTTAGGGACTATGTGCCTATATTCCCATCATGGGAAGATTATTGTGAAGACAAACACCATTTTCACATCTTCCTGTCCAACTTATGTGTAAGTGCTATTATTCATGGTTTTTATTTTCCTGTTTTCTGCTGATTGAACACATCAATGATTTACATTACATTGTTGTAACTAGGCGAGGGTCAATCTGGATAGTCATGACGAGCAAAGCTTGCTTGTGCTTTTCGAGGAAGCATTGCAGCAGTATCGGTATTACCTGAGGAAATCACACTTTGATGGCAAGTCTATAAAAGAATTTCCGCTAAAGTATCCTATGCTAAATTTAGAAGACATTGAATGGAAAAACCTTGTTATGCACTGATCTCGTTCCCAGGATGAGGTACTGTCTATGAAATCA
This sequence comes from Triticum aestivum, assembly GCF_018294505.1. NCBI lineage: Eukaryota > Viridiplantae > Streptophyta > Magnoliopsida > Poales > Poaceae > Triticum > Triticum aestivum. The sequence goes on along the minus strand of NC_057794.1, from coordinate 319,108,781 downwards.
CATGACAATTTGAACTTCTATTTTTCCGCATGTGCCTTACGGACCTTTTTTGCAGGAAATCTGCTCGAAGAAGAATTCCGGTTTGACAAGAACGACAGGATATCGCAAATATGCTGCCCGCTGCTTTGCTCTTGTTAGTACCTGTTGTCCTATATCACTGTACTTGCATACATACCTGGTTCATTATGTGACAGCAGTATGCATGATAGCTTGCTTATCAATTGTTCGCTCCAAATTATCTGATCTGTATGAATGGTTACTTTAGTGTAGAATATATCCAATGCCAATGTTTTTTTAGCACTGCATTGTTCTTGTAAGTACATGATGTCCTTTATCAGTGTACTTATAATGACATGTAGTTGTTCATGTACCATCACTTTGCAGCTTATTTTCCTTTGCCCTCCATTTTCTACACATTAGATCTATATTTATTCTTACCATAAGGTTGGTACTGAAGAAGTTTACCTGTGCATTGCTCTTGGCTGTACCTTTTGCCTGTATCTCTACACTTACATTTATAGCTACTTGGTTATGTAGCATCACTCTTCATCTTTTCTTAAATATTCCCCATTTTTCATATATTTACTCTTAACAAAATGTAGAATAAAGGCACTGCTTTTGAAGAAGATTATGTGGTAAACTTCTTGAATTGCCCCCCCATCAGCATTGACAAGGCCTTTATAGAGCCTGTCTTCACCAATAATGTAAGTTTGTCCATCTCAAGCCTTCAAACTTTGTTGTATATATTTGGTTAGGCATGACTACCAACTGTTTATTTTTGGTGTTTGCATCAAATTGCTTGTTTAAAGTTTATTATGTAGTTCATAAACAAAAGTTTGTCCTTTCTCAATTTAAGTTTTCAGTTGTACAACCAAGTTCCTTCTTCATACCATGTAAATTAAACTATACAGAGCAAGTGATCTTGTTTTGCATTGCATGTATGCTTCTGTTCTTCATCCGTAATCCAGTGGTGTGGTGAACCTACCCACTACAACACAATGTCATATTCTGCAATGTCTTAACTATGAACAATGTCATATCATTCTACTATTATTTAAACCGTCTCTTTATTTGCCAAACTGAAATGGTATAAATTGACAGCACACTAACCATTGATACTTATGAGTTCTTGATATGTAATCCAGTGGTGTCGTGAAGTTGCCAACTCCTTCACAATGTCATTTCCTGCCATGTCTTGACCTGAACAATACCATATTGTGTTAATGCAATTTTAAACTGTGTCACTTTATTCGTCAGTAAGAAATGTGATGAATTGTCAGCACTGATACTTTTATGTGCAAAACCTGTCATCTGTCTGCTTGTTTATCTTTCAGAGTGAGGATGATATAAGCGTTGAACAAGCGCAGTCTCATCATCTTGCTCAGCTGCTTGCGCTGCAGCTCCCTAGCAGGGCTAACCTTTCTTGAGCTCTATTGAAGTGCTATCGGTTTTGTATATTATTTTGTCAGCGTGTTTATTTTCACTTGTGGCGATCTTTGATGCCCAGTGTATGTAATCTGTTGTCTGCTTGTGCTTTATTATCATAGTGGTGAACTTTGATGCCCAGTGGATGTAATATGCCGTAATTTCTTTATTGTATAGTCTAGGTTTATTCTTATTCACGATGCTGCAGTTATTTTACTGTCTTCGCAGTAAACCGGCCAAACCGTAAAATTACAGTACATAATCGGGTCGTCATGCAATCACGATGTAGGTTGGGCCTGAAACGTGCCGAACAGCTCACGGGCCGGCAGCAGCCCGAAATGAACCCCGGCCCATGATTGTGCGAATCAAATCACGGGCTTTTAATAGGCCAAAATTGTCTCGGTCCTTGTTTGGCCCAATCAGATATCGGCTGCGAGCAGGCCGGATGCAGAGCCGGCTGTAGTTAGGCCCAACTATATGATGGGCTTTTAATAGGCCGAAATTAATATAGGACTGAAATGTTAAACGGGCCCTTAATAGGCCAAAACTAATATCAGGCCGAATTACTAAGTGGGCCTTTAGCAAGTGGGCCAAAAATCATAGTGTCCAGTTGATGGGCCGAATCTGATATGGGCCATAATTTAGACCAAAGCCTCTTAAAGGGCCAGACCTGATCTAGGCCGTAATTTGGCCCAGAACGTGGTAGGCTTTTAATGGGCAGGATCTCATATGGGCCACTATTAGGCCCGGAGCGTGGCAGTCCATCAATGGACTGGATCAAATATGGGCCGACATTTGGCCCAAAACATGGCAGCCAGTTAATGGGTCGATCTACTAGGGTCCTCAAAATCTTATGGGCCTACAGCTGGGCCGCCCATTAATGTTGGCGAAATCTCGTGGGCCTTTAGCTGGGCCGGCCCATTATGATCCGCAAGAATCTTGTGGGCCTTTACCTGGGCCGACCCAGTATGGCACACAAAAATCTTGTGGGCCTTTACCTGGGCCGGCCCATTATGGCCCGCAAAATCTTGTGGGCCTTTAGCTGGGCCAGCCCATTATGGTCCACAAAATCTCGTGGGCCTTTAGCTGGCTGGCCCATTATGGGCTGCAAAATCTTGTGGGCCTTCAGTTGGGTCGGCCCATTTAAACTTGATGGGCCGGTCCATGTGTCAACATATCATAGGTGCGTCTCGCCCATTGGATGAGTGACACCTGTGCCAACGTGGACCTGACACGTGTCTCCTCCAGATAATGATGATTTTACACGTGGAAAATCCCCATTGGTCGGGGCTGTTAACAGGTTATCGGATCCAAAACCCGACCAGATAGCTTAACGGCGTTCCGTTACGGTGGATGCCACGTGTCGGTCACCCTTGACGAAAGCACTTCTGTGACGCGTGATTTATCGTCATGGAAGAGGACACTTCTGTGATGATAATTTTGGTAATGTCATGGAACACTTCTACGACAGCACAGGTATGACTATCTTGATTCTGTCATAAAATCGTCATGGATGTACATGCATGACAGAAGACGCAACCTACCATGACAAACACGTATCATCACGGAAGTGTATTTTTTTGTAGTGCTAGCAGCTCACCAAAAATGAGATTTTTCTGAGCTGTCTAGAATTTCTGGTGATTTTCAGAAGTGTTCTTGATATTTTCTTCTTGTGCTTAAAATTATTTTCAGAGGGTGAGGCTTGTCTTGAGGATCACCAAAAGGCTTGTGAACCTCATCTGCACTAAGGCAAGCCACAACAACATTTTCATGGTGTCATTTCAATATTTATGATTTTCTTACTTGAATGGAATGATTAATCCATGCATTTAAATAAATATTATGTTATTTATAATGTGTTAACTGTTTGTTAGTTATTATGCTTGATTTACAAAATGTTTGAAACTAGTTTAGTTGGTAACAAAAGCTAAGATCTACTTGTGGTAATGATAAAATGATTTGTTACACATATGAGTAATTACTTAAAGTTATTTTCTTGCACAAATAAAATAATAAAATTTTCGAGAAAATATGATGTTAAGTGCTTGTTTAACCAGTTTGCTTGATTTACAGAATGTTTGAACCTAACTTGGTTGGTAAAGAAATTAGGATTTGCTTGTGGTGATGATAGTATAATTTTTGCTACGCATATGAGAAACTAATCGAAGTTATTTTCTTGCATGAGTAAAATAATAAAACTTGCTGCAAAATATCTTGTTAAAGTGAGAGTTACCCTGACCAGGAAAGTAATATAAGTTGTTGATATTTATGCTTAGTGTGAATATGGTTGACATTGGTCATTTTCGTTAATATGTGATGCATGTGTAGTATTGCATTTCATGGCATGCTATGACACCGGTCATTTTCATTTTAAGTTGAACCTGACTATAACTCAACTTGAATATATCGTTGACTAGGTCATGGTTGCGCTAAATTGAGTTTTTCCCAGTGCAACCACATTTGCCTTTGTGGGAAGGGCTTGATTCGGTCCATTGACATGCCTCTGGTCGGTGCCTCCAACTAGGGAAGGTTATGGGCATGCTTACCCTGGCCCGGTAAGCAGGCATAATCTTGTGTGCCCGTTGTTGAGATTATGGTATCGGGTCCCTGAGTGGGATCGTTTTGGCCACGACGGTGGTCATTGTGTCTTTGGTAGACACGGGGCCACCCAGGACTAGCCCGTTGGGGATTGGGTCGGAGTGGCCGGGAGAGTGTCATGGCAATGGAGGGGTTTCGTCGGAATGCCGTTGGTCCACCCAAATGGGAGTACGAGGCCATGGGTTTCGTGGTGTGGGTACAGTGTGCTACCTCTGCAGAGTGTATAATCTATCGATAGCCGAGTCCACGGTCACGGATGCCTCAAAGTAGGTCCCACCATGAGTCAACGTTTAATAAATTTGCACACTAAGTTATGAACTTTGCACTGTTGATGATGTCGGAAAGGCCATCGAGATGTTCGAGACCAAATATTGGTCGTGGTTGTGATCGCCATAAGGATCACCAGTTACTCTTATGAGGGCCACAATGGTGGTTTGTTTGTGATCCGAGAACGATCACCGTTGGTAAGTCGGTCCCGAGGGACGTTTATCACAAGAGCATGATCATAGGATGTTGGAACATTATTGCATTATTAATTGGTATCTCAGTTCGAGGATGAGGCACCAGAGCCCGCACCAGCATCACGCAATGCAGTCGATCGACCACCGCGTGGCCGGGATAAAACGGCACCCCGAGCCGAAAAACAGATAGTCCCACCTCGCCGCAAAGGTAGGGATAAGACAGCTCGGGGCTATACATATGACTTTCGTCAAGACCTGAACAGTAGAGCAGGAAATACAAGATCAATCTACGGATCGCGAGGACGTACCTTGATACACAACGACGGCTACCTATTCGGACGTGACAAACCTAGTCACGCTCGAGCCGATAACCATAGACGGACTCCATCGGAGCTACGTCGCGACGCGGCTCGATATAGAGGCGCCGCACACCCTCTTTGCTTCACGGATGAAGTAGTGGACCATGAATTCCCCAAAGGGTTCATACCTGTCAACATTGAATCATACGACGGAACAACCGATCCCGTGGTATGGATTGAGGATTCTATTATCCACATTCACATGGCCCGCGGAGATGACCTCCATGCTATCAAATACCTCCCACTAAAACTCAAAGGGCCAGCTCGGCACTGGTTAAATAGCCTGCCTGAAAATTCCATCAGCAGCTGGGAGGATTTGCAAAAAGCCTTTCTCGACAACTTTCAAGGTACATATGTCCGCCCGCCAGACGCCGATGATTTAAATCACATAGTTCAACAGCCCGGGGATTCAGCCAGGAAATTCCAGACTATGTTCTTGATACATCTCCGTCGTATCAATAATTTTTGATTGTTTCGTGCCAATATTATTCAACTTTCATATACTTTTGGCAACTTTTAATACTATTTTTCGGACTAACATATTGATCCAGTGCCCAGTGCCAGTTCCTGTCTGTTGCATGTTTTATGTTTCGCAGAATATCCATATCAAACGGAATCCTAACGATATAAAAATGGACGGAGCTTATTTTTGGAATATTTGGAAAATTCCAGAAGAAAATTCCACGCGAGACGGTGCCCGAGGTGACCACGAGGTAGGGGGCGCGCCTGCTCCCCCCTGGGCAGGCCCCTGACCCTCGTGTGCCACCCATAAGGCAGTTGATGCCCTTCTTCGGCCGCAAGAAAGCTAATTTTCAGAAGAAAAAAATCACGGTGAAGGTTTCGATCCAATCGGAGTTACGGATCTCCATATATACCCGAAACGGTGAAAGGGCAGCAGAACAGAACGCAGAAACAGAGAGAGACAGAGAGACAGATCCAATCTAGGAGGGGCTCTTTCCCCTACCATGCCATGGAGGCCAAGGATCAGAGGGGAAACCCTTCTCCCATCTAGGGAGGAGGTCAAGGAAGAAGAAGACGAAGGGCCCCCTCTCCCCTTCTCCTCCGGTGGCGCCGAAACGCTGCCGTGGCCATCATCATCATCACCGCAATCTATACCAACACCTCCGCCATCTTCACCAACATCTCCATCACCTTCCCCCCTCTATCTATAGTGGTCCACTCTCCCGCAACCCGATGTACCCTCTACTCGAACATGGTGCTTTATGCTTCAGATTATTATCCAATGATGTGTTGCCATCCTATGATGTCTGAGTAGATTTTCCTTGTCCTATCGGTGGTTGATGAATTGCTATGATTGATTTAATTTTCTTGTGGTTATATTGCTGTCCTTTGGTGCCCATCATATGATTGCGCGCGTGGATCACACCCTAGGGTTAGTTGTATGTTGATAGGACTATGTATTGGAGGGCAAGAGTGACAGAAGCTTCAACCTAGCATAGAAATTGATGCATACGGGATTGAAGGGGGACAAATATATATTAATGCTATGGTTGGGTTTTACCTTAATGACCGTTAGTAGTTGCAGATGCTTGCTAATAGTTCCAAACATAAGTGCATAGAATTCCAAGTCAGGGATGACATGCTAGCAGTGGCCTCTCCCACATAATACTTGCTATCGGTCTAGTAAAGTAGTCAATTGCTAAGGGGCAATTTCGCAACTCCTACCACCACTTTTCCACACTCTCTATATTTACTTTATTGTTTATTTACTTAAACAACACCTACTTTTTATTTACTTGCTCTTTATTATCTTGCAAACCTATCCAACAACACCTACAAAGTACTTCTAGTTTCATACTTGTTCTAGGTAAAGCGAACATCAAGCGTGCGTAGAGTTGTATTGGTGGTCGATAGAACTTGAGGGAATATTCATTCTGCCTTTAGCTCCTTGTTGGGTTCGACACTCTTACTTATCGAAAACTGTTGCGATCCCCTATACTTGTGGGTTATCAAGACCTTTTTCTGGCGCTGTTGCCGGGGAGCAATAGCATGGGGTGAATACTCTCGTGTGTGCTTGTTTGCTTTATCACTAAGTAATTTTTATTTGTTGTTCTTAGTTGTTCTCTATCTTTAGTTATCGATATGGAACACAAAATACCAAAAATTTGGTGTACTTGCTACTAATGGAGATGGGGAACCTCCTAAAACCCTCGATGTTGGTTATGTGAAAAATATTATGTACTACTTTAATAATCCTGAGAAAACCCCATTCAATTATGTAATGGGAGTAACATTGGATCAACGTGAATACTTTAGGGATTACCACTTGACAAAAAAGGGAAACTATTATGGGATCAAATTCATATATTGAATTGGTATGCTAGGCAACTATGCTTGAGATATGATTATACTTCTTGCTCTAAGGTTAAGGCTCCAAACCGTCCCTTTTCATGTGAATTTAATGATAATGAAACCTTAGCTTCTTATGCTAATTGTATATATGATTACTATGATGTGGAACAAATAGAAGAATTTGTTGCTTTTAAGGGTGCTTACGAAATTGAATCTTTGTTTGAAAAGCACGAAGCTTATGATGATGATGTTTATAGGAATGAAAATTTAGCTATCTTAAAATATTGCTATGATAATTATGAATATAATTCCTATATTAATGCGCTTATTGAGAAAGTCTCCGCTGTCCAAGAAGAGACTAATATTTTGCAGGAGACTATGGAAGAAGAAATTGATGAAACTGTGAGCTCATTGGATGAAAAAGATGAGGAGGAGAGCGAAGAACAAAAGGAGGAAGATCGGATTAGCTACCTGTGCCTACGTTCTAATGAGAGTAACTCTTCAACTCATACATTGTTTAATTTCCCTTCGTGCTTACCGAAGAATGATTGCTATGATCCAGTTGATTCTTTTGAAATATCCCTTTTTGATGATGCTTGCTATGCTTGTGGCCCAGATGCCAATATGAATTATGCTTATGGAGATGAACTTGCTATAGTTCCTTATTTTAAACATGAAATTGTTGCTATTGCACCCACACATGATAGTCCTATTATCTTTTTGAATTCTCCCAACTACACTATATCGGAGAAGTTTGCTCTTATTAAGGAATATATTGATGGGTTGCCTTTAACCCTTGCACATGATGATTTTTATGAATATAATATGCATGTGCTTTCTTCTCCTACTTGCAATTATTATGAGAGAGGAACTATATCTCCACCTCTCTATGTTTCCAATATGATAAAATTGCAAGAAATTGTTTATACTATGCATTGGCCTTTACTTTGTGTGCATGAATTGTTCTTTTATGACATGCCGATGCATAGCAACAGAGTTAGACTTCGTCATTACATGATATATGTTACCTTGTGCTCACCACTAAGTTACAAATCATTGTTAATTAAAACTGGCTTTGATATACCTTGGGATTTGGGTGGATCCATTACTTGAGCACTATATGCCCAGCTTAATGGCTTTAAAGAAAGCGCTGCCAGGGAGACAACCCAGAAGTTTTAGAGAGTCATTTATTTCTGTTCAGTGCTTTCATATAGTTTAAAAATAACAAAAATAAAGAGGGGAACCCAAAACTTTTTCAAAAAGGAAAGCGAAAGTGAGAAAGACAAGCATTGTTGAAGTGGGAGCTAGCCTTGAACTTTGTTCATGCTCATGGAAACTTTGTGAATCTTGATTACAGAAAGTTTTCAATAAAAATAATTATCCCCTTGTACAATTCCATTGTATTATAAAAATAATGTGCCAAGGTTTGCCTTTAGGATGTTTACATTTGCTTGATGGTTTGTACGGTGCAGGACAGAAACTTTGGCTGTAGTGCACGATTTTACATTTTTTGCTGGAACGTCAAATGGTTCTGATTCTTTTTGCAATTCATTCCTATACAAATTTTTTATTGTTTCTAATTTTGGTAGAATTTTTCAAGTATCAGAAGTATGGTGAATGTTCAGATTATTTCAGACTGTTCTGTTTTAGACAGATTCTGTTTTTGATGCATAGTTTGCTTGTTTTGATGAAACTATCGTATCATATCAGTGGATTAAGCCATGAAAAAGTTATATTACAGTAGACACAATGCAAAAACAAAATATGAATTGGTTTGCAACAGTACTTAGAGTAGTGATTTGCTTTATTATACGGATCTTACCGAGTTTTCTGTTGAAGTTTTGTGTGGATGAAGTGTTCGATGATCGAGAAGGTCTTGATGTGAGAAGAAGGAAGAGAGGCAAGAGCTCAAGCTTGGGGATGCCCGAGGCACCCCAAGTAAATATTCAAGGAGACTCAAGTGTCTAAGATTGGGGATGCCCCGGAAGGCATCCCCTCTTTCTTCAACAAGTATCAGTATGTTTTCGGATTCGTTTCGTTCATGCGGTATGTGCAATCTTGGAGTGTCTTTTGCAATTAGTTTTCATTTTTCTTTTATGCACCATGATGGTATGAGATAGTCCTTGGTTGATTTATAGAATGCTCTATGCACTTCACTTATATCTTTTGAGTACAGCTTTATAGAATGCTTCATGTGCTTCACTTATATCATTTGAAGTTTGGATTGCCTGTTTCTCTTTACATAGACAACCGCCATTTGTAGAATGCTCTTTTGCTTCACTTATATTTGTTAGACGTGGGCATACCTTTTGTAGAAAGAATTATACTCTCTTGCATCACTTATATCTGTTTAGAGAGATGATAGGAATTGGTCATTCACATGGTTAGTCATAAAATCCTACATAAAACTTGTAGATCACTGAATATGATATATTTGATTCCTTGCAGCAGTTTTGCGGTATAAAGATGGTGATATTAGAGTCATGCTAGTGGGTAGTTGTGGATTAGTAGAAATACTTGTGTTGAGGTTTGTGATTCCTGTAGCATGCACGTATGGTGAACCGTTATGTAACGAAGTTGGAGCATGATGTATTTATTGATTGTCTTCCTTATGAGTGGCGGTCGGGGACGAGCGATGGTCTTTTCCTACCAATCTATCCCCCTAGGGCATGCATAGTAGTACTTTGCTTCGAGGGCTAATAAACTTTTGCAATAAGTATATGAGTTCTTTATGACTAATGTTGAGTCCATGGATTATACGCACTCTCACCCTTCCACCATTGCTAGCCTCTCTAGTATCGCGCAACTTTCGCCAATACCATAAACCCACCATATACCTTCCTCAAAACAGCCACCATAGCTACCTATTATGGCATTTCCATATCCATTCCGAGTATATTTCCATGCAACTTTCATCATTATCATCTACATGACTTGAGCATTCATTGTCATATTGCTTTGCATGATCGTAAGATAGCTAGCATGATGTTTTCATGGCTTGTCCGTTTTTTGATGTCATTTCTATGCTAGATCATTGCACATCCCGGTACACCGCCGGAGGCATTCATATAGAGTCATATCTTTGTGCTAGATATCGAGTTGTAATATTGAGTTGTAAGTAAATAAAAGTGTGATGATCATCATTATTAGAACATTGTCCCATGTGAGGTTATCAAAATAAAAGTGGCCAAAGAAGCCCCCCAAAAAAAGAGAGAGGCCAAAGAAGCCTAAAAAAGGGAAGAAAAAAAAGAAAAAAACGAGAGAAAAAGAGAGAAGGGGCAATGTTACTATCCTTTTACCACAGTTGTGCTTCAAAGTAGCACCATGTTCTTCATATAGAGAGTCTCTTGAGTTATCACTTTCATATACTAGTGGGAATTTTAATTATAGAACTTGGCTTGTATATTCCAATGATGGGCTTCCTCAAATGCCCTAGGTCTTCATGAGCAAGCAAGTTGGATGCACACCCACTTAGTTTCAGTTTCAACTTTCATATACTTATAGCTCTAGTGCATCTGTTGCATGGCAATCCCTACTCACTCACATTGATATCTATTGATGGGCATCTCCATAGCCCGTTGATACGAATAGTTGATGTGAGACTATCTTCTCCTTTTTGTCTTCTCCACAACCACCATTCTCTTCCACCTATAGTGCTATGTCCATGGCTCACGCTCATGTATTGCGTGAAGGTTGAAAATGGTGAAGCGCGTTAAAAAGTATGAACCAATTGCTCGGCTTGTCATCGGGGTTGTGCATGATGTGAGTATTTTGTGTGGTGAAGATGGAGCATAGCCAGACTATATGATTTTGTGGGGATAACTTTCTTTGGCCATGTTATTTTGAAAAGACATGATTGCTTTATTAGTAGGCTTGAAGTATTATTGTTTTTATGTCAAATGATAGACTATTGCTTTGAATCACTCGTGTCTTAATATTCATGCCATGACTAGACATATGATCAAGATTATGCTAGGTAGCATTCCACATCAAAATTTATCTTTTTTTATCACTTACCTACTCGAGGACGAACAAGAATTAAGCTTGGGGATGATGATACGTCTCCGTCGTATCTATAATTTTTTATATTTTGATGCCAATATTATTCAACTTTCATATACTTTTGGCAAATTTTTATACTATTTTTGGGACTAACATATTGATCCAGTGCCCAGTGCCAGTTCCTGTCTATTGCATGTCTTATGTTTCGCAGAATATCCATATCAAACGGAATCCAAACGGGATAAAAACGGATGGAGCTTATTTTTGGAATATTTGGAAAATTCCGGAAGAAAAATCCACGCAAGACGGTGCCCGAGGTGGCCACGAGGCAGGGGGGCGCGCCTGCCCCCCTGGGCGCGCCCCTAACCCTCGTGGGCCACTCGTAAGGCGGTTGATGCCCTTCTTCGTCCGCAAGAAAGCTAATTTTCGGGAAAAAATCATGGCGAAGGTTTCGATCCAATCGGAGTTACGGATCTCCATATATACCCGAAATGGTGAAAGGGCAGCAGAATAGAACGCAGAAACAGAGAGACAGATCCAATCTCGGAGGGGCTCTCACCCCTCCCATGCCATGGAGGCCAAGGACCAGTGGGGAAACCCTTCTCCCATCTAGGGAGGAGGTCAAGGAAGAAGAAGACGAAGGGGCCCCCTCTCCCCTTCTCTTCCGGTGGCGCCGGAACACTACCGTGGCCATCATCATCATCACCGCGATCTACACCAACACCTCCGCCATCTTCACCAACATCTCCATCACCTTCCCCCCTCTATCTACAGCGGTCCACTCTCCTGCAACCCGTTGTACCCACTACTTGAACATGGTGCTTTATGCTTCATATTATTATCCAATGATGTGTTGCCATCCTATGATGTCTGAGTAGATTTTCGTTGTCCTATCGGTGGCTGATGAATTGCTATGATTGATTTAATTTGCTTGTGGTTATTTTTCTGTCCTTTGGTGCCCATCATATGATTGCGCGCGTGGATCACACCCTAGGGTTAGTTGTATGTTGACAGGACTATGTATTGGAGGGCAAGAGTGACAGATGCTTCAACCTAGCATAGAAATTGATGCATGCGGGATTGAAGGGGGACCAATATATCTTAATGACATGGTTGGGTTTTACCTTAATGAATGTTAATAGTTGCGGATGCTTGCTAATAGTTCCAATCATAAGTGCATAGAATTCCAAGTCAGGGATGACATGCTAGCAGTGGCCTCTCCCACATAAAACTTGCTATCGGTCTAGTAAATTAGTCAATTGCTTAGGGGCAATTTCGCAACTCCTACCACCACTTTTCCACACTCGCTATATTTACTTTATTGTTTTTTTACTTAAACAGCACCTACTTTTTATTTACTTGCTCTTTATTATCTTGCAAACCTATCCAACAACACCTACAAAGTACTTCTAGTTTCATACTTGTTCTAGGTAAAGCGAACATCAAGCGTGCGTAGAGTTGTATCGGTGGTCGATAGAACTTGAGGTAATATTTGTTCTGCCTTTAGCTCCTCGTTGGGTTCACCACTCTTACTTATCAAAAACTGTTGCGATCCCCTATACTTGTGGGTTATCAAGAGTTCCTAACTAAAAAGAACCAGATCTTCGACTGTCCGGAGACAGAAGCCCTAGCGGCCTTTAAACACAGCATCCACGACGAATGGCTCGCCCGCCACCTCGGCCAAGAAAAGCCAAAATCTATTGCCGCCCTCACGGCCCTCATGACCCGCTTTTGTGCGGGTGAGGACAGCTGGCTGGCTCCTAGTAAAAATACGGCCAGCGAGGCAGGCCCCTCCGAGGCCAAAAACAACAACGGCAAGCTCTAACGCAGCAGACACAAACGCAGAAGCTATGGCGATAACACCGATGAAACTGATGTAAACGCCGGATTCAGCGGCTCCATGTCCTGTCAGCGGAAAAAGCCGTATCAAAGAAACAATCAGAGACCATCCAGCATGGACCGCATACTTCACCGTCCGTTCCAAATCCATGGCACCCCGCACAAACCAGCCAATCATACTAACAGAGATTACTGGGTTTTTAAGCAAGCCGGCAAGTTAAACGTCAAGAATAAGGAAAAGGGATCGAAGAGCGAGGATGATGATGAGGAGCCCCTGCAGCCAACCACAGGGGGACAGAAGAAGTTTCCCCTCAAGTCAAAACGGTGAACATGATATAGGCTACACACATCCCCAAGAGGGAGTGCAAGCACGCACTAAGGGATGTCTATACGATAGAGCCAGTCGCCCCAAAATTCAATCCATGGTCATCATACCCGATCACTTTTGACCATTGAGATCATCCAACCAGTATCCGGCATGGTGGATCAGCTGCACTAGTCCTAGACCCAGTCATCAAAGGATTCCACCTAACACGAGTCCTCATGGACGGTGGTAGCAGCCTCAATCTCCTCTATCAGGACAAAGTACGCAAAATGGGCATTAACCCATCATGGATCAAACCCACAAGGACTACCTTTAAAGGAGTCACTACCAGGCATAGAGGCCCGCTGTACGGGTTAAATCACACTAGAGGTCGTCTTCGGATCGCCGGATAACTTCCGAAGCGAGGAGTTAATCTTTGATATCGTCCCCTTTCGCAGTGGCTATCACGCACTGCTCGGGCGAACCGCATTCACTAAATTCATTGCGGTACCTCACTACGCTTATCTCAAGCTCAAGATGCCCAGTCCACGCGGCGTCATAAAAATCAATGGAAATACCGAACGCTCCCTCCATGCCCAGAAGCACACAACGACCTTAGCAGTAGAAATACAGCGCGACCTTTTCCAGCAGAACCTTAGTTCAGCGGCCATGCCCCTAGACAACATTAAACAAGTCCGGACTATTCTGCAGCAAGACAACCCGGCTCGTCAAGAGCTTAACTAGCAATTTGGCCTCCGTCCCAGTCCCGATCAAACAGCGACATTCGTACCGCGCGTACATAACTATGCACTCAAAATCCCATGGGTATCGACGGAGGCATAGCTAGCTCGCGATCCAGAGTGCAGCTCAACCGACCCTACGATTCGCACACTTTTCCTTTTCCTTTTCATGTCGGGTTTTTCTCTTTTTGAGGTTTCTCCTGACAACCCGTTTGTCAGACACACCTTGGAGGCAAGGAGCTTTGGCATACAAGGGAATCCCCCAGGTGGTCTCTGCTAACGATTGTTATACCTGTTTTACATACCCGCACGCAGCTCGCTCTTGGTCATGGCATGTTAAATAGCCTTACTTGTTTATTGCGTTACTTGTACAAGTACGCCTCAACGTATTAGTCACATTAGAAATGGTAAATAAATGGTAGAGTCAGCTTATTACTTAATTTTCCCTTTTTCCTTACCTTTGTATCTATTACTCATTGCACACGTACACTCTGGTACATTTTACTTCACCAGGGGCTTTCGTGCCTCGTAGTACGGCAATAAAGTCCGAACACCTTTTTTAGTGCAGTTCGGCACCCCGAACTTATAGCATTATATGCATCGGCTTCGAATCATGTCTTTGGTCAATACATGGGTTGCCCGGCTCCTGTGCTTACTACCTTACGTTCCGCTATATCGGCTAGGGTAGTAAAGGGAGAACTACTGTGATTGTGTCCATGTTCTTCCGGACGAGCACCTTAGTAAAGAAAGCCGAAAACTGACTGTCATGATGCGACGCGAGCTGGTCAGCTTTACGAGAGGTTTTGAATCCTTAGAGATTTTTTCCGCTTTATGTAAGGAATCGGTTTCTTATCCGATCAGGTGCATGTAGCACCCCAAGTTTGGCCTTACGAATACCTATAGTCAAACTCCTATGACTAAGTGAGGGCGATAAAGGCTGTATAGTCTGATTGCCATGTTCGTTGTGCTAAACACCCCCTTTAAGGACCAGAATATGGAGTAAAGAGTGTTTAGATTTATCCCGAACACCCTCGTACCATCTACGTGGGGCAGAAGCTGACGACTGGCTAACCCTCAGATTTCATAAACGGCCACACAGGAGGTAAAATTTTAAAATCACAAGCATTATATTACATAACATCATTGTTCCATATTACAAGACATGATAATACGAATCTTTTCATGGGAATATAACATCCTTCGTACATTGCTCTGCCACAAGGAGGGATCCCTCGAGGACACCATCAAAATATAACTTGGGTCGACGGTGCTCCTTGCCCTCAGGCAGCCCTTCAGTCATTATCTTCTTGGCATCCATCTTCGCCCAGTGTGTCTTGACGCAGGCAAAGGCCATCCGTGCACCTTCGATACAGACTGACCACTTTATAACCTCAAGCCGTGGGCAGGCATCAACAAGCCCCTTCACAAGTACAAAGTAGCTGCTGGGTATCGGCGTGGCAGGCCATAGTCGGACTATCAGCTCCTTCATGGCTAGCTCAGCCGCCTTGTGCAGCTCGACCAGCTGTTTCAGCTGGTCGCTGAAGGACACCATATGTTCGAGTCCAAGATATTGAGACCAGAACAGCTTCTCCGTAGAAAT
Organism: Triticum aestivum; assembly: GCF_018294505.1. Taxonomy (NCBI): domain Eukaryota; kingdom Viridiplantae; phylum Streptophyta; class Magnoliopsida; order Poales; family Poaceae; genus Triticum; species Triticum aestivum. Next base: position 319,093,140 of record NC_057794.1, on the reverse strand, counting down.
CACTTCTTCGGCTCAATAGAACCCGGCAGCGTCTGATACGCTGCGCGGCAACTCCGTAAATGCCCCTGGAGAGCTCCAGATTCGGGTAAGTAAAAGGAACGCTTCCTTCATAGATTTGCTTTGCATAATGAAAGCCTTACCCGCCGCGATCTTCTTGGCCGCTTGGATCTCCTAAAGGGCGCTCTGGTCCTTGGCTAGAGCCTCTTGGGCGCTCCGGTGGGCGTTCGCAAGTTCGAACGCTTGCGTCTTAGAATCACGCTCCAAGGACTCGTACTTATTGATGGTGTCCTGGAGCTCTTGCTGGACCTCGCCGACCCGGGCCTCGTGCTTCTCGCGCGCGGTGTGTTCCTTGGCCGCTTTTTCCTCGACCTCGGCCAACGCCATCTTGAGGGCCGCCACCTCGGTCGTGGCCCCTAACAAAGTTCATTACGCTTTAGTCAGCACGAAACATTCACCCTTCCTAAAATATACGCGCAGGTTACTGCATACCTTGGCTGTCCTCCAGCTGCTTCTTTACGAGTCCAAGCTCTTCGTTGGCCCGCTCCAGGCTCTGCTTTAGGCCGGAGACCTCCGCAGTATGAGCGGTAGTAGCCAGCAGCGACACCTGCTTATTCACATAGATATATTATGTTAGACTCCTGCAAAAATTGTTTTGATACTTTGTTCGACTTTTTCTTTCCGAACACCGAACAGAGCACTATGATATTATTTCTATAATTATTACCTCAAAGCCTATTAAAATGCTAGCACAGACCTCGGTCAGTCTGCCTTTGGCGGACTGAACCTTCTTGATCACCGTACCCATAAGGACATGGTGTTCATCCACAATGGAGGCACCTCGCAGCGTTTCCAGTAGATTATCCAGTTCCTCTGGGTGGACAGAGGTCACCGGTGGAACAGGCACACCTCCTCCTATTGGGGAAGGCCATTCGCTGGACTCCGGAGCCGTGACGGTCTCCGGAATGGTGTCCGGCTGACGGCCGAATGGAACTTGGCCCCCATCACTAGTCCCCATGGGGGCTTTTTCCCCCATGCGTCTGGCAGCCGAGGAGTCATCCTGGGGCGCCACCCTGATGATTTCTGGAATCTCCCCCGGTCTGGGAAGGTCCTTTGGGACACCACCTCGTCATCACCCTTGGGCGAGACAGAGTGAGCGGGGAGCGGAGACATGGTAGCCATCTCCTTTGAGTCTAGCGAACCCTCTGTCGTGGGCCGGACTGTAATGGCATAATTTGAACATATTAATATCATAAACTGGAAAGGCCAGGTATTGGGAGGTGCATAGGGTTTTTGGTACTTATGAGGCAGCCCGAGGCTTGGTCCGGTGCATTCACTCCGGACTGCTATCAACATCCCATGTGGAGTTATCCGCAAGGGAGCCCTTCCCCCTCTTGGGCGCCTTCACCTCCAGAGTCATGGAGGCCCCCCTTTTCTTCCTCCCCCCCTCAGGGGGAGCCGCCTTCTTCCTTCTCCTTGCCATTGTCTTCGGCGGCTGTAGAATCGGTCTCATCTTCGGAAGATAGGTCTGAAGCACCCTTTTGGTGAAGGCCACTCCTGGTCCCTTTGGTCGTCTTCTTGGCCTTCTTCTTCGGCACATCATAAGGCGCCGGAAGCAGCATCTTTGTCAGGAGTGGGGTTTCCTCATCTTTGGGTAGCGAAGCTGGACAATTAATCCGCCCTGCTATGTCGGTCCAGGCCTAAAAGAAATTGATAGGAAGGCTTAGACTCCTTTCTCAAAATATGCCAGTAAAAGCTATGCCTTGAAAACATGAAAGAGCTTACCGAATTAGCCTAGAGCTTTAAGATAAGCCCATGGTCCTCGGTTGTAGACGGCGGTGTCTCGCCGGCCTTGAAGAGCACTTTCCAGATGTCTTCGCGCGTCGTGCCAAAGGGCTCTAGTAGCGTCTGATGCTTGGTCGGATCGAACTCCCACAAATAGTAGGTCCAGCATTTGCACAGAAGGATCCGACAGATGAGCATAACCTGGACCACATTGACAAGCTTGATCTTCTTGGTTATCATGTTCTAGATGCACGTCTGGAGCCCAGTCAGCTCGTTCGAAGATCCCCAGGTCAGGCCCTTCTCTTGCCAGGAGGTGAGCCGCATCAAAACTCCGGATCGGAATTCGGGGACCGCCGCCCAGTTGGTATAGCGCGGCTCAGTGATGTAGAACCACCCCGATTGCCATCCCTTCACCGTCTCCACAAAGGATCATTCGGGCCAGGTGATATTGGGCATCTTGCCCACCATGGCACCTCCTCACTCTGCTTGTTGGCCACTCACCACCTTCGGCTTCACGTTGATGGTCTTTAGCCATAGGCCGAAGTGAGGCGGGATGCGGAGAAAGGCCTCGCACACAACTATAAGTGCTGAGATGTTGAGGATGAAGTTTGGGGCTAGATCATGGAAGTCCAGCCCGTAGTAAAACATTAGTCCGTGGACAAATGGGTGGAGAGGGAATCCCATCCCGCAGACGAAATGCGCGAGGAACACAACCCTCTCATGAGGCTCGGGGGTAGGGACAATCTGTCCCTTGGCCGGGAGTCGGTGAACGATCTCCTTGGCCAGGTATCCGGCCTCTCGGAGCTCCTGGATATCTCTCTTCTTAATGGAGGAGGCCATCCACTTGCCCCTAGCTCCGGATCTGGACATGGTTGGAGTGCTTTCTCGGGTGGGGAAAGCTAGAGCTTGGGCGCTGGAGCTCAAGAATGGATGGGCAGAGGAAGGAGAATGCGTGGGTGAATGAGGACGAATCCTTATCCCCTTATAAAGGCCGCGAATGTCAAACGCTCCCCACTCGCCCCAAAACTCGCCTATTCCCAAGGTCTGTGTAAACGGCACGGTTGGTTTACCCATTCCCGTATTGATGAGAATTCCACAATAAGGGGACACGATCTCTGCTTTGACAAGACGTGTGCTGCCTCTTGAGCACTGCGTTGGTTTTTCCCTAAAGAGGAAGGGATGATGCAGCAGAGTAGCGTAAGTATTTCCCTCAGTTTTGAGAACCAAGGTATCAATCCAGTAGGAGGCTACGCGCGAGTCCCTCGTACCTGCACAAAACAAATAAATCCTCGGAACCAACGCGATAAGGGGTTGTCAATCCCTACACGGCTACTTACGAGAGTGAGATCTGATAGATATGATAAGATAATATTTTTGGTATTTTTATGATAAAGATGCAAGGTAAAATAAAAGCAAAGTAAAAAGTAAAGGAAATTACTAAGTATTGGAAGATTAATATGATGAAGATAGACTCGGGGGCCATAGGTTTCACTAGTGGCTTATCTCAAGAGCATAAGTATTCTACGGTGGGTGAACGAATTACTGTTGAGCAATTGACAGAATTGAGCATAATTATGAGAATATCTAGGCATGATCATGTATATAGGCGTCACGTCCGAGAAAAGAAGACCGACTCCTGCCTGCATCTACTACTATTACTCCACTCATCGACCGCTATCCAGCTTGCATCTAGAGTATTAAGTTAATGAAAACAGAGTAACACCTTAAGCAGGATGACATGATGTAGAGGGATAAACTCATGCAATATGAAGAAAACCCCATCTTGTTATCCTCGATGGCAACAATACAATACGTGCCTTGCTGGCCCTACTGTCACTGGGAAAGGACACCGCAAGATTGAACCCAAAGCTAAGCACTTCTCCCATTGCAAGAAAGATCAATCTAGTATGCCAAACCAAACTGATAATTCAAAGAGACTTGCAAAGATAACCAATCATACATAAAAGAATTCAGGGAAGATTCAAATATCATTCATAGATAGACTTGATCATAAACCCACAATTCATCGGTCTCAAAAAACACATCGCAAAAAGAAGATTACATCGAATAGATCTCCACAAGAGAGGGGGAGAACATTGTATTGAGATCCAAAAAGAGAGAAGAAGCCATCTAGCTAATAACTATGGACCTGTAGGTCTGAGGTAAACTACTCACACTTCATCCGAGGGGCTATGGTGATGATGTAGAAGCCCTCTGTGATCGATGCCCCCTCCGCGGAGCTCCGGAACAGGCCCCAAGATGGGATCTCGTGGATACAGAAAGTTGTGGCGGTGGAATTAGGGTTTTGGCTCTGTATCTGATCGTTTGGGGGTACGTAGGTATATATAGGAGGAAGGAGTTCGTCGGTGGAGCAACAGGGGGCCCACGAGGGTGGAGGGCGCGGCTGGGGGGGGGGGGGGGGGGTTGGCGCGCCCCCTACCATGTGGCCTCCTCCCTTGTTTCTTGACGTAGGGTCCAAGTCCCCTGGATCATGTTCGGTGAGAAAATCACGTTCCGAAGGTTTCATTCCATTTGGACTCCATTTGATATTCCTTTTCTTTGAAACCCTGAAATAGGCAAAAAAACATTAATTCTAGGCTGGGCCTCCAGTTAATAGGTTAGTACCAAAAATAATATAAAAGTGGATAATAAAGCCCAATAATGTCCAAAACAGTAGATAATATAGCATGGAGCAATCAAAAATTATAGATACGTTGGAGACGTATCAAGCATCCCCAAGCTTAATTCCTGCTCGTCCTCGAGTAGGTAAATGATAAAAATAGAATTTTTTATGCGGAGTGCTACTTGGCATAATTTTAATGTAATTCTTCTTAATTGTGGTATGAATATTCAGATCCAAAAGATTCAGGATGAAAGTTCATATTGACATAAAAACAATAATACTTCAAGCATACTAACTAAGAAATTATGTCCTCTCAAAATAACATGGCCAAATAAAGTTCATCCCTACAAAATCATATAGTTTAGTCATGCTCCATTTTCGTCACACAAGAATGCTCTCATGATGCACAACCCCGATGACAATCCAAGCAATTGGTTCATACTTTAGTAATTTCAAACCTATAAACTTTCACGCAATATATGAGCGCGAGCCATGGATATAGAACTATGGGTGGAATAGAATATGATGATGGGGGTTATGTGGAGAAGACAAAAAGAGAAAGTCTCACATCAACGAGGCTAATCAACGGGCTATGGAGATACCCATCGATTGATGTTAATGCAAGGAGTAGGGATTGCCATGCAACAGATGCACTAGACACTACTAGAAAAAGGGATATAGATGGGATTGACACTAATGGCGCACCAGACAAGCGGTGCGCCATTAGTATATACTAATGGCGCACCACCTTCTGATACGCCATTAGAGTTGAAACTACTAATGGCGCACCAGGCCCAGGGTGCGCCATTAGTATCAAAACTTTTTTTTGAACTAGTGCGCCTGTCCAAACATACTAATGGCGCATCCAGACACAGTGCACCATTACTAGTTGTAACTAGTAATGGCGCACCTGTCGGAAAGTGCGCCACTAATGTTGTTTTTATTATATTTTTATTCCTTTTTTGCAAAACTACTAATGGCGCACTGTTCCACCGTGCGCCATTACTAGTTTAAACTAGTAATGGCGCACTGTGGAACAGTGCGCCATTAGTATGTTTTTTTTGCAAAACTACTAATGGCGCACCACCAGAAGGTGCGCCATTAGTAACCTGGATTACTAATGGCGCATTTAGAGTTGGTGCGCCATTAGTAAGTGGGCAGCAACAAGATATTTTGGACAGCCTCTCCTACCCACACTCACTTTCTCCCCACTTCATTCTCTCCTCCTCCTCCTTGTCTCGGGTGCCTCCTCTTTTTCACCTCATTTCCACCATAGATTCATTCAATTTAAGTTGTTAAATTACCTTGTTTTGATAGTTAAGTAAGGGGGGAAGCTATATTTATGTTGTTCTCCCTACAACAATGTGCACATGCACTTTTTATGGCCTAGCTAGATCTATGTATGTTCGTGGTGTTGCATATGTTTGTGGTGTTGCATATGTGTTTGTGTTTAGAGGTGTACCGGTATATGAAATGCGATAGTTGCCAATATTTTGCCGGAATGTTGATTCATTTCCATTTCGGCGAGAATTTTGGCAGTAAGCATTCTTTTTGGTCCTATTTTTAGGGAAAGTCATGCCAAATTTTTTCTTGGTTCTAAAATATCGTTTTTCTCTACCCTGCAGTCGACCATGGTCCGCACGATGACCGAAGGCATCGTGAATAGGTTTTTGAGGTCCGCGAAGGCCGAGATGCTTCAAAAGAATGAGATGGAGATAAGATGTCCGTGTCGAAGATGCAAGCTGAAGAGCCTTATTGCGGACCCGGATTCCGGGCAGGTGCAGGACCACCTGCTCTTGCGTGGTTTCATGGATGGCTATCGGTGGCAAGGTGATGAAGATGACTATGAAGTCGTCCATGGGGGCCGGGCAAGAAATGAGGAAGGGCAGCAAGACAACCACCGCGGCTCGGGCGGGCGAGACGATGAAGAATCCCCAGGAGATAATCATGACGGTGATGCTGTACACAGTCATCATGTAGAAGATGCAGGACATGATGATGAGGAAGATGCCAGAGCAGACGACGGGCATGATCATGAAGATGATGATGCCGGCGGAGCAGACGACGCTGGACCATCGATGGGCTGGGTGCAGGACCCTCATATTCAAGAGCTGCTTCTCAAGCAGACGAATAACGCAAGAGCTGCCGCCCGAGAGAAAGCCAAGATGGATCAACTTGAGTTAGATGCGGTTACACTGGAGAGAAGGTCCCGATGTCCCGTGTCAGATGGGCCAAGAGCGTCCTAAAAGAAGACCGGTATTTCACCACCATGGTTATACCCGAAGCCAAATCCAAGACCGCGGGCGCAAACGTCACCGCGAAAAATGAGCCATGGGTACTGGCTTCCCAAGTGGACCAATGCTTCTTCATTACCGACCCGTCAAAGCCCAGTCGTGTTGTCGCGAGGAGAGGCAAAAGGAAGATCATCGGAATGGATGGAGTAGCCAATGAGCAAGACTTCGACAAGTACGGCGACCCGAGGATCGAACATGACGACGATGATGAAGTAGTAGCATACACCACAAGAAGAAGCAGGACCACCCTACCTAAAGGACGTCCGTTCCACAGAAGAACTCCATTTGCGAAAAAGAAGGGCAAAAAGATTGTGAACAGATAGCTAGGTAAGATTGATTGTATTTTAAATCGTAGCCTTCATTTCTCGATTGTATTTCATGGGCACTTTTTGAACTATCATGAATATTTTTAAATTTCATGGACACTCGATCTCGATCCCCCTCCATCTCGATCGCTATCCCACGACGCCAGATCCGGTCCCCCTCGCCGCCGACCACCCCCGGTCCACCGGCCGCCGCCGCCGACCCCCCGCACCCTCGATTCCCCTACTCAACCGCCGCCGCCGACCCCCCGCACCCCTCCCCTACTCAACCGCCGCCGCCGACCCCCCGCACCCCCCGCACCCTCCCCTGCTCCACCGGCATTACTGTTTGATGGTATTTTTAAAAAAAAATTATTACTGTCTTATAAAAAAATATTACTGTTATGATTTAAACAAGTTTGAACATATTTAAACACAAATAAGTATCAAACAGCATTTTAAATACATAAAAAAAATTGTGGAGCCTGGGAATCGAACCCAGGACCTCCTGGTGTGAGAACTGGCTACTGACCAGTCGAGCTAGTTGAGGGAACTTGATGTGGATCAGGTTAGGTGGAAGATAACCTGTTGGCTCGAGCAGAAATCAAAAAAAAAATACTAATGGCGCACCATGGTGAGGTGCGCCATTAGTATGGATGTACTTATGGCACACCGTGGGATGGTGCGCCATTAGTATTGTGCCGCCACCATCCATATTTCCTCCCCGGCCCAAACCTATCCCCTCTCTCTCCCTCGCCCTCGCCCTCGATCCCCTTCCCCTCTCCTCTCCCGACGCCGCTGCCCTGCCGCCTCGACGCCGCCCCGATGCCGCCTCGACGCCTCGACGCCCCGACGCCGCCTCGACGCCCCGACGCCGCCTCGACGCCTCGACGCCGCCCCGACGCCACCGAGGAGCACGACCTGGCACAGGCGCACGGCGTGCAGGGCTACCCCACCCTCCTCTTCTTCATCGACGGCATGCCCAGGGACTACTCCGGCGAGAGGACCAAGTGAGCAATTTCTGCAGATCCCCAATTCCCTCCCTGTTCCCGCTCCGCAGCTGCTGAGAATTTTGTTTTTGCTTTGCTGCAGGGACGCCATTGTCGCTTGGATCGGCAAGAAGCTGGGCCCTGCGGTGCAGAACCTCACCGCCGTCGACGAGGCCGAGAAGATCGTCACCGGCGATGACGTGGCCGTGCTCTCCTTCCTTGACCACCTCTCGGTATGCAATGCGCCTTCTCCAGTGGCAGCAAAGTCAAACAAACCCAAAATTGGTTCAATTGCAAACCATGTTACCCACATTGACCCAAAATTGGTTGAATTGCAAACCATGTGACCCAGATTGACCCAAGAATACAATGCTTGAATTGTGGCCAAACCGAGAACATGTGGCCATGTTACCCAAAATACAGTGCACCTAGTTTTCCCAATGCCTTTATTCTTCTGCTTGCTCACTACTAGATGAAATGTCAACCTGCATTTTCCATTTCCATGTTCTGAGAACAAATCTGAGATGTGCTCGTATGTTTAGCTCACGGTACGCAATGCACCTTCTCCAAGCACAGCAAAATCCAGCAACCCAACCTGCTTCAACTGCATCCATTACAAGCATAGTGTTCCTTTACAAGCATAGTAGAGCATAGTATGGATTGTAATGTTCAACTCTGACTAAATAGGTTCTGCAAATGGTCTTTTACTGCACTTGACTGAAGAAGTAGGTGTCTGCTATATCCTACACTTGAGGTGAGTTGTGTTCTCAGGTTTACATTGCAATGGGCACTCTTCTTGTAAACACAAATTTAGATTTATATACTATATGCTGGCATGACTGTTTTTATTAGGCAGGACAGTGCAGTAGTTGATGTATCTTGGGTTGATTATAAAGTTGCTTGGGTTTAATATTACCCAGCATGATGATGTATCAATGTAGCATTAGCATATGATCCAAGTGCTAGTACTGCTAGTAAATAGCTAATACAGTTAATAAAGAAGAAAAAAACTGCTAGTACAGTTAATGAAGAAGAAAAAAACTGCTACTACTGCTAGTAAATAGCATCAGACTGAATGTCTTTTATATATGGTACTGCTAGTAAATAGCTTCTTCTATATACTAATTTGCATCAAAGTGTAGAACAAAGCATCAGACTGAATAACTAACAGTGGGTAATTAACCTAACTATTCATTTTTCCTTAGGTTAATATTAAAATGATTGCTGCTAGATGTTAATTTGCTGGTACTAGCTAGAATTTCGCACTGAAAAGCAAAAGCAGAAGCTAATTAACTGCTGGGTAATAGCACTGGTACTAGGTAGCTAAAATATGTGTTCTGAAACACTGAGAGTAGAAACACTTACTACATACATATGCTCAAGAAACACTGACTAACCAGAAAAGGTTTTGACTTGAAATGTTAATAGCACAGAGAGCACCACAAGTTAAACACCTCAATCTGTTAGTATTTGTCTGCATTTTCTCACATTCTTCTTGTATCTCATCCAGTATTGCTTGTAGTGGTTTGTCCAAAATGTTGAATGATACTGCTTGGAGATGCATATATTGTTTCACCTCTTCACATGCCAATGTATTTTCCATGTTGTGATGGAGGCCTTTTTTGCCTTGTCCACCCGAGAGGCCCTTGAGTTTGCTGGAATGTCGATTAACTTCCATTCCGGCAAATTCGGGTTTCATCGTGATGATGCTCATCATGATGACCGCAGCTCTCTTCTATGTGATGGTAGTTTAGATGATCGATATCGACTTGTAATGTGAAGACAAACTCGCTACTCGTGATCTCGAGACTTGTAATATAATGTTCTATCTTTGTCCGGTCTTTTCAATTCGGAGACTAATATGATGAATTGTATTCGGAGACTAATATGATGAATTGTATTCAGAGACTAATCTTCTATTGTATTCGATGAATCTGTTGTTGATGTGTGTTGTCTATATTTTGTCCAATTATACATTTTGTAACCTGTGCAAAAAACAGAAAATAAAAAAATAAAAAAACCTAATATTCATACTAATGGCGCATCACATCACAGTTCGCCATTAGTATGCCAAAGGATACTAATGGCGCATCATTAAACAGTGCGCCATTAGTATGCCGAAGTTACTAATGGTGCATCTTGTTGTTGTGCGCCATTAGTATGCCAAAGCACCTGGGTATACATGGCCCCCTGGGAGGCATACTAATGGTGCACTGTTGTATATACTAATGGCGCATCTGAGGTCCGCCATTAGTATGCCAGATACTAATGGCGCACCAGTGGTGCGCCATTAGTAAAATATACTAATGGCGTGACACTAATGGCGCACCACTAATGCGCCATTAATGGCCAAATTAGGTGCGCCATTAGTAGGCCTTTTCCTAGTAGTGAGAGTTATAAATGTATGAAAGCTCAACAAAAGAAACTAAGTGGGTGTGCATCCAACTTGCTTGCTCACGAAGACCTAGGGCACTTGAGGAGGCCCATTTTTGGAATATACAAGCCAAGTTCTATAATGAAAAATTCCCACTAGTATATGAAAGTGACAAAACGGAAGACTCTCTATCATGAAGATTATGGTGCTACAAATGGGGTGCACCAAAGATTTCCTTCCATCGATTCATGATCCACCATCATCGCACCCATTCTTCATGGCGGGTGCCGCCCTTCCGACCAGATCTACAGGTGCCCACAGTGTCGCTCGGGGGCTCCGAGCCCTTGCTCCCGCCCTACGGCAGGTGTAGTGGCCACCCAAGTTCAAGCCGGAGATGCCGCTGTGGTACGACGGCGCGGCGGACCCGTCGCTTTCCTACTAACGTATGAGGAGGCTGTCCTTCAGGACGGGGAGACAACAAGGTCATGGCCAACTGGCTTCCCATGGCCCTCACTGACGCACCGCGCGACTGGCTACTCAACCTCCCCGGATCCATGGTGGCGTCCTGGGAGGAGTTGCGCAGCCTCTTTGTTGTGCGCTACGCAATGCCGGCGCACCACGCGGTTGCGGCCTTCTCGGCAGATCTCAAGCACCACCCTCGGATCTTCACACCAAGTCGTTCTTTCGCCAGATCGGCGCCACTTCCAAGCGCCCAGGGGCTCTGCCGGGCTGGGCCGCGCCTGAGGCCGACCTCACACTACTAGGAAAAGGGCTACTAATGGCACACCAGTTTTTCCTACTAATGGCGCATCACTGGTGCGCCATTAGTATCACACCACTAGTATTTTTTACTAATGGCGCACCACTGGTGCGCCATTAGTATAGGCCACGGTGCGCCATTAGTATAGGCCACTGGTGCACCATTAGTATTTTTGAATTTTGAAGGCGGGAAAATAGTAGTGGCGCACCGTCTAACCCCCACCGTGCACTGCTATTTTTGAATTTTGAATTTGGATCTAGATCGTGATTTTTTGCCCATTTTTTGCTCGTTTTTTTGCTCGTTTTTTGGCACAATATTATCTCAAATTTTGTTCCTATTTTTGGATCTTGTATGTTCTTTTGTTGTGTTCTTTTGCCGGAGAGGAGGAGGAGGAGGTCGCCAGAGAGGAGTTCACCGGAGCATCGGAGAGGAGGAAGGAGAAACCATGAGGGGATGGGAGGAGAGGAGGGAGGAGGAGCTCACCGGAGAGGAGGGAGGAGGAGCTCACCGGAGAGGAGGAAGGAGAAACCGTGAGGGGAGGGGAGGGGAGGAGAGGAGGAGGTCACCGGAGAGGAGGAGGAGGTCGCCGGAGAGGAGGAGGGTAGTATGGTGGAGGAGAGAAGGGAAGATGGAGTGGAGGAGTGGAGGAGATGGAGTGGAGGAGAGGTGGAGTGGAGGAGAAGAATGAAGAGGTAAGGAGGAGAGGACCACGCCCAGCCATATATACGGCATAGTAATGGCGCACCGCGGGCAGGTGCGCCATTACTAACTTTTTTTTGAATTTTGAAGGCGGAAAGATACTAATGGCGCACCATGGGCAGGTGCGCCATTAGTAACTTTTTTTTTATTTTTTGGCTTATTTTGAATTTTGAAGGCGGGAAGATACTAATGGCGCACCATGGGCAGGTGCGCCATTAGTAAGTTTGAATTTTTTTGAATTTTTTTGCCTCTCCAGATCTTAAAAGCCCCGTATCTTTTTTCTGTTAGGTTTTTGAGGATTTTGAAAATGTTTAACGGGGTACCCCCGATTAAATTCGGATGTAACTTTTCGAGTACATGATTTTTCATATAAAAAACTTTTTCATCCGAGTTCGTACGCAAAACTTATGCCCATTTTACAAATTCTCGAGAGATTTCGCAAATAAAGTCTAAATTCATATTTGTAAATTTTGACAACAACTAGACCACATATCACATGGGAAACTTATTTTCTTTTGTTTTTTTGACATTTCCATCATTTATTTTTATTTTTTTTAAACTGAAAAGGCGGTCCACATGGGGGGGCGGGGGGGGGGGGGTTGCATTTGGTGGAAGTGGTGGCCAAGTTACTAATGGCGCATCATGGGAGTGGTGCGCCATTACTAGTTCAACTAGTGATGGCGCACCACTCCCACGGTGGCCCATTAGTAGTTTTGAAAAAAAATTAAATTTTTTTTACTAATGGCGCACCGTGGGAGTGGTGCGCCGTTACTAGTTCAACTAGTAACGGCGCACCACTCCCACGGTGCGCCATTAGTAGTTTTGAAAAATTTTAATTTTTTTTACTAATGGCGCACCGTGGATGTGGTGCGCCATTAGTATTTGGACACTAATGGCGCACCAACACATGGTGTGCCATTAGTATATAGTAATGGCGCACCACATGTCTGGTGCGCCATTAGTGTCAATTCCATCTATAGCCCTTTTCCTAGTAGTGTCACCTTCGACTCTGGGGATCATCCCGTCTCCACCGACGGCTCGGGCATGCTTCCAATGCTTTGCACGCCCACCATGTGCCACGTGTCCATCACCAAGACGCTCATCGACGGCGGCGCCGGCCTCAACGTGCTCTCCTTCGGGGCCTTCCGCCTCCTTCACGTACCGCTCGAGCAGCTCCGCCCTAGTAAGCCTTTCTCAAGGGTTGGTGGAGCTCCACCCGCTCCCTAGGGCAGAGGCGCCTCCCCCGCGACCTTTGGCATGGGCGACAACTACCGGACCGAGCGGGTCGACTTTGACATCGCCCACATCGGCCTCCCGTACAACGCCATCCTCGGGTACCCGGCTCTGGCGTAGTTCATGGCGGCGACCCATCCGGTGTACAACCTCATGAAGATGCCCGGGAGCAAGAGTGTCCTCGCAGTAGTTGGGGACACCAAGGAAGCCTTGATGACGCTCAAGCTCGCCCTCAAGACCGCCGCGACAGTGCAGCCCGCCAACACAGATTCCTCCAAGGCCAAGGGAGCCGCACCAACCAAGAAGAAGCATTTTTTCACTCAAGACAAGGCAGAAACCAAGCAAGTGCCAGTCGAGGAGGACGGGTCCTCGGGGGCAACCTTTACCATAGGTGCCAACCTTGAGCCTGATCAGGTGGAGGCGCTGGTGAAGTTCTTCCGCGCAAACAAGGAAGTGTTCGCTTGGGAACCCGATCAGCTGGTAGGGGTCCCAAGAGGGGTGATAGAGCACCACCTGAAGGTGTTCCCCAATGTACGCCCCATGAAGCAGAAGGCGAGGCGGCAGTCCACGGAGAAGCAAGCTTTCATCGTCCAAGAGACCCGCAAGTTCGAGACGGAGGGTGTCATTCGCGAGGTTCGGTACCACGAGTGGTTGGCAAACCCCATCGTCGTCCCCAAGAAAGGTGGGAAGGAGTGAATGTGCGTTGCCCCCAAGATCCGTTCCCGCTTCCGTGCATCGACCAGATCGTCGACTCCACTGCCGAGTGCGACTTGCTGTGCTTCCTGGATGCGTTCTCAGGATATCACCAGATCAGGATGGCGGTAGAAGATGTGGAGAAGACAGTCTTCCTGACCCCGTGTGGGGTGTACTACTACACTTGCATGCTTTTCGGGCTGCGCAACGCAGGCGCACCCTTCTAGCGGCTCATTCACATCGCCTTGGGTCGACAGCTTGGGAGGAACACGGAAGCCTACGTCGACGACATCGTGGTAAAGTCTCTGGAGCCGAGGACCTCGATCCAAGACATGGAGGAGACCTTTGAAAGCCTCCGCCAGGTGGACTTGCGACTCAACCCAGAGAAGTGCGTGTTTGGCGTCCCTTATGGCAAGCTGCTGGGCTTCTTGGTGTCCCACAGGGGGATCAAGGCCAACCCGGAGAAGGTCAAGGCCATTGAAGACATGAGTCCACCATAGACCCTCAAGGAAATGCAGAAGCTTGCTGGACGGGTGACTACGTTGGGACGCTTCATTTCCAAGCTAGGAGAGCGCGCCCTACCCTTCTTCAAGCTGATGAAGAAGAATGGTCCATTCGATTGGACCCCGAAGGCCGACCGAGCATTTCAAGACCTCAAGAGATACCTGACCAGCCCTCCAGTGATGGTGGCGCTGCGACCTCTTGAGCCCCTAGTGCTTTACCTTGCCGCCACTCCCCACTCAGCCAGCGTGGCTCTAGTGGCAGTTCGAGAAGAACACCAAGTCAAAGGGCGCATCACGCCAAGCTACGCCCCAGCAGAGTTGACACAAGACCAGGAGGGCCCCACAAGTGCCACAACAGCAACAACAGAGGGTCAAGCTTAGCAGGACGACGCTCCCGAACCCGCAAAGGCCCCGACAAGCGGTCAAGCGTTGGGGGCTCCACCACCTCAGGAGGCACCCCAGCTCCCGGAAGACGCAAACCTCATCAGCGCGCCTACCCTTGTGGAGCACCCGGTATACTTTGTCAGCACGGTGTTGCGGGATGCAAGAGCAAGGTACCCCATGCCTCAGAAGCTCCTACTCGCGCTCCTAGTGGCCTCACGAAAGCTGCGACACTACTTTCAAGGCTAGCCCATCAAAGTCGTCAGCCTAGCCACTAGAGAGGGTGATCAGGAGCCCCAACTCTGCCGGGAGGGTCACCGAGTGGAACATCGAGCTGCAGGTGTTCCAGTTGGAGTTCAGCACCACAAGGGTCATCAAGGGAGCCGCGCTCGCTGATTTCGTGGTAGAATGGACGGACGCCCAGGTGCTTGAAATAGGCAAGGACCGGTCCCTCTCGCTTGTAAGTTAGGCACACGACGGCTGGGTCATGTATTTCGATGGTGCCTTCATGCGCCACGACACGGGGGCTGGAGCAGTGCTCATCTCGTCCACTCAGGACAAGCTCTACTATGCCGTGCAGCTCTGCTTCCAGTAGGGAGAGAAGGTCTCCAACAACATTGCAGAGTACGAAGGCTGCATAGCCGGCCTGAAGGCCGCGGCGGCAATGGGGGTGAAGCGTCTCACCATCAGGGACAAATCACAGCTCCTGTTCAACTTCTCCAACATGGTATACGAGCCGAAGGACGAACACATGGAGGCATACCTCGCGGAGGTAGGCAAGATGGAGAAGCAGTTCCTGGGCTTGGAGTTGCAGCACGTGCCCCGGGGAACCAACAAGGAAGCCGACGACATTGCCAGAAGGGCATCCAAGTGAGAACCCCAAGAACCTAGCATTTTCGAGGAGTGGCTCTTCAAGCTGTCGGCGACACCATCGCTTTCAAGGACAGCGCAGCCTCGGGAGGAGATCCCACAACCACCAGCCACGGGAGCCCCAGCCAGTGGCCTGACTTTAGGAGCGCGTCTACTCTTGGCGCTCGAGCCTCAGGTGGGATGCTGGACCAAGGAATTCAAGGAATACCTGACGCAAGGGACGCTGCTGGAGAAGGAGGAAGAGGCGGAGCGTGTGGCCCGGCAAGCCACGACATACCGCATCCAGAACGGTGAGTTATACAGGAAGCGGCCAAATGACGTTTCATTGTGTTGCATCTCCAGGGAACAGGGGAAAGAGCTGCTAGCCAACATACACGGCGGGGACTGCGGGCACCACTCGTTGTCACGAACCCTCGTCGGCAAGGCATTCCGCAGCAGGTTCTACTGGCCTACGGCGCTCAATGACGTAGCTGAGCTGGTGAGGTCCTGCGAGGCCTGCCAATTCCATGCCAAGCAAATCCAGCAGCCAGCTTAGGGCCTCCAGACCATTCCACTCTCATGGTCGTTCGCAGTCTGGGGACTAGACATCCCGGGCCTGTTCCCTTGAGCGCCTAGGGGCTACCGATACCTCTACGTTGCTATCGACAAGTTCACCAAGTGGGCGGAGATGGAAGCCGTCCTCACCATCCGAGCTGGCTCTGCGATCAAGTTCATCAGGGGCCTCATGAGCCGTTTTGGGGTCCCCAACCGCATCATCACCAATAATGGCTCGCAGTTCACTAGTAATCTCTTCAAAACATATTTGTGCAAATGTTGGAACACAGATCTGCTACGCTTCGGTAGCGTACCCGAGCATCAATGGCCAAGCCGAACGTGCCAATGTGGAGGTCCTGAGAGGCCTCAAGACCAGGACCTTCGAGAAGAAGCTTGAGGCATGCGGCAGGGGCTGGCACGATGAGCTCCAGTCCGTGCTATGGTCCATCCGCACCACCGCCACCAGCCGACGGGCGAGAGCCCGTTCTTCCTCATCTACGGAGCAAAAGCAGTCCTCCCTCACGAGGTGAGACATCGCTCCGCTCGGGTCCTAGTGTTCGATGAAACACAGCAGGACGCTAGGCGGGGTTGGACCTCGTGCTGGGGGAGGAACGTCGCAGTGAAGCCGCGCTACTGGCGGCAAGATACAAGCAGGCGCTACGGCGGTACCACTGCTGTAGAGACCGCTCCAGGATGCTCGAGGTGGGCGACCTTGTCTTGAGGCGGGTGCTATCCAGGGAAGGGCTGCAGAAGCTCTCACCCATGTGGGAGGGCCCGTTCAAGGTCGTCCATGTCTCCAGGCCTGGCTCTGCGCGCCTGGAGACACTGGACGGGGTACCCATCCAAAACGCCTGGAACATCCAACACCTCCGGAAGTTCTACCCATGAAGAAAGGCCAAGCGCCTATGAAGAAAGGCCCAGCGCCTGTGAAGAAAGGCCCCGTGCCTGTGAAAGGCCCCGTGCCTGTGAAGGTCTCCGCCCGTGACACTCTCACGTAATAATGAGTGGGGTTGTACACGCCTCAGAGTCTCAGGAGTGCCGCCCTTGGGCCTCGGGGGCTCCCTCCCACGTCATAGTGGCAGCACTTTGCTCCGTGCTGGTGAGAAGACATGAAGACTACACTAGGTGCCGGACGTGGCTTTTCATTTGCTTTCCGAAGTTAGCTCGGCCCTCTTTTAATTGAAGTTTGCTTCTGGTGTTCTTCACTGATTTGGTTCTGTCGCCTTCTACCTCTGTTTCCGTCTTCAATCTAGCCTGTACTCTCTCTCGCATTCCTCACGAGGGGGCAGGACGGGTGCCCTCGTGAGCATTTTTCCTTTTCTCCCTTTCGTCTGCTTTTCACGAGGCACCCTCGTTCGAGCCCACAAGCTGGCGCACCTCTCCTAATCCGTGCCCCACGGGTAACGCGATACGAAGCGTTGGGTCAAGGCAAGCGGCGCCTGTGACCAAGGCTTGGGTGAACGATATGCCTCTTAACGAATTTTTTGCAGTTCCTAAGCGCCTACCAGGCCAAGGAGGCCTCGACAGGCACCATGAAGCAAGCGCCTCGTGAGGAGGAAACTACTCCGAGCAAGCCAAGCTAAGTTATGTCTACATAAAACATCGGTGTTGCAACACAATACAGTAATGATAAACATAGCATAATACTTGAGAAATCATAGTTCGTTGCACGCCCCTCGGGGGCCCATACTGGCTTCTTTCTTAATACAGGAAGGAACGGAAGAACAAAATAAAAGCGGCGCATGCCCCTACATCAATCCGTGAGGGCAGGCTCTTGGCGGCGTCCCGAGCTCAGCCAGACCCCTCCTCGTGCTTCATGGAGACGCGACGACGAGACGACCTGCTGCCGCCTTCGAAGCGGGCGCGGCGGCGTGGCAACTGGTCGTAACCGCCGCTGCTGCAGCTGTCGGTGGAGGAAGAGCTGTCGTAGCTGGACGAGACGTGGTCGGCCCCAAGGGCGGGTTTTCCCTCATCCTCATCACGACCATCGCCAAGGCCGAGCACCTCCTCGCCGTCATTGACCTCGGGGCAGCACCCGGCGCGGCGAGCATCTTCCCCAAAAACCCTCACGCAGAAGGTCGCGTCACTGTCATACTTGAAATGGAGGGTGCACCACCTGCCAAGGCCGCGCGTGCGGGAAAACGATTGCCAACCACGGGCCTGGGCTATGTTTCCTGCGATGGAGACCTCAACCGCGACCCAGGATGCCCTGCTGCAGCAGCCGTCTGCTTGTAGCTAGAGCACGCCTGGACCTGAGGCCGACAACTCATCGGCGAAGAAGCGCGGGAGTTGAAGCCAGTTGCCGGCCGGGTTCTCCGACCAGAAGACAAACTCCGGCAACACCTCCATTGAGTGGAAGCGCGGCCGGGGAGGCCGCGCGACCACGACATGTCTCCCTTCATCAACAAGACTGCCACGACCAGAGCGACCCCTACCACGCGAAGCGGCACCGCCGCGGCTGTGGGGGGCTGTGGCGGTGGTCGCGGCGTGCTTGCGAGGACGGCTGCGTCCACGCTTGGGCACCGGAGAGCCGGGCCCCTTGCGAGGGGCATTCCCCTTCTCCGCGGCAGAGAACCTCTTCGACGGCACCATTGGTGTTGCAACTGGCGATGGAGCAAAGGGGGAGAAGCGAGCGGAATGGGAAGAGATGGGCGACGAGGGCTCTGCCCCCTTCCCATTTATAGCAGGAGAAGGCCAACCAGCGCCCCCATGATCACAGGTAATGATGGATTTTCCTTGCAAGCAGCAGGGACTCGTCAAATCGGGCAGTTGTCGAGGTGACGTGGGGAAGTGAAGACGCCCACGTCCGATCAATCGCCACGTGTCGACCAAGGCCGCAGGCTAATGGGGCCTGCGGCGCTCCGCACTTGCCCTTTGGCTTGGCCTCCAGGCCAAGCCCGAGCGTGCCTTGGGCCCGGGGGCTACTATTAGCGTTTTGGGAACGGGGGTCCCCAGACTTGCCTACCTGCGGCCCGCGGCATGGCGCGGCAAGTGGGCCCGTATGGCCCATCTTCACCAACAAGCATTCAAGACCCTTGCGAGGGGCCAAGCCTCGCGAGGCGGACGACACAAGACCTCCTTGGGAGTGGCCTCACCAGGCTGGCTCGCGAGGGGCAGAGAGATCAAGGCAAGGCAAACCTCGCGAGGTTCATGTGACGTGAGCCATGACGACCAAGTCCACGCGGGCGCCATACGGGCGCTAGCGCGCATAGTGTCCTTGTTTCCTCTTTGGTGTCAAGGAGGCAAGCGCAGACGAAGAGTACCAAGGTGTCAAGTAAAGGTTTCCATATCGGTGCAGCGAGACCAAGACTAGCAGGATGGCAGGATGGAGGTCACCGTGGAGCCCAAGACGGCGTCACCACTAGAGCCTTTGGCAGGCGAAGACTACTTTTGTCAGGATAAGCTGTACTAGTTGTCCCCTTTAAATTTGGCTATTGTTGGCTCCCTTCCCGCTCAATATTTGGGGAGAGGACCAAGGCGTCTATAAATAGGACTAGCCACCATAGTAGGAGGAGCAACTGATCGGAGAGAGATCCATCCTCACAACCACAAGTTCGCCAAGCATAAGAACACCTCTCCTTAGGAGGCTGTTCTTCCCTTTGTACTGTTCATCATCAGCCCAAGAGGCAATCCACCGCCACCACACTGGAGTAGGGTATTACACCACAACGGTGGCCCGAACCAGTATAAATCTTGTGTCCCTTGTGTTGCGAGTTCATCGAGTTAGCCTTAGAGATCGTGGCGAGGTGGTGGGCGTGAGTTGGTAGGGGGAGATCTTCACGCGCACCCCAGTGTTCGAACCTTAAGGATCTTGCCAGAACCCGAAATCCGACACCCATAACCATGGAGGACATAACCACAATGGAGGAAGTTCACATAACCATAGTTGCCCAAAGAATGGAAACGGGAATGGAGCAAGCAGTAATCAGAATCGCTCTAACCCAGCCACACCCACCAAGAGGGATCTAAGTCATGTTACTTGTTTCAAGTGCAGGAAGAGTGGACATTACGCCACCGAATGTCCTGAAAGAAAGAATGGAAATGGCAATGGAAGCTCTGGGAAGGAGCCCAACCCTTTCAACAAGGGACAAGTGAACCACGTGAATGTAGAGGAGCTTGATGAGCAGCCAGATGCAGTTATCGGTAAGTTTTTGTTAAGTCATTTACCGCTCTCATTCTTTTTGATACTGGTGCATCGCATTCATACATTTCAAGGGGATTTGTGGACAAGTTTAAGTTACCCACCTTATCTCTTAGGACACCCTTGCTAGTAAGCTCACCAGGTTTAGAGTATATGGCCAGCCGATGGTGTGAACGGTTACCCTTAAACATTGGCAGCCATGTTTCCCCCTCAGACCTAATAATTCTGGAGTCACAAGGATTGGATGTGATATTGGGTATGGATTGGCTATCAAAGTATGGAGGAAACATTGATTGTGCTAGTACGTCAATTCTGCTCACTATCCCGGAGGTAAAAAGGATTAAGTATGTATCCAGGTATGTACCAAAGAGGACTCACAAAAATTCTCTCACGGGAGTTGTTCAGGAGGAAGTGACTGTAGTGAGGGATTATACGGATGTATTTCTAGAGGAGCTACCAGGCATGCCACCAGATAGAGACATTGAGTTTTTAATAGAGCTATTGCCAGGCACCGGACCAATATCGAAGAGACCATACCGAATGCCCGCAAATGATCTGGAAGAGATTCAGAAACAGATTAAGGAGTTATTGGAGAACGGTTACATTCGTCGAAGTTCGTCACCATGGGGAGCCCCACTGCTCTTGGTTGAGAAGAAAGATAAGTCTCTGAGAATGGTAGTTGATTACCGAGCATTGAATGAAGTGACGATCAAGAACAAGTACCCCCCGCCGATGATAAATGATTTGTTTGACCATCTTCAAGGAGCTAAAGTATTTTCCAAGATCGAACTTCGATCAGGATACCACCAGCTGAAGATTAGAGAATAGGATATACCTAATACAACCTTCACCACAAGGTACGGGCTATATGAGTACACAGTTATGTCATTTGGATTGACTAACGCCCCCTCCTACTTCATGAGTATGATGAATAAGGTGTTCATGGAGTTCTTGGATAAATTTGTCATGGTGTTCATTGATGACATTTTGGTATACTCGAAGAATGAAGAGGAACACATGGAGCATTTGCGTTTAGTTCTTGATAAGCTCAGGGAACATCAATTATACGCCAAGTTCAGCAAATGTGAGTTTTGGTTGAAGGAAGTTCGATTCCTTGGACATGTTATATCAGGAGAAGGCATAGCAGTAGACCCTACGAAGGTACAGTCAGTCACTGATTGGTTGGCACCCAAGTTAGATGGAGAGATCCGCGGTTTTCTTGGACTCGCAGTGTAACACCCAACATGCGGCTATATCTCCCACGTGTCAGAGCACGACTTAGAGGCATAACCGCATAGTAGGCATGTCGCAAGAGGGGTAATCTTTACACATCCCATGTACTGAATAAGAAAGGGATAAAGAGTTGGCTTACAATCGCCACTTCACACAATACATAAATACAGCATTACATCATCCAGAATACAATCAAGGTCCGACTACGGAAGCAACATAAATAAAGACAACCCCAAATGCATAGATCCCCGATTGCCCCAACTGGGCTCCTCTACTGATGGTCCGGAAAGGAAACATAGTAACGTCCCGAATCCTCGTCGAACTCCCACTTGAGTTCGGCCGCGTCCCCTGCACTGGCATCATGGGCACTTGCATCTGGTTTTGGAAGTAATATATGAGTCACGGGGACTCAGCAATCTCACACCCTGGCGATCAAGACTATTTAAGCTTCTGGGTAGGAAAAGGTAGTGAGGTGGATCTGCCACAAGCAATAGCATATATGGTGGCTAACTTATGCAAATGAGAGCGAGAATATAAGCAAAGCACGGTCGAGAAGCTATAAAGATCAAGAAGTGATCCTGAAACTACTTACGTTCAAGCATAACACGAGACCGTGTTCTCTTCCAGGACTCCGCCGAAAAGAGACCATCACGGCTACACACGCGGTTGATTCATTTTAATTAGATTAAGTGTCAAGTTTCCTACAACTGGATATTAACAAATTCCCATCTGCCCATAACCGCGGGCACGGCTTTCGAAAGTTCAAAACCCTGCAGGGGTGTCCCAACTTAGCCCATCACAAGCTCTAACGGTCAATGAAGGATATTCCTTCTCCCAGGAAGACCCGATCAGACTCGGAATCCCGGTTACAAGACATTTCGATAATGGTAAAACAAGACCAGCAAAACTGCCTGAATGTGCCGACTAATCCCTATAGGAGCTGCACATATCTCGTTCTCAGGGCACACTGGAAGAACACTACGTACAACTAAAACCAAACCTCAAGTTTCCCCGAGGTGGCACTGCAAGTGGCTCCGTTTTGGACCAACAATCAGAGGAGCACTGGCCCGGGGGTTTAAAATAAAGATGACACTTGAGTCCACGGAACCCAAGGGAAAAAGGCTTAGGTGGCAAATGGTAAAACCAAGGTTGGGCCTTGCTGGAGGTATTTTATTCAAGGCGAACTGTCAAGCGGTTCCCAATATAACCCAACCGCGTAAGGAACGCAAAATCAAGTAACGTAACACCGGTATGACGGAAACTAGGGCGGCAAGAGTGGAACAAAACACCAGGCATAAGGCCGAGCCTTCCACGCTTTACCAAGTATATAGGTGCATTAAAGTAAACAAGATATAATAATGTTATCCCAATGATAAATATGTTCCAACAAGGAACAAACTCCATCTTCACCTGCAACTAGCAACGCTATAAGAGGGGCTGAGCAATGTGGTAACATAGCCAAACAACGGTTTGCTAGGAAAGGTGGGTTAGAGGCTTGTCATGGCAATATGGGAGGCATGATATAGCAAGTGGTAGGTATCACGGCGTAGCAACAGAGAGATCAACTAGCAAGCAAAGATAGAAGTGATTTCGAGGGTATGGTCATCTTGCTTGCAAAGTTCTCCGAGTTGACGAAAGCTTAATCCTCGTAAGCATACTCAACGGGTTCCTCGATCACGTAAACGTCTCCTGGCTCTACCCAAAGCAATAACACAAGCAAAGTAAACAACAATCAACCACGGTGCAATGCGCAAGCAACATGATGCAAAACATGACATGATATGCGGGATGTGATATGCAATGCATATGCGAGCTCCGGAAGGAAAAGATTGAACCAGGCCTCAACTTGGCAAACCAAGTGTGCTGCTGGAAAGATGAGTTGATTTTGGTCGAAATCGATATAAAGATCACCAGAAACGGATGCACGGTTTGCAAATGGCAAGCAAAACAAGAATGGCACAATTCTGCAATTAACAGCACGATGCCATCTAGAATGCAACAAGAAACTAAGCTACTGCACTCCAACATAGCAACAAAGGAGATACGGCTAATTCACACAAGAGCAGGTTCAAACAAGCATGGGAAAAGTGCAAAAGATATCAACATCACAGACTTTGTGAAAATAACAACATGCCAGGAATTAACTTCAGGAAGCGATGTTTAGAGCAAGATAACAACATCCTACAGGAACATATCATAGCAAACAAAGGCATGGTATGATCTACTCAAAGCATAGAACAAAAGTCCCTTACTAACCATGAGCCAAAAAGGATCAGAAGATATGATGGCACCCATGTAAACGTAGCAAGTTTCATTAACAAATTCAGACTTAGCAGAAAAGTGGACATTGCAAAAACAGAATTATGAAGGCCTCTTCACGAGCTCGATTCACTTATCAAAAGCCATTGCATGATAAACTAAGCATACTACTAGCAAGAAGACATGCTCAAGAAGCTAACTATGGCAAGAACAATCTCATAGCATGCATGGATCAACTACAACAACCTTAGCAAAATTGATTAACACGTAAAGAATCTGCCAGGAACATATTATAGCAAAAGTAGAGCGAGATTGAGTCATGCTAGGGCACTCCATATGTCAAAATCATCCTTACTGAACATACTCAAAAGAAGCATGGATCTCACTGTAGCAACATGAATACATGACATAAAAATAACAGCAGAGCAAAGACTTGGTGAAATTCCAAGTCTCTGAAATCAGCAATATTACGAGAGCTACTTTGCATGCATGTGCTAGTCACCACATTGATCACAAAAATATATGGCATACACCTTTGTAAAGATGGCATGACATATCCCAAAACACATGTAGAGCTCATGCCCATATGCAGCACACAATAAATGTAGCAAAAATGATAAATGCTCCTAATCTGCTAAGAATCAGAACCTAGCATTTTATAGCACTCTTGTATCAAATATTTTGGCATCAAGATGGACTCAAGCAAGCATGGCACAATGAAACAAAATGAAGAGCACATCCTATTGAACATTTTGATATATGGCACGCCCAAAACGAAGCTACGGGCATAGAGTTATGGTAATG
Organism: Triticum aestivum; assembly: GCF_018294505.1. Lineage (NCBI taxonomy): Eukaryota > Viridiplantae > Streptophyta > Magnoliopsida > Poales > Poaceae > Triticum > Triticum aestivum. Next base: position 319,068,666 of record NC_057794.1, on the reverse strand, counting down.
AACCTGAGCTGGAAAATGTTATGGACTTAGGGGAAAACGGGGTCAACCTAGGTTTGACTTGATCTGGATTTGGTGTGCAAACCGAGGTTCACCGTGGATCTCGCCGGAGTAGGCAGGGATGACGGTCGTCAGAGTTGGACTTGCCGGGTCAGGAGCTTGCAGACGAGGAGGGGGCCGGCCGGAGTCGGGGAAGAAGAGGGTGGAGATGGCGCAGGGTCGGTAGGCATGGCCGACGGCGAGCTTGGAGCGGGACAGTGCCGGAGGAGGCGATGAAGGGCGGCGCCGACGCGGTGGAGGAACAGGGCGGCGCGACGTGGCAGGCGCTCGGGGTCCTGCGCGGGCGGCGACGGATCATGCCGGGAGGGCCGCGGTCAGGCCCCGGTGGGCCCACGCGGTGGAGCGTGGCAAAGTGGGCGCGGCGCCGCGTGGCGTTTTCCGGTTGGTGAGGGCGCGGTGGCGGACGCATCCGGTGGACGCGAACGTGTCCGGCGGCGCGGGAGGAGTGGGGCTAGGGTTTCGTCCGGGAACTGAGGAGGAGGAGATGTTTTTATAGCTAGAGGGAGCTAGGAGAGTCCAAATGTGGAGCGGTTTTCGGCCATGCGATCGTGATCGAACGACCGAGAGGATGGAGGGGTTTTGGATGGGTTATTGGGCCACTTTGTAGGGGTGTTGGGCTGCAACACACGCGAGGCCTTTACGGTTCCCCGGTTAACCGTTGGAGTATCAAACGGACTCCAAATTGCACGGAACTTGACAGGCGGTCTATAGGTGGTATACCAAGGTCGTTTCACAAATCTCGGTTCATTCCGAGAATGTTTAACACCCGCACATGAAAAGAGACAAAAGGGGGCGCCGGAGGACATAGGAGTGTCAGATTGCCAAACGGACAACGGGGAAAATGCTCGGATGCATGAGATGAACACGCATGCAAATGCGATGCACATGATGACATGATATGAAATGCATGACATGAGCAAAATGCAAAACAAAGACAAGAACCCAACCAGGAACGAATCTCATAACTTAGCGCCGAAAATGGCAAAAGTCGGAGTACAAATATGGCAAGTTGCATCCGGGGTGTTACACGCGGGATATTATCGGAGATTCATAGAGAATTTCTCTAAGATTGCGAATCCTATTAGGACACCAAGTTCAAATGGGCAGATAAATGCGAGGCAAGTTTTTAGGAGCTGAAGAAACGTTTGGTTACAGCCCTAGTGCTGATTCTGCCGGATATACGCAAGGATTTCCAAGTGTATTGCGACACATCTTGCTTAGGACTTGGAGGCGTACTTATGCAAGACGGAAGAGTTTTTTCATATGCCTCATGTCATCTTAAACCGCGTGAGTTGAATTATGCCACGCATGATTTGGAGTTAGCAGCAGTAGTGCATGCGCTCAAAACCTGAAGACATTTTCTTATTGGAAATCATTGTGACGTGTACATGGATCATAAGAGTTTGAGGTACATTTTCACATAGAAGGAGTTGAATCTCAGGTAAATGAGATGGTTGGAGTTTATAAAGGATTATGATATGAAATTGCACTATAGTCCAGGCAAGGCCAATGTCGTAGCAAATGCTTTGTGCCAAAAGAGTTACGCCAATACCCTCGTAAGCGAAGGATTGCCAAAGTAGTTAGCTGAAGATCTCAGGGAGCTACGTTTGTAGATAGTCCCTAGAGGTTTTGTTGCAGCTTTAGAAATCCAGTCGAGATTATTGGGAAAGATTCAAGAAGCTCAGAAGGATGATAAGGAAATTGCTGACATAAAGGAGAAAATGAGCAAAGAAAAGCCAAGGGTTTTCGTGAGGATGAGCACGACACCTTGTGGTTTGAGGACCGTGTTTATGTTCCCAATAATACAGAGATCAGGAAGTTGATGCTTCAGGAAGCTCATGACTCGCCATATTTGATACACCTCGGAACCACCAAGAGGTATTTGCATTTGAAGGAGCGTTTCTGGTCGACTGGTATGAAGAAGGATATTGCCGAGTATGTAGTCGTATGTGATGTATGTTAGAGAGTGAAGGAAGAACATCAGAAGCCAGCAGGATTACTGCAGCCTATGCCGATACCCGAACGGAAGTGGGACAAGCTTGGCATGGATTTCAACACCGGATTACCCAGGACCCGATCGGGATATGATTCTATTTGGGTAGTAGTGGATCGTTTGACCAAAATGGCTCACTTTATCCTAGTGAAAACAACATATACAAGTGCAAAGTTGGCCAAGATATATATGACCAGGATCATATGTCTGCATGGAGTTCCGAGGATGATCGTATCAGATAGAGGAACGCAGTTTACTTCAAACTTTTGGCACCAGCTGCACCAGACTTTGGCCACCAGGATAGAGTTCAGTACAACCTTTCATCCGCAGATAGATGGACAGACCAAGAGAGTCAATCAGATTCTGGAGGACATGTATAGACCTTGTGTGCTAGATTATGGATCTAGTTGGGATGATTACTTGCCCTACACAGAGTTCTCTTACAACAACAGTTATCAAGCGAGTCTGAAGATGGCACCTTTTGAAGCTTTGTATGGAAGAAGGTGCAGAACACCGTTGATGTGGGATGAAGTTGGAGACCGCCAATTGTTTGGACCATATTTGATCAAAGAGTTTGAAGAGAAGGTTAATTTGATTGGAGATAGACTGAAGGTAGCTCAGTCCAGACAGAAGAGTTATGCAGACTCAAAACGCAAGGAGGTAGTCCATGAAATCGGAGACACAGCCTATCTTCATGTGTCACCTCTGCGATGAGTCAAACATTTTGGAGTCAAGGGAAAGTTAGCCCCGAGATTTGTAGGACCATACCGAGTTTTGGAACGTATGGGAGAGGTGGCCTACAAGTTGGAGTTACCCGAAGGACTGTCAGGAGTTCATGATGTGTTTCATATTTCCCAGTTGAAGAAGTGCCATGCTGACGTAACACCCCAGATGTAAAACTTCCATAATTGGAGATGTACCTAGCCTTGTCATGTTCAACACCAAGTGTTTTTCCTCTTTGTGGGTTTTGTTTTGGGTTTTCCTTGTTTCCCTTTTTGCATTGTCTTGTCATTACTTGGCATCTTGCATTTGCTCTTTCATGTTGTTTTCATTTGGTGCATCATGTTCCTTGCCATGTTGTTGTGCATTGTATTAGTCATGCATGTTGCCTTGTGGCATGCCCATGTGTGTCTCTTGCATCATCTCTTCCCCTTCCTTCCTTTCCCCATTTTTTGCAAGTGACATTGTTTTCCTGCCTCCATAAATGTTCAACTTTGCCTCAATATTCTATCACCATGTCATAAACCTCTCTGCCAAGTTTCATCCCATTTGGGTTTGTTTTGGTTAGGTTCAAAAATGCCTCAAGTTTGAATAATTTTTCTACCTCTAAAGATGTCCAAGAAAATTATTTCAAATACTACACAAATTCAGGATCATGAGAATATTGTTATATTTTTCAAACTCCTTTCCTATTCCCTTGTGCTTTTCCTTTTGTTTTCTGTCTGAAGAAAATGGAAAAGAAGCATAGCAGACCACCACCACCAACACCCAACTGGGCCTCGGCCTCCCAGGCCGGCCCAGCTAGCACCCCGCGCCAGCAGGCCCAGTGTGCTAGCCAGCCCGCTCGCTCACCCACTCCTTGCTTTTTTGGACCCCCGCGTGCACCCCCGCTAGTCCCTATCCACATGGTCGTCCTGGGCCTACTCGTTAGCGCCAACCCTGTTCCCCGCACCCACCTTTCCCTCTCCTCTAACCGTCACCATGGGGACCACGAGCCCGAGAGTGCGTGAGCTCGTGCAGCTCACCCTAGCCCCTTTTAAGCCCCCACTCCTTGTCCCCTACTTCTCCTAGGGTTGCCCTCGTCCGCTGCCGCCGTCGCCTGGCAGGTTTAGCCACCAGATCGATCACGCCATTGCCGTCCCGAACACATCCGGTAGCGCATCCTCGTCACCGGCGTGCTCTCCGTCGACCTCTACCCCGCCTAGCATGTCCCTCTTCTTCCCCATCGTCGGCTACGTCCCTGTTGTCGGTGTCAAAACCGGCGGATCTCGGGTAGGGGGTCCCGAACTGTGCTTCTAGGATCAATGGTAACAGGAGACGGGGGACACGATGTTTACCCAGGTACGGGCCCTCTCTATGGAGGTAAAACCCTACGTCCTGCTTGATTGATATTGATGAATATGAGTGTTACAAGAGTTGATCTACCACGAGATCGTAATGGCTAAACCCTAGAAGTCTAGCCTTTGAGGGTATGGTAATGAGTATATATGATGTCCTTTCCGGACTACCCCCATCGGTTTATATAGACACCAAGGGGATCTAGGGTTTACCTGGAGTCGGTTACATAAGAAGGAATCTTCGGTCGCCAAGCTTGCCTTCCACGCCAAGTAGAGTCCAATCCGGACACGGTGAAGTCTTCGGCCTTCATGTCTTCACAGCCCATCAGTCTGGCCCATAGGTAACAGGCCAGACGCCCGAGGACCCCTTAGTCCAGGACTCCCTCAGTAGCCCCTGAACCTGGCTTCAATGACGAGGAGTCCGGCGTGCAGATTTGTCTTCGGCATTGCAAGCCGGATTCCCTCCTTCCGAACTCCAGAATAGTCTTCGGACGAAGTAAATATATCAACGAGCTATGGGGCCCCAAGTGGGCGGCCACACCTGCGTTCCGACCCGTCCCTCCAACTCAGCTCGCTTGATGGGTCAATAAGGGATTGGACTGGGGATCCGTCGATGAAGTGCAGACTCTGCAAAGTCGCATCTGAAGCCTTACCGAGAAGGGCATCGATCTTGTCGGATTTCGGGTTCCGGCAGACCCTTGAGGTTCGAACACTGGGGTGCGCGCGGAGATTTCGCCTCCTTCCTACCTGCACTCCTCCGCCTCGCTGGGATCTAAACTAAGGAAAGAACAACACAAGAGACACAGGGTTTATACTGGTTCGGGCCACCGTTGTGGTGTAATACCCTACTCCAGTGTGTGGTGTGGTGGATTGCTTCTTGGGCTGATGATGATGAACAATACAAGGAAGAACAGCCTCGCGGGGGTCTGTTCTTGGCTGGGCGATGAACTACTAGGAGGAGCTCAGTCATCCTTCTCTCTCTCTCTCACTCTACCTGATCTTCTCTATCCTTCGGTCCCTCACTTTTCTTCGGATCTCTCCGCCCCCTTTGCTCTGTCGGTGGCTAGTCCTATTTATAGAGGCCCTGGTCCTCTTCCCAAATATCGAGCGGGAAGGGAGCCAACAATGGCGGGCTAATTTGAAGGGGGACAACTAGTATCAGCTATCCTGACAAAAGTAGTCTTCACCTGCGCAAAGCTCTTGTGATGACGCCGTCTTGGGCTCCACGGTGACCTCCATCTCGTAGTTCTTCTGGTCTTGGTCTCGTTGCACCGAAATGGCAACCTTTGCCTGATGCCTTGCTACTCCGCAGCTGCGCTGGCCCCCTTTGCACCAAAGAGGAAGGGAGGACACTGCGCGGGTTGGCACCCGCCTGGCACCCCCGGTCGTCATGGCTTGCGTCACGGGCACCTCGTGAGGTACCCCGCCTTGATCTCTCCGCCTCCTCGTGAGCCAGCCTGACGAGGCCGCGCCTGAGGAAGCTCCACATCGTCCGCCCCGCGAGGCTTGGCCCCTCGCGAGGGTCTTGGGTTTGTGTTGGTGAAGATGGGCCACGCTGGGCCCCCCTTTGAGGCACGCCGCAGGCCGCAGGCAGGCAAGTCTGGGGACCCCCGTTCTCAGAACGCCGACAGTAGCCCCCGGGCCCAAGGCGTGCCCGGACTTGGCCGTGCAGGGAGGCGGAAGGGCAAGAGCGAAGCGCCGCGGGCCCTAACAGCCTGCGGCCTTGGGTGCCGCGTGGCGGTTGATTGGACGTGGGCGCCTCCACTTCCCCATGGTGCCTCGGCAACCGCACGGACTGGACAAGTCCCTGCATGCAAAGTGGGTCATGATTACCTGTAATCATGGAGGTCGATGGTAGGCCTTCGCCGGCCATAAGTACGGAACAACGCGCTCCCTTCCAGTCCATCCCCCTTGCTTCTCCTTCTTCCCGATCCTTGCTCCGTCTTGCTGCGATGGCTCCGATCCGCCGGTTCTCGACGGCAGAGAAGGGAAAAGCTCCCCGAGAGGAACCAGAGCCACTCCCGTCGAAGAAACGGCTCGTCCCCCGTGGCCCGGACGAAGGGGCCTTTTCAGGTGGTGTTGAGGCCTTGGTGCGAGCGGGCGCTGCCGGTGTTCCCGCTGCCATTGTACGCCCATGTCGAGGGCCCCGAAGGAGCCGATGCTGACCGCCTCGGGCGGCGCCGCCGTCGGTGCCGACGGGTCACGAAGGTGCGGGTCGTCCCCCCTGGGGTCCACACTGAGGGCTCCTCCCAAGAGTTCGTGCTCCACGTCGCCATTCCTCTTCAGTCTTGGGTCCGCCTTCCTCCCTTCTTTGCCTCCATCATCCCGCAGGGGGAGCCCCTGGAGCTCTGGCTGCAACACGCCGGCTGCAGCACCTTCGCGACCGAGGCAGAGGTCGTGGTCGTTGCCCCGGGCGAGGTCTTCATGACTCGGGGCTGGAGAGAGATCGCCCGGGTTTGCAGGGTAAGGGGCGTCTTCGCGGTCCACTTGGATTACGAGGTGCTTCGGTGATTCTCTTCAAGGTCTTCGATGCGAGCGGGCACCGGCTGGAGTGCTGCCCCGGGGAAGGTGGCCAGGACCCTGCCACGACGAGGACTGGGCCCGCCAACCGCTCCCTTGGCGGCTCCTCAGGCGGTGGAGGCGTCGGAGGTTCCAGTGACTCCGGCGAGCTCTTCGCGACTTCGGAGACGAGCGACGACAGCTACGAGCCCTCGAGCCGCCGCCGCTCCTGGAGCAGGGCGGGCTCGTCAGGCCACCGCCGACTCTGATCTGGATGGGGTTGGCGTCGGTGCTTGATGGCCCACTGTTGATGATGCCGTCTTTTGCAGGGTCGTGCGTAGTTTGTGTCCCTTTAGGATCTGTTCCCTGCGAGGAATCAAAAATGCGTCCCGTGGGGGCTTGTAAGGTGCATGTGATCCTGTTTTGTTAATATAACCCTTGTCATAGAATTGCGCGAGTTGCTCATTCCGTCTTAGCTCAGTCCTCCCTTTCGAACCTCACGAGGGCTTGGTGCTCTGCGCCGACAGGTCCCAGTCCCGAGGCGGCTTTAGCCATCGCTGGTATGCCAGGTTGCGATGCCGTGGTCAAGGCCAGGAGGTGAGCGACCCGGAGTCTGGTAAGAGCCCCTGAGTCGCGATGCTCAGGAGGTCCCCTTTGGCACCCAAGCAGCCGTCGTTTGGTGAGAAAGGATAGCGGCGTCGCTAACATGGGATAGCATTAGGTGCGGGGATGGTGCCACGGCAGCTGGCGCTTCCAGGTGATGACTTATCTCAAGGATCAAGGGCCGCTCTCTGGTGTGTCGCCGGGTCCGTGCATCGGCAGGCGTGAGGTTGCTTGGTGAGGTCCTCGTGTATCTCTCCCCTCTCACCTTTGCTCCCCTTTCTGCTCTACATCCTCGGGTCCCGGCCCTCGAGCGAGTCTTAGCCGTCGCTGGTATGCCAGGTCGCGATGCCGTGGTCAAGGACAGAGGGTGAGGGCTGGAGAGCCAGTTGGAGCCCTAAGTCGTGATGCTTAGGCACCCCCCCTTTAACGTGCAAGCGGTTCATGCGGACGAGAGCGATGGAGACACCGCAAGGGCCTCGCCTGACGCAGCTCCTTCAGGAGGTCCTGCAGGTCCATCATAGAAAAAACAAGGGGTTGCCATGACAATTGATAGTCAGCCATTGGTTGCTTCCGAGGGGTAGTGAGGCACTGAAGGCTTGATGAGGTGACGCTATGCGGGGCTGCCGCGGCCAGAGCTCAGCCATCCAGGTTTGTCGGCGTTGCAGGGACGGACCCATGCGCAAGCGTCGTGCCGTTTGGGAGCAGCTCCGTTAGTTGGCGTCAGCTGAGCAGGCAACTAGGTAAAACACATTAGCCGCGAAGGAGTGGATTCATTCAAATAGATGCTGGGAATGCGGACATCACTGGGTCAGGCCCGAGCGACTTGGGGATCATGCAGCCCGAGCGACTTGGGGATCATGCAGCCCGAGGGGCGCCCCCAACAAGGTAAGCTAACAACATGGAATAAAAAAGGGATACACGCCGCAGGGATGGACCCACACGGCATGGGAATAATGCAGCCCTGGGGGGCGCTCCCAGCTGGAAATAAAACTCGAAAGATGTCACCTAATGATGTTGAGGACAAAGGAGCGTTGATGTAGCAGGCTCAGTGGGCTGCGGGAGCCGATCCTCACGAGCCCCCAGGCCCAGGGGCCTCGGGAAGCTCCGTAGGCGCTAGCGGCTCCTCGCGGGCTATCTCCATCCCGGCCAGGGCTGCGGAACGCCTGGCCTCTCGTGCCCCCGTGATGCCCCTCATGAGGCGCTGGTACATGTCAGCCGCGTTCGGCAAGCCATGAGGCATGCGAACGTAGCTGTGGGGTGGGCCTTCGCAGCGCCCCACTCGCGAGGGCCAGAGGCGCTCCAGAGAAGTGACTCGGTTGAGCCCTGGTATGTCGATGCAGACGCGCAGCCCACCATCCTCGCCTGGATGGGGAGCCACTGCTGGTAGGCGCGGCTGCCTTTCATGACTCTTGACTCCTATAGCTCCTGAATGGCCTTGCTGACAAACTCCTGAGGGTCTGGGTCTCCTTGGCTTGCTTCTTCTTGAGGGAAACATGGTTTGAAACACGCCTCCATGTGGTGCCCAAGCGCCTCCCTCATGACCCTAGCTAGGTCGGTGGCCCTCTAAGGGAGAGCCCCCGAGCCCTGCCTGAGGAGGGCGCCGGGCGCGCTTCCCTATGCGATGTACGGAGGTTCCCCTGGGCAGGCGCGGGCCCAGAGGGGCCTGCCTCCTGAGTGGTCAGGCCAGACGATGTCTTCTTCTTCTTAGGGGTGGTCTCGGGAGGCCTCCTGCTTCCACGATACGGGTCTTGCAGTGACGCGGCCTGAAAGGCTCTTTCTAGGGAACACACCGCGTCTTTCTCTTCACATGGCACCGTGATGACTCCGCCGCTTCTTGGCATCTTGAGGATGTTGTAGCCGTGGTGAGTTACGGCCATGAACTTGGCCAGCGCTGGGTACCCAAGGATGGCGTTGTACGGCAGGCGAATGTGAGCGACATCGAAGTCGATGAGCTCGGTGCAGTAGTTGTCGCGTGCCCTGAAGGTGACAGGGAGGCGGACCTGCTCAATCGGGACCATGGAGCCGTCGGTGATACCGGAGAAAGGCTTGGTTGGCTGAAGTTGGCTATAGGGCACTTGGAGGTTGTTGAATCTCTCCTCGGACAGGACATTGAGCCCTACCCCGCCATCGATGAGGGTCTTGGTGACCACCACGTTGCTGATGATCGGGGAGCAAAGCATCGGGAGAACTCCGGCTGTAGCCGCTCACTTGAGCTGGTCTGCTGAGCTGAACATGATGGCGCACACTGACCACCTGAGAGGGTGCGTGGCTTCGAGCCTGGGGAGGACTGCGTTCACTTCGCAGGCAAACTGCTTGAAGATGCGCTGAGAGGCTGGGGCTTGTGCCCCGCCCAGGATGCAGGCGATCGCGCGCGGCTCCTGGAAGCCCCCAGCCCCTTCGTCCTGGTGGCGGTCCTCGTTTCTCCTTGGCTACGGCGGCAGCGGTGGGAGGCATGTGTTGCCTTGCGGGCGATCCTCGCGAGGCTGATCCCTCTAGTCTCCCTCGCGAGGCTGATCCCTCCAGCCTCCCTCGCGAGGCGAGTCTTGCCAGCGATCCTCGCGAGGTTGATTGCGCCACCCTTGGCGCGGGCCACGGTCTTCCCAGCGTCCTGCGTTCCTTCCTCCTCCTCAGCCGTAGCCCCGGTCACTGCGGTCAGGGCGACGGCCGATCCTTCCTTCTTGCACGGCTCGGAGGTCTTGACATTCGTTGGTGTTGTGGGTGTGGAGGTCGTCGTACACACAGTACCGGCTGCCCTTGGAAGGTTCGGGATGGTCTCTGCCCCGCTTGGTGTCTGGTTCTGCCGCGAGCACGGCGGCCCCCTTGCGCTTCACATCCTTGGCCTTGGGCTTCTTCTCTTCTGGGTTTGTGGCAGGCAGCTCGAGGAGTGAGAGACGCCCTTCCTCGGCCCTGGCGCACTTGGTTGCCAGGTTGAACAGTTCCAAGGAAGTGCACAGGTCTTCATGCATCGCCAGCTCCTCCTTCATCTTGACGTCGCACACGCCGTCGGAGAAGGCCGAGATGATGGCCTCCTCAGTCACCTTGGGAATCTTGAGGCGCGCGTTGTTGAAGCACTGGATGTACTTCTGCAGGGTCTCCCCGGGCTGTTGCTTGATGCGGCGCATGTCGCTGACGGCGGGTGGCCGGTCGCAAGTGCCTTGGAAGTTGGCGATGAAGCGGGTGCGCATCTCGTCCCAGGAGGAGATTGTGCCTGGAGCCAGGTTCAGGAGCCAGGTGCGGTCCCCGTCCTTGAGTGCCATGGGGAACCAGTTCGCCATGACCTTCTCGTCTCCGTTGGCAGCTTCGATGCCCAGCTCGTAGAGCTGGAGGAACTCCGCAGGGTCAGCCGTGCCGTCGTAGCGAGGAGGCAAGTCTGGCTTGAACTTGCCGGGCCACGCGACGTTGCGTAGCTCGGCGGTGAAGCCGTGGCAGCCTGCTGTGGCCACGGGAGGCCTTGGAGGACGGGGAACTTGGTCTTGCATGTCCCCATGTGCAGCAGCTGGGAGCAGCGCGAGGCCTTGACGCCCGGGAGCAGGAGCATGGTCGCGACGTGCTGGAGCAGGGAGCGCCCGGGCAGCTTCTTGCGGGCGAGGGACTTCTTGACAGCTCTGCTCTTGCTGCGCTGGCGCCTGAAGGAGCGGGTTCCGCCCAGGGGCCACGCGCCTTGGAGCCATGGCGCCTTCCTGAGGAGGAGGCGGCCAGGGCGCCGCCGGAGCTTCATTGCCCGCGCGGGGCGGGGTGCGGTGCAGCGGAACAGACGGCGCAGGAGAGCCCCTCGCGGCACGGACGAGCTCGGCGACGCGGTCGAGCCATTCTTCGTAGACGTCGTTGATGGGACGGTAGCGCAGGAGCTCGTTCGCCGCGATGAGTGCAGCCCGAGCCTCAATGGGTGCGCGGAGCGCGCGGGACGAAGAACTAGCTGGGGTGAGCGAGGGAGTTGCGGTGCGGCCGTCTTGCCGCACGGACGGATGCTGGGACGATGCTTGTTGCTCGTCCCCCACCGGGCCGGTGGCGGTGTTGACGGCAGGTGACGGGAAACGGCGAGGACGCCCGCCGACAGGGGCCGTCTGGGCGACGCGGGAAGCGAGCGCGGCCCGACGCTCGGCATGGGCCCGACGAGCATCAGACATGGGCGTGATGGTCGGAGGAGAACGGGGTGGCAGACCCTTGAGGTTCGAACACTGGGGTGCGCACGGAGATTTCGCCTCCTGCCTACCTGCACTCATCCACCTCGCTAGGATCTAAACTAAGGAAAGAACAACACAAGAGACACAGGGTTTATACTGGTTCGGGCCACCGTTGTGGTGTAATACCCTACTCCAGTGTGTGGTGTGGTGGATTGCCTCTTGGGCTGATGATGATGAACAATACAAGGAAGAACAGCCTCGCGGGGGTCTGTTCTTGGCTGGGCGATGAACTGCTGGGAGGAGCTCAGTCACCCTTCTCTCTCTCTTTCTCTACCTGATCTTCTCTATCCTTCGGTCCCTCACTTTTCTTCGGATCTCTCCGCCCCCTTTGCTCTGTGGGTGGCTGGTCCTATTTATAGAGGCCCTGGTCCTCTTCCCAAATATCGAGCGGGAAGGGAGCCAACAATGGTGGGCTAATTTGAAGGAGGACAGCTAGTATCAGCTATCCTGACAAAAGTAGTCTTCGCCTGCGCAAAGCTCTTGTGATGACGCCGTCTTGGGCTCCACGGTGACCTCCATCTCGTAGTCCTTTTGGTCTTGGTCTCATTGCACCGAAATGGCAACCTTTGCCTGATGCCTGGGTACTCCGCGGCTGCGCTGGCCCCCTTTGCACCAAAGAGGAAGGGAGGACACTGCGCGGGCTGGCACCCGCCTGGCACCCCCGGTCTTCATGGCTTGCGTCACGGGCACCTCGTGAGGTACCCCGCCTTGATCTCTCCGCCTCCTCGTGAGCCAGCCTGACGAGGCCGCGCCTGAGGAAGCTCCGCGTCGTCCCCCCATGAGGCTTGGCCCCTCGTGAGGGTCTTGGGTTTGTGTTGGTGAAGATGGGCCGCGCTGGGCCCCCCTTTGAGCTATGCCGTAGGCCGTAGGCAGGCAAGTTTGGGGACCCCCGTTCCCAGAACACCGACAGATCTTGTGAACGTTGTCCAAGTAATGTTGGTCTGCCGGATCCTGCCATGTCAGCGGCAGCCTCTTCGCATGTGGGAGTTTAACCTAGAAGGGCGGCGGACCCTACAGCACTTCTTCAGCACTACGCACGAAGGAATGTGGAAATTGTATTTTGTGGAACGAGGGAAATGGCCGGACACTACCGAAGATGTTGGCCTTGACTGCAACCATCCAGCTACTTCGGTAAGTACTCGAGCACCTTTCATTCAAGCATCTTTTAACGAGATATTGAACAACCCGTCCCTGTTCAGGAGTGGATAAAGAATGCGGTGCTAATCTGGTGTCCGGCACCTCTTCCCGAAGACCCTGCGACTGCCCTACTGACGAGAATGATGATTCTGGCACCGTACCGAGTGGCTGCATTCGGGGAAACCAAAATCCTTTTACACAAGGGAAAGGGTGCCGAGGGAGTCCTCCATGGCAAGAAAAGGGCTGCTTCCGAAGATCGGGAGGGGAAGCCTTCCAAGGGAGGAAAAAAGCCATTGTCGAGCAGCTTGGGCCGGGTGAGTGAGGTTGCCGTAGAGCTTGATGATGAGGACGAACCTCGAGGAAAACCGTAAGTGAAGCTGGGGCACTTTGAACGTACCTCGTTCTTTTCCCACTAGTGAAGTGATCGTATGTTCATCCACGCAGGTTAACGCCTGTTGTTTCTCAATCGCCCTCCTCCTTGGGAGATCTTCTTCCGGAGATGATGGAGAGTGACACACCTCCTCCGGCCTCATCGCCCAACAGAGGATATGATACCGAGGTATCATCTCGAAGGGCGCCGAAGGCGGTGCCTCCGTCACTCGAGGTTCCGGGATCGAGACTGGCGTCCCCGAACCATCCAGTTTACAGCCGGAGACGGTTCTGGAGGGAAGCAAGCTAGTTCCTTCACAGGAATGCCATACTCGGGCGGTGGTTTTCGAAGACCCAGGAGCGCCGGAAATGCTGATGGACATGCTACGATGAGCGTCCATTTCAGAAGAACACCGTTCCTTGATGCTTATGGTGGTTGAAAGGGTTCTATCTGGGAAGAGTGGATTGAACGAGGACTTCACGAGCCTTCCAAGAGGTTTTGAGGTTTGTGATGTAGCTTTGTCAATTGAATTTCATTGACATAATGCACCTATTGTATATGTAGTAGCCCCTGAGACTCGGATTGTCTTCCGAAGGGAGCGATCGGAGGATCAAAGAGATATGCTCAGGCATTAACCTTGGTTTAATTTGAAATACAGGCTACTTCCGCTCCTGTGGCTCCCCGGAATACGGAAGTGGCCGAACTACAGGGAAAGCTGGATATTGCGGAGGATGACATTGCGTTGATCAACAAGCGTCTTGATGACTCACAAGGTTTGTATTTCGAGCATTCTTTACACCAATGTGCTTGACGCAGGAAAGAGCTTTATATGAAATGTGCATGAAATGCAGATGGTGCTGCCGCCGTGGAGGCTATTCGGGCGGAGCTAATCCTGGCCAAGGAGCGGGCCCAGTTTAGTGATGCTGCTGCTGAAGGAGCATCGGTTGAACTACAGGCCGAACAAGTTGTGCGATGCCAGGGCGAGGAGAAGATATCCACGATGAGACTCGCTTTGGAGAATGCTACTGGCCGCTGCGAATTTCTTGAGAGGGAGAATAAAGCCTTAACGGCTGAACTAGACAAGGCCGGACAAGAGGCGAGAGAAGCGCGATCAGATTCCAAAGCACTCCATGAGGAGGTTCGGCAGGCGAAAGAGATATTGGCTGGAAAGCCTTTTCTGCTGTAGAATAAGTTCGGTGACCCGGACTATGCTCAGCTGAACCAAGTGTGGAGTTCTTCGAACGAGTATTTGGACTTGCCGAAGAGTTCTTCCGATGCAGCGCGGTATTACCAAGCGCAAGCTGGATATGCAACGGAGAAGCTTTTTTGGTCACAGTTTGGTGTGTCAAAGCGCCCGTTGTTGGTCATAGGGTATCTGGCGCTGCCATAAAGGATGTCATAGTCAGGCTATGGCCGACCGAGCCTGCGCCGAATAGCTATTTTGGTTTGGTGCAGAAGCTTGTCGATGTAGTGCCGCGCATCGATGCTGTGAAGCGATCGATGCACGGATGGCCCTTGCCCGAGTCAAGACATTGTGGGGGAATATGAAGGCCATCGATGTCGCGACGAAGGGTCCGCCCAAAGGCGAGGACCGTCCGCAACCAGAGCATTATTTTGAAGACGTCCTGGAGGCCGCCCGCTTGATTGAGGGCCAATGCTCGAAGAAGATAATGTTTGAGTGAGGTGTATGATGATTGTGAAAGACAACTTTATAGTTAATCTATTTATGTTTTGCTCGAAAAGCTTGAAGTCCTCCTGTGCGGTCGTTTTAATATAATCTGAAAGTTTTCCAGTCGCCAGCTTTAGCCCCCTCGTAGGAAGTACGGGGTTGTTCGGAAAAGCATTTAATCACTCTTTATCGAACGTCTTGGTCCATGACGGAGGTGATAATGCAACGAACCAGGCAATTGGACTATAAGGCATTAACACTTTCACTTAACCATAGGAGTTTTATGATGGGGCTATGACATAGCCCCTGGTGTGTATGCGGCGTGTGGTGCCTTACATATCTGATCTAAAAAAGATCCCTCGTATTACATGGAGAATCACTAAAGATTCCAATAAGTCGTCAAGTGGTTGACCAGCTCTCGCCGCATCATGACAGTCAGTTTTCGGCGTTCTCTACTAAGGTGCTCATCCGGTCTAGGCCAGGGCACAATCGCAGTAGTTCTCCCTTTACTACCCTAGCCGATAGAGCGGAACATAGGGTAGCAAACACAGGAGCCGGGCAACCCAACTATTGACCCAAGACAATGATTCAGAGCTGATGCATATAAGGCCAAACTTGCGACCCCGAAGTATGCTATAGAGTTGTTCGGACTTTTATTGGAAACTCATACGTTCCCATGCCGAGCCCCTAGCGGGGTGTGCTGAGGTGCATCTGCAAAGCAGCCGTTGAGGCCGTACCTTATTGTTGAAAGGGTATGAGAGTTTGGCTCGAGTGAGGCTTACTGAGAACAGAGCGATGTGCCAATGATAAATTTAGGTATATATATAAAAAAGAGAAACCACGGACCCGGCTATTTGACATGCTCGTGGTCGGGATCAGAGGAAAAGGGGCATAGTACAGGCTCGAAGTAAAGAGTGCGGTCTACAAAAGGTAATTTTGGACCTCCTGTCGCACGTCTGCATAACCCATCCTCGGGGAGTGGGATCCTGAACGGAAGTAACCCCTTAGGTGAGTGTATGGATCCGAACTCTGATAGAGTCCACTGTAGATGCTTTCCAGTTGGTCACCTGTTCTTTGAACATGATACAGAAAAAATGGGAAAAAGATATAAAAAACGTTACGGGAATGCTTGTAGGGTTGTCCGTGTTGTGCTTCCGCCGATACCCATGGTATCTTGAGTGCGTAGTGATGTGCGCGTGGTGCAAATTTCGCTTGTACTGTAGGTGGCCTGCGGGAGCCGAACTACAATTTGCGTTCCGGGAGTGGTCAAACGTCGGAGTGGAACTTTTTCTGGCCCCTGGTGTTCTACTGGCGAGCCGATCCATCGTCTTTGTCACCCAGTGGCCTCCTCCCCTTCTGATCAGCGTTAAGCTTGCCTGCCTGCTTGAAGACCCAACAGTTACGGTTGGTATGATTAGCTGGCCTATCAGGGAGACCGTGGATCTGACAAGGTTGGTCCAATATCCTGTCAAGGGTGGATGGTCCATCCTGGTTTGCCTTTAGTGGCTTCTTCCGTTGACCAGGCTTCGGATTGTGAAATCCGGCATTCACCGCTGTGTCGCGTATGTTGTTATGTTCAGTTTGGTCGTGGCTTGCCGTTGCCATCTCGGATTTCAAAATTGCCCGGGCCGCTGGCGTCATTGCTTTTACGAGAAAGCCAATTGTCTTCTCCCGTGCAGAAGCGGTTCATTAGAGCGGTGAGGGCTGTCATGGATTTGGGTCCCTCCTGAACGAGGTGACGCGCGAGCCATTCACCCCGGAAGCTATGTTTGAAGGCCATGAGTGCTTCTGCGTCCGGACAGTCGACAATTTGGTTCTTTTTGACTAAGAACCTGGTCCAGAGCTCCCTAGCTGACTCGCCGGGCTCCTGGACAATGTGACTTAAGTTATCGGCGCATAATGGCCGGATATATGTTCCGTGGAAGTTGTCTCGAAAGGCGGCTTCCAAATCTTCCCAGCTGCCAATAGAATTTTTTGGCAAACTGTTTAGCCAGTACCGAGCTGGCCCTTTAAGCTTGAGAGGTAGGTATCTAATGGCGTGGAGGTCGTCTCCGTGGGCCATGTGAATATGGAGGAGGTAATCCTCAATCCACACCATGGGGTCTGTTGTCCCATCATATGATTTGATGTTAATGGGTTTAAACCCGTCTGGAAATTCGTGTTCCATTACTTCGTCCGTGAAGCAGAGGGGGTGTGCAGCTCCTCTATGTTGGGCAAGACTATGAAGTACCTCCGGCGGGCTCCGTTTACGGTGCTCGGACTGGGCATGGTCAGTTCTGTAGTGTCCGGATAGGCGACCATCATCGTCGGTCGGGGTATATCTTCGTGATCTGTACATCGATCTTGTGCATCCTGCTCTACCCTCCGTGCCTGATGGGTTGGTATGGTGCTCTGCTTGGGCTGCTGCTTTGTCTGGACCGAACTGTGATCGGCCCGCCCAATTATTCGATGGTGGTATGGGCTCCATCGCCCTGCCATCGTATTGAGGGAGCCACCTACGCTTGGGGTGGGTTTTGTCTGGGCTGCTAAGGCCGTATTCTTCGGCGGCCAAGACCTCAGTCCATCTATCATTGAGCCAGTCTTGGCTTGCTTGAAGCTGCATCTACTTCTTTCTTAAGCTCCTTGTAGTGGCTATGAGCCGGCATTTAAAGCGCTCCTGCTCAAGAGGTTCCTTTGGCGCAGTAAAATCTTCGTTGATGAGGATCTCCTCCTCCTCGGAGAGGGGGAGATAGTTGCTGTCCTTCGAGTCCCCACATGTCGCCTGTTCGTCAGGGCTGTCTTGCCCATCTTCCCGTTCCTCCTGCTCGGATTCTACCTCAACAGGGTCTTCGTTGTCCGGAGTATCGTCTTCTCTGGTGCTGGCTGTGTCTTCTCTTGGGCGATGAGGCCCAGAGCGCCGATGTCCGGGCTGTGTACCAGGCAGTTTATCCTCGACCGGATTCTCCTTCTCATCGTCGAGAGCACTGTAAGGTGTGTCTATCATACACACGTCATACCAGGGAGTGCATGTCCCGTGTCTAGCGGGTAGTAAGATCTGGCCTTGCCCCTCATCGTTGTACATACCATCGATGTCTTCGGCGTGGGGATCGGGTGTGTTGGTTACATCTTTAACAGTGGCCATGAAGTGGGTGGCGGGCGGGAAGCAAAATTCTCCAGGGATAGGTTTTTTAGCGAATTTAGTATGTCACCCATGGGCGAGTGTTGGAAGACATCTGCAGCGCTGAACTTGAAGATTGATAACCGATCGAGTTCGGCGTACGCAGGCTCGTAGGGTTCGAAGCTCGACATCAGAGACGAGTCCGGGGTTCCGTTGATGCAGATACCGTACGAAGTGGAATCCGCGTGCGGCTCCAGCGCCGCGGAGTCCGTGGTCCCCGTGATGGGGTTGAGCTTCCCATCTTTAGACGACTTGAACTTCTACTGATTTGAGGCCGGAGCTGCTACGGGAGTTATCTCCTGGATGCGACCTGATGATAGGTTTAGGCCATGTTCATCGGGGCGATGGGGAGCGGTTGTCATGGTCCCGAATCCGTCAAAGATCAAGTCTCCACGGATGTTCGCAACATAGTTCAAGCTCCCGAATCTGACCTGATGGCCAGGGGCGTAGCTGTCGATCTGCTCCAGCTGGCCAAGCGAGTTGGCCCGTACTACGAAGCCGCCGAATACGAAGATCTGTCCGGGGAGGAAGGTTTCTCCCTGGACATCGTCTTTACTGATGATCGAAGGGGCCATCGAGCCCTTTGCTGACGGCGCAGTGGAACTCTCAATGAAAGCACCAATGTCGGTGTCAAAACCGGCGGATCTCGGGTAGGGGGTCCCTAACTGTGCATCTAGGATCGATGGTAACACGAGACAGGGGACACGATGTTTACCCAAGTTCGGGCCCTCTCTATGGAGGTAAAACCTTATGTCCTTCTTGATTGATATTGATGAATATGAGTGTTACAAGAGTTGATCTACCACGAGATCGTAATGGCGAAACTCTAGAAGTCTAGCCTATGAGGGTATGGTAATGAGTAGATTGATGTCCTTTCCGGACTACCCCCATCGATTTATATAGACACCAAGGAGATCTAGCGTTTACATGGAGTCGGTTACATAAGAAGGAATCTTCGGTCGCCAAGCTTGCCTTCCACGCCAAGTAGAGTCCAATCCGGACACGGTGTAGTCTTTGGCCTTCATGTCTTCACAGCCCATCAGTCCGGCCCATAGGTAACAGGTCGGACGCCCGAGGACCCTTTAGTCCAGCACTCCCTCACCCATCATCGACTACGTGGAGCTAGAGCCCATGCAGCGAGCTCTTCTTCCTCAACTTTGACTCCGGCCGCCGAACCTGCTCGATCATCGCCGTCGATGTCTCCGTCCACCTCTTGGCCAGCCGAGTGCACCCACGTGCTCGTGGTGAGCTTGCGCTCCTCCCCATCCTCCCCCCTCTTTTATACGATCCGTCGCTGTTAGTTGCTCGCGCCCGATCGCGCCGTCGCTGTACCACGCGCAAACGAGTGCTCTAAGCACCCTTCGTCGTTTTTGCCATGCCTAAGAGGTTCGTAGCACTGCGCGCATCCGAGTCGAGCACTTTGCCGCCCGTTTAGCCCCTCGCCTCGCCACATTCATCCTCGCCATTGCCGCCTCGGTAGATCACCTCCGGCGCCGCTTCCCTTGACGCCCGGTGCACCTAGCAGCACCCGCAGGTGCGAGATCCTCCCGCGATCATTTTGCGCCCCTCCATTGCGCCAAAGGGTCACCGGAGCAACTCCGGCGAGGCGCCGCCATCCTCTGTCCACTGCCGGCACCCTCCTCTATTTTTCCCATGTTCCGCCGTGTCTGTGTCACTGCTATGTGGGCCCTCGCGGGACCCACCTGTCAGCCTCCCAGGGGACCAGGTCCCACCTGTCATCCCCTCTCCTTTTTTCTTTTCTTTTTTTTGTTTGTTTTATTTCCAGCGCTTTTTGTTTCTGGCAAGGGCCCAGATACCAAATACGGAAAGTTTATTTCGGGATACTTCCCTTTAGGGAAGATGCCATTTCTATTTCATGCCAGTTTAGGTAGGTTACATCTTAGAGCAGTTGTGGGAATTTTTCTATAGTAACCCCCACATATTATATATGTTTTGGGGGTAAAAAAATCCCACCAATCCAGTGGTAGCATTAGTTTCTGCAATTGAGCAAGTTCATGAACATGGCATTTTACATCATGGTGCTATTTTGTCATTTTTGTGTGATTTATTTCAATCATGATTTGTAGGTGTTTGGCACATGGTTAGCTTCATTTTCATGCCTACTACATGCTAGTATTTATTCCATGTCTTTTAGTGCCCTGTGATGAGTGGAACAAGCATGCCAAGTTGCAATCATAATCTGTTTTTCCATGCTCTGTTTTTTTGCTAAGTCTGAACTGTTAATGAAACTTGCTATGTTTACATGGGTGCCATCATATCTTCTGTGCCTTTTTAGCTCATGTTCAGTAAGGGCTTTTGATCCATGCATTTAGTGGAATCATGCCATGCCTTTATCTGGTATGATATGTTCCTGTAACATGTTATTTGCTACCTCTAAACATTGCTTCCTGATGCTGTTTTGCCATATTAGTATTTTCACCAAGTCTTTGGAACTGATATCTTTTGCAGTTTTGCCATGCTTGTTTGAACCTATTCTAGTGTGATTTACCCATAGCTCAGTGTTCATGTTTTTTGAAGCATCTCTTGTACATCACTGCCATATGCTTAGTTGCTATGTTGGAGTGCAGTAGCTTAGTGTCTTGTTGCATTCTAGATGGCATCGTGCTGTTAATCGCAGAATTGTGTCATTATTGTTTTGCTTGCCATTTGCAAACCGTGCATCCGTTTCCGGTGATCTTTATATCGATTTCGACTGAAATCATCTCATCTTTCCAGAGCCATACTTGGTTTACCAAGTTGATGCCTTGATTTTTGTTTCTCTTCCGGAGCACGCATATGCATTGCATATCATGTCTTGCATATCATCCCATTTATTGCATCATGTTGCTTGTGCATTGCACCGTGATTGATTGTTGGTCATTTGCTTGTGTTCTTGCCTTGGATAGAGCTAGCACTACTAGGAAAAGGGCTAAAGATGAAATTGACACTAATGGCGCACCAGAGAAGTGGTGCGCCACTACTATATACTAATGGCGCACCATGTGGAGATGCACCATTAGTGTGGAAGACACTAATTGCGCACCAGGCACACGGTGCACCACTAGTAACAAAATGTTTTTTTTTCATTTTTTCAAACATACTAATGGCGCATCCGGGAAGAGTGTGCCATTAGTAGTTAGAACTACTAATGGCGCACCAGCCATAGAGTGCTCCACTTCTGTATTTTTTTTTACTTTTTTGCAAAACTACTAATGGCGCACCGTTGCATAGTGCGTCATTACTAGTTTAAACTAGTAATGGCGCACTATGCCACGGTGCGCCATTAGTATAAAATATTTTTTTCCTTTTTTGCAAAACTACTAATGGCATGTCTGTGTGGTGCGCCATTAGTATGTTGGGTTACTAATGGCGCATGGCTGTGTGGTGCGCCATTAGTAACCTGGGACCAGCTAGATATTTTTGGACAGCCACACCTACACACTCACTTTCCCCACTTCATTCCCCCCACCTCCTTTTCTAAGCTTGTCGGCCGCCTCCTCCTCCTCACCTCATTTGCACCATAGATTCATCAAAATTAAGTGTTGAAATTACCTTTTTTTGATAGGTAAGAAAGGGGAAAGCTATCTTCATGTTGTAGATCTACTTTTTTCTCCCTAGCTCGCTCCAACAACGTGCACATGCACCTTTTGTGGCCTAGCTAGATCTATGTATGTTTGTGGTGTTGCATATGTTTGTGGTGTTGCATATATGTTTGTGTTTGCAGGTACCGGTATTTGAAATGCGATAGTTGCCAATATTTTGCTGGAATGTTGATTCATTTCCGTTTCGGTGAGAATTTTTGCACTATGCATTCTTTTTGGTCCTATTTTGAGGGAAAGTCATGCCAAAAATTTTCTTGGTTCTAAAATATCATTTTGCTCTACCCCGCAGGCGACCATGGTCCGCACGATGACCGAAGGCATTGTGAATAGGTTTTTGAGCTCCGCGAAGGCCGAGATGCTTCAAAAGAACGAGACGGAGATAAGATGTCTGTGTCGAAGATGCAAGCTGAAGAGCCTTATTGCGGACCCGGATTCCGGGCAGGTGCGGGACCACCTGCTCTTGCGTGGTTTCATGGATGGCTATCGGTGGCAAGGTGATGAAGATGACTATGAAGTCGTCCATGGGGGCCGGGCAAGAAATGAGGAAGGGAAGCAAGATAACCACCGCGGCTCGGGCGGGCGAGAAGACGAAGAATCTCCAGGACATGATCACGATGGTGATGCTGTACACAGTCATCATGTAGAAGATGCCAGACATGATGATGAGGAAGATGCCGGAGAAGACGAAGGGCATGATCATGAAGATCTAGATGCCGGAGGAGCAGACGACGATGGACCATCAATGGGCTGGGTGCAGGACCCTCATATTCAAGAGCTACTTCTCAAGCAGACGGATAACGCAAGAGCTGCCGCCCGAGAGAAAGCCAAGCTGGATCAACTGGAGATAGACGCGGTTACTCCATTGTATGAAGGATGCAGAACCGAGGATACCCGCCTGAAAGTAACGCTCATGGCTTTGGAGATGAAGGTAAAACACAAAATGACCGACGCATGCTTCGACGAGAACATGTCATTCTGGCACGAATGTCTTACCAAGGGGAACAAGTTCCCGACCAGTTTCGAGGAGGCGAAGAAAGTCGTGTGTCCTCTGGATTTACCGCACGTGAAATACCATGTGTGCATGAACAATTGCATCATTTATCGGGGCGAGCACGCGGAGTCTACCATATGTCCGGTGTGCGGCGTCACTCGATACAAGAAGAGGAAGAAGGCTCCTCGAAAAGTGGTGTGGTACTTTCCGATCACTCCTCGTCTGCAACGGTATTTCGCGGACCCTAAGGTAGCAAAGCTCCTATGTTGGCACGCGGATAGGGAGGAGAAGAAGCGAGAAGATGACGCAAATGATCCAGAGATAAATAAAAAAACAAGATGCTGAGTCACCCTAAGGATGGGAGCCAGTGGCAAGCGTTGAACTTCGAACACCCAGAATTTGGGAAGAATCCAAGGAACATTGTGCTGGGCGCGAGCACCGATGGAGTCAATCCGTTTGGCAGCCAGAGAAGCACACATAGCACCTGGCCTGTGTTTGTGTGGATGTACAACCTTCCCCCTGGTTGTGCATGAAGAGGAAGTACATTCACATGAGTATGCTAATGTAAGGGCCGAAACAACCAGGGAACGACATCAATCTGCATCTGGGGCTGCTGAAAGAGGAGCTAGACACGCTATGGAAAACGCCAGCCAATACGTGGGACGCCGCAGAGAAAGAATATTTCCCTATGAGAGCCGCACTACTCACGATGGTGCACGACTATCTCGGTTACGGATATCTCGCGGGGCAGGTGGTCCATGGATTTTCTGGATGCGTCAGGTGCATGGATGACACAACGTATCGCCAGCTAGATAGAGATCCCGGGTCTTCGAAAACCGTGTTCATGGGACATTGAAGGTGGCTTTGCGATGATGACCCATGGAGGAAACGCAAGGATCTGTTCGATGGTGAAACTGAACTCCGAAGACGCCCGCGTACGAGGAGCGGCGAGAAAATAGACGGGCTGTTGAAAAATTGGAAAGATTGCCCACTGCCGAGAAAGAAGCAAAAGGTGCCAGAGCCGGGAAAGAAGCGAAAGGCACCAGAGCCGCTGCTGAAGGTATGTAAAACGAGGTCTATTTTCTGGGACTTGCCGTACTAGAAGATCCACCGTGTGCCTCATAGCCTTGATGCCATGCATATCACGAAGAACGTGTGCAAGAGTCTGCTTGGTACCCTGCTCAACATGCCAGAGAGGACCAAAGATGGGCCGAAAGCAAGGGAAGACTTGAAATCAATGGGCATCAGGCAGGAGCTTCACGCTAATGATGATGATGATGATGATGAGGCGAAGCAGGACACAGAAAGTCGTCGCAAAGGCAAAAAGGCCAAGAAGACCAGAAATGACTACCCTCCCGCGTGCTTCACTCTAAGTCAGGAGGAGATCGAGCAGTTTTTCACCTGCCTCGTAGGAGTAAAACTTCCTTACGGTTACGCGGGGAAGATAAGCAGATACCTAGACCCAGTGAAGCATAAGTTCAGCGGCATGAAGTCTCACGACTGTCACGTGCTGATGACACAGATACTTCCAGTTGCAATCCGTGGGATCATGGACGCGCACGTCCGTGAAACGCTATTTGGCCTATGCAACTTTTTCGACGTCATCTCTCGGAAGTCGGTTGGCGTGAGGCAACTCAGAAGGCTACAGGAAGAGATCCTGGTGATACTATGCGAGCTTGAGATGTACTTCCCGCCCGCATTCTTTGACATTATGGTGCATCTGCTGGTCCATATCATGGAGGATATCATCCAACTCGGGCCGACGTTCCTGCACAGCATGATGCCGTTCGAAAGGATGAATGGTGTCATCAAAGGATACGTTCGCAACATGTCACGTCCAGAGGGAAGTATAGCCAGGGGCTTTCTGACCGAAGAGTGCATCTCCTACTGCACGAATTATCTAGGCATCGAGAATGCCGTTGGTCTGCCCGTCAACAGGCACCTCGGCAGGTTCGCTGGATGGGGTCACTGTGAGGGTCAGCGCGAATGCATGTCGACTTCGAGGGTCGACTCGCCAGCTTTGAAAGAGCAAACCTAGTCGCGCTACAACACATAGACGTGATCGATCCTTGGGTGGTAGAGCACAAAACCTTTATTGAGAAGACGTACAATGACCGAGGACAACAGAGGACGGACGGAGATATAATCAAAGAGCACAACTCATGTTTCACACGTTGGTTCAAGCAGAAGCTTCTGTCATACCCTTTACATGAGGATTCTTCCGCAGAAGAACAACTCATATTCGCCTTGTCACAGGGCGCCGAGCACAACCTGATGACCTATGAGGCGTACGATATCAATGGCTACACATTATACATCAAGGACAAGGACATGAAGACCGATGGTTATCATAACTCCGGGGTAACGATGGAATCCTACACCGGTAACGACAAGGACGGATACTACGGAAGGATCAAGGAGATCTTGGAGCTAAGCTACGCTGGAGAGAAGTTCTCGATGTTCCGTATCAGATGGGCCAAGAGCGTCCTAAAATAAGACTAGTATTTTACCACCATGGTTATACCCGAAGCCAAATCCAAGACCGTGGGCGCAAACGTCACCGCGAAAAATGAGCCATGGGTACTTGCTTCCCAAGTGGACCAATGCTTCTTCCCAAGTGGACTAATGGCGCACCTCTGCCTGGTGCGCCATTGCTATGTAAAAAAAAGATTACTAATGGCGCACCGACCGCGGGTGCGCCATTAGTAAGATTCCCCCCTAGCTAATTCCCTCCCTCTCGTCAGATCCCCTTCGTCCCTCTCCCTCGCCAGATCCACTTCCCCCCGCTGCTCCGACCAACGCCGCCGCCGCCCCCGCGCCTCCGTCTCCGTCGCCGCCCCCACTCAGCCCCTGCCCTGCCCCCCATCGCCGTCTGCTCCAAATCCACCCCCTCCCTCGCCTTCACCGCACCCACCCACCCCCTCCCTCGCCTTCCCAGCCCTCGAAACCCTGGAAACCCGTGACACTCCACCGTGCCTTCTCCGCTCGAGCTCCACCGTGCGAGGCGACAGGCAAGGCGGCGGGCAGAATCTGCTTCAACACCGGGCCGGCGAGCCGCGGAACCAGGGCGCGACGGCGCTCGACCCCTCCACCCCCTCCACCTCTTCTTCCTCGGGTCGCCACTGTCTTCCTCAACTCCGGCCACCTCTGTTGCTACTAAGCTGTCGTAGGGCCTCCTTGCGCCTCCCCGGTGAGCTCCGCCTCCTCTCCCCTCTTCCTTCTTGCAAACACTCTGTTTGTCCAGCAAAACGGCGATGGACAGAAGCAGCGGTGGTGCCGGAGTTGATTTTAGTTAGTAGAACTAGCGCTAGTTCCTTCCGTGATCCTGTAGGCCGAGAGGTGGGTCTCTGGTGAAGCTGGAATTGCAGAAGCTTTCACCCGAGTTAGCCTGAATGTGATGTGGTCGATGTTGAGATGTCTCCTCTATGTAGTCTGTAGGTTGTTCTACTTTTAGGTACCATGGGCTATGAAGTGAACTTGCCGGGTTTAACCATCTGACCTCTTATGTATATATTAGTATCTAAGATCAGCAGACATTAGTCAATTTGTGCGCCTGGTTAGTGACTTGTGGAGTTGGCCAGGTTAATGCTTTGCTCTGTGATGCAAGATGTTAGGCTCTGGCACTTTATAGAGTTTCTTTGTGAAATCCCTAACTATGAGTCTTGCTAGTGATCTAATTGTGATAATCCTTCTCACATCCCCACTTGTAGTAGAGGCGGGCAATGCCTCTATATGCTCTGTTTTACTGCCTAGCTAGAGCACAAACCTAGCCCTAGTTGTGTATTCCCAATTGCTAGTGGTCTAACTGATGTTTCCCTAGTTGGGTGAGACTGACTTGGCTCTTTCTTGGAGGAGACAAATCAAACAAGTGTTGTCAATTTTTGTTTGAACTTCAAAGAGTGTTGTGACTTGGCTCTTAATCAAAAGAGTGTTGTCAATTTTTGTTTGAACTTTGTTTGACTGGAGGAAATTACTCTTAAATGCTAGTCCTATTCTGGTGGAGATTTTTCTTGTCCTGAGTTACACTGAAGATATTTTTCTGATAATATTATAAAAACTGCCTGGTGTGTGTTCAACTTGTATCTTCTAGCTTATGTTTAACTTGTCCTGTGTTACACTCAAGTTATAATGTGTTTAACTTGTAGCTTCTAGCTTAAGTGAGTAGCCAGTACTGTAGTCAGTAGCTTAAATTGTTTAAGTACTGCTAGTTAGTTGTACTGATATTAAATGATGCCTAAAATGATGTATCATGTATCTTTAGCATGATCTGTTTCAGATACTAAATGATGCTTGAAATGAATTCTTGTGTAAGAGAAGGCTTGCTATGTTGTTGCAGCCAGCTATTTTCTGTTTCCTCATTTGGATTACTCAGTTGTTTAGTTTATTATTACTTGGGAAAAGTACTGTGAGAAAAAAAATGATTATCTACATTGCATTGTTAAATGTTGTACTTCGGCACAATACCTTTTCATCCATCATTTACACTGTGAATCCAATACCAGTTGCCCATGCTGATTATTTCACTTCAAACAGGCCACCTAGTGGCACAAAGCTCCATCAGAAACAGAATCAAAGATGGCCATGCCATGCTTGGCAGTAGCAGAAGTGACATGGAGCAGTGTAGTGGCATGGCCATTGACCTGTGGCTGGCATCTAGACACCACACACATACATACAGAGGCACATTGACTATTACTATGGCAAGTACTGTGTCAAGTACTCCATGTGTTTTTGTTGGCAGTTTATCATGAAATTGCAGGTACCCCGAGAGGCCCTTGAGTTTGTCGGAATGTCGATTAACTTCCGTTCCGGCAAATTCGGGTACTCCATATGTCCTATTTTCAGCAAAGGTCATGCTGAAATTTTCCGTGAATTTTAGCATGACTTTGCTAAAAATAGGACATATGGGGTACTTGCAACTAATGCATGGGCCGGGGTATCTTAGTACTTAGTTAAGTAGGATCAACTGCCCCGCCATTCTTACTGCATTAAACCATAGGTGGCAATAGAGCCAAGTGATTAGGCCCAACTTAGAATTCTCCTTAGCATCGATAAACCCTAGATGATAAACCCAACATAGGTGGCAATAGAGCCAAGTGATTAGGCCCAACCTAGGGTGCCTTGGCTTAGGCTTTTAGGGTGCCTCGGCGTCGACAAACCCTAAATGATAAAAGCTTAGCTTTTAGGATGCCTCGGTGTCGACAAACCCTAAATGATGAGACCATGATCTTGTTCCTTGACAATAACCAACTTTTTGACCAAACTTTTTTCCTATTTAGAGTGAAACATGGCCCACAACGATGAGGCCGGCGGTTCAGACGGCAAGCAATTCCGGGAGCTGTCCTAGGAGTTGGAGGAAGAACCTCACCGCTATGAGGATGCCGCGGAAGACACCGATCCTGACTACACAACCCCTAGTGGCGTCGGGGATGACACCACTTATGATGGCGCCGCGGATGCCACCACTGATGATGGCGGCGCACGCACAGATGGCAGCCAACCGAAGAGGCAACGGAAGGACCGGCGCCCGAACGTGCTCGGCACTGTCAGGGAGGAATTTACTAAAGTGAACTCCGACGGGCATCCGACGACGCCCAAACACGTTGTCAAGGGGTACTCGGTTCAGCTTGGGTGCATTCTCCGGAGCACCGCCTCGATCAACACTGAGAAACTAAGGCATAAGGACTGAGGGAATTTGCGCAGCCTCCTCTTCATGAAGCTGCATGAACGATACAAGTTCCCCGCTGAGTTCGCAAACACACGCCTCTCGGGGAATAAAGTGAACGGTGCCGCCCTCACGAGGATGAGCACGGCCTTGTCTACTTGGAAAAGCACGGCGAAGGCAATGATTGACAAAGGTGATAGTTATGAGAAGATCAAGGTGAAATATCCTTTGATTAGCGAAGATGACTACAAGGAGTTCAACATCAAGTGCAAGAGCCTCGCAACCTCCGAATCAAGTCAGTGGGGGAAAGAAATGCGGTAGTTGAACATAGGGGTCCACCAACTCGGTCCCGGCGGTTACAGAGTGGCGGAGCCTATATGGGACAAGGAGGACGCGAAGCGTGTCGAGCAAGGCCTACCGCCCCGCTTCGAGAAATACCATGACAAGCAGACCAGGAACTTTCTCAGGGCCCGGTACAAGGAGGACCCGGTAACAAAGGAGCTTACCACGGATCCGAAGACCAAGGCGCTTGAGCTTGTTCTAGTATGGAATACACCCCGCGTAATTAGCTGCATATGGTTGCATTCTAATTAATCCCCAATATTTCTAAATGGTTCACGTTCCTTCTGCAGGACAAAGAAAGCAGTAGCGCGGGGTCGTCTCAGAGCTCCCCTTTCGACACCCCTTTGAATAGGGCGTTGAACGTAATGAAAAACAAGGATAAGCTCAGTAAGCCAATATCAGCTGGTCGTGTGGCCGGCAAAGGCTTCTCCACAAAATGGTCATCATACTATACCGCTGGTGGGCGAAAGGAGAAAAAGACCAGCTTGGAAATCCAGTCGCGCGAGGTTGAAGCACTCAAGGCGCAAGTGGCGCGGATTCCGGAAATGGTCCAAGAGCAAGTGCAACAACAACTGGGATCCACGCTCACCGGCATTATGCCTACCTTGATTGATGGGATAACGATGTGGATTGCGGGTGGCCAACAGGGGCCGCCCCCGATTCCCAGCTTCACGGCCAGCAACTCGCACAACGCGCAGGCGCCGCCATTGGTGTCTCCGGCGGCGGCGGTATTGGTGTCTCCGACGCCGGCATTGGAGCTTAATGCACCCGGGTGTATGCCGGCCGGCACCTCGCCAGCAAGCGGCCCCTCCGTCAATTGCACGCCCGCCGTTGGCGGTGCCTCGTGTAGGATCTAGAAGTAGATGTGTCTAGAGGGGGGGGGGTGATTAGACACTTAGTGCTAAAGTTGCAATTTTTAGGCCTTTTTGGTTTGAGTGGAGTTTTAGGCACAATTTCAACATACACAAAACATATCAAGCAAGCATGCAAAGAGTATATGAGCAGCGGAATGTAAAGCATGCAAATTACAAGAATGTAAGGGGAAGGGTTTGGAGAATTCAAATGCAATTGGAGACACGGATGTTTTTCCCGTGGTTCGGATAGATGGTGCTATCCTACATCCACGTTGATGGAGACTTCAACCCACAAAGGGTAACGGTTGTGCGAATCCACGGAGGGCTCCACCCACGAAGGGTAACAGTTGCGCGAGTCCACGGAGGGCTCCACCCACGAAGGGTAACGGTTGCGCGAGTCCACGGAGGGCTCCACCCACGAAGGGTCCATGAAGAAGCAACCACCCAGAAAGGGTCCACGAAGAAGCAACCACCCACAAAGGGTCCACGAAGTAGCAACCTTGTCTATCCCACCATGGCCATCGCCCACGAAGGACTTGCCTCACTAGCGTTAGATCTTCACAAAGTAGGCGATCTCCTTGCCCTTACAAACTCCTTGGTTCAACTCCACAATCTTGTCGGAGGCTCCCAAGTGACACCTAGCCAATCTAGGAGACACCACTCTCCAAGAAGTAACAAATGGTGTGTAGGTAATGAACTCCTTGCTCTTGTGCTTCAAATGATAGTCTCCCCAACACTCAACTCTCTCTCATAGGATTTGGATCTGGTGGAAAGAAGATTTGAGTGGAAAGCAACTTGGGGAAGGCTAGAGATCAAGATTCATATGGTAGGAATGGAATATCTTGGTCTCAACACATGAGTAGGTGGTTCTCTCTCAGAACATATGAGTTGGAATTGTGTATGTGTTCTGATGGCTCTCTCCACGAATGAAGAGGAGGTGGAGGGGTATATATAGCCTCCACACAAAATCCAACCGTTACACACAGTTTTCCAATCTCGGTGGGACCGAATCAAAAAACTCGGTCGGACCGAAAAGGTAAACCTAGTGACCGTTAGAGATTTTCGGTGGGACTGACATGCAACTCGGTAGGACCGATATGGTTAGGGTTTGGGCATAACGTAATCTCGGTGAGACCGATTACACAAACTCGGTGAGACCGAGTTTGGTAATAAGCTAACCAGAGAGTTGGTCAGGTAAACTCGGTGGGACCGATTTGCTCTTTCGGTGAGACCGAAAAGTTACAAAAAGGAAACAATGAATTTACATTGCAATCTCGGTGGGACCGATTCGCTCTTTCGGTGAGACCGAAAAGTTACGAAAGGGAAACAGAGAGTTTGCAATCCCATCTCGGTGAGACCGAGATCCCTATCGGTAGAACCGAATTTCTAGGGTTTGGCAGTGGCTTATGACAAGTGAAACTCGGTGGCGCCGGATAGAAAGAATCGGTAGGACCGAGTTTGGCTTAGGGTTTAGGTCATATGTGGATATGGGAAAGTAGTTGAGGGTTTTGGAGGATATCACTAAGCACATGAAGCAAGAGGCTCATTAAGCAACACCTCATCCCTCCTTGATAGTATTGGCTTTTCCTAAAGACTCAATGTGATCTTGGATCACTAAAATATAAAATGAAGAGTCTTGAGCTTGAGGCTTTAGCCAATCCTTTGTCCTTAGCATCTTGAAGGAGTTCCCACAACCTTTAGTCCATGCCACTCCATTGTTGAACTTATCTGAAACATGCTAGATAGAAATGTTAGTCCAACAAGAGATATGTTGTCATCAATTATCAAAACCACCTAGGGAGCACTTGTGCTTTCAATCTCCCCCTTTTTGGTAATTGATGGCAACATACATCAAAGCTTTAGATAAAGATATAAAGAACATCAAGTAAAGCTTTGGAAGGACATGTAACAAGCATAGGCTCCCCCTACATGTATGCACTCATGTAAATATGAAATATAGAGGCATGTGAGAGCATAACCATGACAGAGTAGGCAATGTGTTACATGTATCTTGGCCATATGCATCAGAGCAAAAGATTATCAAGGAGAATACCTTCATGCTCATGAGTCCTTCTTGCAAACAGTATGTACATAAGCAAGAACTCCTCATACTCATGATTTTGATGCATATACTTACCTTGTGGTCTTGAGTTGGCTTAGGATGGAATGAACCTGCACAAACAAAGTTAGATAACATAGGTACATCCACTAGCCAGAGCAAACAAAAGAAACCACAAGAATACCAAGACTGGGATGACATGTAGAGAGTGAGTACAAGGTACCACATTGGATTCAACATGTCCCCAAGAATAAAGATATGCAATGAATTTGACAGATTTCTTTCCCTTAGGTGTCTTGCTCCCCCTGAATCTTACATGGGATATTGGGAGAAGATAGGGAACAAAAAATCAGAGCTGAAAGATACAAATGGATAGAACTTAATGCAAATAAGCGTATATGAACATGTCTTTCCCCCACAAAGACATGTGACATCTCTCCTCTTGAACATCAAGTATCTGGGATCCTTGAGTATTTTCTCTCCCTAGAAATCTCTCTCTCCCCCTTAATAACATCTAGGAAATCTCTCTCTCCCCCTTAACAACATCTGGAATCCTTGAGACTTTCTCTCCCCCTTGAGCTTTGATGTGCTTTGATGTGATCTCTTTCTCCTGCAAGCTTTGATGTGATCTCTCTCTCCCCCTTTGACATCAATTTCCAAGAAGGGCTTTCTGGAATCCGTCGTATAGGTTTGGTCCTTGAGACTCAGCACAAAGCAAAGGATAAAATTGTGATGCTTGTAGAGGACAAGATTCATTGAGTAGAGCTGGATCAGAAGAAATATAGAACAAGTGGCAAACTGTTTTTCTTGTTGCGAAGTCGGTGGCACCGAGTGTTATGTTTCGATGGCACCGAAAAGATTCGGTTGGACCGAAAATTACAAGTCGGTGAAACTGAGTTCACATAGAGAAAAACACTTGTCACCTCAGCTCACTAGACATGTAGGATCTCACAAAGATTTGCAATGAATTACCTGAAGGATTTGCAAGGAATTAAATGCAGAAAATGCAGAACAAAAACAAAGAGAAAAGAGAAGAAACTGAAAGATCTAGATGGAGTTTTTTTTTAAAGAGAAAGAAACTAAACATGCATGAGACAAATGCAATAACACAAAAAAGAACACAAGAGAACTTCATCTAGAGTTGGGCGGTGACATAGTCACCTATGTTAGAGTATATTGACTTAGGAGTCAAGTGAGAACACTTGATCATAGGTCATACTCATCGTTTAAGCTCAAAATGGGGTTACCATTTTTCGTTTAAGCATCTTGATGTATTCACATCTTGTTGAGTTGCTTTGACTCATGTCTTGGAGTAAAGCTTCTCTAAGATGGAATAACATACCTTGGGTGGTGGTGTGGTTCTTGCTCATGTAGTTGAACTTGTGTGGGTGCTCAAGGTTGATGTAGCTCATCAAGAGTTGGGAGCACCACTTGGAGTTTGAGTTCATCTACCTACATGGGTTAGTTCTTGCAAGGAAGAGCACTTGTGTATCCAAAAATGACAATCATGAAGCTCAACATAGAATTTGTCAAAGGATATGTTTGAATGGTTTTGTGCTTCCTTGTCTTCAACCACCATTGTGTAGAGTCTTGGTGATGTAGAGATTGCTCAAGATGTGAGTGAGTCGCAATCTCATGGAATTAGATTCAACCAAGCACCTACATGGGTTAGACAACATGCAAGGTACAAATATATCCAAGACATAAGATAGTCATCATAAGAGATATATCATGGATTAGTCATAAGCTCATGTCTTGCATGTATCCAATGGAGTTTCTACTCCAAGTTCGAAGCATCAATGATGTTCAATTCACCTCTCAACCTGCAAAATACTTTCTCATCAAGAGGTTTAGTAAATATATCCGCTAATTGCTTATCGGTGCGAACGTGCTTAAGATTAATGTCACCCTTAGCAACATGGTCTCGAATGAAATGATGACGAACTTCAATATGCTTAGTTCGAGAATGTTGTACAGGATTATGACCAATTTTGATAGCACTTTCATTGTCACAAAGCAGTGGAACATGTTTCACATAAATCCCATAATCTTTAAGAGTTTGGGTCATCCAAAGTAATTGAGCACAACATGAACCAGCGGCAATGTATTCCGCTTCGGCGGTGGATAAGGATACCGAGTTTTGTTTCTTGGAAGACCAAGACACAAGAGATCTACCAAGAAATTGACAAGTACCCGAAGTGGACTTTCTATCAACCTTGTCTCCGGCATAATCCGAGTCGGAATAGCCAACAAGATCAAAAGAAGACCTCTTAGGATACCAAATGCCAAAATTTGGTGTATGGATTAAATATCTCACTATCCTTTTCACAGCCTTAAGATGACATTCTTTAGGAGCAGCTTGATATCGTGCACACATGCACACGCTTAGCATAATATCGGGACGTGAAGCACATAGGTATAACAATGAACCAATCATAGAGCGATAAACCTTTTGATCAACCGGTTCACCATCTTTGGTCAAATCATTATGTCCACTAGTAGGCATGGGTGTAGACATACCTTTGCATTCTTGCATATTGAACTTCTTGAATAAGTCCTTGGTGTACTTCGTTTGAGAGACAAATGTACCTTCCTTAGTTTGCTTGATTTGCAAACCGAGAAAGAATTTGAGTTCACTCATCATAGACATCTCAAACTTCTCTGACATAAGCTTTCCAAACTTTTCACTAAAGAGAGGGTTAGTTGAACCAAATATGATATCATCAACATAAATTTGGCATACAAATAGTTCTCCATTAACCCTTTTAGTAAAAAGAGTAGAATCAATTTTACCAATTTCAAAACCACTTGTAATAAGGAACTTGGTCAAGCATTTATACCATGCTCTAGGAGCTTGTTTAAGACCATAAAGAGCTTTGTGAAGTTTGTAAACATGATTTGGTTTCTTAGGATTGATAAAGCCGGGAGGTTGTTTGACATAAACTTCCTCCTCTATTTCACCATTTAGAAAAGCACTTTTAATGTCCATTTGGTACAAGGTGATATTATGGTGATTAGCATAGGCAAGTAAGATGCGAATGGACTCAAGTCTAGCAACGGGAGCATATGTCTCACCATAGTCCATACCTTCGACTTGTGTGTACCCTTGGGCGACGAGACGTGCTTTGTTGCGAACCACTTGTCCATCTTCATCTTGCTTGTTGCGAAACACCCATTTTGTACCAATGATGTTGTGGTTGTTGTCGGGCTTCTCAACCAATGTCCAAACTTGGTTTCTCTCAAAGTTGTGTAGCTCTTCATGCATAGCGTTTATCCAATCCGGATCTTCCAATGCTTCTTCAACCTTCATAGGTTCAATGCTAGAGATGAATGAATAGTTTTCACAAAAGTTAGCTAAACGAGTTTTTGAGCGAGTGATTCTCCCGGTTTGTATATCATTGAGGATTTGCTCGACGGGATGATCTTTGGCAATTCTTGCTCGAACTCGTGAGAGCTTTTGCTTGGGTCTTTGTTGAACATCTTCTTCATCTTGTTCTTCTTCTTGGCCTTCTTCATTGTTGACATCATCGTTCTCTTGTCGTGGTGGAGAAGGAGGTTGTTGATGTTCGTCTTGATGCATTTCCTCGTTTTCTTCATCTTGGTGTGTCCCACTTGTGGATGCTTCCGTGTCAATTCTTGGTTCACCTTGTCGTGAAGTAGAAGCTTCCACTTGGACGGATGAAGTACTCTCCTTCACCTCCGTTGGACGAATTTTGCCAATGGACAAGTCTTGGATTGCTTCTGAAGGGTCTTTGTCTCCTACATCAATTGGCAATTGCTCTACTTGCGAGCCATTAGATTCATCAAACTTCACATCTACCGTCTCTTCAACCTTTCGGGTGAAATTGTTGTAGACACGGTAAGTGTGAGAGTTTGAGCCATAACCAAGTAGAAAACCTTCATGAGATTTAGGAGCAAACTTTGAACGACGATGCTTATCAAGAATGTAGCACTTTGAGCCGAATACTCGAAAGTATCCAACTTGGGGTTTGTTACCGGTGAGAAGCTCGTATGCCGTCTTGCCGAGTAGCTTGTGAAGATATAAGCGATTTGTTGCGTGACAAGCTGTCTCAACCGCTTCTGCCCAAAAGTGCTTCGGCGTCTTGTATTCATCAAGCATCGTTCTTGCCATTTCGATGAGCGTCCGGTTCTTCCTCTCAACGACTCCATTTTGTTGAGGTGTGTACGTAGCCGAGAACTCGTGTGAAATCCCTTCTTCGTCAAGAAAGGTGTCCACATTTGCGTTCTTGAACTCCGTTCCGTTGTCACTCCGAACCTTCTTGATCTTCACGTCAAACTGATTTTGGGCCTTCCTAGCGAAGTTTTTGAAGATCTTCTGGACCTGCGACTTGTCATTAAGAAAGAACACCCACGTAAATCTTGAAAAATCATCAACTATAACTAGACCAAAAGAATTTCCACCGAGACTCTTGTAGGCGTTGGGACCAAAAAGATCCATATGAAGTAGCTCGAGTGGCCTCCTTGTGGTCATGATGTTCTTCACGGGATGTCTTCCTCCAACCTGTTTACCTGCTTGACAAGCACTGCAAAGTCTATCCTTATCAAATATGACATCGTTAACTCCAAGGATATGATTTCCTTTAATAAGCTTGTCAAGGTTTCTCATGCCAACGTGACCTAGTCGTCTATGCCACAACCAACCTTTTGAGGATTTAGCAATAAAGCAAGTTTTAGGTTGTGCCTTTTTAGAGAAATCGACAATGTAAAGATCACCTCTACGCATACCGGTAAAGACCATTTTATGATTGTCTCGACGAAATACTTGGCACTCTACCTCAGTAAATAGGACATTCAAACCGAAATCAGCAAGTCTAGATACTGAAAGTAAGTTGTAGCCAAGAGATTCAACGAGCATGACATTTTGAATGGAACTATCATGTGAGATGGCCACCTTACCAAGGCCAACCACTTTACCCTTTGAATTATCACCAAAGGTGACATATTTTCGAGGGCCGTCATTTTCAGCAAGCTCACGAAACATCTCTTCATCTCCGGTCATATGATCAGTACATCCACTATCAAGAACCCATTCCTTTCCTCCTGATTCATATCCCCGAAGATTTGCCATAAGACCAAAATGTCTCATTGCATCATCAAGATCGAAGTCACTATCATCATCATCATCATAGTATCCATGTTCATCATGATCTTGTGACTCATCATTTCCTAGAGAGGGTAATTCATTAGATAAATGATCATCAAAGTGGTCACTTTTATGAATTCTTATAGCTTCGAATATGATATCACTAATGATTCCAACATCTCCTTTAGCATGCTTAAGATTGGTAAGTTCAAATAGACAATTACCAAAACTAGGATCACTAGAGTTCATCTTACTCAAGGCAATAGATTTATGGAGAATTTCATCCAAAGTTTTCAAGGAATGATCGGGAAATCGTTCCTCAAGAAATTTCCATATAGTATAGGCACAATTAAGAGTAGGCAAACTAGCAATCAAATTTTTGGGCAATCCTCTAATGATGAGCTCAATAGTTCTAAGATTGCGAATCATGTCAATATCTTCATCTAGGGTAGGATGCAAAGGATCAATATGAGGTGCACAAGGGCTAGCAATATACTTGTTCAAATGATATTGATTGAAAATTACAAGCATCTCATTTTTCCACTCATGAAAATACTCTCCATCAAGAATAGGCACTCTATGTCTAAGACTCCCTAAAGTAGACACATCCATCTTCCTCCAATGGTGATTAAACCAAGGCAATGGAGACCAAAGCTCTGATACCACTTGTAGGATCTAGAAGTAGATGTGTCTAGAGGGGGGGGTGATTAGACACTTAGTGCTAAAGTTGCAATTTTTAGGCCTTTTTGGTTTGAGTGGAGTTTTAGGCACAATTTCAACATACACAATACATATCAAGCAAGCATGCAAAGAGTATATGAGCAGCGGAATGTAAAGCATGCAACTTGCAAGAATGTAAGGGGAAGGGTTTGGAGAATTCAAACGCAATTGGAGACACGGATGTTTTTCCCGTGGTTCGGATAGGTGGTGCTATCCTACATCCACGTTGATGGAGACTTCAACCCACGAAGGGTAACGGTTGCGCGAGTCCACGGAGGGCTCCACCCACGAAGGGTAACGGTTGCGCGAGTCCACGGAGGGCTCCACCCACGAAGGGTAACGGTTGCGCGAGTCCACGGAGGGCTCCACCCACGAAGGGTCCACGAAGAAGCAACCACCCACAAAGGGTCCACGAAGAAGCAACCACCCACAAAGGGTCCACGAAGTAGCAACCTTGTCTATCCCACCATGGCCATCGCCCACGAAGGACTTGCCTCACTAGCGGTAGATCTTCACGAAGTAGGCGATCTCCTTGCCCTTACAAACTCCTTGGTTCAACTCCACAATCTTGTCGGAGGCTCCCAAGTGACACCTAGCCAATCTAGGAGA
The DNA here is from genome assembly GCF_018294505.1 of Triticum aestivum. Classification (NCBI taxonomy): domain Eukaryota; kingdom Viridiplantae; phylum Streptophyta; class Magnoliopsida; order Poales; family Poaceae; genus Triticum; species Triticum aestivum. The sequence goes on along the minus strand of NC_057794.1, from coordinate 319,030,994 downwards.
CACCACTCTCCAAGAAGTAACAAATGGTGTGTAGGTAATGAACTCCTTGCTCTTGTGCTTCAAATGATAGTCTCCCCAACACTCAACTCTCTCTCATAGGATTTGGATCTGGTGGAAAGAAGATTTGAGTGGAAAGCAACTTGGGGAAGGCTAGAGATCAAGATTCATATGGTAGGAATGGAATATCTTGGTCTCAACACATGAGTAGGTGGTTCTCTCTCAGAACATATGAGTTGGAATTGTGTATGTGTTCTGATGGCTCTCTCCACGAATGAAGAGGAGGTGGAGGGGTATATATAGCCTCCACACAAAATCCAACCGTTACACACAGTTTTCCAATCTCGGTGGGACCGAATCAAAAAACTCGGTCGGACCGAAAAGGTAAACCTAGTGACCGTTAGAGATTTTCGGTGGGACTGACATGCAACTCGGTAGGACCGATATGGTTAGGGTTTGGGCATAACGTAATCTCGGTGAGACCGATTACACAAACTCGGTGAGACCGATTTTGGTAATAAGCTAACCAGAGAGTTGGTCAGGCAAACTCGGTGGGACCGATTTGCTCTTTCGGTGAGACCGAAAAGTTACAAAAAGGAAACAATGAATTTACATTGCAATCTCGGTGGGACCGATTCGCTCTTTCGGTGAGACCGAAAAGTTACGAAAGGGAAACAGAGAGTTTGCAATCCCATCTCGGTGAGACCGAGATCCCTATCGGTAGAACCGAATTGCTAGGGTTTGGCAGTGGCTTATGACAAGTGAAACTCGATGGCGCCGGATAGAAAGAATCGGTAGGACCGAGTTTGGCTTAGGGTTTAGGTCATATGTGGATATGGGAAAGTAGTTGAGGGTTTTGGAGCATATCACTAAGCACATGAAGCAAGAGGCTCATTAAGCAACACCTCATCCCTCCTTGATAGTATTGGCTTTTCCTAAAGACTCAATGTGATCTTGGATCACTAAAATATAAAATGAAGAGTCTTGATCTTGAAGCTTTAGCCAATCATTTGTCCTTAGCATCTTGAAGGACTTCCCACAACCTTTAGTCCATGCCACTCCATTGTTGAACTTATCTGAAACATGCTAGATAGAAATGTTAGTCCAACAAGAGATATGTTGTCATCAATTATCAAAACCACCTAGGGAGCACTTGTGCTTTCACCTCGACATTAGCCGGGTTCGACGGCATCACGGTAACTAAGCCTCTCGGCCGAGGACTTCATCTCCTTGCCTTTGACTGGGCATCCCTGATGCCCTACATGTTTTCGCAGGGCGCCGCCGACGTTCCTTACACTCTCCTGCACTTCGTGGGCCGCGAGTTGGTCGATGTCAGCAAGGGCAGAATCGTTCAACCGGGCAACCATGTGTTCCACGGTAATCCGATGCCACCCACAATGTATAGGGTTGAAGTGGTTCGGGTGTTGCCAGGCTGCGACGAGCTGTCACCTCCGATTCGACCCACTAGGGCCGACGAAGAAGATGATATGACCCTCAACGCTTGCGTAAGTTGGCCCCTGCTTTGGCCGAAGAGCCAGATTCGTTTGGGGGCAGGGGACACCACCCCACAGACAAGACCGCCAGTCGTGCCGGCGCCAAGCCATGGCAAGAATGCCGCAACGCTACCGGACATGCCGGACATCCCTATGGCACAGGATCCGGACATGCATATGGCACAAGATCCGGATGATGACGACAACGGTACATTTACCCACGTCGATAAGTACTTTGCCGAACATGGGTACGATGACGAGTTCTGCGGGCCTCCTTCTCAAGAACCCAACCAAGACGACCGCGATCTAGCTGGTACATCGGAGAAACCCAGTTGCAACAGGCTTTGTTTGGTGTTCAGTTCTTAGGAGACGCCTCGAGCTGCCGCCTTCACCAAGCCGCAGATAACTGAGGTGCGAAATATTATCAGCCCCAACACGCTCAAGAAGGCGGTCTTTGAGTAGAACTCGATCCCATTACAACAGATCAAGAAGAAGAGCCGGAAACGGCAGACTAAAAAGGGCGCCGATGCGAGCCAGCCGACACCGAGTACGATCCGTGCTCAGGACGGGCCACCTTCACCTAAGGATATCTCGAGGAGGGTGCATGTGGCAGGTAGGGTGATGCTACCGACAAATATGCTCAATGCTGCAACTGGTGCTATGCGGAGTCTGCACGATAGTGTTCTTTCTTTGGAGAAGCGGCGTCTAAGAGAGAATGATGTGGCATACCTGGTTTTCGTGGCCAAGGTGCCAGAGGGAAAGGGCTTTGTGGATGGCGACATCGGGGGTACGATCGTCCTCCAGTTTGATGACATCTTTGCTATGTTTAACCTTCATCCACTGCACTACACCTTCGTTCGGCTGTTTTTGCTGAGTATGGAGATGCAGATTATTAGAGACAAGACCCCGGACATCGTGATCATCGACCCCTTCTACATGCGTGCCAAGCTCTTGAGCAGCGCTGGCGACCGCCAAGTCGCGAGTTCACACCTCGTAGAGGTCATTCTGGCAAACCCAGATAAGGATAACTTCCTTGTGGCTTACTGTCCCGAGTAAGTCATCCCTTAACTGCCCCGTAACATATGATTTCTTCGATTTCGATCGTTCTTTTTTTTCTAACATTCCGTGTTCTGTGCAGTGACACACATTGCACACTCATCCTCTTAAGCCTGAAATATTCCATGGCCACGTATTTCGACCCGAACCGTAAATCCAAGATAGACTACACAAATATCAAGAAAGTTCTTGATGATGTTCTCCTCGGCTACGCCAAATCTGGAGGCACCTTCACCAGGGCAGTTCGTAAGTACGGCAAGCACGTGTTCGCCCACAATACGACGTTCTGCTGCGTCAAGGAGCCACCTGGTGGTCAGAAGGATGCCTACTACGCCCTCCATCACATTCGGGCGATCGTAAGGGACCATCATCACGTTCTGCTACCAAATAATCTCAAAGATTGGGCCACGAGCTTGTCGGCAATCCAGGACGCGGACATCAGAGAAGAATTCTTTCGCATCCAGTCGGAGTTTGTGGACATCATCCATCAAGATGTCCTTCATACCTTGGGGTAGTTCTACCTCAGATATCAACCGTCCAACAGGGAGATAGACGGAACGCTACAAATGCAGGCTGACAACGCCCGCGATTTCATGACCATCACGACAGACGGCGGCTTCATCCATGCTCCGGTCCCATGAGTCGAGTCGACAGTAGTGATGCTATGTGTAGTTCTGAAACATTGATTGGCTCATGTTGTAATTAAACTTTAATGAACTTGTATGTCTCTTTGGTTTCGACAGTCGTTCAACTTAGATGTAATCGATGCTATTTATTAGTAGGACCATGAATCGTGCTATTAATGTCATGTCTTGCTTTTCTCTTCCGATCCTTTTGTTGCATACTTATGTGTTGCTTATGTATGTATTGTCTGTTGTTTGGCTTGTGCATAGAGATGCCGTCGTATGTCGTGTACAAGGGTAAGGTTCCCGGAGTCTACGACGACTGGGAGGAGTGTCGGAGACAGGTTCACCGTTTCAGCGGTAACAGTTACAAAGGGTACACCACTAGGGTGGAGGCAGAATCTAGATACGCCCGCTATCTAGCGGGAGAGAGGAGGGAGCGTTGGAGGAACCGGATGAAGACCAGTTTCATCACGATGATGCTCATCGTGATGACCGCAGCTCTCTTCTATGTGATGGTAGTTTAGATGATCGATATCGACTTGTAATGTGAAGACAAACTCGATAATCGCAGTCTCGAGACTTGTAATGTTTTATCTTTGTTCGGTCTTTTGAATTCGGAGATTAATATGATGAATTGTATTCGGAGACTAATCTTCTATTGTATTCGATGAATCTGCTGTTGCTGTGTGCTACTGTCTATATTCTGTCAAATAATATATTTTGTAACCTGTGCAAAAATCCGAAAAGTAAAAAAAATAAAACCTAATATTCATACTAATGGCGCATCACTACAGAGTGTGCCATTAGTATGCCAAAGTATACTAATGGCGCATCACCAAACAGTGCGCCATTAGTATGCCAAGTACACTAATGGCGCATCCATCCGCAGTGCGCCATTAGTGTGCCAAAGCACATGGTTAAATATGGCACCTGGGAGGCATACTAATGGCGCATGGTGTTATATACTAATGGCGCACTGGGTGGTGCGCCATTAGTAATAAATACTAGTGGCATGATACTAATGTCGCACCAGTGATGCGCCATTAGTAGGCAAAACAGGTGCGCCATTAGTAGGCCTTTTCCTAGTAGTGCGGGAGACGAGTACGTGACCAAGGAACCTATTGAGTATGCTTACGACGATCAAGCTTTCGACAACTCTGAGAACTTTGCAGGCAAGATGACCATACCCTTGAAATCACTTCTATCTTTGCCTTGCTAGTTGTTCGCTCTATTGCTATGTCACGCTACCTACCACTTGTTTATCATGCCTCCCATATTGCCATGTCAAGCCTGTAACCCACCTTTCCTAGCAAACCGTTGTTTGGCTATGTTACCGCTTTTGCTCAGCCCCTCTTATAGCGTTGCTAGTTGCAGGTGAAGATGAAGTTTGTTCCTTGTTGGAACATGGATATTGTTGGGATATCATTATTATATCTTATTTTCATTAACGCATCTATATACTTGGTAAAGGGTGGAAAGCTCGGCCTTATTCCTGGTGTTTTATTCCACTCTTGCCACCCTAGTTTCCGTCATACCAGTGTTATGTTCCTTGATTTTGCGTTCCATACGCGGTTGGGTGTTATGGGAACCCCTTGACAGTTCGCCTTGAATAAAAATCCTCCAGCAAGGCCCAACCTTGCTTTTACCATTTGCCTACCTGCCACCATATACCTTTCCCTTGGGTTCTGCAGACTCAAGGGTCATCTTTATTTTAAACCCCCCCGGGCCAGTGCTCCTCTGAGTGTTGGTCCTAAATGGGCAACCTATGGGGCCACCTCGGGGCAACTTGAGGGTTGGTTTTACTCGTAGCTTTACCTATCCGGTGTGCCCTAAGAACGAGATACGTGCGAATCCTATCGGGATTTGTCGGCACATTGGGCGTCTTTGCTGGTCTTGTGTTACCATTGTCGGAATGTCTTGTAACTGGGATTCCAAGACTGATCGGGTCTTCCTGGGAGAAGGAATATCCTTCGTTGACCGTGAGAGCTTGTGATGGGCTAAGTTGGGACACCCCTGCAGGGTATAAACTTTCGAGCGCCGTGCCTGCGGTTATGTGGCAGATGGGAATTTGTTAATATCCGGTTGTAGAGAACTTGAAAATTAACTTAATTAAAATGAATCAACCGCGTGTGTAGCCATGATGGGCTCTTTTTGGCGGAGTCCGGGAAGAGAACACGGTCTTGTGTTATGCTTGAACGTAAGTAGCTTCAGGATCCCTTCTTGATCACTTATAGCTTCTCGACCATGCGTTGCTTCTCTTCTCGCTCTTATTTGTGTATGTTAGCCAACATATATGCTTAGTGCTTGCTGCAGCTCCACCTCACTACCTTCTCCTACCCATAAGCTTAAAAAGTCTTGATCTCGCGGGTGTGTGATTGCTGAGTCCCCGTGACTCACGGATACTTCCAAACAGTTGCAGGTGCTGAGGATACCAGTGCAAGCAATGCTACCAAACTCAAGTGGGAGTTCAGCGAGGATTCGGGCCGTTACTATGTTTCTTTTTCGGATGATCAGTAGTGGAGCCCAGTTGGGACGATCGGGGATCTAGCATTTGGGGCTATCTTCTTTTATTTTGGTTCCGTAGTCGGACCTTTGATTGTATTTTAGATGATGTATGGATTATTCATGTATTGTGTGAAGTGGCAATTGTAAGCTAACTCTTTACCCCCTTTCTTATTCAGTACATGGGATGTGTGAAGATTACCCCTCTTGCGACCAGCCTACCATGCGGCTATGCCTCTAAGTCGTGCCCCGACACGTGGGAGATATAGCCGCATTGTGGGGGTTATAGCTGAGATGGCCGATATTCCTCTAAGAGATATAGTGCCCCTGGAAGCAATTCAGTTGGATAGTGATCTGACCTATGAGGAGAAACAAGTCAAGATTCTCGAGTTTGCCAGCCGAGTTACCCGCAGCAAGGTTATCAAGTTTTGCAAAGTTTAGTGGAGCCACCATACCGAGGATGAAGCCACCTGGGAACATGAAGATGATCTATGGAAAGACCACCCACACCTATTTTCTAGCACTCCCGAATCTCGAGGTCGAGATTCACCTTAAGGGGGTAGGTTTGTAACATCCCAAATTTTCAAATTGGAATGTTATACATATTTTATTTGCATTTTGGCTTTGTGATCCTAAAATCCTAAGCAACTCAAGGATCCACGGAGAGAGTTGGGGATTTTATTATTTTTATATTTGAATTTCTCAACTATTGAAAAGGGGATCACTTTGGTTTTAATTATTTTTCTCTCCAAATAATATTTCCAATATTGAAAATATATGAGAGGAGATAATATGACTTCTCCAAAATAGATGAAGTATTAGAGGAAAAATGTTAAAATCTAATAAGTATTTTATTTGGATTCTTATTGCTATTTTATTTGAATTAGAAAAATATGCATTTTTAACAAATTGCATTTTTAGGACAAGAAAATGTTCACTAAGTTCTAAATATTTTATTTAGACAGTGACAATTTGTTTTGGCATTTTTTGATTTTTATTTATTATATTAGGATTTTTTTTTCTCGGCAGAATCATCTCTAAAAAAACGAACCGACCTAACGAGCCATGCCCGAGCCGGACTGTGTCCGCTCAAGCTTTATAAGCCGGCCAAGGCCACCGCCCCAGCCACCCGGCCGAAACCCTAGCCGCCACCCTAGCGCCGCCGCCTCGTAGTCCGCGCCGCCACCGCGCCTCGCCATTGCAGCCCGCCGCCGCCGCGCCACGCCTCGCCACCCGCCGCCGCCACCGACGCCGCGCCGGAGCCCGCCGCCGCCGTCCGCCGGAGTTCGCCGGAAAAGTCACCGGTTTTCTTCGGTTTTATTTTCGGTAAAAACCCTAGATCGGGTTTAATTTCAGTTTTCTTCGGTTTAGTTTATTCAATGAACGTTCATTCGTTTAGATCTGTTACTGAACGATTTTCGTTAGATTGGTTCTGTTAGCGAACGTTCACGCGTAGTTTTTTCCTTTTTATTTTCTTTTCCGGCCAGGGACCGATCCGCGATTATTTTTATCGCAGATTAGCCCCTAATCTTCAAACCCTCGCCGTTTCTTAACCGTTTGCCCAAATCCAGTGAAACCAACGCCAAAATCTTCGTCTCGAGCCCCTCTTTCTGTTTAATAAACTTGAACAGGGTTTTGAAGAGTTTAAAATTTGGTTTCAAGCAGATTTGTATTCGAAGTTCTTTTGACCGTAGTTTCAGTTCCGTACCTCCGTTTTGATCGATTCTTTTTGCGAATCGAAGCTCTTCAGTTGAACTTTTAGTTTGGATCTTCTTATTTGAAGTTATACCCTTGCATCTTTGCTTGAGTGCTTATGTGTGCTATTGTTTGTTCGTAATAGAATTCCCGGAGAGCGTAGCATGCTACTACGAGCCACTAGGTTTTGCGGATCATCAGCAAGGCAAGTAAGACTTTGATCATACCCCTTTGTTACCCAGTTTTCTTTGTGCATTAGTTACCACCCTCAAACATTGCGTGAGTAGGATATTTTAACATGTGGGTTTTGGGAATTAGATGATGAGGTAGAACCTATTGCCCTTTTATTATCAAACCCGTGGGAGTTCCTTCTACGTTATGCTTATATCTCCATGCTATGCTCGTAGATGTGGATTGGGTTTGAGTGTATCGATGACACATGTGAGATTGTTAATTAATGGTTAACATAAGGTGGCTACTTAAATATACATCTGGGTGGATTAGTTGCGGGCACCTAGAGAATCCAGCGTTGTCCTAGGATATCCCAGAGTACCTGTCTGATCATCCTATGGTTCGCCACCCAGGCACAAAGGGATCATAAGACTATTCATGCTAGAAACTTCCATGTGCAGCCACAATCTATTATGGGATCTAGCATAGTGGAGGAAGTTGCATGACCTCTTCCAGTGGTAGGCTAGTAGATGTAGGGGATGTAGGTTGGTACGGTCTACCCGGGGTTAGAGTTAATGCTTCTGAAAAACTGTGTCTCGGTCATCCGTCTCTCAAACATCATGCAGTGCGAGAAATTCAACGGAGGAGATCGAGTCTTGTGGGGAAAAGTGCACAAACCTCTGGAAAGTGTACAAACTAATCATGATTAGCTATGTCCCTGGTTATGGACATCTTGAGTATCTAGATCTGGATTATCATGTTGATCTCATCACTCTAAACTAATTTGTTGGGATGTTAATTAATTCTTAATTGGGTTTGAGTTGGAGGAACCTTCTTAATGTTTAACAACTACCATGATAGCTAAATAGATTATATTCCTTTGTTGTAGGGAAAAATGGGCTTTTCGCAAAAACATTATAACCGTAGAGCCTCCACCAGCCACATATGCATGTAGTGATAGTATTTACTTGTTCTTTGCTCTACTGTGTTATCTTGCCAGCATATTCCATGTGCTGAGCCGTTTTCGGGCTGCAACAAATCATGTTGCAGACTTTTCAGACGAAGAGTAAGGTGCGCTAGGTCGTTGTCGTGCACTCAGCTATGCCGTTGGAGTTGATGGACTCACATTATCTTCCAAGCCCTCTGTTGTTATCTTATTTAGATGGCCTTAAGCCATATTTATTATAATAAGTTCTCTATTGATACATTCGATGTAATAAGTGTGTGATTGCTACTCTGTTATAAATCCTTTTAAGTACCATGTGGGTCAGCATTACCGATCCAGGGATGACACTTATGCACAGAGATTTGACCGTTTGAGGTCGCATCGCTATAGATGCATAAAAGATAAACATCACATGCAATCAAAATATGTGACAAGATATGGCCATCATCATCCTGCGCCTTTGATCTCCATCTCCAAAGTACCATCATGATCTCTATCATCATCGGCATGACACCATGATCTCCGTCATCTTGATCTTTATCAATGTGTCGTCACATGGTCGTCTCGCCAACTATTGCTTTTGCAACTATTGCTATCACATCGCTATAAAGTAAAGCAATTATATGGCGCTTGCATCTTATGCAGTAAAGAGACAACCATAAGGCTCCTGCCAGTTGCCGATAACTTTGACAAAACATGATCACCTCATATAATAAAATTTAGCATCGCGTCTTCACCATATCACATCACAGAATGCCCTGCAAAAACAAGTTAGATGTCCTCTACTTTGTTGTTGCAAGTTTTACGTGGCTGCTACGGGCTGAGCAAGAACCGTTCTTACGTACGCATCAAAAACCACAATGTGGTATAGTGATTGCTTTTTATCTTCAGAAAGAACCCAATTCATTGAATCTGATTCAACTAAAGCTGGAGAAACAGGCACCCACTAGCCACTTATGTGCGAAGCACGTCGGTAGAGCCAGTCTCGCGTAAGCGTACGCGTAATGTCAGTCTGAACCAGTTCATCCAACAATACCATTGAATCAAGAATAACCTAGTGACGGCAAGCAATATGTATATACTCACGCCCACAACTCCTTTGTGTTCTACTCTTGCATATAACATCTACGCATAGACCTGGCTCGGATGCCACTGTTGGGGAACGCAGTATTTCAAAAATTTCCTACGATCACGCAAGATCTATCTAGGAGATGCATAGCAACGAGAGGGGAGAGTGTGTCTACGTACCCTCGTAGACCAAAAGTGGAAGCGTTTAGTTACGCGGTTGATGTAGTCGAACGTCTTTGCGATCCAACCGATCCATGTACCGAACGCAAGGCACCTCCGCGATGTGCACATGTTCAGCTTGGTGACGTCCCTCGTACTCTTGATCCAGTTGAGGCTGAGGGTGAGTTGCGTCAGCACGACAACGTGTTGATTGTGATGATGAAGTTACCGATGCAGGACTTCGCCTAAGCACTATGACAAATATGACCGAGGTGAAAAACTGTGGAGGCGGGCACCGCACATGGCTAAAGATCAACTTTTGTGTCTATGGGGTTCCCCCTTCCCCCGTATATAAAGGAGTGGAGGAGGGGAGGGCCGGCCCTCTCTATGGCGCACCCCAAGGGGGATTCCTACTCCTAGTAGGAGTAGGTTTCCCCCCTTCCCTAGTTGGAGTAGGAGAAGAAGGTAAGGGAAGAGGGAGAGATGGAAAGAGGGGGGCGCCACCCCCTCCCTAGTCCAATTCGGACCAGCCCATGGGGGGCGTGCAGCCACCCCTTGAGGCCCTTCTCTCCTTTCCCGTATGGCCCATTAAGGCCCATTACTTCCCCGGCGAATTCCCGTAACTCTCCGGTACTCCGAAAAATACCTGAATCACTCAGAACCTTTCTGATGTCCGAATATATCCTTTCAATATATCGATCTTTACGTCTCGACCATTTTGAGACTCCTCGTCATGTCCATGATCTAATTCGGGACTCCGAACAACCTTTGGTACATCAAATCACATAACTCATAATACAAATCATCATCAAACGTTAAGTGTGCGGACCCTACGGGTTCGAGAACAATGTAGACATGACCAAGACATATCCCCGGTCAATAACCAATAGTGGAACCTGGATGCTCATATTGGCTCCTACATATTCTACGAAGATCTTTATCGGTCAAACCGCATAACAACATACGTTGTTCCCTTTGTCATCGGTATGTTACTTGCCCAAGATTCAATCGTCGGTATCATCATACCTAGTTCAATCTCATTACCGGCAAGTGATACGTCCATTTTGCATCATGCTTTTATATCGATATTTATTGCATTATGGGTTGTTATTACACATTAGGTCACAATACGTATGTCTATTCTCTCTTATTTTACAAGGTTTACATAAAGAGGGAGAATGCCGGCAGCTGGGATTCTGGGCTGGAAAAGGAGCAAATATTAGAGACCTATTCTGCACAGCTCTAAAAGTCTTGAAACTCCACGGAAGACGTTTTCCAAATATATAAAAATACTGAGAGCAAGAACTTCACTAGGGGGGCTTTGGCGAAGCTGTTCTGCCAGGGAAACTTCCCTCCGGGAGGGGGAAATCATCGCCATCGTCATCACCAACGCTCCTCTCATCGGGAGAGGGCAATCTCCATCAACATCTTCATAAGCACCATCTCCTCTCAAAACCCTAGTTCATCTCTTGTATCCAATTCTTGTCTCCGAGTCCGAGATTGGTGCTAGTAGGTTGCTAGTAGTGTTAATTACTCCTTGTAGTTGATGCTAGTTGGTTTAATTGGTGGAATATCATATGTTCAGATCCTATATGCGTATTAATACCCCTCTGATTATGAACATGTTTATGCTTTGTGAGTAGTTACTTTTGTTCCTGAGGACATGGGAGAAGTCTTGCTATTAGTAGTCATGTGAATTTGGTATTCGTTCGATATTTTGATGAGATGTATGTTGTCTCTCCTCTAGTGGTGTTATGTGAACATCGACTACATGACACTTCACCATTATTTAGGCCTAGAGGAGGGCATTGGGGAGTAATAAGTAGATGATGGGTTGCTAGAGTGACATAAGCTTAAACCGTAGTTTATGGGTTGCTTCGTAAGGGGCTGATTTGGATCCATATGTTTCATGCTATGGTTAGGTTTACCTTAATACTTTTGTTGTAGTTGCGGATGCTTGCAATAGAGGTTAATCATAAGTGGGATGCTTGTCCAAGTGAGGGCAGTACCCGAGCACCGGTCCACCCACATACCAAATTATCAAAGTACCGAACGTGAATCATATGAGCGTGATGAAAACTAGCTTGAAGATATTCCCATGTGTCCTCGGGAGCGCTTTTCTCTATATAAAAGTTTGTTTAGGCTTGTCCTTTGCTACAAAAAGGATTGGGCCACCTTGCTGCACTTTATTTCCTTTTGTTACTTGTTGCTCGTTACAAATTATCCTATCATAAAACTATATGTTACCAGTTATTTCAGTACTTGCAGGGAATACCTTGCTGGAAACCGCTTATCATTTCCTTCTGCTCCTCGTTGGGTTCGACACTCTTACTTATCGAAAGGACTACGATAGATCCCCTATACTTGTGGGTCATCAAGACTCTTTTCTGGCGCCGTCGCCGGGGAGTGAAGCGCCTTTGGTAGGTGAAATTTGGTAAGGAAAAATTTATATAGTGTGTTGAAATTTATTGTCACTTGTTATTATGGAAAGTAATCCTCTGAGGGGCTTGTTCGGGGTATCTTCACCCCGACCAGTAGAGCAAAGAGTTGCTCCTCAACCTACTGAACCTACTAAAAATGAAAATGACTGCTTTGAAATTCCTTCGGGTATGATAGAAAAACTGCTAGCTAATCCCTTTTTAGGAGATGGAACAAAACACCCTAATGAGCATCTAATATATGTGGATGAAGTTTGTGGAATATTTAAGCTTGCGGGTGTACCCGGAGATGTTGTTAAGAAGAAGGTCTTCCCTTTATCTTTGAAGGGAGATGCATCGACATGGTATAGGCTATGTGATGATATGGGGTCTTGGAATTACAAACGACTGAAATTGGAATTTCATCAGAAGTTTTATCCTATGCATCTTGTTCATCATGATCACAATTATATATATAATTTTTGGCCTCGCGAAGGAGAAAGCATCGCTCAAGCTTGGGGGAGGCTTAAATCAATGTTATATTCATGCCCCAATCATGAGCTCTCAAGAGAAATGATTATTCAAAAAATTTATGCTCGGCTTTCTGATAGCAACCGCACCATGCTTGATACTTCTTGTGCTGGCTCTCTTATGATGAAGACTATTGAATTCAAATGGGATTTATTGGAAAGAATTAAACGCAACTCTGAAGATTGGTACATCGACAAAGGTAAGGAGTCAGGTATGATACCTAGTTTTGATTGTGTGAAATCTTTTATGGATACCGATCTTTTATGAGATAGTAGCTTCTTTCTGTGAATCTTTTGCTACTTATGTTGATCTCCCCAAGGAGAAGTGGTTTAAATATCATCCTCCCATAGAAGTAAAAGTAGCTGCACCTATTAAAGTTGAAGAAAAGATTGTCACTTATAATGATCCTATGGTTCCTACTTCTTATGTTGAGAAACCACCTTTCCCTGTTAGGATAAAGGATCATGCTAAAGCTTCAACTGTAGTTCATAAAAGCAATATTAAAACATATACACCTCCTAAGCAAGTTAAAGTTGAACCTAATATTGCTATTGTTCAAGATCTCTTGTCTGATAATATTGAGGGGCATGTTATTTATTTCTGTGATGAAACTGCTAGAATTGCTAAACACTGTGCTGAAGATAAACCTAGACCTATAGTAGGCATGCCTGTTATTTCTGTTAAAATACGAGATCATTGTTATCATGGCTTATGTGATATGGGTGCCGGTGTTAGTGCAATACCTTATTCCTTATACAAATAAGTTATGCATGATATTGCACCTGCTGAGATGGAAGATATTGATGTCACAATTAAACTTGCCAGTAGAGATACTATTTCACCAATGGGAATTTTTAGAGATGTTGAAGTCTTGTGTGGGAAAACTAAATATCCTACTGATTTTCTTTTTCTTGGTTCCCCACAAGATAGCTTTTGCCCCATTATATTTGGTAGACCCTTCTTGAACACTGTTAATGCTACCATAGATTGCAAAAGAGATGTTGTTACTATCGGTCTAGATGATATGACTCATGAATTTAATTTCTCTAAATTTAGTAGACAACACCGTGAAGAAGAATTACCTAGTAAGGATGAAATTATTGGTCTTGCTTCTATTGCCGCACCTCCTAGTGATCCTTTAGAACATTATTTGCTAGACCATGAAAATGATATGTTTATGAATGAAAGACGGGAATTAGATGAGGTATTCTTTAAATAGGAACCTATTTTGAAAAATAATTTACCTGTTGAAATCCTATGGGATCCTCCTCCACCCAAGGGTGATCCCGTGTTTGAGATTAAAACGTTACCTGATACTCTTAAATATGCTTATCTTGATGAGAAAAAGATATATCTTGTTATTATTAGTGCTAACCTTTCAGAGCATGAGGAAGAGAGATTATTGAAAACTCTGAAGAAGCACCATGCTGCTATTGGGTATACTCTTGATGATCTTAAGGGCATTAGTCCCACTCTATGTCAACATAAAATTAATTTAGAAGAAGATACTAAACCAGTTCGTGATCATCAACGTCGGCTCAATCCTAAAATGAAAGAAGTGGTAAGAACGGAAATACAAAAGCTCCTTGAGGCAGGTATAATCTATCCCGTTGCTGATAGTCAGTGGGTAAGTCCTGTCCATTGTGTCCCTAAGAAGGGAGGTATTACTGTCATTCCTAGTGATAAAGATGAATTGATTCCTCAAAGAATTATTACAGGTTATAGGATGGTAATTTATTTCCGGAAATTAAATAAGGCAACTAAAAAGGATCATTACCCCTTACCTTTTATCGATCAAATGCTAGAAAGATTATCCAAACATACACATTTTTGCTTTCTAGATGGTTATTCTGGTTTCTCTCAAATACCTGTGTCAGCCAAAGAGCAATCAAATACTACTTTTACATGCCCTTTTGGTACTTTTGCTTATAGACGTATGCCTTTTGGTTTATGTAGTGCACCTGCTACCTTTCAAAGATGCATGATGGCTATATTCTCTGACTTTTCTGAAAAGATTTGTGAGGTTTTCATGGACGACTTTTCCATCTATGGATCTTCTTTTGATGATTGCTTAAGCAACCTTGATCGAGTTTTGTAGAGATGCAAAGAAACTAATCTTGTCTTGAATTGGGAAAAGTGCCATTTTATGGTCAATGAAGGTATTGTCTTGGGGCATAAAGTTTCTGAAAGAGGTATTGAAGTTTATAAAGCCAAGGTTGATGCTATTGAAAAGATGCCATGTCCCAAGGACATCAAACGTATAAGAAGTTTCCTTGGTCATGCCGGATTTTATAGGAGGTTCATTAAGGACTTCTCAAAAATTTCTCGGCCTCTGACTAATTTATTACAAAAAGATATACCATTTGTTTTTTATGATGATTGTGTAGAAGCATTTGAAATACTTAAGAAATCATTGATTTCTGCACCTATTGTTCAGCCACCTCATTGGAATTTACCCTTTGAAATTATGTGTGATGCTAGTCATTATGCTATAGGTGTTGTTCTAAGGCAAAGAGTTGATAAGAAATTAAACGTTATTCAATATGCTAGTAAAACCCTAGACAATGGTCAAAGAAATTATGCTACTACTGAAAAAGAATTCTTAGCAGTTGTATTTGCTTGTGATAAGTTCAGACCTTATATTGTTGATTATAAAGTAACTATTCACACTGATCATGCTGCTATTAAATATCTTATGGAAAAGAAAGATGCTAAACCTAGACTTATTAGATGGGTTCTCTTGCTACAAGAATTTAATTTACATATTGTTGATAGAAAGGGAGCTGAGAACCCCGTTGCAGACAACTTGTCAAGGTTAGAAAATGTTCTTGATGACCCACTACCAATTGATGATAGCTTCCCTGATGAGCAATTAAATGTCATAAATGCTTCTCATACTGCTCCATGGTATGCTGATTAGGCTAATTACATTGTTTCTAAGTTTATACCACCTCGTTTCACATACCAGCAAAAGAAAAAGTTCTTCTATGATTTCAGGCATTACTTTTGGGATGACCCACATCTTTATAAAGAAGGAGTAGATGGTGTTATTAGATGTTGTGTACCTGAGCATGAACAGGAACAGATCCTACGCAAGTGTCACTCCTAAGCTTATGGAGGACACCATGCTGGAGATAGAACTACACATAAGGTATTGCAATCTAGTTTTATTGGCCTACTCTCCTCAAGGATGCCTGTAAGTTCATCTTATGTTGTGATGAATGTCAAAGAATTGGTAATATTAGTAGACGTCAAGAAATGCCTATGAATTATTCACTTGTTATTGAACCATTTGATTTTTGGGGCTTTGACTATATGGGACATTTTCCTTCCTCTAATGCATATACACATATTTTAGTTGCTGTTGATTACGTTACTAAGTGGGTAGAAGCTATCCCAACTAGTAGTGCTAATCATAACACTTCTATTAAAATGCTTAAAGAAGTTATTTTTCCAAGATTTGGAGTCCCTAGATATTTAATGGCTGATGGTGGTTCACATTTCATTCATGGTGTTTTCCGTAAAATGCTTGCTAAATATGATGTTAATCATAGAATTGCATCTCCTTATCATCCTCAGTCTAGTGGTCAAGTAGAATTGAGTAATAGAGAGCTCAAATTAATTTTGCAAAAGACTGTTAATAGATCTAGAAAAAATAGGTCCAAGAAACTTGATGATGCATTATGGGCCTATAGAACTGCATATAAAAATCCTATGGGTATGTCACCGTATAAAATGGTTTCTAGAAAAGCATGTCACTTACCTCTCGAACTAAAACACAAGGCATATTGGGCTATTAAAGAACTCAATTATGATTTCAAAGTTGCCAGTGAGAAGAGGTTATTTGATATTAGCTCACTTGATGAATAAAGAACCCAAACCTATGAAAATGCCAAGTTGTTTAAAGAAAAAGTTAAAAGATGGCATGACAAAAGAATACGAAAGCGTGAGTTTAATGTACGTGATTATGTATTGCTATACAACTCTTGTTTAAGATTTTTTGCAGGAAAACTTCTCTCTAAATGGGAAGGCCCTTACGTTATCGAGGAGGTCTATCGTCCCGATGCCATAAACATCAACAACCTCAAAGGCACAAATCCGAAGGTGGTGAACGGTCAAAGAATCAAACATTATATCTCAGGTAATCCTATAAATGTTGAAACCAATATTATTGAAACCGTAACCCCGAAGGAATACATAAGGAACACTTTCCGGAATGTTTCAGACTCCGGAAAGGAATAGGTATGTGGTACGGTAAGTAAACCAACTCCAAAACAATTTTTAAGGCAATATTTCTCCGTTTTGGAATATTTAGAAAAATAGAAAAATAAGTAGCAGTCCGGGAAGGACACGAGGGCGCCACAAGGGTGGAGGGCGCGCCCTACCCCCCTGGACACACCCCCTACCTCGTGGGCACCTTGTGTGCTCTTCGGACTTCGTTTTCGTACACGACACGTATTTTGGTCAGTAAAAATTTATTATATAATATCCCAGGGATTTTGACTCCCGTATCACGCAAAAATCTCCTGTCTTTGTTTCGAACTGTTTTTCTGACAGATCTAGATTATCATGACGTCTCCAAGTGCTCCCAAGGACAAGTTCTTCGAGAAGGTTATCAACCCTTGCCTCGCGGAGGTGCAGCGACACCCTCAAACCATTGACATGCGTGAGGGGTTGCTGCACATCCGTGATGCTGAGGGACCGAAGCAATGGAGCAACAAGTTTTCATGTGTCAGGGGATGGTGGAGCGTGGACTCAACACGGACCACATGATGATCGCAGAGTTCACCAACAAACACAAGCTGGATGCCGACAACATCGGGGAGACCATCTTCAAGCTTCACGAGAAAATCGAGCAGCTTCAAGCTCAAATCTATGACCAGCAAAACCAAAACTATGAGTATGAATATAGATTCAAAAGGATGAGTTTGGCTGCAGATTTGAGGATCCCGGAGACTCGGTCATCCTTCTATGGTGGTGAGCCTATGCCTTGGAATAAGGACGACAAGCCTACACCATCAACAAAGTCACCACCGTCTCCACCAACAAAGAAGAATTGAGTATATGGTATGGGCACTCCACTTGGCAACTGCCAAGCTTGGGGGAGTGCCCCGGTATCGTATCACCATCACTTTTATCTTTACCATTTTTTCTTAGTTCGATCCTTTTGGTAATATCTTGATCTAGTAGAATAAAAGTTCTTAGTATGATCTAGTTGTGAGTTTTGCTTTATAATCCTTCTATGTAATCGAGT
This sequence comes from Triticum aestivum, assembly GCF_018294505.1. Classification (NCBI taxonomy): domain Eukaryota; kingdom Viridiplantae; phylum Streptophyta; class Magnoliopsida; order Poales; family Poaceae; genus Triticum; species Triticum aestivum. The sequence goes on along the minus strand of NC_057794.1, from coordinate 319,013,079 downwards.
CCGTGAGATATATAATAAAGATTAGTGTTGAGTCAAGGGCTTGATTCTTTTGCCATGATCTTAAGTGAATAAAAGAAAAAGGGAAAGAAATAAAAAGAAACAAAGAGATCATATGGATCTCATGGAGAGTAATGAGCTCACATAGAAAAAGTATGATGAATAAAAGTTGTTGAGGGTTGACAAACATAGTTTTGGTCATCGTTGCAATTAATAGGAAGTAATAAAGAAAAAGAGGTCTTCACATATATATATACACTATCTTGGACATCTTTTATGATTGTGAGCACTCATTTAAATATGACATGCTAAAGAGTTGACGTTGGACAAGGAAGACAACATAATGGGTTATGTTTTCTTACATCTGAGATAAATTATATTTTCATGGATCATCCAGTATGGTTGAGCTTGCCTTTCCCTCTCATGCTAGCCAAATTCATCGCACTAAGTAGAGATACTACTTGTGCTTCTAAATACCCTTAAACCAGTTTTGCCATGAGAGTCCACCGTACCCACCTATGGATTGAGTAAGATCCTCTAAGTAAGTTGTCATTGGTGCAAGCAATAAAAATTGCTCTCTAAATATGTATGACTTATTAGTGTGGGAGAAATAAGCTTTATACGATCATGTGATATGGAACAAATAAAAGCGACAGACTGCATAATAAAGGTCCATATCACAAGTGGCAATATAAAGTGACGTTCTTTTGCATTAAGATTTTGTGCATCTAGCCATAAAAGTGCATGACAACCTGTGCTTCCCTCTGCGAAGGGTCTATCTTTTACTTTTATCTCCTGCCTTGCATAAGAGTCATGGTGATCTTCACCCTTCCATTTTACATTTTATCCTTTGGCAAGCATAGTATGTTGGAAAGATCCTGGTATATATGGCTAATTGGATGTGAGTTTTCATGAACTATTACCGTTGACATTACCCTTGAGGTAAAACGTTGGGAGGCAAAACTATAAGCCCCTATGTTTCTCTGTGTTTGATTAAAACTCCATACCCATAAGTATTGCGTGAGTGTTAGCAATTGTGAAAGACTATATGATAGTTGAGTATGTGGACTTGCTGAAAAGCTCTTACATATTGACTCTTTCCTATGTTATGATAAATTGCAATTGCTCCAATCACTAAGATTATAGTTTGTTAGTTTTCAATGAAGTTTACGATTCATACTTGAAATTGTGATTGAATTATTACTCTAGCATAAGAAATCATATGACAAGAATCATATAAGTTGATGTTCTAAGAATGATCATGATGCCCTCATGTCCGTATTTTATTTTTATCGACACCTCTATCTCTAAACATGTGGACATATTTTTCGATTTCGGCTTTTCGGTTGAGGACAAGCGAGGTCTAAGCTTGGGGGAGTTGATACGTCCATTTTGCATCATGCTTTTATATCAATATTTATTGCATTATGGGCTGTTATTACACATTATGTCACAATACTTATGCCTATTATCTCTTATTTTACAAGGTTTACATAAAGAGGGAGAATGCCGGCAGCTGGGATTCTGGGCTGGAAATGGAGCAGATATTAGAGACCTATTCTGCACAGCTCCAAAAGTCCTGAAACTCCACGGAAGATGTTTTCCAAATATATAAAAAATACTGAGAGCAAGAACTTCACCAGGGGGGCCACACCCTGCCCACGAGGGTGGGGGTGCACCCCCCTACCTTGTGGTCCCCCTGGTGGCCCTACGGTGACCATCTTCTGCTATATGAAGTCTTTCAATGGAACAAAATAAGAAGCCATCTTCTCAGACGAAACTCCGCCGCCACGAGGCGAAACCTTGGCGGAACCAATCTATGGCTCTGGCGGAGCTGTTCTGCCGGGGAAACTTCCCTCCCAGAGGGGGAAATCATCGCCATCGTCATCACCAACGCCCCTCTCATAGCTAGAGGGCAATCTCCATCAACATCTTCATCAGCACCATCTCCTCTCAAAACCCTAGTTCATCTCTTGTATCCAATTCTTGTCTCCAAGTCCGGGATTGGTGCTAGTAGGTTGCTAGTAGTGTTAATTACTCCTTGTAGTTGATGCTAGTTGGTTTAATTGGTGGAAGATCATATGTTCAGATCCTATATGCATATTAATACCCCTCTAATTATGAACATGTTTATGCTTTGTGAGTAGTTACTTTTGTTCCTGAGGACATGGGAGAAGTCTTGCTATTAGTAGTCATGTGAATTTGGTATTTGTTCGATATTTTGATGAGATGTATGTTGTCTCTCCTCTAGTGGTGTTATGTGAACGTCGACTACACGAAACTTCACCATTATTTGGGCCTAGAGGAATGCATTGGGGAGTAATAAGTAGATGATGGGTTGCTAGAGTGACAGAAGCTTGAACCCTAGTTTATGTGTTGCTTCATAAGGGGCTGATTTGCATCCATATGTTTCATGCTATGGTTAGTGAGGGAGTCCTGGATTAGGGGGTCTCCGGACAGCCGGACTATATTCTTTGGCTGGACTGTTAGACTATGAAGATACAAGATTGAAGACTTCGTCTCGTGTCCGGGTGGGACTCTACTTGGCGTGGAAGGCAAGCTAGGCAATACGGATATGCATATCTTCTCCTTTGTAACGGACCTTGTGTAACCCTAGCCCTCTCCGGTGTCTATATAAACCGGAGGGTTTTAGTCCGTAGGACAACATACAATCATACCATAGGCTAGCTTCTAGGGTTTAGCCTCTCTGATCTCGTGGTAGATCTACCCTTGTACTACCCATATCATCAATATTAATCAAGCAGGACATAGGGTTTTACCTCCATCAAGAGGGCCCGAACCTGGGTAAAACTTCATGTCCCATGCCTCCTGTTACCATCTGCCTAGACGTACAGTTCGGGACCCCCTACCCGAGATCTGCAGGTTTTGACACCGACATTGGTGCTTTCATTGAGAGTTCCTCTGTGTTGTCACCATCAAGCTTGATGGCTCCTTCGATCATCGTTAGCGATGCAGTCCAGAGTGAGACTTTTCTCCCCAGACAGATTTTTGTATTCGGCGGCTTTGCACGGCAGGCCAATTCGCTTGGCCGTCTGGAGCAGATTGAAAGCTACGCCCCTGGCCATCAGGTCGGGTCTAGAAGCTTAAACTACACGGCCGATATCGGCGGAGACTTGATCTTTGACGGATTCGAGCCTCTTCCTTGTGTGCCACGCGATCACGAGGAGTACGATTTAACTCTACCATCAGACAGTGTTCGAGAGATCACACCGGCAGCCGCTCCGACCCTTAATTTTGAGCCAGTTGTGCCTTCCATGGACAGGTGGATGGACCCGCCACGGAGGCCTTACCCTCAGCGACGATCGAGTCGAACATCGACATTACCCTGCACGAGAGCCGTGTTGCTAAACTGACAGATTCTCCTCCGGCCATGGACTCTGAACCGCCTGCCCCCGTTCCTAGTGAATCCGTTTGGGCACCGATCATGGAGTTTACCTCCGCGGATATTTTTCAGCATTCTCCCCTTGGCGACATACTGAACTCATTAAGGTCTCTCTCCTTGTCAGGAGAATCCTGGCCGAACTATGTCCGGCAGGATTGGGATGCGGATGGCGTCAAAATTCACCACCCACCCACCACACACTTAGTAGCCACTGTCGATGACCTAACCGACATGCTCGACTTCGACTCCGAAGACATCAATGGTATGGACGACGATGCAGGAGACAAACATGAACCACTTCCCACAGGGCATTGGACACCCACTTCATCACATGACGTATACATGGTGTACACACCAAAAGAAAAAGACGACGAGGAACAGAAGGACGCAATGAAGGGTTGACCCCTCGAGAAGCAGTCAAGGCGGCGGCGTAAGCGCTGCTCCAAATCCCGCCTCGATAGAAACAATGATCATACAGACCCAGCGTTAGAGTAGGGTGAACCCTCGCCGGATCACGGCAACACGGAGAATCAAACCGAACAACCCGATTATGTCAAAGATAATAGTCCGGACGACATCACACCGGACAGACACCTGGAGCAACAGAATTCCCGTCAAAGGCTCGTTGCCACCGCGAGGAGTCTAAAAAAGTAGAAGCAAAGGCACAAGGCTGCGCAAGACACACTTAAAATCAGATGGAGTAAAGTACTCAACACAGCAGCGAACTACGGCGGTAATTTCTCCACCAAGAGCTACCCGGAGCGGAAGTTGCTACCTGAATTCGATGAGGAGGCCTTAGATCCCCCGCAACCAAAAATTAAAACGGCCACCTGGCCGGATAGACGACCTCACGGCCAATATAGAGCGGCAGACAACACCGCACAGAAGCCAATACGCGATCCACGCGAGGGCTCGCATCAAAAGGACGACGCAACCAGATCCATCTACGGACCATGCAAGCGCGCTCTAGCATACAACGCAACACAACAAACATCCAAACAATGCGGTACACCCAGATACAGGGGTGCCCCACACCCCGTATGTTTCATCGATGAGGTTCTGGACCATGAATTTCCCGAGGGATTCAAACCCATAAACATAGAGGCATACGACGGAACAACAGACCCTAGGCTCTGGATTGAGGACTATATCCTCCATATCCATATGGCTCGAGGAGATGATCTCCACGCCATCAAGTACTTACTCCTCAAGCTCAAAGGGCCAGCTCGGCACTGGCTTAAAAGCCTCCGGAAAAACTCCATTGGAAGCTGGGAAGTGCTCGAAGATGCCTTTCGGGCAAATTTTCAAGGGACTTATGTCTGACCTCCGGATGCGGATGATTTGAGTCATATAACTCAACAGCCCGGAGAGTCAGCCCGACAGCTTTGGAACAGGTTTCTTACTAAAAAGAACCAAATAGTCGATTGTCCGGATGCCGAAGCCTTGGCAGCTTTTAAGCATAGCGTCCACGATGAATGGCTTGCCAGACACCTTGGCCAAGAAAAGCCGAGAAGAATGGCTTTTGTGCGGGTGAGGACAGCTAGGTAGCCAGATGCAGCACCAGCGACCCAAGTACATCCGAAGTTAGAGATGAAAACGGGAAATCACGATGCAGCAAAAATAATAAGCGCCGGAATAAAGAAGACAGCCCGAAGAGCACCGCGGTAAACGCCGGATTCAGAAGCTCTCGGCCAGGTCAGCAAAAGCCGCCCTCTAAAGGCGCCAGAGACGAACTATCCAGCTTAAATAAAATACTAGATCAAATATGTCAGATCCATAGCACCCCTGGTAAACCCGCTAATCACACCCACAGAGAATGTTGGGTTTTCAAGCAATCCGGCAAGCTCACCATACACAAGGGGCATGATACACCAAGCGAAGATGAGGACGAGCCTCTCAAGCAAGACACTGGTGAACAAAAGAAATTTCCACCAGAAGTTAAAATAGCAAACGTGTTACACATGATCAAGGGGACAAACAAAGCGGCACTCCCGGAGAAATATGCCCAAGGGCCTATCACCGCGGAGTCCTGCCACTGGTCGTCTCAACCGATCACTTTTGACCATCGGGATTACTCAGTAAGTATCCGGCGTGTAGGACGGGCTGCCTTGGTATTAGACCCAATAATTGACGGATACCACTTCACACGAGTCCTGATGGACGGTGGCAGCAGTCTAAACCTGCATATCAGGACACAATCCGCAAAATGGGGATAGACCCAACAAAAATTTGCCTCAGCAATACTACCGTTAAAGGAGTAACGCCAGGCCCAGGGGCTCATTGCACGGGCTGCCTGCTACTAGAAGTTATATTCGGCTTCCCCGATAACTTCCGTAGCGAAAATTTAACCTTCCACATTGCTCCGTTCCAAAGGGGCTATCAAGCACTACTTGGACGCGAAGCTTTCGCTCGCTTTAATGCAATACCGCATTACGCTTCCCTCACGGTTAAGATACCTGGTCCACGTGGCATCATTACAGTAAATGGAAATATTGAGCGATCCCTGCGCCGAGGAGGGTGCAGCTGCCTCGGCAGCCGCACAGTAAAACGGCCTCACCAACTAAAAGTATTCGATAGGTCGTCATGACCATGGACACGGTTAGACGAGTCCAGCGCAGCTATATGTAATTTATACAGGATTGATGGCCACACCCCTATCACAAATACAAGGGGCTCAACGCGCGTAGACAAGTGGCAATTTTTACTCATCTTGAAATTTACATGGTTTCTTTAAAACCTACCTTTTTGCACGACAACTTTTCACCTAAGTTCCTCTCTTTTACAGATGACCACCATGCTACACCCGTCCAGGATACGGCACAACATAGACACAGGCGCAGATGTGCAGCAGGGACCCGTCCAAAGGATTCTTTTTAGATTAAGACCCTACGTCAACCTTTTTTACTGTCTCTTGTTGATACACATCCCTCGGATTCTCAGTATAATTGAGAAGGATGCTGGCATCTTGGCGTGTGGACACGTCAGAATAATGCACGTACCTGGACACCAGGGGCTTGTTACAAAGGAACTGTTCAGGCCCGCTTTATACCATAAAGACCGAATACCTTAGGGAGTGTTCGGCGTCGCAAGTTTGGCCTTATATGCATCAGCTCCGAATCATGTCTTTGGTCAAATGTTGGGTTTGCCTAGCTCCTATGTTTTGGTACCTTACGTTCCACTCTATCGGCTAAGGTAGCACTAGGAGAACTACTGCGATTGTGCCCCGGGTCATCCGAACGAGCGCCTCAGTAGAGAAAGCCAAAAACTGACTATCATGATATAGAGTGAGACTGGTCAACCACTCGATGACCTATCGGAATGTTAGAATTCCTCCGCCTTAACGAAGGGTCGTTTCTCGGGCAGGCATCTACGCACCCCGAGTTCGGGACAGTGCGGAGCCACCAGGGGCTATATAGTAGCCCCACCATCAAACTCCTATGGCTAAGTGAAAGTGTTAAAGCATTATAGTTCGGTTGCCTCGTTCGCTGCGCTATCACCCCCTTACTAGGGCCAAGATGTTGGGTTAAGTGTGAACACGCATCTTCTGCGAACACCTCCACATTATATGCGTGGGGGCTGAAGCCGACGACTAAAATCTTTCAGGTTATACACATGTATACATAGATGGCCGCACAAGAGGCATCATATTACTTTCAGGCAAAAGTATAAACACAGGCTTAATAAATTTCATAAAAACATTGTGTTTACAATGGGAATAAATGTCACTCAAACATAATATTCTTCAAGCACTGGGCCTCTATCAAACGGGCTCCCTCGAGAACCTCTTCGAAATAGTGCTCGGCAGCCACTCGGCCTATGGCCGAACCCTGCGCCGCAATAGTGGTAGCATCCATCTCCGCCCAGTATGCTTTAACACGGGCAAGGGCCATCCGCAAGCCTTCTATGCACGCCGACCTCTGTTGGAAATATGCCCTAGAGGCAATAATAAAAGTATTATTATTATTATATTTCCTTGTTCATGATAATTGTCTTTTATTCATGCTATAACTGTATTATCCGGAAATCATAATACACGTGTGAATACATAGACCACAATCTGTCCCTGGTAAGCCTCTAGTTGACTAGCTCGTTGATCAATAGATGGTTACGGTTTCCTGACCATGGACATTGGATGTCATTGATAACGGGATCACTTCATTAGAAGAATGATGTGATGGACAAGACCCAATCCTAAGCCTAGCACAAAGATCGTAGTTCGTATGGTAAAGCTTTTCTAATGTCAAGTATCTTTTCCTTAGACCATGAGATTGTGCAACTCCCAGATACCGTAGGAATGCTTTGGGTGTACCAAACGTCACAACGTAACTGGGTGGCTATAAAGGTGCATTACAGGTATCTCCGAAAGTGTCTGTTGGGTTGGCACGAATCGAGACTGGGATTTGTCACTCCGTGTAAACGGAGAGGTATCTCTGGGCCCACTCGGTAGGACATCATCATAATGTGCACAATGTGACCAAGGGGTTGATCACGGGATGATGTGTTACGGAACGAGTAAAGAGACTTGCCTGTAACGAGATTGAACAAGGTATCGGTATACCGACGATCGAATCTCGGGCAAGTACAATACCGCTAGACAAAGGGAATTGTATACGGGATCGATTGAGTCCTTGACATCGTGCTTCATCCGATGAGATCATCGTGGAACATGTGGGAGCCAACATGGGTATCCAGATCCCTCTGTTGGTTATTGACCGGAGAACGTCTCGGTCATGTCTACATGTCTCCCGAACCCGTAGGGTCTACACACTTAAGGTTCGATGACGCTAGGGTTATAAAGGAAGCTTGTATGTGGTTACCGAATGTTGTTTGGAGTCTCGGATGAGATCCCGGACGTCACGAGGAGTTCCGGAATGGTCCGGAGGTAAAGATTTATATATAGGAAGTCCTGTTTCGGCCATCGGGACAAGTTTCGGGGTCATCGGTATTGTACCGGGACCACCGGAAGGGTCCCGGGGGCCCACCGGGTGGGGCCACCTGCCCCGGGGGGCCACATGGGCTGTAGGGGGTGTGCCTTGGCCTATATGGGCCAAGGGCACCAGCCCCAAGAGGCCCATGCGCCAAGGAAACTTGGGGAGGGAAGAGTCCTCAAGGGGGAAGGCACCTCCGAGGTGCCTTGGGGAGGATGGACTCCTCCCCCCCCCCTCTTGGCCGCACCCCTTTCTTGGAGGAAGGGTCAAGGCTGCGCCTCCCCCCTCTCCCTTGCCCTTATATATAGTGGAGGGGAGGGAGGACATCAATACCTGAGTCCCTGGCGCCTCCCTCCCTCCCGTGACACCTCCTCCTCTCCCGTAGGTGCTTTACGAAGCCCTGCAGGGTTACCACGCTCCTCCATCACCACCACGCCGTTGTGCTGCTTTTGGATGGAGTCTTCCTCAACCTCTCCCTCTCTCCTTGCTGGATCAAGGCGTGGGAGACGTCACCGGGCTGTACGTGTGTTGAATGCGGAGGTGCCGTCCATTCGGCACTAGGATCATCGGTGATCTGAATCACGACGAGTACGACTCCATCAACCCCGTTCACTTGAACGCTTCCTCTTAGCGATCTACAAGGGTATGTAGATGCACTCTCCTTCCCCTCGTTGCTGGTTTCTCCATAGATAGATCTTGGTGACACGTAGGAAAATTTTGAATTTCTGCTACGTTCCCCAACAGTGGCATCATGAGCTAGGTCTATGCGTAGTTTCTACGCACGAGTAGAACACAAAGTAGTTGTGGGCGTTGATTTTGTTCAATATGCTTGCCGTTACTAGTCTTATCTTGATTCGGCGGCATCGTGGGATGAAGCGGCCCGGACCAACCTTACACGTACTCTTACGTGAGACCGGTTCCACCGACAAACATGCACTAGTTGCATAAGGTGGCTGGCGGGTGTCTGTCTCTCCCACTTTAGTGGGAACAGATTCGATGAAAAGGGTCCTTATGAAGGGTAAATAGCAATTGGCATATCACGTTGTGGTTTTGCGTAGGTAAGAAACGTTCTTGCTAGAAACCCATAGCAGCCACGTAAAACATGCAAACAACAATTAGAGGACGTCTAACTTGTTTTTGCAGGGTATGCTATGTGATGTGATATGGCCAAGAAGAATGTGATGAATGATATGTGATGTATGAGATTGATCATGTTCTTGTAATAGGATTCACGACTTGCATGTCGATGAGTATGACAACCGGCAGGAGCCATAGGAGTTGTCTTTATTTATTGTATGACCTGCGTGTCATTGAACAACGCCATGTAATTACTTTACTTTATTGCTAACCGATAGCCATAGTAGTAGAAGTAATAGTTGGCGAGACAACTTCATGAAGACACGATGATGGAGATCATGATGATGGAGATCATGGTGTCATGCCGGTGACGATGACGATCATGGAACCCCGAAGATGGAGATCAAAAGGAGCAAAATGATATTGGCCATATCATGTCACTATTTGATTGCATGTGATGTTTATCATGTTTATGCATCTTGTTTACTTAGAACGACGGTAGTAAATAAGATGATCCCTTACAACAATTTCAAGAAGTGTTCTCCCCTAACTGTGCACCATTGCTACAGTTCGTCATTTCGAAGCACCACGTGATGATCGGGTGTGATAGATCCTTACGTTCACATACAACGGGTGTAAGACAGATTTACACATGCAATACACTTAGGGTTAACTTGACGATCCTAGCATGTATAGACATGGCCTCGGAACACAGAGACCGAAAGGTCGAGCATGAGTCGTATAGTAGATACGATCAACATGAAGATGTTCACCGACGTTGGCTAGTCCGTCTCACGTGATGATCGGACACGGCCTAGTTGACTCGGATCATGTAATCACTTAGATGACTAGAGGGATGTCTATCTAAGTGGGAGTTCATAAGATGAACTTAATTATCCTGAACATAGTCAAAAGACCTTTGCAAATTATGTCGTATGCTCGCGCTTTAGTTCCACTGTTTAGATATGTTCCTAGAGAAAATATAGTTGAAAGTTGATAGTAGCAATTATGCGGACAGTAGAAAGCTTATGTGTTTAATGCACTGCTCAGTGTGCTGAACCCCAAACGTCGTTTGTGGATGTTGCGAACATCGGACATACACGTTTTGATAACTACGTGATAGTTCAGTTAAACGGTTTAGAGTTGAGGCACTAAAGATGTTTTCGAAACATCACGGAACATATGAGATGTTTCAAGGGCTGAAATTGGGATTTCTGGCTCGTGCCCACGTCAAGAGGTATGAGACCTCCAACGATTTTCTTAGCCTGCAAACTAAGGGAGAAAAGCTCAATCGTTGAGCTTGTGCTCAGATTGTCTGAGTGCGACAATCACTTGAATCGAGTGGGAGTTGATCTTCCAGATGAGATAGTGATGTTTCTCCAAAGTCATTGCCACCAAGCTGCTAGAGCTTCGTGATGAACTATAACATATCAGGGATAGATATGATGATCCTTGAGGTATTCACGATGTTTGACACCGCGAAAGTAGAAATCAAGAAGGAGCATCAATTGTTGATGGTTGGTGAAACCACTAGTTTCAAGAAGGGCAAGGGCAAGAAGGGATACTTCATGAAACGGCAAATCAGCTGCTGCTCTAGTGAAGAAACCCAAGGTTGAACCCAAACCCGAGACTAAGTGCTTCTGTTATAAGGGAACAGCCACTGGAGCAGCATTACTCTAGATACTTGGTAGATGAGAAGGCTGGCAAGGTCGATAGAAGTATATTGGATATACATTATGTTAGTGTGTACTTTACTAGTACTCCTAGTAACACCAGGGTATTAGATACCGGTTCGGTTGCTAAGTGTTAGTAACTCGAAATAAAAGCTACGGAATAAACGGAGACTAGCTAAAGGTGAGCTGACGATATGTGTTGAAAGTGTTTCCAATGTTGATATGATCAAGCATCGCACGCACCCTCTACCATCGAGACTGGTGCTAAACCTAAATAATTGTTATTTGGTGTTTGCGTTGAGCATAGACATGATTGGATTATGTCTATCGCAATACGGTTATTCATTTAAAGAGAATAATGGTTACTCTATTTATTTGAATAATACCTTCAATGGTCTTGCACCTAAAGGAATGGTTTATTGAATCTCGATCGTAGTGATACACATTTTCATGCCAAAAGATATAAGATAGTAATGATAGTACCACTTACTTGTGGCACTGCCATGTAAGTCATAATGGTATAAAACGCATGAAGAAGCTCCATGTTGATGGATCTTTAGACTCACTCGTTTTTAAAAGGGTTTGAGACATGCGAACCATGTCTATTGGTGTATACGCATGAAGAAACTCCATGCAGATGGATCGTTTGGACTCACTTGATTTTGAATCACTTGAGATATGCAAATCATACCACATGGGCAAGAGGACTGAAAAGCCTCGGTTTCAGTAAGATGGAACAAGATAGCAACTTGTTGGAAGTAACACATTTTGATGTGTGTAGTCCAATGAGTGCTGAGGCATGCAGTGAATATCGTTATGTTCTGACTTCACAGATGATTCGAGTAGATGTTGAATATATTTACTTGATGAAACACAAGTCTGAATTATTGAATGGTTCAACTAATTTCAGAGTGAAGTTGAAGATCATCGTGACAAGAGGATAAAATTTCTATGATAAGATCATAGAGATGAGTATCTGAGTTACGAGTTTTGGCACACAATTAAGACATTGTGGAAATTGTTTCACAATTAATACCGCCTGGAACACCATAGTTTGATGGTGTGTCCGAACATCATAGTTGCACCCTATTGGATATGGTGCGTACCATGATGTCTCTTATCGAATTACTACTATTGTTCATGGGTGAGGCATTAGAGACAACCACATTCACTTTAAATAGGGCACCACGTAATTCCGTTGAGATGACACCGTATGAATTATGGTTTAGAGAAACCTAAGTTGTCGTTTCTTAAAGGTTTGGGGCTGCGACGCTTATGTGAAAAAGTTTCAGGATTGATAAGATCGAACCCAAAGCGGATGAAATACATCTTCATAGGACACCCAAAACAGTTGGGTATACCTCCTAATTCAGATCCGAAAGCAATATGGATTGTTTCTTGAACGGGTCCTTTCTCGAGGAAAAGTTTCTCTCGAAAGAATTGAGTGGGAGGATGGTGGAGACTTGATGAGGCTATTGAACCGTCTCTTCAACTAGTGTGTAGCAGGGCACAGGAAGTTGTTCCTGTGGCACCTACACCAATTGAAGTGGAAGCTTATGATAGTGATCATGAAGTTTTGGATCAAGTCACTACCGAACCTCGTAGGGAGACAAGGATACGTACTACTTCAGAGTGGTACAATAATCCTGTCTTGGAAGTCATGTTGCTAGACAACAATGAACCTACGAGCTATGGAGAAGCGATGGTGGGCCTGGATTCCGATAAATGGCTCGAGGCCATAAAATCCGAGATAGGATCCATGTATGAAAACAAAGTGTAGACTTTGACAGAATAGCTCGATGGTCATAAGGCTGTTGAGTGCAGATGGATTTTAAGAAGAAGACGGACGTGGATGGTAATGTCACCATCTATGAAGCTCTACTTGTGGCGAAGAGTTTTTCCACAAGTTCAAGGAGTTGACAACGATGAGATTTTCTCATCCGTAGCAATGCTTAAGTCCGTCGGATTCATGTTAGCATTAGCTGCATTTATGAAATCTGGCAGATGGATGTCAAAACGAGTTTCCTTACCAGTTTTCGTAAGGGAAGGTTGTATGCGATACAATCCGAAAGGTTTTGTCGATCCTAAGGATGCTAAAAGGTGTGCTGGCTCCAGCGATCCTTCTAAGGACTGGAGTAAGCATCTCGGAGTTGGAATGTGCGCTTTGATGAGATGATCAAAGATTTTGGGTTTATACAAAGTTCATGAGAAACTTGTATTTCCAAATAAGTGAGTGGGAGCACTATAAAATTTCCGATGAGTATGTGTTGTTAACATGTTGTTGATCGGAAATGATGTAGAATTTCTAGAAAGCATGCAGAGCTATTTGAAAAGTGTTTTTTAATGGAAAGCCTGGATTAAGCTACTTGAACATTGAGCATCAAGATCTATAAGGATAGATCAAAACGCTCAATGGTACTTTCAAATGAGCACATACCTTGACATGATCTTGAAGGTGTTCAAGATGGATCAGTCAAAGAAGAAGTTCTTGCCTGAGTTGTAAGGTACGAAGTTAAGACTTAAAGCTCGACCTAGGCAGAAAAGAGAGAAAGGACGAAGGTCGTCCCCTATGCTTTAGATGTAGGCTCTACAGTATGCTATGCTGTGTACCGCACCTGAAGTGTGCCTCGCCATGAGTCAGTCAAGGGGTACAAGAGTGATCCAAGAATAGATCAAAGTACAGCAGCCAAAGTTATCCTTAGTAACTAGTGGACTAAGGAATTTTCTCGGTTATGGAGGTGATAAAGAGTTCGACGTAAAGAGTTACGACGATGCAAGCTTAACACCTATCCGGATAGCTCTGAATAGAGATACCGGATACGTATAATGGAGAAACAATTTAGAATAGCTCCAAGTAGAACAATTATTTGGAATAGCTCCAAATAGAGCGTGGTAGCTGCATCTAGGAGATGACATAGAGATTTGTAAAGCACACACGGATCTGAAAGGTTTAGACCCGTTGACTATAACATCTCTTAAAAGCATAACATGATCAAACCCAGAACTCATCGAGTGTTAATCACATGGTAATGTGAACTAGATTATTGACTCTAGTAAACTCTTTGGGTGTTAGTCACATGGGGATGTGACCTTGAGTGTTAATCACATATCGATGTGAACTAGATTATTGACTCTAGTGCAAGTGGGAGACTGTTGGAAATATGCCCTAGAGGCAATAATAAAAGTATTATTATTATTATTATATTTCCTTGTTCATGATAATTGTCTTTTATTCATGCTATAACTGTATTATCCGGAAATCGTAATACACGTGTGAATACATAGACCACAATCTGTCCCTGGTAAGCCTCTAGTTGACTAGCTCGTTGATCAATAGATGGTTACGGTTTCCTGACCATGGACATTGGATGTCATTGATAACGGGATCACTTCATTAGAAGAATGATGTGATGGACAAGACCCAATCCTAAGCCTAGCACAAAGATCGTAGTTCGTATGCTAAAGCTTTTCTAATGTCAAGTATCTTTTCCTTAGACCATGAGATTGTGCAACTCCCGGATACCGTAGGAATGCTTTGGGTGTACCAAATGTCACAACGTAACTGGGTGGCTATAAAGGTGCATTACAGGTATCTCCGAAAGTGTCTGTTGGGTTGGCACGAATCGAGACCGGGATTTGTCACTCCATGTAAACGGAGAGGTATCTCTGGGCCCACTCGGTAGGACATCATCATAATGTGCACAATGTGACCAAGGGGTTGATCACGGGATGATGTGTTACGGAACGAGTAAAGAGACTTACCGGTAACGAGATTGAACAAGGTATCGGTATACCGACGGTCGAATCTCGGGCAAGTACAATACCGCTAGACAAAGGGAATTGTATACGGGATCGATTGAGTCCTTGACATCGTGGTTCATCCGATGAGATCCTCGTGGAACATGTGGGAGCCAACATGGGTATCTAGATCCCGCTGTTGGTTATTGACCGGAGAACGTCTCGGTCATGTCTACATGTCTCCCGAACCCGTAGGGTCTACACACTTAAGGTTCGATGACGCTAGGGTTATAAAGGAAGCTTGTATGTTGTTACCGAATGTTGTTCGGAGTCCCGGATGAGATCCCGGACGTCACGAGGAGTTCTGGAATGGTCCGGAGGTAAAGATTTATATATAGGAAGTCCTGTTTCGGCCATCGGGACAAGTTTCGGGGTCATCGGTATTGTACCGGGACCACCGGAAGGGTCCCGGGGGCCCACCGGGTGGGGCCACCTGCCCCGGGGGGCCACATGGGCTGTAGGGGGTGCACCGTGGCCTATATGGGCCAAGGGCACCAGCCCCAAGAGGCCCATGCGCCAAGGAAACTTGGGGAGGGAAGAGTCCTCAAGGGGGAAGGCACCTCCGAGGTGCCTTGGGGAGGATGGACTCCTCCCCCCTCTTGGCCGCACCCCTTTCTTGGAAGAAGGGGCAAGGCTGCGCCTCCCCCCTCTCCCTTGCCCCTACATATAGTGGAGGGGAGGGAGGACATCAATACCTGAGTCCCTGGCGCCTCCCTCCCTCCTGTGACACCTCCTCCTCTCCCGTAGGTGCTTGGCGAAGCCCTGCAGGGTTGCCACGCTCCTCCATCACCACCACGCTGTTGTGCTGCTGTTGGATGGAGTCTTCCTCAACCTCTCCCTCTCTCCTTGCTGGATCAAGGCGTGGGAGACGTCACCGGGCTGTACGTGTGTTGAACGCGGAGGTGCCGTCCGTTCGGCACTAGGATCATCGGTGATCTGAATCACGACGAGTACGACTCCATCAACCCCGTTCACTTGAACGCTTCCGCTTAGCGATCTACAAGGGTATGTAGATGCACTCTCCTTCCCCTCGTTGCTGGTTTCTCCATAGATAGATCTTGGTGACACGTAGGAAAATTTTGAATTTCTGCTACGTTCCCCAACAACCTCTTCATCACATTGATGCGCGGCACCGCACCAAGGAACTACTGCACTAAGCTGAAATAGTTGTTCGGCTTCGGCTTTTCCGGCCACAGCTGATCCACGATAGACCTCATGGCGAGTTCGGACAACCTATTTAGTTCGGCCCATTCAGCTAGCTGATCAGTCAATGGAAGCGGACGCTCTGGAACTTTAAATTGCGACCAGAACAGCTTGTCCACTTCACAGTATGTTTGATCTCGGAAGTATTTTGCCGCATCGACAGCGCTCGCCGCCAAGTTCATATATGCGTCTGCCGAACTCCATGGCCGACCCAGAGGGGCATACCGTGGATCTCCGAACATCCTCCGCAGCATGAAGGGCTTCCCAGCCGCAATATTCCCGGCTTCACGTAGTTCCTCCTTCTTCGCTCTCATGGCAGAGCGGGTCTCCTTGGCCGCCATCGTGGCCTTTTCGAGGTCCGTCGCCTTCACTTGTTTCTTTTCTTCAAGGAACTGGCAACGGTCGGCAGTGTCTTTTAACTTTACAGCCATCTTGGCCATCTTCTCCTTGCTCTCGCAATGCGCGGCCTTCTCGGCTTTCAACTCTTCGGCCGCCTTCAAAGCAGCCGCATTACTACTCCTTGCTTGCTCTTTGGCTCGGGCAAGTTCCGCCCGAGGGGTCTCCACGGTGGAAGCTCCATCTGCAGTCACAACATATTAAAGATACTGGCATCATGCTGCTCTTACTATGTGACATTCACCAGACAATATTACTTACCCTGTGCCTCGTCAAGCCGCTTGTTACCAAGCTCGATGTCGGCATCTGCCGCATCCAGTTGCCGCTTTAGTTCGGCAAACCCAAGAGTCCGGCCAGCCACCGGAGCTTCCATCACCTGCACATAAAGCGGTTTGGTTACCACCTAGGACTACGATCCTCTATTCGCTGCCGTTCTCGATGACAACCAGAGTCTCAGGGGCTACTATCTACACAGCCCATTCCCGTCGAAGGTGGGCATGGCGGCGGCAATTTTCGCCCCGTTTGGGCGGCGGTACAACTGAACACGTGTGTCCGGTGGATACCCTTGGTCGTCCCCGACCAGGAGACAGAGAGCCACACCCAGTTCCTCGTCCCTCAGGGCACATGGGCTCAGGCGGAGGTCGTCCTCGTCATCCCCGAGCTTCCACAAGGGGCGCAAGCGCGCCTGGAGCGAGGCTATGCACTGCACCAGGACTTCCTTGATGATCATGGCCCCCGTCAGCTTCGCCGCCTTTGGGTCATCAAGCTTCAGGTCAGCGGCCATCTTCTCCAACACCTTCTGTGCCCGGGGGTCGATGAGCTTCACGTTGGGCCACGCATCATGAGGCAAGGGCCTCTTTGTCGGCATCGACAACCGAGCATGGGAGCATTTGGCGTCCATAAGGACCCACTTGCTCCTAAAGTTCTCGGCCTTCTTCCTGACCTTCGAGATCGCGTTGCAGCCGTTGGCCATGACAAAGTTGGCACACCCCGAGCAATGGCCGTCCTTGTTCCAGAGGTAGAAGAAGTGGCAGAGAAGTGCCACGGACGGCATCACCCCCACAAATGCCTCACAATACAAGGCAAAGATCGATAGGAGGAGGATGGAGTTGGGGTGAAGATGAAGAGCGTTCAACTTGTAGTGGCTGAGGACGGCGTAGAAGAAATCAGAGAAGGGAGGGACCAGCCTTGCGACGTGCTAACGAAGAAGGGGTAGAAGGTGCTGTCTGAGGCCTCCGGCTCGGCAGAGCCGACCCAAAGCGCGGTCTTCCCCTTCTCTTTGCTGCCCTCTGCCGTCATCAGGAGCGTGGCGGCGAGTTTATTCTCCGAAACGCTGGGCGCACCCAGAGACGGCTCATGCCAGGCGGGCGGAGGAGCTGGCCTTTGCCTTGCCAGAAGCCATTGATTACAGGATCGAAGGAAAATTGGTGTGGATCTGGAGTCTTTGGGAGCGAGAAGCATCAAAGCGGATGTGGAGCAAGACGAAGGGAGGCAATGGGGAAGCGGAGACGCCCACGACCTATCAATCGCCACGCGTCAATCGAGGCTGCGGGCTATTGGGCCCACAGCGCTCCGCACTTGACCCTTGGCTTCACCTCGAAGCCAATTCTGAGCGCGCCTTGGGCCCGGGGGCTACCGTCAGCGTCCTGGGAATGGGGGTACCCAAACTTGCCTACCTGCGGCCCAGGGTGTGGCTCATCCAGCGGCCTAGTACGGCCCATCTTCATCAACAACCACTCAAGACCCTCGCGAGGGGCCAAGCCTCGCGAGGCGGATGACACAAGACCTCCTCTGGGGCGGCCTTGCTAGGTTGGCTCCCAAGGAGCGGAGATATCTATGCAAGGGGCTCCTCGCGAGGTCCGTGCGACGTGAGCCATGACGACCAGGCCCAGGCGGGCACCAGCAGGCGTAGGGTACCAGTTTCCTCTTTGGTGCTAAAGGGGCAAGTGTAGGCGAGGAGTCCGGAGGCATCAGGCAAAGATTTCCATATCGGTGCAACAAGTCCAAGACCAGCAGGACGGTAGGACGGAGGTCACCGCGGAGCCCACAACTACATCACCAACAGAGCCTATGGCAGGCGAAGAACACTTTTTGTCAAGATAGCTTATACTAGTTGTCCCCCTTTGAAATTGGCGGTTGTGGGATCCCTTCCCGCCTAAACATTTGGGAATAGGACCAGGGCCTTTATAAATAGGACTATCCACCATCATAGAAGGGGATCGGCTCATCTTGGATCGGATCCATTCCACCAAGGCCATCTCACCAGCTCATCAAGCTCAAGAACACCTCTCTTCAGAAGGCTGTTCGCCCACTGTACTAGTTCATCCTCAGCCTACAAGGGAATCCTCCGCACCTGTAACGCCCCGAGACCGATGTGTCAGGTGTCATCCAGTTATTCACTGTTGTATAACTTGTCATTGCTTGTGTTTCATGCATTTCATATCATGTCATCATGTGCATTGCATTTGCATACGTGTTCATCTCATGCATTCAAGCATTTTCCCCGTTGTCCGTTTTGCATTCTGGCGCTTCGTTCTCCTCCGGTGGTCAATTCTACCTTTCTTTCATATGTGGGGATTAAACATTTCTGGATTGGACCGAGACTTGCCAAGCGGCCTTGGTTTACTACCGGTAGACCTCCAACGGTTAACCGAGGGACCAAAAAGGCCTCGTGTGTGTTGCAGCCCAACACCCCTCCAAAGTGGCCCAAAAACCCACCAAAACCCTCTCCATCATCTAGAGCGTTCGATCACGATCGCGTGGACGAAAACCGCACCTCATTTGGACTCTCCTAGCTCCCTCTACCTATATATATGTGATCCCCTTCGAAATTTTCGCGGATGAAACCCTAGCCATCTTCCTCCTCGCGCCCGGACGCATCTCCACGCCGCGCCGGACATGTCCGCTCGGTCGCCACCTCATCCCGGCCAATCACCGGTCAACACATCAGCTGCGCCGCCCCTCTCCTCCACTCAGGAGCCGACACGTGTCACCGCCGCCTCCCACCACCGCGCGGCCCGCGGAGCCCAGATCTGGCCCGCACGGGCCCGGTCGCCGCCGCCGTCACCCGAAGGCACGTGCCCGCACTCGTCGCCGCGCCTCTCGCAGTATATGCCGTGCTCCGCTGCCCCGTTCGCCGGTCAGCGCCGCCGCATCCTCGCCGCCTCGCCGCATGGAACCGCGCGCCGCCATGCGCCCCATCACCGGCCACTGCGCCTCCTTGACGCCACCGCTCCGGTTGCCGTCCGGCCTCGTTGTCGCCGGATCCACCATCCGCCGTCGCCAGCTCGCCGCTCCGGGCCGGATCCGGCGAGATCCAGCATGGGCAACCGCCGCCGCCGCCGCCATACGTCCTCTGCATCGGCAGAGCGTGAGGACGCCGACGACTCCCCCTCGCCTCCGCTCATGGGCCCCGTCTGTAGTCCGGCCCACCTCGGCCTCCCAAGCCTGCCTCGGCCTGCCTCTCTGTCCTTCTGGGCTCGGCCCAGTGGTGAGCGCCTCTAAATCCCGCCCGAGCGTCTATGAGCTATCCTCCGTGCGCCTGTTTTTTTTTTGCTAAGTGCCCAGATCTACCACATTTTATTGCATGTTCATCGCATCGTAATTGTGCATCTGTCGTTCCGATTCATGCATATAGCATATCAAAATGTTCGTCTCAGAGAGCAAATCATTTCATTCCATTGCATTATTTTCATTTGAGTTCATCTTGATGCCCGAAATGCTGTTGGAAGAATGCTATTTGAGATAATTGTCAAATCTGCTGCTCCAATTAGATATTTGTCATTTTTGCCATGATTAATGTGTGCATGATATGCCCCTGAGCTCTACATGAGTTTTGTTATATGTTTTGCCATCTTTCTAGAGGTGCAACCCATGTATTTTTGTGATGCGTGTGGTGACTAGCACAAGCTTGCAAAGTGGAGCATTCGTTACTGCTGATTTCAGGGACTTAGGAATTCTCTAAGTCCTTGATCTGTTTATCTGATTATGCCATATGTTCATATTGTTTCCTAGTGATCCGTGCCTCTTTTGAGGATGATCAGTAAGGATGTTTTGTTAATCTTGTAGTGATCTATCCATCCATGCCTTTGTTTGCAATTATGGAGCACCCTAGCTTGAGTCAATCGAGCTCTACTTTTGCTACTTCGTGAATCTGGGCAGATTGTCTACTTGTTTGCAATTTTGCCGAGGATGTTGTAGTTGATCCGTGCATGCTATGTTATTGTTCTTGCCATGTCTAGCTTGCATTTTGTGTATTCTTGATGGGTGTATGCTTAGATTGTCATTACTTACTCTGTAGTGAGTGCATCGAGCTCGTAAACATGCCTACTTGATTTCTGTTTCAGCATGTTCCAGTTTTCACTAAGTCTGAGAACTGATTATGTTTTTGCCATGTTCACATGCTTGCAAATGTATTTTCTGATTCCTTTTGGCTCAAGGTCACTAAGGGACTTTTGTTAAGCTCTTTGAGTAGCTCCATGCCATGCTTTACTTTGCCATGTTTAGGTCCTGTAGCATGTAGTTTTTTTGCTCCAAAGAGTCCTATCTGAACTGAAATTCCAGACAAGTGTTAATTTCACTAAGTCTGAGATCTGTTTACCATATGCATTTTTGCCATGCTTGTTTGAACCTGTTAATGGATGAATTGGTCGTAGCTCAGCGCTAGACTTTTGTTAAGCATCTTGTATGCATCCCTGCCATGTATTTTGATGCCATGTTTGGATGCTATAGCATGTTCATCTTGTTGCATTTAGATGGCTACTTGCTGTAAATCGCAGAACGTGGTCATATTAGAATTGCTTGCCATTTCCAAACCGTAACTCCGATTACGGCGTTCTTTATATTGTTTTCAAGCGATTTCATCTCATCTTTCCTGTGGCACACTTGGAATTCCAAGTTGAGGCCAGGTTCATACATTCCCTGTCACATCTTGCATATGCATCCCGCATCGCATTCCGCATATCATATCATCTTTGCATCATATTGTTTGAGCCTTGCACATGGTTGATTGTGTCCTTGATGCTTGTTTGTCTTATTTGGGTAGAGCCGGGAGACGAGTTTGCTAACGAGGAGCCCGTTGAGTTTGCTTTAGAGGATCCAGTCAACTCTGACAACTTTGCAGGCAAGATGATCATACCCTCGAAATCACTACTATCTTTGCTTTGCTAGATGCTCGCTCTTTTGCTATGCCTATGCTACGATGCCTAACACTTGCTTTCAAGCCTCCCAAATTGACATGTCAAACCTCTAACACACCATGTCCTAGCAAACCGTTGATTGGCTATGTTACTGCTTTGCTCAGCCCCTCTTATAGCGTTGCTAGTTGCAGGTGAAGATTGGAGACTGTTCCTTGTTGGAACATTATCTACTTGTTGGGATATCATTATATTGCCATGTTATCTTAATGTATCTATATACTTGGTAAAGGGTGGAAGGCTCGGCCTCTTTCCTAGTGTTTTGTTCCACTCTTGCCGCCCTAGTTTCCATCATATCGGTGTTATGTTCCCGGATGTTGCGTTCCTTACGCGGTTGGGTTATAATGGGAACCCCTTGATAGTTCGCCTTGATTAAAGCTTTTCCAGCAATGCCCAACCTTGGTTTTACCATTTGCCACCTAGCCTCTTTTCCCTTGGGTTTCTGGAGCCCGAGGGTCATCTTATTTAAGCCCCCCCGGGCCAGTGCTCCTCTGAGTGTTGGTCCAACCGAGCGATGTCCAGGGCTACCAGGGGAAACTCTGGGCTGGCTTACCCGACGTCTTGCTCATCCAGTGGGCCCTGAGAACGAGATATGTGCAGCTCCTATCAGGATTTGTTGGCACATCTGGGTGGTGTTGCTGGATTTGTTTTGACCTGTCGAAGTGTCTTGAAGAACCGGGATACCGAGTCTGATCGGAACGTCTCGGGAGGAGGTCTATTCCTTCGTTGACCGTGAGAGCTTGTCATGGGCTAAGTTGGGACTCCCTTGCAGGAATTTGAACTTTCGAAAGCCGTGCCCATGGTTATGGGCAGATGGGAATTTGTTAATGTCCGGTTGTAGATAACTTGAACCTTAACTTAATTAAAATGAGTCAACTGCGTGTGTAACCGTGATGGTCTCTTTCCGGCGGTGTCCGGAAAGTGAACACGGTGTTGGAGTTATGCTTGACATAGGTTGTTATAGGATCACTTCTTGATCATAGTTCTTCGTTCGTGCTTTGCTTTATCTTCTCGCTCTCTTTTGCGAACAGGTTAGCCACCATATATGCTAGTCGCTTGCTGCAGCTCCACCTGATACCTTTACCTTACCCATAAGCTTAAATAGTCTTAATCGCGAGGGTGCGAGATTGCTGAGTCCCCGTGACTCACAAATACTTCAAAACTAGCTTGCAGGTGCCGATGAGTCCGTGCAGATGACACAACCAAGCTCAGGAGGAGCTCGATGAAGATCTTGTGCTTTGTGTCGTTTCGTTCTAGTTGATCTGTAGTGGAGCCCAGTTGGGGTCGATCGGGGACCGTATCGCATTTGGGGTTCTTCTTTTATTTTGGTTCCGTCGTCGGACCTTGATTGTATCTGGTTGCTGTAATGCTTTATTCATGTAATTGTGTGAAGTGGCGATTTTAAGCCAACTATGTATCTTTTCCCTTATGTATTACATGGGTTGTTTGCGAAGATTACCTCACTTGCGACATTGCTTTCAATGCGGCTATGCCTCTAAGTCGTGCTTCGACACGTGGGAGATATAGCCGCATCGAGGGCATTACAAGTTGGTATCAGAGCCTTCCCCGACCTTAGGAGCCCCATTGCTTGATCATTTTTAGCGGTCGAGTTGTGTCTAGAAAAATGTTTTGAGTCATTCAGGAATTATATATCGGAGAGTTTAGGAATTCTTTTTACTTCCCAGTCTCCTCATCGCTCTGGTAAGGCATCCTGACGTAGAGTTTTGACTCTTCTCTTCTCAAATTTCACAAAAAAAAATTTAGTATCACACGGGTATCTTGGAATCGTTCCGATGGTTTTATGACGAGAACATTGTCTTGGTGCCTCCTGTCAGGGGTTTTGTGGAAGTGTCCCGGGGAGTTGAGCTCTGAGGTGTTGTCGTCATAATTTTATCATTGCAGTTCTGGAATACCTGAGTTTAGTACGCCGACATCGAAAATCTCTTTTATGCAGTTCGTTGGTGAGATAACCTCGACGCCACCCAGTACTGGGGCGGGAGTTCGGGAGTATTGCCATAACTAGTATAACGGATGCTTTTCGAAGGTTGAGGTAGACTATTTCCGAAGGTTTCTTGGTTATGTGTTGAAGGGTGGATACAGCTGGATGTAGGATTTGCTAGTTTGGGTGAGATATTATGCTTCCCCTGTATCTCCAACACCTGATTGCATAACCGGAAAGGTTCGGGAGTTTCATCGGTGGGAATTCAAGTAGCTCTTAGGATATCTTTCCAACAAATGTATGATATGAAATTGGGGTTCAACGTCTAGTGGTCCGCCTATTCACGGTCGGTTTTATAGTGGTCTCATTGTGTCTTAAAGAGTCCTTGGCTATGCCGACTTGGGGACGCTTCTTATGTCATGTGCACTGCCTTGTACATGATGGTGCTGTATGATCGAGCCCGTGTAGGCCCCACCACGGATACTTCGGACGAAATCTCTATCATATGTTTGTTCCAGCTTATTCTGCAAGACAACCCTTTGTTTTTGTTTTGAGTTGTGATATTCGAGTTGCTTCGAAGACAAATGTTGATTCCATACCTTTCCTAAGCGGTGTTCTCATATTCCTATGTGGATACCAATCCTTCTTGATCATCAAGATTGTTTTCATCAATCCTTTTTTAACCGGCTTGCTTCTCTTCAAGTGGATCCGAACATTTCAACATCCGCAAGATCCAATCTCAGCTTTCTCAACGGTGTTCGTTCATCCATCCCAAGTTGTCTTTGTTTTCCCACCCTCCCACCCTTGTTTTCTTCAAGGACTCAGATTTCTTGTTCAAGTATCCTTTGATTCATGTGAACTCTCTCCATTCTTTTCCTTCATGTTATTACTCGGTGATTCTCATGAAAATTCTAACGGAGTTTCAAGTTAATCATTCTTCGTTTTTTTCTTCTCTAGTGGTTTCAAGTCAAGCTTTGTGATCATATCCTTTTCCTCGTTCCAAATGTTTTCTGATACCGGTGCACCTTATATTCAGTCATTCCATGGTTGTTATTCTATTGTTCCAGAGTGCTCAAGATATCTCGATGATTCGTGTTTTCCACTCTGCTTTCGTTCAAGCTCTTTCGATGATGTTATCTCATTCAAGTCATTTAATTCAACCGGTGCTTTCTCTCTTTTGAATCGTTCAACATTGTTTCCTTTGAGTGGGCCCTAACCCACAGGTCTTTTCCCAGGATCTTACCTGACTCTTCTTATTCTCCCGGAGTTAGTATCAAATTCATTTCAAAGTTTGACGTAAGAATGAATTTTCATCAGTCAGATGTGTTTCTCAAAGATCTCTCAATTTCTTTTCATCATGGGTTCAACCTTTCTAATATTCATCCCGGAGTATCTCAACAACTCATGATGGTATTTCTCATCGTCATTCTCAGTTTGGAAGACCGAAGAAGATTCTTCTTTCGACCTTGCTCCATTCTCTTTGAGATTCGTCATTATAGCTTGATAGCATCCTCTCATAATTGTTTTCGATTGTGAGAATTCTTTTCACCGATCTGGAGCATTTCATGAGTTGTTTTCCATTTCTTTTCCCCGAAGCCCATCATTTAAGAAGACTTATTCATTCTCAGCTTTCCGCTCTCATTCTCTAAATCTTACCGATGCATCGCTCAAATATTCTCTAATTAGTTCGTAATCCCTTCATTTTCATGTATCTAGTTTGTCTCAAGTATCTTCGTTCATTTCATAATTCTTCCAGGTGATTCGTCATGTTTTATTCGTTCTTTTTCAATCCTTACGGTGGTTCTTCCAAGATTCTTCTTCCTTCATTTACCATATCAATGTATTCGTTGTTTTCTATCCTACCGGTGACTTGTTGAAGACTTTCTCAAGTTTGCGCTATATCTCTCTTAATCTTTCTACGAGGATAAGTAGTATGCCAAATCCATTGCTTGTCAGCAATTAAATTGTCGAAGGATACGCATAACATAATTGTTATTCTTGTTCCATCCAAGTGATTAATTCCTTTTTCCGGAGTCGTTCATCATATCATATTCTCAGTTCGAGATGCCTTGTCTTTTCTTCCCGGAGTTCCAAGCTCTAATTATCACGGATATCCATCTAAATCATTACAAGGGTTCACCTTGTGTTTTCAATTTATCTTTCTTTTTATTCTTTTATTACCGGAGTTCTTCATGAAGGTTCTGCTTGATGGATTCATCAAGGATTTAATTCCTTCTCGAAGTGTTCATCGACAGTCTTTGCTAAGAAGCTTAAGTTTTCTTCTTCTTGCTATCCGGAGTGCAATTCTTTCTACCATATTATCGGAGGTGGTACTATGTCATTCTTGATAATTTGAGTTCATGTTTCATGATTCACATATTATTAAGAATGAGGTATTTTAAATCCATCAATCTCGTCACTGAAGTATCTTGGGTTATATTTCACCTAAAGCTTTCCCTAAGGATTGCTGCTATCTATGGTGCTCATAAGTGACCCAAGTTCTTCTTTTAACCTCCCGGTGAAATATTTTCTCGTCTCCTTGTTCATTCCAATCCAATTTTTTTCCCGTGAGTGGCAGGTTGTCACCTCATAATTTGAGATGTATTCCATAAGACCATATCAAGCTTATTCCTTTCGTTGTTGGTTTTCCAACAACTCCGTTCTAGCATTTGTTGTAAACGTGCTCCCTCGAGATCTTGTTTCCCTTCGTTCATCCCATTCCATTCTACTCTTTTGGTTCCGGAGGCATTGTGATGTTGCTCTCTCCAACCCATCTTCTTGCTTTATCATATCATGTTCTTTTCATGCCTATCCTTTTAACCAGCGTGTTGTGCCATTTTATTCAAGTTCTTTTCATCTTATCAAGTCTTGCATCTCTTTCCAATCGGAGCGCTATACGAATTTGTTCTTCTTTGTTCCTCCTTTCTATCGGTGTGTTTTCAATTTTGATCATCTCCGTTGTATTCATTTCTCGTATTTGCTTAACCTCTTCAAGGTTCGTGGTTTGACTCGTTTGTCAAAGAAGCAACTTAGTTTTACCTCTCCTCTCTTCTCTTCCGTTGTTCCTTCGGTGCCATTCTAGATCTCGAGACGAGATCCTCTCGTAGTGGTGGGGTGTTGTAATGCCCCGAGACCAATGTGCCAGGTGTCGTCCAGTTATTCGCTGTTGTTTGCCTTGTCATTGCTTGCGTTTCATGCATTGCATATCATGTCATCATGTGCATTGCATTTGCATACGTGTTCATCTCATGCATTCGAGCATTTTCCCCATTGTCCGTTTTGCATTCCGGTGCTTCGTTCTCCTCCGGTAGTCAATTCTACCTTTCTTTCATATGTGGGGATTAAACATTTCCGGATTGGACTGAGACTTGCCAAGCGGCCTTGGTTTACTACTGATAGACCTCCAACGGTTAACCGAGGGACCGAAAAGGCCTCGTGTGTGTTGCATCCCAACACCCCTCCAAAGTGGCCCAAAAACCCACCAAAACCCCTCTCCATCATCTAGAGCGTTCGATCGCGATCGCGTGGCCGAAAACCGCACCTCATTTGGACTCTCCTAGCTAATTCTACCTATATATATGTGACCCCCTTCGAAATTTTCACGGATGAAACCCTAGCCATCTTCCTCCTCGCGCTCGGACACATCTCCATGCCGCGCAGGACATGTTCGCTCGGTCGCCACCTCATCCCGGCCAATCGCCGATCGACACATCAGCTGCGCCGCCCCTCTCCTCCACTCAGGAGCCGACACTTGTCACCGCCGCCTCCCACCACCGCCTGGCCCGCGGAGCCCAGATCCGGCTCGCACGGGCCCGGTCGCCGCCGCCGTCGCCCGCAGGCGCGTGCCCGCACTCGTCGCCGCGCCTCTCGCAGGAGACGCCGTAATCCGCCGCCCCGTTCACCGGTCAGCGCTGCTGCATCCTCGCCGCCTCGCCGCATGGAACCGCGTGTCGCCACGCGCCCCATCACCGGCCATCGCGCCTCCCTGACACCGCCGCTCCGATCACCGTCCGGCCTCGTCGTCGCCGGATCCGGGGGCGCCATGCCCGGATCCGCCTTCCGCCGTCGCCAGCTCGCAGCTCCGGGCCGGATCCGCCTTTCGCCGTCGCCAGCTCGCAGCTCCGGGCCGGATCCGGCGAGATCCGGCCGGGCAACCGCCGCTACCGCCGCCCTACGTCCTCTGCGTCGGTAGAGCGCGAGGACACCGACGACTCCTGCTCGCCTCCGCTCGTGGGCCCCGTCCGTAGTCCGGCCCACCTTGGCCTCCCAAGCCTGCCTCGGCCTGCCTCTCCGTCCTTCTGGGCTCGGCCCAGTGGTGAGCGCCTCTAAATCCCACCCGAGCGTCTATTAGCTATCCTCCGCGCGCCTGTTTTTTTTTGCTAAGTGCCCAGATCTGCCACATTTTATTGCATGTTCATCGCATCGTAACTGTGCATTAGTAGTTCCAATTCATGCATATAGAATATCAAAATGTTCGTCTAAGAGAGCACATCATTTCATTCCATTGCATCATTTTCATTTGAGTTCATCTTGATGCCCGAAATGCTATTGGAAGAATGCTATTTGAGATAATTGTCAGATCTGCTGCTCCAATTAGATATTTGTCATTTTTGCCAGGATTAATGTGTGCATGATATGCCCCTGAGCTCTACATGAGTTTTGTTATATGTTTTGCCATCTTTCTAGAGGTGCAACCCATGTATTTTTGTGATGTGTGTGGTGACTAACACAAGCTTGCAAAGTGGAGCATTCGTTAATGCTGATTTCAGGGACTTAGGAATTCTCTAAGTCCTTGATCTGTTTATCTCATTATGCCATACGTTCATGTTGTTTCCTAGTGATACGTTCCTCTTTTGAGGATGATCAGTGAGGATGTTTTGTTAATCTTGTAGTTCTCTATACATCCATGCCTTTGTTTGCAATGATGGAGCAACCTAGCTTGAGTCAATCGAGCTCTACTTTTGCTACTTCGTGAATCTGGGCAGATTGTCTACTTGTTAGCAATTTTGCCGAGGATGTTGTAGTTGATCCGTGCATGCTATGTTATTGTTCTTGCCATGTCTAGCTTGCATTTTGTGTATTCGTGATGGGTGTATGCTTAGATTGTCATGACTTACTCCGTAGTGAGTGCATCGAGCTCGTAAACATGCCTACTTAATTTCTATTTCATCATGTTCCAGTTTTCACAAAGTCTGAGAACTGGTTATGTTTTTGCCATGTTCACATGCTTGCAAATGTATTTTCTGATTCCTTTTGGCTCAAGGTCACTAAGGGACTTTTGTTAATCTCTTTGAGTAGCTCCATGCCATGCTTTACTTTGCCATCTTCAGGTCCTGTAGCATGTAGTTTTGTTGCTCCAAAGAGTGCTATGTGATCTGAAATTCCAGACAAGTGTTAATTTCACTAAGTCTGAGATCTGTTTACCATATGCATTTTTGCCATGCTTGTTTGAACCTGTTAATGGATGAATTGGCCGTAGCTCAGTGCTAGACTTTTGTTAAGCATCTTGTATGCATCCCTGCCATGTATTTTTATGTCATGTTTGGATGCTTTAGAATGTTCATCTTGTTGCATTTATATGGCTACTTGCTATAAATCGCAGAACGTGGTCATATTTGAATTGCTTGCCATTTCCAAACGGTAACTCCGATTCCGGCGTTCTTTATATCATTTTCAAGAGATTTCGTCTCATCTTTCCAGTGGCACACTTGGAATTCCAAGTTGAGGCCAGGTTCATACATTCCCTGTCACATCTTGCATATGCATCCCGCATCGCATCCCGCATAGCATATCATCTTTGCATCATATTGTTTGAGCCTTGCACGTGGTTGATTGTGTCCTTGTTGCTTGTTTGTCTTGTTTGGGTAGAGCCGGGAGACGAGTTCGCTAATGAGGAGCCCGTTGAGTTTGCTTTCGAGGATCCAGTCAACTCTGACAACTTTGCAGGCAAGATGATCATACCCTCAAAATCACTACTATCTTTGCTTTGCTAGATGCTCTCTCTTTTGCTATGCCTATGCTACGATGCCTACCACTTGCTTTCAAGCCTCCCAAATAGCCATGTCAAACCTGTAACCCACCATGTCCTAGCAAATCGTTGATTGGCTATGTTACCGCTTTGCTCAGCCCCTCTTATAGCGTTGCTAGTTGCAGGTGAAGATTGGAGACCGTTCCTTGTTGGAACATTATCTACTTGTTGGTATATCATTATATTGCCATATTATCTTAATGCATCTATATACTTGGTAAAGGGTGGAAGGCTCGGCCTCTCACCTAGTGTTTTGTTCCACTCTTGCCGCCCTAGTTTCCATCATATCGGTGTTATGTTCCTGGATTTTGCGTTCCTTACGCGGTTGGGTTATAATGGGAACCCCTTGATAGTTCGCCTTGAATAAAGCTTTTCCAGCAATGCCCAACCTTGGTTTTACCATTTTCCACCTAGCCTCTTTTTCCCTTGGGTTTCCGGAGCCCGAGGGTCATCTTATTTAAGCTCCCCCCGGGCCTGTGCTCCTCTGAGTGTTGGTCCAACCGAGCGATGTCCGGGGCTACCAGGGGCAACTCTGGGTTGGCCTACCCGACGTCTTGCTCATCCGGTGTGCCCTGAGAACGAGATATGTGTAGCTCCGATCGGGATTTGTCGGCACATCTGGGTGGTGTTGCTGGATTTTTTTTAACCTGTCGAAGTGTCTTGAAGAATCGGGATACCGAGTCTGATCGGAACGTCTCGGGAGGAGGTCTATTCCTTTGTTGACCGTGAGAGCTTGTCATGGGCTAATTTGGGACTCCCCTGCAGGGACTTGAACTTTCAAAAGCCGTGCCCGCGGTTATCGGCAGATGGGAATTTGTTAATGTCCGGTTGTAGATAACTTGAACCTTAACTTAATTAAAATGAGTCAACTGCGTTTGTAACCATGATGGTCTCTTTCCGGCGGTGTCTGGGAAGTGAACACGGTGTTGGAGTTATGCTTGACGTAGGTTGTTATAGGATCACTTCTTGATCATAGTTCTTCGTTCGTGCTTTGCTTTCTCTTCTCGCCCTCTTTTGCGAATAGGTTAGCCACCATATATGCTAGTCGCTTGCTGCAGCTCCACCTCATACCTTTACCTTACCCATAAGCTTAAATAGTCTTGATCGCGAGGGTGCGAGATTGCTGAGTCCTCGTGACTCATAGATACTTCAGAAACCAGCTTGCAGGTGCCGATGAGTCTGTGCAGATGACGCAACCAAGCTCGGGAGGAGCTCGATGAAGATCTTTTCCTTTATGTTGTTTCGTTCTAGTTGATCAGTAGTGGAGCCCAGTTGGGGTCGATCGGGGACCGTGTCGCATTTCGGGTTCTTCTTTTATTTTGGTTCGGTAGTCGGACCTTGATTGTATCTGGTTGCTGTAATGCTTTATTCATGTAATTGTGTGAAGTGTCGATTGTAAGCCAACTATGTA
This sequence comes from Triticum aestivum, assembly GCF_018294505.1. Classification (NCBI taxonomy): domain Eukaryota; kingdom Viridiplantae; phylum Streptophyta; class Magnoliopsida; order Poales; family Poaceae; genus Triticum; species Triticum aestivum. The sequence goes on along the minus strand of NC_057794.1, from coordinate 318,982,031 downwards.
TCTTTTCCCTTATGTATTACATGGGTTGTTTGCGAAGATTACCTCACTTGCGACATTGCTTTCAATGCGGTTATGCTGTAAGTCGTGCTTCGACACGTGGGAGATATAGCCGCATCGACGGCGTTACAGCACCACACTGGAGTAGGGTATTACACCACATCGATGGCCCGAACGAGTATAAACTCTCGTGTCTCTTGTTCCTTGGGTTCGACGAGCAAGGCCTAGAGATCGTTGCAAGAGTGAGTGGGAGAGAGAGAGAGAGATCTTCCTGTGCACCCCAGTGCTAGAACCTCAAGGGTTTGCCGGCACCCACGATCCGACAAATTCCACGGCAAGCAGATCCACCAGCCCGCTCAGGGCCTCCAAACCATTCCTCTCACATGGCCGTTCGCGGTCTGGGGGCTGGACATCTTGGGACAATTCCCACGAGTGCCCATGGGCTACCGCTACCTCTACATCACCATTGGCAAGTTCACCAAGTGGGCAGAGGTGGAAGCCGTTCGCACCACCCCGGCCAGCTCGACAGTCAAGTTCATAAAGGGCCTCATGAGCCGCTTCGGGGTCCCTAATCGTATCATCACTAACAACGGGTCACAGTTCACTAGCAACCTCTTAAAAATGTACTGTGCTAACCTTCGAACGCAGATATGCTATGCCTTGGTGAGGGAGTTGTGGACTAAGGGGTCCTCGGGCGTCCGGCCTATTGGACATGGGCCGGACTGATGGACTGTGAAGATACAAGACCGAAGACTCTCACCCATGTCCGGATAGGACTCTCCTTGGCATGGATGGAAAGCTTGGCGTTCGGATATGAAGATTCCTTTCTCTGTAACTGACCTTGTACAACCCTAGTCCCCTCCGGTGTATATATAAACCAGAGGGTTTAGACCGTAGACGTGATCATAATCATATAGGTAGACTTTTAGGGTTTTAGCCATTACGATCTCGTGGTAGATCTACTCTTGTAACCCCCATACTCATCAATATTAATCAAGAAGGACGTAGGGTATTACCTCCATCAAGAGGGCCCGAACCTGGGTAAAACTTCGTGTCCCTTGTCTCCTGTTACCATCAACCTCAGATGCATAGTTCGTGACCCCCTACCCGAGATCCGCCGGTTTTGACACCGACATCGGTGCTTTCATTGAGAGTTCCGCTGCATCGTCTTCAAGAGGTTCGATGGCTCCGTCAATCATATACAATGATGCGGCCCTGAGGGAGATCTTTCTCCCCGGCCAGATCTTTGTGTTCGGCGGCTTCGCACTACGGGACAACTCGCTTGGCCATCTAGAGCAGATCGACTGCTACGACCGTGGCCATCAGGTCAGGTTTGGAAGCTTGAACTACGTTGCAGATATTCGCGGAGACTTGATCTTCGACAGATTCGAGCCCACGGCAGCCGCTCCCTGCCACCGCGAAGAGCATGACCTAAATTTATCATCAAACCATGCTCAAGAGATAGTGCATGTAAGTGCTCCGGCCCTAGATCCGGAGCAGACTGCGCCATCCAAAGACGGGAAGCTCAACCCCGCCATGGAAGCCATAGAATCAGCGGCGTTGGAGCCGCACACAGGCCCAATTTCATGCAGGATCCGCGTCACCGAGACAAGGCGGCGCAGACGTGCGACAGGAGGTCCAAATAATTTTTTGTAGACCACACTATCTATTTCGAGCCTATAAAGTGCCTTTTTCCTCAGCCTTCGACCCCCGACATGTCAAATAGCCTGGGTTGTGGCATTATTATCTGTAAAATGGTGATTGACATATCAATCAGGTCCCAGTGAACATAATCTGCATTCAGTATTTGCTTCTTCTACATAACTGAATTTTGCTTCTTCGGTTGTTTCACACACGCACCTCGGCACAAATTGCCAGTGGCTCGATATGGGAACAAGTGAGGCACCGGCAAGTCTGAACAGCTTTACAACACACTTCGGCGTCACGAGTTTGGCATTATATGCATCAGCTCCGAATCATGTCTTTGGTCAATAGTTGGGTTTCCCGGCTCCTCTGCTTACTACCTTATGTTCCACTCTATCGGCTAGGGTAGTTAAGGGAGAACTACTTTGATTGTGTTTTCGGTTCATCTGGTCAACCACCTCAGTAGAGAAAGCTGAAAATTGACTGTCATGATGCGGCGAGAGCTAGTCAACCACTCGATGAATTATCAGAATATTTCACTATTCCTTCCATATTACACGAAGGACCGTTCTAGAGGTCACCTATGTAATGAACATATTGGGATAACCGCGTATATACCAGGGGCTATATCATAGACCCACCGTCAAACTCCTATGGCGAAGTGTAAGTGTTAAAGCCCTATAGTCCGATTGCCTAGTTCGCCACCTTGACACCTCCTTCACGGACCAAGATGTTGGGTCAAGAGTGATCAAGTGCTTTTCCGAACACCCCCATATTTTATGCGTGGGGGCCAAAGCCGACGACTGGAAAACTTGCAGATTATACAAAGACAGCCGCACAGGAGGAACCAAAACTTTTAGGCAAAAGTATAAAAAAACGTAGCCTTAATATATCATAATATTGTTTTTTTACAATCTTGGTACATTCACTCGAAGATCATATCCTTCGAGCACTTACCCTCTATCAAGCGAGCGCCCTCTAGGACATCTTCAAAATACTGCTCCGGCATGTGTTTGTCCTTGCCCCCTGGTGGACTCTTCGCTGCAATATCGGTGGCCTTCATCTTTGCCCAATACGTCTTGACACGGGCAAAGGACATTCGTGCACCTTCAATGCATGCTGATTGCTTCATGGCGTCGGTACGTGGCACCACATCCACAAGTCGATGCACCAAACTGAAATAACTATTCGGAACTAGCTCAGTCGGCCACAGCCGGACCGCGACGTCCTTCATGGTAGAACCAGATATCTTGTGGAGCTCGGCTGACTGGGCCATCTGTTCGTTCAGCAACAGCGGGCGCTTTGGCGTCCCGAATTGTGACCAGAAAAGCTTCTCCGTTGCACACCCTTCTTGTGCTTGGTAAAACTGCGCCGCATCGGAGGTACTCTTCGGCAAGTCCAAGAATGCATCTGGAGAGCTCCACAATTGATTAAGCAGGGCATACTTCGGATCGGAATTTAGTCTGTAATAGAAATGGCTTACCAGCCGCTATCTCCTCGGCTTGCGGATCTCCTCCCGAGCCGCTCTCGCCTCAGATCGAGCCTCTCTCGAGTCTCGTAAGGCCTTCTCGACTTTGGCTACTTTAGCCTTGTTCTCGTCCTCGAGTGCTTGGTATTTGCAAGTGACATCCTTTAGATCTTTCTCTATGGAAGATATTCTCTCTTCGCACTGGCGCTGAGTAGCCTGTTCGGCCTTTAACTCCTCAAATACCTTCTTGGCAGCCACATTAATCATCCTGACTTGCTCCTTGGCCCGGACGAGCTCAGCCCGCAGGGTCTCAACCACGGCAGCACCATCTGCAGTTATGCATATTTCAGTATGTAATTCTCAGCTTCGTGCTCATATTATTATACATACATAAATTGACTGCCCCAAGACATACCTTGCGCCTCGTCAAGCCGCCTATTAATAAGTGTGATGTCGTCATCCGCTACATCAAGTTTCCGCTTCAGATAGGCAACCTCTATAGCACGGGCAGTCGCCATGGATGAAACGACATGTGTTCCACTTAGTTAGATTAGTTCCTAGGCATATCTTTTTTGATCCTCTGATTGCCTCCTATCCGATGCCAACCAGAGTCTTAGGGGCTACTATCTCTACACGGGTGCATTTTTTGCATGTAAAGTGCAATTGAAGATATTACATTGCATACCTCGAAGCCTCTTAGCAGGCCCGTGAAGGGTTCATTCAATCCGCTTCTCACGGACAGAATCCTCTCGGCTACTGTACCCATCAAGGTATGATGTTCCTCTGAGATGGACGCATGTTGCAACACGTCCATCAAGGTATCCATCACCTCCTGATTCCTGGAAGTAGTGATGGGAGTACAGACTCCCTTCGAAGGGATGTGTTTGCTCGACTCTAGAATCGTCTCCGGCTGTAAACCGGATAGCTCGGGGCCTTTATTGTTGGTCCCCGAAGGGGCCTCATGCCCCGAACCCTGGGCCGCTAAAGTATCACCTTTAGGCGCGGTCTTCATGGCCCCTCGCACCACTTGTTGATCAGGAGAAATCCTCTGGGACGGCACCTCAAAGTCGTCCACCCTATTGGGGGAGAGGGACTAGGGAGGTGTCTCGCTTTCCATCATCTCCGGAAGAAGATCCCTCGAGGAGGAGGACTATTAAGGAAGACTGCGTACTGGACTGCAAACATATATTTTCAGATGTTGCTCTTGTAAGCAGAAAGGAACGTGATATGTTTAGGACACCTTTGTTCACTTACGGTTCGGTTAAAGGCTTGTCCTTACGGAGGAACTATGCGTCAACGTCGTCTTCCGAACCCGAACCACCTGGCAAGGGCATCTTCCCTCGCTTAGGAGCACCTTCCTCCGAATGTTCAGAGGCGGTCCTCTTCTTCCCATATGGGGAAGCGATGTTAGCTTCCCCATCTCTTTTGTCTTTGGAAGAGGGAGCCCCAATCTCCCTGGACATAGCCTCTGGTGTACATTTAGAATGGAGGTCACCTTTGGTCTTCTTGTTCTCCTCCTTGTCCTCCTTCGCCGGCACTTGATATGGTGCCGGAGCCAGCATCCTTGTTAACACAGGATCGGCTGAGTCTTCGGGAAGAGGGGCCGCACACCTAATTCGTTCCGCCTTCTTTACCCAGCCCCGTGTGAATATGGTTTTCTCAGTATTATGGATGTTTAACTAAACTGTGTTCGGGAGTCGAGTTCTTACCGAGGTATCCGGATGATTGCAGCCGAGGCCGATGTCTTTGGTGGTATCCGGCCACTGCCTTTGTCTCCTGAAGAATAACTTCCACATTCCTTTGTGCGTCATGCCGAAGAAGTGTCGAAGGGTCCATGGTCCTTCTGGATTGAACTCCCATATGAGGAGGGGCCGTCACTGCCACGGCAGGACCCGGCGGACTAGCATTGCCTCGATTACATTGATGAGGCTGGTGTCCTTTTCGAGGATGCTCTTGATGCGGCTTTGCAGCGTCTGCACTTCATCAATGGATCCCCAGTCCAGCCCCTTATTTATCCATGATGCGAGCTGCAATGGAGGGCCAGGTCAGAACACAATTGTAGCTGCCCACTTGGTACCATGAGGTTCGGGGATGTAAAACCACTCCCGCTGCCATAGGTTGGAAGCTTTTGTGAAAGAGCCTTTGGGCCAAAAAGCATTGGTGAGCTTGTTCATCGTGGCACCTCCACACTCTATTTGCTCCCCCTTGATTACCTTCGGCTTCATGTTAAAGGTCTTGAGCCATAAACCGAAGTGAGGTGTAATGCGGAGAAAGGCGTCGCACATAACAATAAACGCCGAGATGTGAAGGAAGGAGTCCGGAGCTAGATCGTGAAAATCTAGCCCGTAATAAAACACGAGGCCGCGAGCGAAGGGGTGGAGAGCGAACCCTAGACCCCAGAGGAAGTGGGAGATGAATACGACCAACTCGTCAGACCTGGGAGTAGGAATAACCTGTCCTTTAGCAGGGAGCCTATGGGGGATTTCCGCGGTCAGGTATCTTGCTCTAAGGAGCTTTGCGATATCCTCCTATGTGATAGAGGAGGCCACCCATCGGCCTTGAGCGCTGGGCCCGGACATGTCTGGGAGGCTCAGAACAGTTAAGTTCAAACCTAGGTGCTAGAACTCAAGGTTGGAAATGTTGAGGAAGAGGTAGGCGCGGAGGAGAAAGACGGGTCTGTGCCCCTTAAAAGGCAATGAATATCAAATGCCTCCTTGTAGGCCTTAAATCCTGCCTATTCCCAAAGGGATTATGCCAACGGAACGGTTGGGTTATCCATGCCCATATTGAATAGAATCCCGTAACAAGGGGACACAATCTCTGCTTCGACAAGACGTGCCAATAAAACCACTTCTTAAAACATGAAGCTGCAGGCTGAAAAACGGTTGGAAATAATGACCGGGCTGTGACATGATGTCATGCCACAAAAGTTGGCAGTGGGTTAGACTCATAAAATATTATATTCTCTACGGATATATGTGGTGCTTGTTTTGTAGAGCCGGACACATTCTTTGTGTTTGAAGGCTGTTTTTGGAGTATTCAAAGGAGGAACCCGCCTTGCAATGTCGAAGATAATCTGTGTGCCGGACACCTTGTCATTGAAGCCTAGTTCAGGGGCTACTGAGGGAGTCCTGGACTAAGGGGTCTTCGGGCGTCCGGCCTGTTGGACATGGGCCGGACTAATGGGTTGTGAAGATACAAGACCGAAGACTCTCCTCTGTGTCCGGATAGGATTCTCCTTGGCGTGGATGGCAAGCTTGGAATTCGGATATGAAGATTATTTTCTCTGTAAAGGACTTTGTACAACCCTAGTCCCCTCCGCTGTCTATATAAACCCGAGGGTTTAGTCCGTAGAGGTGATCATAATCATAATCATATAGGTTAGACTTCTAGGGTTTTAGCCATTACGATCTCGTGGTAGATGTACTCTTGTAACCCCCATACTCATCAATATTAATCAACCAAGACGTAGGGTATTACCTCCATGAAGAGGGCCCGAACCTGGGTAAAACTTCGTGTCCCTTGTCTCCTGTTACCATCGACCTCAGACGCACAGTTCGGGACCCCCTACCCGAGATCCGCCGGTTTTGACACCGACACTCGGTGGCACACCTCAGGAGCAACGGCCAAGATGAGCGCGCCAACGCGGAGGTCCTGAGAGGCCTCAAGACAAGAACCTTCAAGAAGATGCGCGAGGCCTGCGGTAGGGTCTGGCTTGACGAGCTATTGTCCGTGTTGTGGTCCATCCGCACCACCGCCACCAAGCCGACGGGCGATACTCCATTCTTCTTCGTCTATGGAGCCGAAGCGGTTGTCCCTCATGAGGTCAAGGATCGCTCTGCGGGGGTCTTGGCATTTGACAAGGCACGCCAGGATGCCACACGGGGATGGACCTCGTGGTGGGGGAGGAATGTTGTCGTCAAGCCTCACTCCGGGCGGCAAGGTACCAGCAGGCGCTGCGGCGGTACCACTGGTGCAGCATCCGCTCCAGGACACTCGAGGTGGGTGATCTCGTCCTCGGGCGGGTGCTCGCCAGGGAGGGGCTGCATAAGCTATCACCCATGTGGGAGGGCCCGTTCAGGACTACTTACCTCTCCAGGCCTGGCGCCGTGTGCGTGGAGATGCAGGACGGGATCCCAATCCAGAACGCCTGGAACATCCAACACCTCCGGAAGTTCTACCCATGAAGCAAGGCTCGGTGCTTGTGAAGGTCTTCGCTCGTGAGACTCTCATGTAATATTGAGTGGGGCTATACATGACACGGAGTCTCCGGAGTGCCGCCCTTGGGCCTCGGGGGCTCCCTCCCATGTCCTAGTGGCACCACTTAGCTCAGCGCTAGTGAGAAGATTAGTCTAGATGTTGGATGCGCCTGTTCATTTGCTTGCTTTTTGTAGTTGGTTTGCCCCCTTTTTAGTAGAATTTCGAGCTCTCGCATTTCCGGTTGCCAAGTTGGATTTGCCTGTTGCTCTTCCTCATGCGTCTCACGTGCGGGGGCTGGACAGGTGTGTGCGTGCGCGTCGGGCCCGCCCTGCGCCGCAAACACACTTCACCATAGGCCTGTCCCCCCAGGGCCTTGCCTTTTTCTATCCTCACGAGACACTCTCAAACGTGCTTGTGGACATGCGCCTCCCCTTTAGTCTATGCCCCCCGGGCAGCACGATGTGGTGCACTAGGCCGCACCTAGCTCATGCCTAAGGGCTCGTGAAAGGAAGAGCAAGGCGCCCCGCAAAGCTTTCTAACAACTTTGCAGCTTTACGATGCCTCCTGAGGTTAATGGCTCCTAAAGTCAGCGGCAAGGGTCCTTCACCAGACGCCAAGAGGCGCACCCTTGTGAGATAGGAAAAAACTATGAGCGTATCAAGCTAAGTCATCTTACGTCACTCACTCGAAACATAGGGTATCACGGAATAACACAAAAATAATAAGCATAACATAGTGCCACAAGTGCCATTGTTCGTTACACGCCCTAGTAGGGCCTTCTACTTTTTTCAAAATGTAGGAGAAATGAAAGGCTAAACAAAAGTGGCCCGCACGACCACAACAGCTCCCGAGGCTGGACTCCAGAGGCCTCCCGGGCTCAGCCCGAGCCTTCTTCCTGCTTCACCAGAGCGTGGTGACGAGACGATCCGCCACCTTCCTCGAAGCGAGCCTGGCATCGTGGCGGCTGGTCGTAGCCGCTGCTGCTTGTGCTGTCACTGGAGGAGGAACCGCCATTGTTGAACGAGCCGCGGCCGTCACCAAGGGAAAGCTCACCCTCAGCATCGTCAAAGCCATGCTCATCATCGCCGCTACCTTCTTCGGGGCAGCACCTGATGTCTACTACACAACCTTCTTCTTGTAGATGTTGTTGGGCCTCCAAGTGTAGAGGTTTGTAGGACAGTAGCCAATGTCCCTCAAGTGGATGACTTAAGGTTTATCAATACGTAGGAGCCGTAGGATGAAGATGGTCTCTCTCAAACAACCCTGCAACCAAATAACAAAGAGTATCTTGTGTCCCCCAACACACCCAATACAATGGTAAATTGTATAGGCGCACTAGTTCGGCGAAGAGATGGTGATACAAGTGGTATATGGATAGTAGATAATGGTTTTTGTAATCTGAAAATATAAAAACATCAAGGTAACTAATGATAAAAGTGAACACAAACGGTATTGCAATGCATTGAAACAAGGCCTAGGGTTCATACTTTCACTAGTGCAAGTTCTCTCAACAATAATAACATAACTGGATCATATAACTATCCCTCAACATGCAACAAAGAGTCACTCCAAAGTCACTAATAGCGGAGAACAAATGAAGAGATTATGGTAGGGTACGAAACCACCTCAAAGTTATTCTTTCCAATCAATCCGTTGGGCTATTCCTATAAGTGTCACAAACAGCCCTAGAGTTCATACTAGAATAACACCTTAAGACACAAATCAACCAAAACCCTAATGTCACCTAGATACTCCAATGTCACCTCAATATCCGTGGGTATGATTATACGATATGAATCGCACAATCTCAGATTCATCTATTCAGCCAACACATAGAACCTCAAAGAGTGCCTGTCGGTGTCAAAACCGGCGGATCTCGGGTAGGGGGTCCCAAACTGTGCGTCTAGGCCGGATGGCAACAGGAGGCAAGGAACACGATGTTTTACCCAGGTTCGGGCCCTCTTGATGGAGGTAAAACCCTACATCCTGCTTGATTAATATTGATGATATGGGTAGTACAAGAGTAGATCTACAACGAGATCAAGGAGGCTAAACCCTAAAAGCTAGCCTATGGTATGATTGTTGTATGATTAAGTTGTCCTACGGACTAAAACCCTCCGGTTTATATAGACACCAGAGAGGGTTAGGGTTACACAAAGTCGGTTACAATGGTAGGAGATCTTGAATATCCGCATCGCCAATCTTGCCTTCCACGCCAAGGAAAGTCCCATCCGGACACGGGACGAAGTCTTCAATCTTGTATCTTCATAGTCTTGGAGTCCGGCTGAAGGTATAGTCCGGCTACCGAACACCCCCTAATCCAGGACTCCCTCAGTAGCCCCTGAACCAGGCTTCAATGACGACGAGTCCAGCGTGTACATTGTCTTCGGCATTGCAAGGCGGGTTCCTCCTCCAAATTCTTCAAAAAAGTTTGTAAACACCAAGAGTAGTGTCCGGCTCTGAAAAATAAGTTTCCACGTATTGCCATAGAGAGAATAATATTAACACAAATCTAATGTGCTGATGTATTCTGCAACGTGACATCACACTACGGCCAAGCCGTTATTCGAATCGTTTTCACTTTTCCACCTCAGCGTGTTTTGCGAGGCGGTTTCCTTGGCACGTCTTGTCAAAGCAGAGAACGTGTCCTCCATTTACGGGATTCTCATCAATACGGACGTGGGTAATCCAACCGTGCCATTTATCACGGCGCTTGGGAAGCAAGCGAGTTTTACTAGGCTGGTGGGGACGCATAGTCGCATCCGCTCATATAAGGGGACAAGGATCCACCTTTTTACCTATGCCTTCTTCCTCCTTTGCCTATCCATCTTCTGCGCACCCGAGCTCCAGCGCCAAAGCCCGCACTTCCTACCTCAACCTTCTCCAATGATGTCCGGAGCGGGAGGCAAGTGGATGGTCTCCTCCGTCACGGAGGGCCATGTCAAAAGGCTAAGGAAGGCCGGATACCTATCCAAAGACATCGCGCACCGGCTTCCTGAGGAGGGGCAGTTTCTCCCCACCCCAAGGCCCCATGAGAGGGCAGTATTTCTTCCCCACTTCCTCCGCGGACTGGGTTTTCCTCTCCACCCATTTTTCCGCGGGCTCATGTTCTACTATGGCCTAGATTTCCACGATCTGGCCCCGAACTTCATCCTCAATATCTCGGCGTTTATCGTCGTGTGCGAGGCTTTCCTCTGCATCCGCCCCCATTTCGGCCTCTGGCTCAAGACCTTCAACATCAAGCCAAAGGTGGTGCGCGGCAACCAGGCGGAGTGCGGAGGTTCCATGGCGGGCAAAATAGCCAACGTCCTATGGCTCGAGGGCTCTTTTGTGGAGACCTTGAAGGGGTGGAAGTCAGGGTGGTTTTACATCACCGAGCCACGCGATCTGAAGTGGATCGCAGCCCCTGAATTCTGATCCGGACCCCCTACGCGGCTCACTTCCTGGAACGAGACGGGCTTGTCATGGGGAGACAAAGAAGAGGTGACCGGACTGCAAAAATGCATCCAGTCCCTGGTGAACAAGCAGCTCCAGCTTGTCAACGTAGTCCAGGTCATGCTCGTCCGCCCGATCCTTCCATGTCAAGAACGGGACTTCAATTTGTGGGAGTTCAACCCGGCGCAGCACCAAACTCTGAGCAGGCTCTTCGACACGACGTACGAAGATGTCTAGAAGGGGCTAACCAAAGGCGCCGAGGCTCCCACATCTGCCTCCGAAGACCGCGGATTCGGCTCGCAGCGTCCTGCTGGCGAGGTAAAATGTTTTCATCTTTTACAGGATGTTAAGTTTTCTTCATAGTTTGACTCTAGGCGGGATCTAAACTCCCTCACCTTTGACAGGATTGGCAGGCAAAGTCCGGACAGATTAACTATCCGGCTCCCTTCCCCGAAGATCCAGCCCCTGCTTTCCTAGTGAAGCTGCTGGTTCCGGCACCTTATGTGGTGCCGGAGAAGAAGGCCAAGAAGAAGAAGGCCACGGGGACTCGAAAGAGTTCACGGCATATGGTGGTGTCGGACTTGTCGTCCGATGAGTCCGAGACGCACTCCTCCCGTGAAGACGAGGAGGAGGAAGAAGAAACCTCTCCCCCTCCAGCGGGGGGAGGAAAGAAGAGGAAGGCCGCCCTAGTAGGGGAGGCCGAAGGGTCCAAGAAGAGGAAAACCCCTCCGCCGGACTACGCACCCGACGCCGACGAGGACGAAGAGGAGTGGCCGGAAAGGGCCAAGCGTCCGGCGAAATCCTAAGTGTTCGGATACCAGAGTAACTCATGATATTCCTTTTGTTGCACAGCTTTCCCTAATGTCGAATATAATCATGCAACCCACCCAAGGACGGGCTTGACGAGTCGTCGAGCGGCTCCCTGGACTCATCGGACGTGAATTTAGTTCCGCCCGCTGCCTCCCCCTGTGCTGCGGATGACGCCGAAGAAGCGTCGCGACACGCTCCGGGGCAAGAGGAGGTGGTACAGGAGGAGCCGCGAGGCGACCTCCCGGACTCCAGGAGTAAAGGGGACAAGACCCCCCAGGGCTCCAAGTCCGGCTTTAAGCCGGACACCGCGCCGGAACCATCAACGGTTCCGGACCGCGGCAGGCGAACTCCTGCTAGGAGGAGCAAGCCTATTGAGCCAGCATCCTCCGCCCAACCGGAGGCGCCGGACAATCTGCTCGAGGAGCTTAAGGGCGCCTTCATCGATGAGGAGCACCGTACCATTATGAGTACGGTGGTCCAGAAGGTTCAGTCCGCCAAAAGCGGACTGACTGAAGCTTGTGCTAGCTTTCAAACAGGCTTCGAGGTAAGTACAAATATGTAAAAATATTACCGCATAGACAGTAGCCCCTGATGCTCTGTTTGGCGTTCGGAAAGAAAAGTCGAATAGACGATCTATTAAATATCGTAGGAGTCTAACTAAAAAGGATTCAATATACGTATGCAGGCTTCGCTGATGGCCACCGCCGCACAGACTGCGGAGGTGGATTCTGTGAAGCAGGGCCTCGAGCGGACCGAGCAAGAGCTCGGCCTTGCCAAACGGCAGCTCGAGGAGAAAGAAGATAATAGATACCTAATAGAAAAAATGCCTTTAAGAAGACGCGATTGCAAAAAATGACAGGAGTATACTTCTTATTGTATGGGCCACAGCTGAGGTGGCGACCCTCAAGCAGGCGCTGTCCGAGGCCAAGAAGAGAGCGGCCACGGAGCGCACCGAGTAGGAGAAATTTGAGGCGCAGGTCGGCGAGGTGCAGCAAGAGCTTCAGGCTCTCATGAAAAAACATGAGAGTTTGGAGCTCGACTCGAATACGCGAGCGTCTGAGCTTGCTACGGCCCTTAAAACTGCCAAATCTGCCAAGGCCGAAGCCCAGAAGGCCCTCCAGGAATTGGATGTGGTGAAAAATATAGCGGCGGGTAAGGCATTCTCTATGCAAAGAAGACATATAAAAGTAAACTACTTGTTACTTACATGAATCCGGAGCTCTCTAGGGGCATTCGCAGATCTTCCCCGCAGCGTATCCGATGCCGCCGCATTCTACCGAGCCGAGGAAGGCAGCTCGACGGAGAAGGTATTCTGGTCTCAGTACGCTGAGGCCGGACACCCTGTGCCCTTGAGCAACCAGCTGAAGCAGCTAGTCGAGCTCCACAAGGCGGTCGAACAGGCCCTGAAGGGCTTCATAGTTCGGCTGTGGCCTGGGGAGGCCCTTCCTGGGAGCTACTTCGGACTGGTGCGGCGGCTGGTGGAGGCTTGTCCAAGGCTCGAGGTCATCAAGCGCTCCGTCTGCATCGAAGGTGCCCGTAGGGCCCTTGGCCGTGCAAAGGTGCACTAGGGTAAGCTGGACGATGAGAAGCTTGTGAGGGACGGGCCGCCGCCGGGGAAGGAGCATCGCAAGCCCGAGAACTATTACAAGGATGTTCTGGCCGGTGCCCGCCTTATGGCCGATGAATGTACCATGGATGTAATTTTTGAATGAACTCGCTCGTGTTATCCTGTGCGCTTAAAACTTGTTCATATGTGCTAAGCAATGCTTGAATTTAAAATATTACTTTCTGTGCGGCCGTTTATCAAAAAATTGAGAGATGGCCAGTCGTCGGCTTCTGCCCCCATGCCACTAGTGCTGGGGTGTTCGGGATAAACCTGAGCGCTCTTTTTCCCATGACTGGGTCCGTCGAGGGAGGCGCTCAGCACAACGAACAAGGCAATCAGACTATAATGCTTGAACACTCTCACTTAGCCATAGAACTCTATAATTTTAAATTTCGGTGAAGCCCCTAGTATTCGGAAGACCGAGTTTGGGGCACTATCCATGCCTTGGCCGGACAAAGCCGGTTCCTCGCTCGAAGCGGCATAAGTCTTTAAGGACTCGAAAAACCTCTCGAACAGCGACCGGTCTCTCGCCTCATCATGACAGTCAGTTTTAGCTTTCTCTACTGAGGTGCTCAGCCCAGCTCAACTGGGGCACAATCGCAGTAGTTCTCCTAGTGCTACCTTAGCCGATATAGCGGAACATAAGGCACCAAAACATAGGAGCCGGGCAAACCCAACTATTGACCCAAATCATGATTCGGAGCCGATGCATATAGTGCTATAAATTCGGGGTGCCGCACTTGTGAAAGTGTACGGACTTCTCACGCCATATTGATGGGTACTGAAGCCCCTGGCGTATTTTTGCCGTACCACAGTGTATGGATGCAACATGTTATTGATAAACATATATATATAAAGAGGATAATGCAAAAAATAGACAAGAAACTATGCATTGTTTATAGAATGGCTGCTATGAAAGCAGAACGATACAAATAGTGCGATAAGCAAAAGAAATTGGACTATTTAACATGTCCTGGCCAGGGGCAGGCCGCGGAATTGTATTAAAAAACAGGTATACTGCTCGCAATAGAGACCACTTGGGAGTTCCATAATGCGGCGCGGCTTGTCTGCTTTCCTGGATCTTGCATCGTTTGTGCAGCAGTTGAATTGCCGAACGGGTCATCCGAAGTATGGAGTCCTGAGAGTAAGAGAAAAAAAGGAAAAAAAGGAATGCGGCAGCGCCTGGTGCGGTTTAAGCCGTATTTCGGGCGTGCCGTGATAGTGCCCCTTCCCTTGTGCCCATGGTATTTCAAGAGCGTAGTTATGTACGCGAAGCACTAGTTTCGCTATATCGCAAGGGCTAGGGTTGGGGCCGCATTGCTACGCTATCTCAAAACGTGCCAGGCGGTCTTTTTGTAGGGTACTCCGGGCGCGCTTGACAGTGTCCGGCTTTTTGAAGGCCGAACTGGAGAACTTCCTAGAGAGGCTGCTTTGTACTTCAGCTGCGAGCGCTACCATGTGCTCCTCCGTTCGGAGGGAGCATTCAGTGTTCCCATTGACCGTGATTACTCCTCTAGGGCCTGGCATCTTGAGCTTGAGGTATGCATAGTGCGGTACCGCGTTGAATTTTGCGAATGCGGTTCGCCCGAGCAGTGCGTGATAGCCACTACGGAACGGGACTATGTCGAAGATTAACTCCTCGCTTTGGAAGTTATCCGGAGATCCGAAGACCACTTCCAGTGTGACTGAGCCTGTATAGTTGGCTTCTACACCTGGTATGACGCCTTTAAAGGTCGTTTTGGTGGGCTTGATCCTCGAGGGATCTATGCCCATTTTTCGCACTGTATCCTGGTAAAGCAGGTTCAGGCTGCTGCCGCCGTCCATGAGGACTCTTGTGAGATGAAATCCATCAATGATTGGGTCTAGAACCAATGCGGCGAAGCCGCCGTGACGGCTGCTAGTGGGGTGGTCCCTTCGATCAAAGGTGATCGGGCAGGAGGACCATGGGTTGAACTTTGGGGCGACTGGCTCTATCGCATATACGTCCCGTAACACACGCTTCCGCTCCCTCTTGGGGATGTGGGTTGCATATATCATGTTCACTGTCCGCACTTGCGGGGGAAATCCCTTCTGTCCAATGTTGTTCGGCGGCCTGGGCTTCACCTCGTCGTCGCTATACAGCCCCTTGTCTTTGTTTTCGGCTCTTAACTTGCCTGCCTGCTTAAACACCCAACAGTCCCTGTTGGTGTGATTGGCTGGCTTTTCGGGGGTGCCATGTATCTGGCACAAGCGGTCAAGTATTCGGTCCAAACTGGACGGGCCCTGAGTATTTCTTTTGAATGGCTTTTTCCGTTGACCGGATTTGTAGCCTCGGAATCCGGCATTAACTGCCGTATCCTCGTTGTTGTCGCTGTTAACACGGCGCTTTTGTTTGTTCGGACGCGACCTATCTTTTTTGTCCTTGGTATTCGAATTACGAGGGTTCTTCGTTAAATTGTTGTTGCGAGCTAGCCAACTATCTTCTCCCGCGCAAAAGCGGGTCATGAGTGTCGTGAGGGCTGCCATAGATTTCGGCTTTTCCTGTCCCAGGTGCCGGGCAAGCCACTCGTCACGGATATTATGCTTGAAGGCCGCTAAGGCCTCTACGTCCGGACAGTCGACTATCTGGTTTTTCTTTGTTAGGAACCGTGTCCAGAATTGCCTGGCCGATTCCTTTGGCTGCTGAATTATGTGGCTTAGGTCATCGGTGTCCTGTGGTCGCACATAAGTGCCCTGGAAGTTGTCAAGGAATGCAGCTTCCAGGTCCTCCCAAGAACCGATTGAGTCTGCTGGCAAGCTGTTAAGCCAATGCCGGGCCGGTCCCTTAAGTTTGAGTGGGATTTATTTGATGGCGTGTAGATCATCACCGCGGGCCATGTGGATATGAAGGAGATAATCCTCGATCCATACCGGAGGATCTGTTGTGCCATCGTACGATTCGATGTTTATGGGTTTGAAGCCCTTAGGGATTTTATGATCCATTACTTCATCTGTGAAGCATAGTGGGTGTGCCGCGCCTCTGTATTGGGCTATATCACAACGCAGCTTGAAGGAGCTTTGTCTGTTGAGTTTGGCCCGGCCGGATTTATTGCATCCGGAGTGACGATCACCGTCACGTGTCGTGGGGCGCCTGCGCGATCCGTAGATCGATCTTGTTTGCCTTGCCTTGTCCTCAAGTATGTCGCGCAGGTCGGGCGCATTTTCCCATGCCTTAGTATGCTTGACGCGGCGTCGGGGCATGCCTTGAGTGGAGGGCCAAGAGGCCTCTCCGTCACAGCCACGAGGTGGCCGGTCGGCCATGTCATGCGCTGGTGATGTAGGTGATTCCTCCTCTAGTCGGGGTAGCAGCCTGCGCTTTGGGTAACTCTTGGAGGGGCGTTCGAGTTCATACTCTTCGGCCGCAAGGACTTCAGTCCATCTGTCAGCTAGAAAATCCTGATCAGCTCTAAGTTGTTGCTGCTTTTTCTTGAGGCTGCTTGCCGTGGCCATAAGCCTGTGTTTAAAACGCTCTTGTTCGGCAAGATCCTCTGGCATGACGAACTCGTCGTCATCGAGGCTTGCCTCGTCTTCGGAGGGAGGCGTATAATTATCGTCCTCAGCCTCTTGGTCCGCCGCCCTCTCGTGAGGGCTGACTTCTCTATCCTCCTGTGTTGAATCTTGCTGGAGGGGGTGTTCTTCGGTGCTATCCGGAGTAGTATTATTTCTCATGCCGGAATCACCATTTTTGCTTTGGTGGGATTTAGAGCGGCGCCGCTGATGCCGGTGCTTGGGCTGTTTCTTAGAGGTATCGTCCCCTGCTGTTCCATCACCATCTCCATCCTTTGGAGTGTCCACCATATATATGTCATATGACGAGGTAGCCTTCCAGCGCCCTAGAGGTGCTGGTTCTTGTTCGTCTCCTGCATCGTCGTCCATGTCGTTGATGTCTTCGGAGTCGAAGTCAAGCATGTCGGTTAAGTCGTCGATAGTGGCTACCAAGTGGGTGGTGGGTGGGTTTTGAATTTCTTTATCGTCCGTATCCCAACCTTGCTGACCGTAGTCCGGCCAGGGCTCTCCTGATAAAGAGAGAGACTTTAGAGAATTCAGGTTGTCGCCAAAGGGCGAGTGCTGAAAGATGTCCGCGATGGTGAACTCCATTATCGGCGCCCAATCGGATTCGATCGGCAGGGGCACGGGGGGCTCGGAGTTCGGAGAGGAATCCGGCTCCTTGGAGTCACGGGCCATGCGGAGTGCGGGGCTGGAGTTCAGCTCGATCGCCTCTGAGATTGCAGCCCCTGAGGCAGCGTCCAACCGCTGATCCTCGATCGGCGCAGTAGGCTCCGAATCAATGGTCGGGACCGTTCGTGTGCGGCCTCCAAGGCACTGTTCGGCGGCAGAGCTATATCATGCCCATCGAGACAGTGCGGCGCGCTTGGCTGTGGCTCGAATCCGTCGAAGATCAAGTCCCCACGGATGTCAGCCGTATAGTTTAGGCTTCCAAACCTAACCTGATGGCTAGGGGCGTAGCTTTCGATCTGCTCAAGGTGGCCAAGCGAATTGGCCCGAAGTGCGAAGCCGTCGAAGACGAAGATCTGTCCGGGGAGAAAAGTCTCACCCTGGACTGCATCGTTGTTGATGATCGAAGGAGCCATCGGGCCTAAAAGTGACGACACAGAGGAACTCTCAATGAAAGCACCAATGTCGGTGTCAAAACCGGCGGATCACGGGTAGGGGGTCCCGAACTGTGCGTCTAGGCCCGATGGTAACAGGAGGCAAGGAACACGATGTTTTACCCAGGTTCGGGCCCTCCTGATGGAGGTTAAACCCTACGTCCTGCTTGATTAATATTGATGATATGGGTAGTACAAGAGTAGATCTACCACGACATCAAGGAGGCTAAACCCTAAAAGCTAGCCTATGGTATGATTGTTGTATGATGAAGTTGTCCTACGGACTAAAACCCTCCGGTTTATATAGACACCAGAGAGGGTTAGGGTTACACAAAGTCGGTTACAATGGTAGGAGATCTTGAATATCCGCATCGCCAAGCTTGCCTTCCACGCCAAGGAAAGTCCCATCCGGACACTGGACGAAGTCTTCAATCTTGTATCTTCATAGTCCTGGAGTCCGGCTGAAGGTATAGTCCGGCTACCCAAACACCCCCTAATCCAGGACTCCCTCAGTGCCCCAAAGATTCTACCGGAGAGTCAAGACGAAAATGTGTGCCAACCCCTATGCATAGGTTCATGTGTGGAACCCGCAAGTTGATCACCAAAACATACATCAAGTGGATCAATAGAATACCTCATTGTCACCACGGGTATCCCACGCAAGACATGCATCAAGTGTTCTCAAATCCTTAAAGACTCAATCCGATAAGATAACTTCAAAGGGAAAACTCAATCCATTACAAGAGAATAGAGGGGAAAAACATCATAAGATCCAACTATAATAGCAAAGCTCGCGATACATCAAGATCGTACCACCTCAAGAACACCAGAGAGAGAGAGAGATCAAACACATAGCTACTAGTACATACCCTCAGCCACGAGGGAGAACTACTCCCTCCTCATCATGGAGAGCACCGGGATGATGAAGATGGCCACCGGAGAGGGATTCCCCCTCCGGCAGGGTGCCGAAACAGGTCTAGATTAGTTTTCAGTGGCTACGGAGGCTTATCGCGGCGGAACTCCCGATCTATTCTGCTCCCCGAAGTTTTTAGGGTAGATGGGTATATATGGGAGGAAGAAGTACGTCAGGGGAGCCACGAGGGGCCCACGAGGGTGGAGGGCACGCCCAGGGGGTGGGCGCGCCCCCCTGCCTCGTGCCTTCCTCTTTGCTTCCCTTACGTACACCCCAAGTCTTCTGGATTGCTTCCGTTCCAAAAATAAGTTCCGTGAAGTTTCAGGTCAATTGGACTCCGTTTGATTTTCCTTTTTTGGGATACTCTAAAACAAGGAAAAAACAGAAACTGGTACTGGGCTCTAGGTTAATAGGTTAGTCCCAAAAATCATATAAAATAGCATATAAATGCATATAAAACATCCAAGGTTGATAATATAATAGCATGGAACAATCAAAAATTATAGATACGCTGGAGACGTATCAGCATCCCTAAGCTTAATTCCTGCTCATCCTCGAGTAGGTAAATGATAAAAACAGAATTTTTGATGTGGAATGCTACCTAACATATTTCTCTATGTAGTTCTCTTTATTGTGGCAAGAATATTCAGATCCATGAGATTCAAGACAAAAGTTTAATATTGACATAAAAATAATAATACTTCAAGAATACTAACAAAGCAATTATGTCTTCTCAAAATAACATGGCCAAAGAAAATTATCCCTACAAAATCATATAGTCTGGATATGCTCCATCTTCACCACACAAAATATTTAAATCATGCACAACCCCGATGACGAGCCAAGCAATTGTTTCATACTTTCGATGTTCTCAAACTTTTTCTATCTTCATGTAATATATGAGTGTGAGCCATGGATATAGCACTGTAGGTGGAATAGAATGGTGGTTGTGGAGAAGACAAGAAGGAGAAGATAGTCTCACATCAACTAGGCGTATCAACGGGCTATGGGGATGCCCATTAATAGATATCAATGTGAGTGAGTAGGGATTGCCATGCAACGGATGCACTAGAGCTATAAATGTATGAAAGCTCAATAAAAGAAACTAAGTGGGTGTGCATCCAACATGCTTGCTCACAAAGACCCAGGGCATTTGAGGAAGCCCATTGTTGGAATATACAAGCCAAGTTCTATAATGAAAGATTCCCACTAGTGTATGAAAGTGACAACATAGGAGACTCTCTATCATGAAGATCATGGTGCTACTTTGAAGCACAAGTGTGGTAAAAGGATAGTAGCATTTCCCCTTTTTATTTTCTTTTCCCTTTTTTGGGCCTTACTTTTTTTTGGCCTTTCTCTTTTTTTGGGACAATGCTCTATTATTGATGATCATCACACTTCTATTTATTTACAACTCAATGATTACAACTCGATACTTAGAACAAGATATGACCCTATATGAATGCCTCCGGTGGTGTACCGGGATGCGCAATGACTCATGAGTGACATGTATGAAAGAATTAGGAACGCTGGCTTTGCCAAAAATACGATGTCAACTACATGATCATGCAAAGCAATATGACAATGATGGAGCGTGTCATAATAACGGGACGGTGGAAAGTTGCATGGCAATATATCTCGGAATGGCTATGGAAATGCCATAATAGGTAGGTATGGTGGCTGTTTTGAGGAAGGTATATGGTGGGTTTCTGGTACCGACGGAAGTTGTGCGCACTACAAAAAAAAGACACATCCGTGACATTTTGGGCCGAACGAAAAAAATTCTGTCATACATATGACACTTCTATGACGATAATTGTGACAAAACCCAGTATCATCATAGATGTGGTGGGATCCTACTTCTATGACAAAAAATCAATACAGAAAATGAGATTTTTGTCCTGGGCGGGCCAGAGACGCAGCTGCATGACATTCTTTGGGCCGTCCATGACGAAAAAACCGTGGTAGAAGCGAGGGCGAGGAAAATTTCGGGGAGTTCCTGGTTACGGTGGGAGGTCGGGGCCGAGCGATGCGCACTTCTCTTGTACACGTACGTGCATGTGTGCGAGGAGTTGGGCTCTAACTGAACCCGAGCGATTGCACTACAAGCTACGCGTTAGTGAACCCGATCGATCGATCGATGGCTGTTAACGGAACCTGATCGAGTGATTCCTTTGCTACTGCTGCTAACTAAAGCCGATCGATGCTGCATCTAGATCGAGTGAACAGTGAGCGTTGCGGGGGGTGGGGGGTTGGATTAACAGTTCCCGGTGGGGGTGGATGAACAGGACCCCGTGGTGTTGCCTTTGGATGAACAGGACCCCGATCGATCGAGCCGCTTGGGGCTGGATGAATAGGACCCCGTGCAGGGCTGGATGAACAGGACCACCACATGGAGGGCAGGATGAACAGTAGATGGTGGAGGGCAGGATGAACAGTTGCCCATGGAGAGGGCTGGTTGAACAGTAGCCGGTGGAGTAGCGCGCGGTAGAGGCTGGATGAACAGGAGCCCGTGGATGAACAGTCGCAGGTGGAGGCTGGAGGAGGTCGACGGTGGATGAACAGTAGCTCGTGGAGGCTGGAGGGGGTCGACGGTGGAGATGAACAGTATCCCGTGGAGTCCTGTTTTGTGGTACGCCGCACCCCTCCCGATGAACAGGGCCCCCGTTTCGACCGTAGTGCTCCAACACAAGTACGTTTCCTCCGTTTTGCGGTACGCCACACCCTTCCCAATGAATAGGACCCCCATTTCGACCGTAGGAGGTCCGTTTCCTCCGTTTTGCGGTACGCCAGACCCCTCCCGATCAACAGGACCCCGTTCCGAACATAGGAGGTCCGTTTCCTCCGTTGTGCGGTACGCCAGGCCTAGTTTCCATCGCCTGTTCCGTCCAAGCCCTCCTGATGAAAATGACCACGCATTCCGTTCCGACCCAGCTGGTTGGCTCCCACACGTTCCGTTGCCTCCCGATGAACACGACGCATTTCGTTGCGTCCCCATGAACACGACGCATTTCGTTGCCTCCCCATGAACATGACGCATTCCATTTCCTCCCCATGAACTCGACGATGACGTTGTTTCTCCGTTCCGACCCAGCCATGTACACGAGCCCTGGCCGTACGTATGCGCGAGTAGGCGTTCGAGACCCCGCCCGTATGTACACATACGCGGCCGTATTTTGTTTCTTGCACCCTGGCCGTTATACGTACGTGTACATGCTACGTGCGTGCCTCCACTACGACACGTGTGCGCCTATACATCGACCAGTATGTACGTACACGTTCGTGACCAGAATGACAATGCTACGTATGCTTCGACCAGGTGGGTCCCGACTGTCAGGCACTTCCTTGCCTACGAAGATGTAGCTGGTGGGTCCCAACAGTCAGGGGGCGAATCATTTTCTTTTTGCCCAGACACACTTCCTTGTGTGCGAAGATATAGTTGGTGGGTCCCAGCAGTCAAGGGGAAACGTTTTTTTTCACGAAATACAGTGGCCCGTCCGGTGGGTCCCAGTTGTCAGGTGGAGGAATCATTATTTTTCGCGTAATAAGGAGGCACTTCCTTGCTACGGCCGTGGACCCAACTGTCAGCCTCTCCACGTAGAGTCGACGTCCGATGGAAGTCATTCCTTGACCACGTTGACCACGCCGCGACGAGAGCACCAGGGCGGTGGACGACGGCGAGGCCTAGGAAGGGGACGACACGGAGGCAGGGAAGACTCGGCAATTGTTTCCCATGCGGAGGGGAGTACGACTATACGAGGGTTTACTGGTTCGTCTGCCGTCACCGGAGAATAACAGCAGGTGTGGGTGAGTAGACGAATGGCTAGGCCAGCAATGGGAGTACGGTCAGACGGTGAGGCCTGCGCGGCAGCACAGCCGGCCGCGAGGAGGAGGGAGCGGGCAGTCCCGCCGGCGCTTGTTTGAGCGGCTGGAGCAGGAAGAGCAGAGATTGAAGAAGCACGACGGCCGTTGGATGGACATCCAACAGTCAGTGCTTGTGCGTCAACATTTTTTGAGGAAAGCCTCAAATCTGTGGAAAATAGCATACAACACATCTGCCATTATTTCTACTAATTTACAGCCCATTTGCTAATTCTTAAGGTTTTTTTGGAGCCCATATTCTTTTTGTTATACGAAATTGTGGCAACGGTTAAAAAATTATACGAAATTTTGCATATTTCGATGCGGTCCGAACTGTTTTTAATCCCGAAATTTCTACTCACATTCAAACTGATTTTAAAAATTAAATGTATATCAATATAAAATCCAACAAATTCTCCACACATAAAAATTAATGTAATTTAAAATCTTGAAATGAAAAAAAGATATTTGAAACTAATTGCCGGTTTGAGGTGTTTTAAAAATGTACAACCCATTTCTCATTACTGATGTACCATTTTCTCGGCCAGCCAAATGAAAGCTCTCCTCGTCTAGAAAGATTTGCAGCGCAACAGTCCTGACAAAGCGACTTACTTGGGAAATCACAAAAAAACTGGGTGGTGGTCGTGGACCCAGCTGTCAGCCTCTCCACGTACAGTACTCTTCCGATGGAAGTCGTTCCTTGACCATGTTGACCACGCCGCGCGGAGAGCACCACGACGGTGGACGACGGCAGGGCCTAGGAAGGGGACGACATGGCAGTGGAAGCCCGCGCGGAGAGGACTATGAGGGTTTAGTGGTTCGGCTGCGGTGTGAGGCAGCCATCACCGTAGGGCCTGGCCAGCGGTGGGAATAGTAGGGGCGGTGAGGCCTCTGCGGCAGCACAGCCGGCCACGGGACGCGGGAGCATGCGGCACGACCGATGCTGCTTTGGGCGGCTAGAGCAAGAAGACCAGAAGTTGAAGAAGCACTACGGTCGTTGGATGGACATCGTACGGTCAATGGAGCTAGAATCGTTCATACTGACTAATTTGACAAAGCCCTTCGTCCCCGTCAACTTAGTAGGCCCACAAGTCAGCCTCCCAGCAAGGTGGGTCCCAGCTAGCCGGGGGAGTATTCATTTTTTTGTGCATAATAAGGAGGCACTTCCGGTGGGTCCAAGCTGACAGCGGGGGGGGGGGCTTTTTTTGTGAAATACGGTGGCCCGCCCGGTGGGTCCTAGCAGTCAGGGGGAAACATTTTTTTTCGCAAAATACTGGTGGCCCATCCGGTGGGTCCCTGCTGTCAGGTGGAGGAATAATTATTTTGCACGTAATAAGAAGGCACTTCCTTGCTGCGGCCGTGGACCTAGCTGTCAGCCTCTCCACGTACAGTCCACGTCCTATGGAAGCCATTCATTGACCATGTTGACCACGCCGCGCCGAGAACACCAGGGTAGTGGATGACGGCTAGGCCTAGGAAGGGGACGACGCGGAGCCGGGGAAGACGCGGCAGTGGATGCCCACGCGGAGAGGAGTACGAGGGTTCACTGGTTCGGCTGCGCTGCCGTCGCCATAGAATAATAGGGGGTGTGGGTGAGTGTAGTGGAGGGATGGCCTGGCCAGCGGTGGGAGTAGTATGGGGGCGGTGAGGCCTCCGCGGCAGCACAGCCGGCCACGGGAGGCAGGAGCAGGCGACACAACCGGCGCTGCTTTGGGCAGCTGGAGCAAGAAGACCAGAGGTTGAAGAAGCACGACGGCCGTTGGATGGACATCATACGGCCAGTCGAGCTAGAATCGTGCATATTGACTAAGTTGACAAAGCCCTTTGTCCCCGTCAACTTAGTAGGCCCACTATATTGGGTCCCAGCTAGCAGGGGGAGTATTCATTTTTTTGTGCGTAATAAGGAGGCACTTCCTTGCGTGTGAACATAGAGCTGGTGGGTCCGAGCTGTCAGCGTCGGTAACTTTTTTTCGCGAAATACAGAGGCCGTTTCGGTGGGTCCCAGATGTCAGGTGGAGGAAATCATTATTTTGCGCGTAATAAGGAGTCATTTCCTTGCGTGCGGCCGTGGACCCAGCTGTCAGCCTCTCCACGTACAGTCCACTTTAGATGCATGTCGGTCATTGACCACGCTGACCACGCCACGCCGAGAGCACCAGGGCGGTGGATGACGGCGAGGCCTAGGAAGGGAACGACACGGAGGCAGGGAAGACTCGTCTGTTGTTTTTGTTTCCCACATAGAGGGGAGTACGACTGTACAAGGGTTTACTGGTTCGTCTGCCATCGCTGGAGAATAACAGCAGGTGTGGGTGAGTAAAGGGATGGCTAGTCCAGCGATGGGAGTACGGTGGGGCGCTGAGGCCTGCACGGCAGCACAGCCGGCCGCGAGGAGGAGGGAGCAGGCAGTCCCGCCGGCGCTTGTTTGAGCGGCTGGAGTAGGAAGAGCAGAGATTGAAGACGCACGATGGCCGTTGGATGCACATCCAACATTATACAAGCCATCTGTGGAAAGCCTCAAATCTGTGGAAAACAGCATACAACCCATCTGCCATTATTTCAAATAATTTACAGCCCATTTGCTAATTCTTACGGGGTTTTTTGGAGCCCATATTCTTTGTGTTAGCATTACAGCCCATATTGTGGCCACGGTTACAAAATTATACGGAATTTTGCATATGTCGGTGCGGTCTGAACTGTTTTTAATCCTGAAATTTCGAGTCACATTCAGACTGATTTTAAAAATAAACATATATCAATATAAAATCCAATAAATTGTCCACGCATAAAAATCAATGCAATTAAAATTCTCGAAATGAAAAAAAGATATTTGAAAATAATTGCCGGTTTGATGTGTTTTAAAAATGTACACCCCATTTCTCATTACTAATAGGCCATTTTCTCGGCCAGCCGAATGAAGCTCTCCTTGTCTTGAAAGATTTGCAGCCCAACAGGGTTGATAAAGCGACTTACTTGACAAATCATAAAAGAACTGGGCTTGCCATTTTCAGAAAGAAAAAAAAACTACTCGGCTGGTCTGTGGTAAACATAAAAGAAAAGGCTGTCGAGATAGGCCAGAGTGTCCCGCACAACCCAGTTGACACCCTGCTTCCGTCTCAAAAACAAATTAGATAAATGTCACTCCAATTATGGCGATTCATTAAAATGCCGCTGCAATTTCCAAACTTTGAAAAATGCCACTGCAATTTTTGCAAACTTTGAAAAACGTCACTACAGTTTGCAAACTTTGAAAAAAGCCACTCCAGACATCGAAAAATGCCACTATAAATGGCACGAAATGGCATTTTTGAAAGTTTGGAAATTGAAGTGGCATTTCTCGGATACACTAGATTTGGAGTGGAATTTATCAAATTAACCCAAAAGAAAAATAACTGGGCAAGCTGTTGGGTCCCTGGTGTCAGCCGCTCGTTGTGCAATTCTCTCATTTATTGACTACGTTGACAATGGCATGGGACCCAGATGTCAGAAATCCACTAGGAGGAGCCATTTTTTATTGGCTTGAAATAAGGAGGCACTTGCTTGCGTACTGCCATGACCTTGGCGGGTCCCTACTGTCATCCTCTCCACGTATAGTACCAGTTAGTCATGCTTCAAAACTGATCGGCACGCCATTAAAAAAATAAAGGTCGATAACTAATGCGGCATCTCGGGCCAATGCGCCCAGATTGCATTTTGCACGAGAAATTACACACCATGTTTCGTTGACATGTGGTCCCGTTCCAACATATCAGTGAGACGACGGCAAGTAGTAGGAGTATTTCCGAACGGACATGTACGCCGGGCGCCTCTTCGTGAACCATGGCAAACTCGCAACCGTCCACCGACTCTTTGCCTTTCCCTCTTGATTTGGAACTGCTATCGCACGCTCTTCCTCTCCTCCTCCATTTTCCTTTAGCCCTTCACCTTTTCTTCTGACATTGTTCGATCGTCTTCTCCATGGAGGGAACAGGCCAGAAACGACCCCGTTATTCTTTCCCCGATCTGAAAGATGACATGGTGGAGGAACTCATTGGTCGGTGCGACGTCATCACCTCGGCTAGCATGGCAGGTTCATTCAAGCCCATTCTCGACTCAACTAATAACATCATTACAAAGAACCCAAGAGTCAAGGAGTGGTTTTATCTCCCCTATCTTCTTCGCCATGACCCTGATGACTGACGCCGGCACGACGGAGGCCTCGCCCTGTGCAAGTTGATGCCACTTGATAATGATACGTATGATGTTAAGATGCCATCGCTTGAGGGCAAGGCTTGGGCGGGCGCAAATGGAGATTGGGTTGTTTACATTGGGTCCAACTGCGAGTGGGAACTTGTGAATATGTACACTCGTCACCGGGTTCCACTTCCAAAAATCTCAGCACACTGCCCAGAGGTTGAGCACACCGGTCATGTACGCGCGTTCAAATACGATCATGGTGACTGTCTTCTACGGAAGATAGCAATTTGTCAAGTTCCCAACCACTCCTGGAATTACAACAACTATGAAGTTGTTGCTATCTTCGACAAGCTTGTTGTCATCCATAGTGGTTTGACTCGATGGACATTGCTCAAAAATAAGTTTTTGTGCACGAATGAGCACTGTGATGCAATTCAATACGAGGGCCTTGTGTTTGCTGCCACCACTTTGGCACTCTTTTTGCATGCTATGCTCGTAGTTTCAGTATGTTTGTCTTCCACCGTAATTATAATTGTTTCATCCACATGCATGCGGGTTAGCAAGTTTCCCTTTACTAACTAACCTTCTTCTTGTGTTTCGAAGGTCCTATGAACATCCCACCACCTATACTTGAAAAATTTTATAACCAAGGGGGAGATGCCGATGGTGATGATCACGAGCAGCGCCCATATACTCTGTGGCGCCTGGCAACTAATTCCGATGGATCATCTCTTCTTGTGTGTATACAGCCCACTGATGATGTTACTGCTAAGGAAGCAGGTGTCTCCCATGGTCGCAATCTCCGGACCTATTCCAACACCCGTTGCATGGTATTCGGGATGGATACTAGTGTGCTAGCGCCAACTCCTTCTCCCTGGCACAGAATTGATAGTCTTGGAGAAAACTCGCTCTTCCTTGGACAAAACTATCTGGTGATGGTGAAAGGCGATCCAACTGCTGCTGACACATTTATGAGAAGCAACTGTGTCTATACCTCGGACATTTGGGTGGTTCCCTACCCTGGTACTGATATAGTAGGCCGCTTTAGCCTGGATGATCAGTCCTGCATTGGTCTCCAGATTGACAACGGATGGCCTGTCCCAGAGAATCACTTGTGGTTCAAAGCAAGCGTTTCCAACACCGCGGAATGGTTGAGTTGAAGTTCATTTCATGGCTTGTTATTTGTTGTGTGGTGAAAACTTTAGTATTTATAATGTATCCTCGTTGTCGACGTGGGTTGATGACCTATTGTATGTAATAAAATGATATGCCTGTGATAAACTTACTAAATTTATGAATGGCTTTCAAGTCGCTTCTCTGAGTGAGTGGTGCGACGAGGCAAATAAATATTTATCGAATACATAATTCTACGTGCATTGCAACGGGTTATCGTATGAGGCCAATCAACAATAGTAGTACACTATTTGTACTAGCTTCACATGCTTCGCGCGTCGGGCATGTGTTTTTACTGTAGCCATATGTTAATGTGTTCGCTGTACGTAACCAGCACCTTGAATCCTCGATACTAGTACTATATAGTAGGAGTAAGTAGTAGGAGTAGTAGGGTGGCATGGGCCAGAACAAGCATTCATGTCTAGGAGTACGGCACACGCCACCACCACGACATCCATCTGACACCATATTATTTCATGGAATCCATGCTAGAGCAATCTCTTCAACCTCGTCGTTTCTCTAACTTCAGCCATCGCGCGGCGGGCGAGGTGGGGGTGAGGGAGTCCTGGATTAGGGGGTGTCCGGATGGCCGGACTACACCTTCAGCCAGACTCCTGGACTATGAAGATACAAGATTGAAGACTTCGTCCCGTGTTCGGAAGGGACTTTCCTTGGCGTGGAAGGCAAGCTTGGCGATACGGATATGTCGATCTCCTACCACTGTAACTGACTTGGTGTAACACTAACCCTCTCCGGTGTCTATATAAACTGGAGGGTTTTAGTCTGTAAGACAACATACAGAACAACAATCATACCATAGGCTAGCTTCTAGGGTTTAGCCTCTCCGATCTCGTGGTAGATCTACTCTTGTACTACCCATATCATCAATATTAATCAAGCAGGACGTAGGGTTTTACCTCCATCAAGAGGGCCCGAACCTAGGTAAAACTTCGTGTCCCTTGCCTCCTGTTACCATCCAGCCTAGACGCACAGTTCGGGACCCCCTACCCGATATCCGCCGGTTTTGACACCGACATTGGTGCTTTCATTGAGAGTTCCTCTGTGTCGTCGCCGTCAGGCTTGATGGCTCCTACTATCATCGATAGTGATGCGGTCCAGGGTGAAACTTGTCTCCCCGGACAGATCTCTGTCCTTGGCGGCTTTGCACTGCGGGCTAATTTGCTTGGCCATCTGGAGCAGATCGAAAGCTACGCCCCTGGTCGTCAGGTCAGGTTTGGAAGTTTAAACTACACGGCTGACATCCGCGAGGACTTGATCTTCGACGGAGTCGAGCCACTGCCGAGCGCGCCGCACTGTCACGACGGGCATGATCTAGCTCTGCCGCTGAACTGTGCCCTGGAGGCCGCACCCGCATCGGCTTCGACCCTTAATTCGGAGCCAACTGCGCTGATCGAGGATGGGTGGTTGGACGCCCCCTCGGGGGCTGCGATCCCAACGGCGATCGAGCCAAACACCAGCCCCGCACTCCGCAGACTCGTGACTCCGAGGAGTCGGACTCCTCTCCAGACTCCAAACCCTCCGCGCACCTGCTGATCGAATCCGATTGGGCGCCGATCATGGAGTTTAATGCCGTGGACAGCTTTCAGCACTTGCCTTTCGGGGATATTCTGAAGACACTAAAGTCTCTCTCTTTATCAGGAGAACCCTGGCCGGACTACGGTCAGCAAGGTTGGGATACGGACGATGAAGAAATTCAAAGCCCATCCACCACCCACTTTGTAGCCACTGTCAACGATTTAACCGACATGCTCGACTTCGACTCTGAAGACATCGACGGTATGGACGCCGATGAAGGAGACGATGAAGAACCAGCGCCTATTGGGCCCTGGAAAGCCACCTCGTCATATGACGTATGCATGGTGGACGCACCAAAAGATGACGACGAGGAGCGGAAGGACGCACCGAAGGCTTGTTCCCTCGAGAAGCAGTCAAAGCGGCGACGCAAGCGCCGCCCCAAATCCTGCCTCGACAGAAATAACGATCACACAGACCCGGCGCTGGAGCAGGGCGAACCGCTGTCGGACAACGACAATCCAGATAATCAAACCGAACAAACAAATTTTATCAAGGATAATGGTCCGGACGACATAACGCCGGACAGGCACCCGGAGCAGCAGAATGCCCGTAAAAGGCTTGTTGCCGCCGCGAGGAGTCTTAAAAAGCAGAAGCAAAGGCTCAAGGCTGCACAAGACACACTCCAAATCAGATGTAGTAAAATACTCAATACAGCAGCGAGGTACGGCGACAATCGCCCCTCCAAGAGCTACCCAAAGCGGAAGCTGCTACCTGAATTCGATGAGGAGGCCTCAGACCCCCCACAACCAAATATCAAAGCAGCCACCTGGCCGGATAGACGACCCCTCTACCAATATAGAGCGGCATACAATGCCACTCACAATACAACACGCGACCCATGCAAGGGCTCGCACCCAAAGGACGGTGAAACAAGATCCATCTATGGACCACGCAAGCGCGCCCCAGCATACAATGCAACACAACAAACATCCGAACAACGCGGTACACCCAGCTACAGGGGTGCCGCACACCCCCTATGTTTCACTGATGAGGTGCTGGACCATGAATTTCTAGAGGGATTCAAACCCGTAAACATAGAGACATACGATGGAACAACAGACCCCGGGGTCTGGATTGAGGACTACATCCTTCATATCCATATGGCTCGAGGAGATGATCTCCACACCATCAAGTACTTACCCCTCAAGCTCAAAGGGCCAGCTCGTCACTGGCTTAAAGGCCTCCCCGAAAGCTCCATCGAAAGTTGGGAAGACTCGAAGACGCCTTTCGGGAAAATTTTCAAGGGAATTATGTCCGACCTCCGGATGCGGACGATTTGAGTCATATAACTCAACAGCCCGGAGAGTCAGCTCGAAAGCTTTGGAACAGGTTTCTTACTAAAAAGAACCAGATTGTCGACTGTCCGGACGCCGAAGCCTTGGCAGCTTTTAAGCATAGCGTCCGTGACGAATGGCTCGCCAGACACCTCGGCCTAAATAAGCCAAGAACGATGTCCGCATTAACAAGCCTCATGACCCGCTTCTGCGCTGGTGAGGACAGCTGGCTAGCCAGATGCAGCACCAGTGACCCCAGTACATCTAAAGTTAGAGATGGAAACGGGAAATCACGGTGCAACAGCAATAACAAACGCCGGAATAAAGAAGACATCACGAAGGGCACGGCAGTAAACGCCGGATTCAAAAGCTCTCGGCCAGGTCAAAAGCCGCCCCCTAAAGGCACCAGGGATGAACTGTCCAGCCTCAACAAAATTCTGGACCAAGTATGTCAGATCCATAGTACCCCTGGTAAACTTGCTAATCATACCCACAGAGAATGTTGGGTCTTCAAGCAGTCCGGCAAGCTCAACGCCGTACACAAGGGGGAGGATACATCAAGTGAAGACGAGGATGAGCCTCCCAAGCAAGACACTGGGGAACAAAAGAAATTTCCACCAGAAGTCAAAATAGTAAATGTGTTACACGTGATCAAGGGAAAAAACAATGCGGCACTCCCAGGAAAATATACCCAAGTGCCTGTCACCGCGAAGTCCTGCCACTGGTCGTCTCAACCGATCACTTTCGACCATCGCGATTACTCAGCAAGTATCCGACGCGCAGGATGGGCTGCCCTGGTATTAGACCCAGTAATTGGCGGATATCACTTCACACGAGTCTTGATGGACGGTGGCAGCAATCTAAACCTAATATATCAGGATACAATCCGCGGGATGGGGTTAGACCCAACAAAAATTCGCCATAGCAATACTACCTTTAAAGGAGTAACGCCAGGCCCAGGGGCTCGTTGTACGGGCTCCCTCCTACTACAAGTTATATTCGGCTCCCCCGATAACTTCCGTCGCGAGCATTTAACCTTCCACATCGCTCCGTTCCAAAGTGGCTATCAAGCACTGCTCGGACGCGAAGCTTTCGCTCGCTTTAATGCAATACCACACTACGCCTCCCTCACACTCAAGATGCCCGGTCCACGTGGCATCATTTCAGTGAACGGAAATATCAAGCGATCTCTGCGCGCCGAAGAGAGTGCGGCTGCCTTGGCAGCCGCACACTAAAGGCGCCCGGACCAGCGAAAGCATCCAATAGGTCGTCAAGACCTCAGACACAACTAATCAAGTCCGGCGCCGCTATTTATACCGAATAAATGGTCACACCCCTATTTGTCAATACAAGGGGCTCAACGCGCGCAGACAAGTGGCAATTTCTTCTCATCTTGAATTATACATGGTTTCTTTAAAAACTATCTTTTTGCACGACAACTTTTTCACCTAAATTCCTCTCTTTTACAGACGATCATCATGCTACACCCGTCCAGGATACGGCACAACGGAGACACAGGCGCAGACGTGCAGCAGGGACCCGCTCCAAGGATTCTTTTTAGATTAAGACCCTGCGTAAACCTTTTTTACTGTCTCTTGTTGATACATATCCACCGTTGAGAAGGATGCTGACGTCTTGGCATGTGGCCACGCCAGAACAATGCACGTACCTGGACACAAGGGGCTTCTTACAAAGGCCATTATTTAGGCCCGGTTTATACCACAAAGACCGAATACCTTAGGGAGTGTTCGGCGTCGCGAGTTTGGCCCTATATGCATCAGCTCCGAATCATTGTCTTTGGTCAAATGTTGGGTTTGCCCGGCTCCTGTGTTTTGGTACCTTACGTTCCGCTTTACCGGCTAAGGTAGCACCAGGAGAACTACTGCGATTGTGCCCTGGTTCATCCGGACGAGCACCTCAGTAGAGAAAGCCGAAAACTGACTGTCATGATATAGCGTGAGACTGGTCAACCACTCGATGACCTGTTGGAATGTTAGAATTCCTCCGCCTTAACGAAGGGCCGTTTTCGGCCAGGCATGTACGCACCCCGGGATCGGGAGAGTGCGGAGCCACCAGGGGCTATCTAGTAGCCCCACTGTCAAACTCCTATGGCTAAGTGAAAGTGCTAAAGCATTATAGTCCGGTTGCCTCGCTCGCTCCGCTATCACCTCCTTAATAGGACCAAGACGTTGGGTTAAGTGTGAACGTGTGTTTTTTGCGAGCACCTCCGCATTATATGCGTGGGGGTTGAAGCCGACGGCTGCAATCTTTCAGGTTATACACATGTATACATAAACGGCCGCCCAGGAGGCATCATATTACTTTCAGGCAAAAGTATAAAAATAGCCTTATAAAAATTTATAAAAGCATTTCGCTTACAATGAGATTACATATCACTCAAACATAATATTTTTTGAGCACTGGGTCTCTATCAAACAAGCACCCTCAAGAACTTCTTCAAAGTAGTGCTCAGCAGCCATTCGACCTATGGCCGAATCCCGCGCTGCAACAGTGGTAGCATCCATCTCCGCCCAGTATGCTTTAACACGGGCAAAGGCCATCCGTGAGCCCTCTATGCACGCCGACCTCTTCATCGCATTAATGCGCGGCACCATGTCAAGGAACTGCTGCACCAAGCTGAAATAGCTGTTCGGTTTTGGCCTTTCCGGCCATAGCTGATCCACAACAGACCTCATGGCAAGTCCGGACAACCTATTTAGTTCGGCCCATTCGGCTAATTGGTTAGTCAATGAAAGCGGATGCTCGGTAGAATGGAATTGTGTCCAAAACAGCTGGTCCACTTCACAGTCCGTCTGACCCTAGAAGTACTTGGCCGCATCGGCAGCGCTCGCCGCCAAATCCATATACACATCCTCCGAACTCCACAGCCGATCCAGAGAGGCATACCGTGGATCTCCGAACTTCCTCTGCAACATAAAGGATTTCCCAGCTACAATATCCCCGGCTTCCCATAGCTCCTCCACCTTCGCCCTCATAGTAGAGCGGATGTCTTTTCTCGTCACAGCAGCCTTCTCAAGGTTCGATGCCTTTGCTAGGTTTTCCTTTTCAAGAACCCGGCAACGGTCGGTGGTGCCTTTTAATTTTATGGCCATCTTGTCCATCTTATCTCGGCTCTCGCCATGCGCGGCCTTCTCGGCTTTCAACTCTTCGGCCGACATCAAAGCAGCCGCATTACCACACCTCGCTTGTTCCTTGGCTCGGGCAAGTTCTGCCCGCACGGCTTCAACAGTGGCAGCTCCATCTGCAGTCACAACATATTAAAGACACTGGCATCATGCTACTCTTACTATGTGGCGTTCACCAGATATTGACACTTACCCTGTGCCTCGTCAAGTCTTTTGTTAACAAGCTCGATGTCGGCGTCTGCCGCATCCAACTGCCGTTTTAAATGGGCAAACTCGCTAGTCCAGCTAGCCACCGGAGCTTCCATCACCTGCGCATAGAGGCAGTATGGTCATTACATGGAAATATGATCCTCTGTTCGTCGTCATTTCCGACGACAACCAGAGTCTCAGGGGCTACTATCTACACAGGGCACACCTAGCATGTGCAGGACTATCATACATTATTCTACGTACCTCAAAGCCTGTTAGTAGACTCATAAAAGCTTTATGCAATCTGCTTTCGGCAGACGAGATTCTCTCCATCACCGTATTCATCAGCATTCGGTGTTCATCTGAGATGGCCGCTTGCCCCACCAGCTCCCTCAGAATATCCGATCGCACACCAGACGGTGCCGGACTCTTTTGTCTGCTCTCTTCGGGAGACGGACACTGGGAGCTTCGGGGGTCAATGGGATTATCTTCTGGCCTCACTGGACTCGGAGAGGCCCTCCGCGACGACACTTCGGGGTCGCCCGCTTCCGGAGCGGAGGAGTCCAGAGGAGGCATTTCGCTCTCCATCATGTCTGGAAGAAGATCCCCCGAAGACGAGCTCATTTGAGAGGGGCTAAGGCCTTGACTGCAAAGATATATGCGGTTGTTATTTTCTCAGAAGAAAAAGATGGCATGCCTGTACTATTAAAGTATTTCGGGTCACTTACGACTCGCTGGAGAATTGACGCCCCCGCGAACTTTGTGCGGCAAAAGCACCCCCCAAGGTAGGACCCTCTGTGGGAGACTTCTTCTCCCGTTTGGAAGCTTCGGCTTTCGAATCCCCGGGCGCAGTCCTTTTCCTCCTCCAGTCGTCTTCCTTCATGGAGACGCTCGCTCCCTCGGTTAGAATGGGCTGCATTGGGGGCCCGCGTCCGCCCGTATTATCCTCCCCAGTATCTTCCTTCAAGGGCTCCGGGCAAGGTGCGACCTGGAGCATCTTTTCCAATACCGGATTGTCCAAACCCTCAGGGAGGGGGGCCGAACACCGAATCAACTTCGCCTTTGTTAGCCAGTCCTGGTCAAAAAGCAAACTCTCAGAAATAACTTCGTAACAAATGAGAGATAGTATGTTCGGCCGGAAGATTCCTTACCTGTTCGGCGGTGCGGTTACTGCTCAGGCCCACGTCCTAGGCGATTTCCAGACACTCTACCTGAGGTCCGAAGAATGACTTGTACATCTCCTTGTGCGTCAGGCCGAGGAAATTTTGAATGACACGCCGTCCCTCGGGATTGAACTCCCACAAGCGAAGGGGCCGGCGTTTGCAAGGCTGGACTTGACGAACCAGCATAACTTGTATTACCGCAACCAAACTAAAATCTCCATTAAAGAGATCTCGAATGCGGCTTTGTAGTATAGGCACGTCCTTGGCTGGACCCTAGCTCAGCCTCTGCTGATCCATGACATCAGTTGTGGTGGAGGGCCCGAGCGGAAAACAGGGGCGACCGCCCACTTGGCACTTCTAGGAGCCGTGATGTAGAACCACTCCTGTTGCCACAATTCAGACACCTCTGGAATGGAACCTTTGGGCCATGGAGCTCCCGTCATCTTGCATATTGAGGCACCTCCACACGCTGCATGTTGCCCCTTGATCATCTTCGGCTTTACTTCAAAGGTCTTGAGCCATAGGCCGAAGTGAGGGGTAACCCGGAGGAAGGCCTAACACACGACAATAAATGTCGTGATATGAAGAAAGGAGTCCGGAGCTAGATCATGGAAATCTAGCCCGTAATAAAACATCAAACCCCTGACGAAAGGATCCAGAGCAAGGCCTAGACCTCGGAGGAAGTGGGAGACGAACACGACGTTCTCGTTGGGTTCGGGGAGGGGACGGCCTGCCCTCGGGCAGGCAGCCGATGCAAAACCTCGGCGGTCAGATATCTGGCCTCCCTCAACTTTTTGATGTCTTCTTCCGTGACGGAGGAAGGCACCCATCGGCCTTGAAGGCTAGATCCGGACATGATTGAAGGTTCGGAGCACCTGACCTGAACTTTGGGTGTTTGAGCTTGAGGTGGGGGAAGGATTCGATTGAGCACGGGAGGAAAAAAATAAAAGCCTTGTCCCTTTATAAAGAGGGTGAATATCAAGCATCCTCTCCGTGGCCGTTTGGACTTGCCTATAGTCTAGGAGTCCTAGAAGTGGTTGGGTTACCCACGCCCATATTGATGAGAATCCCGGAATAAGGGGACACGATCTCTGCTTTAACAAGACGTGGCAAGGAAATCGCCTCACATGACACGCTGAGGTGGGATAATAAAACGATTCGAATAAAGGCTTGGTCGTGGTGCGATGTCACACTATGGAATACGTCTGCAGATTAGATTTGTGTAAATATTATTCTCTCTATGGCAATATGTGGAAACTTATTTTGCAGAGCTGGACACTATCTTTGTGTTCAAAATCTTCTATGAAGTACTTGGAGGAGGAACCCGCCTTGCAATGCCGAAGACAATCTGCGCGCCGGACTCGTCGTCATTGAAGCCTGGTTCAGGGGCTACTGAGGGAGTCCTAGATTAGGTGGTGTCCGGATGGCCGGACTATACCTTCAACCGGACTCCTGGACTATGAAGATACAAGATTGAAGACTTCGTCCCGTGTCCGGAAGGGACTTTCCTTGGCGTGGAAGGCAAGCTTGGCGATACGGATATGTAGATCTCCTACCATTGTAACTGACTTGGTGTAACCCTAACCTTCTCCGGTGTCTATATAAACCAGAGGGTTTTAGTCCGTAGGACAACATACAGAACAACAATCATACCATAGGCTAGCTTCTAGGGTTTAGCCTCTCCGATCTAGTGGTAGATCTACTCTTGTACTACCCATATCATCAATATTAATCAAGCAGGACGTAGGGTTGTACCTCCATCAAGAGGGCCCGAACCTGGGTAAAACTTCGTGTCCCTTGCCTCCTGTTACCATCCGGCCTAGACGCAAAGTTAGGGACCCCCTACCCGAGATCCGCCTATTTTGACATCGACAGGGGGCTCGCCGATAGTCGGTTTTTTTAACTGCGGTCCCACTTGTAAGGCCAACTCCAACGCACGACCCCAAAGGGACCTTCGTTTTACACGAACTCCAACGATAATTTTGACTAGAAAAGCAAGACCAAAGAAAACAAGAACCACAAGAATACATTTTACTACTCCTGTAAGTTGGATTAGTGCCTTCTCGATGCATTCATTGTTGATCTGCGAAGGCTCGATCTTGCGTCCTTCTTTCTTCTTCGAGTGTAAAGAAGTAGACGTTGCTTCCTCGCATCTAGTATCATGTCTAGCCTCTATTCTAGTAGGAGTATGAGCAAGTGCACTAATCTCATCCGAGAGCAGAACCGAAGATTTGGTCGGGTTCTTCCTCCTTTTGCCGACACATGGGACATCCAGCATCTAGGTCGTGTCATGAAAGAAATAGAGTGGTAGTTGAAGCCACGAGATGTGCACCTTGGGTTAAACTGTAAATAGAATCTTACTACTCTTGAGTAACTCCAAAAGCGGCCACCAAAGATCTTTATTGGATTTGTTTTTCATCACCAGCACGTCGAGGTGAAAGATGTGCAGGTTCAGTGGGTCCTCTTGTGTTTTCACTGACATGTGGGGCCGCATGTGACTAACAGACGATGGGCTCCGTGCATCCGCTGGCTGGCTGTGAAGAGAGATAGAGGAGGGCTGAGCACAGACTGCAGGAAATTTGTTCTACGTACCTCGATATAGGCTCGATATAGTGGGGTGGCATGGGCCATAACTAGCATTCACGTCTAGCAGTACGGCACACACCACCCACACGAGTCCCATCCGACACCAATTTTCTTGGAGTCCGTGCTATAGCCATCTCTTCTCCCTCCTGTTTTCTCAGCCATCGTGTGGTGGGCGGGGTGGGGGTTTGTCGATAGTCGGTTTGCTCAACTGCGGTCCCACTTGTAAGTGAAAATGCAACACCGCACGCATTCCCGCTTGAGCGGCGTGCCGGACCAACCGTGTGGGGGTGCGACGCGAACACGGCAGGATTTTCCTTTTGAACTCGTAACTTGTAAAATTTGGTTCTGCTCCATGGCGCGACCGATAGGTAGAAAATAACGATTTTGCCTAGAGTAATGAGAAGTTTGGTTCTGGCGCCGTTCATGCATGGAGTACGTACGAAAATTATGAAGTTGATGCGAAAGGTAAGATAATTACTGTAATATCATATACTACTACATGGATTTGACGGAAAGATAAAAATACATACGGATCCATCAACGTTCAACGACATCCTCACGCCCTAGTGCGCCGGGTTACCAACCGACGTGTGAGGAGCAGCGGCGTTGGCGGCGAGCTCAACGTGCTTCTAAATAGTGCCGTCCAAGGTTGCCCTGCGCTCCAAGAAGGCCAGCGTCCTATCGTCCTCCTCTTGCATGTAGTGTCCTTGTGGACGATTTGCGCGTAGACGTGGGTGATTATGTCGATGGCGTCTTGCTGCGCCAGCCGCTGCGCGGCGAGCGCGACCTCGAGGTTGACATTCTCCGACGCGATGGCGGGTAGTTGCAGGGCCACCAGTGCGTTGAAGAGGTTGTTACCATAGTGGTTGTTGAGGGTGGCGGGCATCGCAAATCCTGGGCACATCGGCTGGAGGCTTACGTCAAAGTCGTCCGCAAGCTTCTTGACGATGGTGAACTTGTCGAGGAAACCGACGAGGACCTCGTCGAACAAGGAGACGAAGCTGTCGTCCAAGCGGCCCCTCGCCCTGGCGGTCTCAAGCAATACTACCTGGAGACGTTCCTCGGTGCCGGGCTGCAGGCCGGCGTCGTGGACCATCTGGCACAGCCGGCTGATGCTCGCGCTCATCGCCTCCATGGGTCTAGCGTAGCTTATAGTCAACTGATCTTGCGATTCGAGTGATCACTCAGCCCTTGGTTAGCGTGCGTAGGTTCGTAGGATTTCGTACTACTCCTCGGCCCTCTACTGCACCTGCCTTTGGCTATATGATAGGTGGGCCAGCCACCCCCTGGGGCCACATGTCATTCACCCAAAGGCAGTTGCCGTAAGTTAATGAAGCTGCGTCCCCCTCCGTGTCAGTGCAGTATAGTCATCTCACCGGACCTCTAGTTGGGGCCAAACAAGAGAAGTTTGATGTTTACTGGTTCATTGGTCCCCTTTGCATTTTGCGCCAAGTTTTGACCTTTGATTTAACTAATAAAATGTTAATGCATGTAAACATAAATGTTGTGTAAGTCACCTTACGAAAACCAAATAATCCCAAAATACTTAGGCACGTTGCATTAACTCCCTCCTTGTTTCTTATTTTGTGACATATCAACCAATGAAAGATGTGGGCCATGCATGCTTTCAATGACTTGAGACTACCAAACATGACATGCAGTGTTTAGTTCATTGCATGTAATCCTATTAGTACTCTAGTTAGGAGTAGCAAAAAAACATTAAGTTCTCTCGCCGATAGGAATAAAAACACCATGTATTTATTTACAGAGGGAGTAGTACATTTTTGGTGACATGCATTACTAGATATTGCTAGTCAAATACTAAAATCCAGATGGACATGGTAGTACTCCTAAATCCAGACGGTGGTGCTACTAGTACTAGTAGTAGTACTACCAATGTAGGAGTAGTAGTAGGAGTACTAGCACTGTACTATCCATTGGTCAAATTATTACGTGCTGCTCCTCACAGTGAAGTGACAAGACCCTGCGCCGAAGACGACATCTGAGTATAGGCGCCGTGTTTGGCATACCATAGTTAGCCTCACCGTCTGTAGTCACTATCATCATGGCTGTAGAGCTAGCCTGCTTACAACTAGCCCTGTTCGACATAATTTCCCGTGCGTAGATGGTCGTGCATTGCACGGAACACCAAGATTGGGGGTGGACGGCTCCGGCAGCGGCCATCGCGCCAGATTTTTCCACGGCCTTCTACTCCTAGATGTGGTGGGGAGGAGATGAGGCTGATTGTGAGAGACAAGGAGTTTTTTGTAAATAGGGAACAAGTGCGGGCATCTTTTTGCAAAAATGGAGAAGCTTGGTTTGTATGGGTCAGATCTAGATCCGACGGCTATTGGTGAAAGATGGGAGGCACAACATCATCACCAACTCAGGGCCTGTTTGATTCACAGGATTTTGAAAACACAGGAATAGGACACGGCAATATTACAAGTTCCAAACTGATATTACAAATGTTAGGAGTAATGTTGCACCTACGAAGAGGGAATTACTAGGAAGTTCACGTAAGAACTTTCGTTACTTTAGGTGGATGCAGCATTATTGTACAAAGTAAAATCCACCGCCCTGACAAGTCACTAATGGGCAAATAAGTTTTCGAGTCTCTGGCCACTTGATGTTTCAAAAACAAATTCAGCTTCTGCGGAGAAATGAGCTCCACCGTGTACCCACGCGGGTGTGGCTGGGCACGAAGCGTGAGTACGTGCACGGTGCACCTATTCTTTTCTTGTATATGTACCCCACCTACGTGGGGTTGTGTGCGAGAGATACAAACCTAGAGAGATATAGTGTGGCGGTTCTTGAGAGTTTTTTTTGTGGGGGGGGGGGTCAATCAAAAAAATTACATATGCAATGTGTGTGAAATAGAGTCCTGGATATAACATATATATATAGGGGGTGATCCACGAGAAGAGAGTGGAGTTATCATCGGCTTGAGGTGTCCATAGAATCGAAGAGAGGGATGATGTGTGTGCGTGTGCGTGCGCAATCGATAAAGAGTGCCATCGAATTTGTGTGTGCCCACGTCAAAGATATAGAGTGGTTGGCCTACTCGAACGTGAGATGGGACATGTGCAGTTTGTCTCTGTGGCATGGATACCTACCTGCAGCGCTCGACTATCAGTGTGTGGTGTGGGAAGAGGGAGGCCCAATTAACTACAGAGGTACAATGGCTGGTATATGTGTGGAGGAGGAGAGGGGCCTACCTCATGTATTAAGGAGATCGATCTGCCTCATGTATTAAGGGAGATCGATCGGCATCCATGCATATGTGCAGGAGATGAATAAGGTTGGGAGAGAGATAGAGCTAGAGTGTTGGAGGGGGTGGTAGTGGAGTTGCTTCTAACAAATGGTGGGATAGGCTTGCTAGACAAATGGAGGGCACACCCGCAATATCAATAAGAGAGGAGATGGCTGCTTGTTGTCTGTGCATGTGTGTGTGAGAGACGGGTCAAGAGGCATGCACGAATGATGAGGGGGGACAATGTGGCTGTGGTAATCAGACGTAACTACATAGGAAGATCAATCGCCCTTTGTAAGAGAAAGGAAATACATAACTTGTGAGGTACGTCGATCGATGGGGGGTAGTGAAAGTCGATCTAGGTATATGTTGGGAGATCGATCGGTATACATGCATGTGTGTGTTAGAAGCAAATGAGGCACGAGGAGAAGGATAGAGAGAGGGATGCATGTAGGAGGTGGTACGAGAGGCATACTATATCGAGGGGGAGGAGTGTGCGAGTACGAGAACGATGAAAAGAGTGGTGGGAGTGAGGCATGGACGGTGACAAGAGAAGAGGGGAAGCTTGTGTTTGTGCTAGGCACACCTAGCTAGAGAGGCATATCGATCGATGTGTGCCATAAAGAAGGAGCTGGGGGCCTACACACACCATGGGTGAACGACCTAAAGTGAAAAGACGAATTTGTGCGATGGAGCTAGAGAATGCTGAGGGAGGGTGAGAGGGATGCAGGCGTGTGCATGCATAAGAGAAAGTTAGCGCTAGCTACAAAGATAAGAGGGTTGTGTGGGTGTAAAAGACGAATAGAGATCATATATACTTCATTATAAAAAGCGAATTCGAATATTTGAAGAATTTATCATAGTGTTTCAAACCGACGGATGTGTGAATATATATAACGGTGATACACATGGTGTGGTTATGAACATGGTATACTACAGTTAATATATTTTATCTCTACTCTTATAAAAACGGAGTTGTTGACGATGGTGTGCCTGCCATCCTGCATTATAGGCCGTCTGATTTATATCTGGCGGATAGCAAGGAAACCATGATGGTTGATGTTCGCAAAAATAATGATTGTAGATTCTTATTGAAATAGAGAAACAAATTCAAATTTAGTTCGAATTGCAGCGGTAGTATAGACATTTGGAATGCACTAAAATGTTGGTATGAGTAGGTTACATGCATTATACAGCAAGCGAAAAAATTTAATCGGGCATAACATGGATTCATACTCCCTCCTTCCATCTATATAGGGCGTAATGAGATTTTTAAGACCGCCTTTGACTATTGACAAGATTAATAGTACATGACATGTACAATGTGAAAATTGTATCATTGGAAGAACCTTTCACAGACGAATTTAACGATGTGCTTTGTGTAAGTTGCATGTCATATATCATTGCTCTAATATTTGGTCAAAGTTAGCATCGAAAAACGCATTAGGCCATCTATAGATGGAAGGAGGGAGTAGGTTTGAATAGCATTTGTATAGTAAAATGGGGCAAGACTCTCTCTTTGTGTGGTGTGAATAGTTTTATTTTTTTCGTTTTCTTTTTGGTTGAGGGAAGTGAGAATTGATTTGGTACGTACAAGTACAATATTACTACACGATAGGCTTGTCCCTAAAATTCAACCCGCGTCTTGTTATATCCCAAAAATTCAGATATCATGCTCCCAAAACTGGCTCCTTCACAACCCGTGCCTTGCTATCCCGAAATTACAACGCGCGCGAAAACTCCCTCCAGCTGCCAAATCCCGACACACGAAATCCCCCTTCTAACCCTGAGCCGAAAGGGCCGCTAGTTCAAATCGGTGGGGGTACTTTTGTAACACACCCTACATTTTGGACAAGCGCGTTCCTAAGTCATGCTTCACCCCTCCCATCGCCCCCTTTTCGCCATTCTAAATCCCAGGCCACCATAACCTCTCCACTCCAGCCGCGAAACCCCACCCTCCTCCGTCCGCCACGTCACTGCTGCCCACCCGGAGCCTCTTCCCCGACGACGTCGTCCACCGTAATAGCTTGACGTTCCTCGTCCACCTCCCGGGATGAGGATCCGTCGTCCATCTCGACGTCCCGCCGGTTCAGCCGCCCCGTCCTCCACCTCCAAGGAGCTTCTCCGACGACCGCCTCGTCTATCGCGGCTGCTCCATCCCCACAGCGCCGCCTTAACCTGCTCCACCGGAACTGCAGCATCCTCACCGACTCCTCGGACGAAGCCGAGGCCTACTCGGCGCCACC
The DNA here is from genome assembly GCF_018294505.1 of Triticum aestivum. Taxonomy (NCBI): domain Eukaryota; kingdom Viridiplantae; phylum Streptophyta; class Magnoliopsida; order Poales; family Poaceae; genus Triticum; species Triticum aestivum. The sequence continues at coordinate 318,938,670 of NC_057794.1, read as the reverse complement.
AAAGAGGTTGTACACTCAATGCATCGCACCTTCTCCTTAACTCGACCTCCCGGCGCCGACGGTGCTCCATCCCGCACCCCCATGGAGCGGCTACCTTGAAGCCGGCGCCGCGGGTGACATCTCCACGGTGGCTCTCCCCCAATGCGAGGCCCCTTTGGCGGCGGCGTCCATACCAGTCGGATCTGCTACTGCTGCTCCGGCTCTCGCTCGATCGCTCGCTCGCCCAGCTGCTGCTGCTGCTGCTCTCCCCCTCGCTCGTGCTGCTGCTCTGCTCCGATTAAGCTACACTTCAGTCAACTGAATCGACTTTTGGATCAGTAGATTTTCAGGGGTTGGGGGGGCTCGCCGGAGTTAAGGAAGAACCACCCGCAGCGGGGACGGGGGCTCGCCGTAGAGGTACCCCACTATTTATCTTAGGGTTTAGGGTGGGGGCGGGGGGCTAGAGGGCTGGCCAGTGGTGGCTGGCGGCTCAGGGGGGTGCAGGTTGAAGATGAACTACAAGACCTCCCTAAACTACATGTCAAGTGCCTCTCTACTACCATTGCGTTCAGTTTCGACAGTAGCATTCAGATTCCACAGTAAATTTCAGTTTCGACAGTTAAGTTCAGAGTCAACAGTTTTTACCTCATCTGTTGTAGTCAGGTGGTTTTTGGTGATGTTAATTTTACATCCATTTTACATCATCTATGGGAGATGCTATTAGAATCCCACTTGAGATTGACGATGTATGTCTTGTGCTGCTTCAGCCTTGATGTCTTACGGCTCACCGGAGCTGCTCCAACGATAGAACGATCAATCACAACAGAGCAGTGCCCTGGACACCGTCTACAAATTCCTTAGATCTTCCTCCACACCTCCGACAGCCACCTCTGCCTCAACTACTTCAACGACCAACCCAATGATGCTGAGGTCGACACCGCTACGGCAAAGAGGTTGTACACTTGTTGCATCACTTATTACTATACATTCACGTCGATCCATTAGGGCTATTTTGGTTCAACGAAAAAACACCAATCCACTGGTTGTTACCATCACTCTAAATTTCTGCATGCTCTCCTTACATAAGCTCACCATATTTTTTTCGTATGCATGTCAGATATTGTACATAGTCATGCTGAACATGTAGAGAAAAAGAGAAGAGTTTTGTACGGCAATACAATGTCATGCAGACATCGCTCCATGGTGGGTTGAATGGCCAACCCTCCCCACCCCTCTCCAGATTGTAATCCGGATGAAGATATCTGTTCTGAGGTGGATTCGGACGCCGCTGACCACTCCTGTTTACCCCCCAAGGTGGTTGCTCTACCTTGGCATGATGATGTTAGTCATATCATGCATATGTTGCCTTGTAGTGCCTACTTTTGACATCATTTATGTCATCTACTTAGTTTAGACATGTTCTGTAATGCCACCTGTTTAGTTTCTATATCATATATGGGAATTATGCAGTCTCATGTCTTTTAGCCAACCATAATATATGTGAAATGTGCAATGCCATCCTGTTTAACCAAGCATCATATATTTGAATGATATCTTGCCCATCCTTTTCTTCATTACATTTCCATTTGTCGACAATGTTTGTACATTAAACTACTCTTCCTGTGAATCAGCCATTTGGGTGGGAGATGGAAAAATCTGGAGTGAAAACAAGGTCTTCAGAGCAGACAGTGGTACCTGTCGAAGCAGATCTCTTGTTGGGTCCCGATAGCTCCTCAGAGATGATTCAGAGACAGATGACCAGTCCTATTCCCCCACTGAGGTGTATGCTCTAACTTGGCACGGTTATACTGCTCATATCATGCATACGGTGTCTTGCATTGCATAGTTTAGACATCATATACACAATATTCAACACCACGTTCTTAGTTCAGACATCATATCGAATGCCCTATGTTTAGCATATAAATCACATATGTGAATTAAATGATGCAATCCTGATTACTTAGATAACATATAGGTGAATTATGTCATGCGATCCTGTTTAGTTATTCATCATATCTTTGAATTATGTTATGCTATGTTATCCAGTTTAGATAGACATCATATATGTGAAATTATGTCATGCTATCCGTTTTAGTTAAACAATATACATGTCAACTATTTCATGCCCTCTTTTTTCCACACTATCTATTGCATCTGTCTCTCATACAATGTCTGTACATTCAACTATGTTTCCTGTTTATCAGCCATTTGAATTGGAGCGGGTGATGCCAGTATCTAGCAGACTAAAAACACGGTCTTCAAGTAAAATAGTGCTACCTCTTGGTGGAGATAGTACCCTGGTTGTACATGCACAAGAACCAGCCCTACCACACATAACCCAAACTCTCGCAGATTGTACCCCTACTACGATGGACAGAGAACCAGCTTCACCCAATCTAACCCCAACACCAGTCGATAGTAACCCAGTTCCTATTGACACAGTACCATCTCCACCACAGAGCTCCCAAACAAGAGCAGTTAGTAAGGCAGCTCCAGTGCCCAAAGGGCCAGTACTATCACGGCGAACCCCAACTCCACCAGTTAGTACGCCTATTCCTGTGGAGGAAGCACAACCAGCTAGTCATAGTTTAGCATCTATCGCATTTGATGTTGTTAAATCGTATGTGCGTATCTTCCCATCTTGGAAATATTATACTAAAGATGAAGGAAAATGCCACTTGCAAGTGTTTGTCCAGGAGTTATGTGTAAGTAATGTTATTCATGGCAATTACTTTGCTTCGTCCCATACATCCTACCTCCATGATGGTTATAATACAGCAAATTTTCCCATTTTTCTCTATAGAGAAGGACCGATTTGGAAACTCAGGATAAGGTAACCTGTGCTAATACCTCTGCTATCTTCAAGAATGCTTGGTGGCAGTATCAGAATTACTTGAAGAAAACATACTTCACTGGCAAAGAAACTCATCAAATTCCCTTACGTTCTCCTGAGACACATTTACTGGATGATGACTGGGAATGCCTTGTTCTGTAGTGGTTCCGAACCAAGAATGTGGTAAGGTCTATGAGCTCATTTTCTATTTTTAAGTATTATATTCTTGCGTCTTAATGTACTCTGTTCATGTAGAACAAATGCCTAAACCTGAAGAACAACTGTTCTAATTTAAGATTCCATTGCTACCATAGGACATAGATATATGTTTGTTTGATGCTTTTATTATCTACTAGTACTTGGCAATAGAAGACTTGGTAGTTTAATCCTGTCCACCTTACTAATGAATTGGTTCACCGAAATGAGTTTTATATACTAGTACATGCTAAACTTGTTATGTGTCTGCTTGTTTCTTCTTTTAGAATGCTGACAGAATATTGGGGAATAGTGCCTTATTAAGCAACGGTAAAGGAAGTAATGCAGATAAGGTTCAGGATAGTAACACATCCTGTCTTGGTTTAGCGTTGGAGTTACTGGCCACTACTGGTTGCACAAGCTATTCAAACTCACTGTCTGAATCAGTTCGGTTTCTTGAGTCTCAACTACAAGATGAAAGACATCGATCAGTTGTGCTACGACAACAAGCGGAAGGACTGCGGAAGTCCCTGGAGCATTCAGATGCATACTTTCTGGTGCAACAGCAAGCGTTGGAGGATTTTAGCGCCAAACAGGACAAAGCTAATTAGCTTGCTAAGCTTATTGCCAGCATGGTGGATACCCAGGATAACGTTTCTTGAGCTCTTCTGAAGTTGTTTCAGTTATGCTCTTGTTTTGCTGCCGCGTTTATTTGCACTGGTGGCCAATTTTGATGGCCAGTGTATATGATATGCTGCTTTGTTCCCTATATTTGCACTGGTGGCAAACTTTGATGCCAAGTGGATGTAATATGTGTAATAGCCGTGATAGCCTAGCATTAGTTGCTTGCTTATTTATTTCCTTGTTGTCTTGTTTATTTGTTTGCTTGTAGTCATTGTAGTTCTTTTTCCGCGGTTAACTAGTGGCTGCAATAACCTATTTTTTTAAACTAGGCCACAATAACCATGGGCTAATATTTGCTGCAGTGACACTAGGCCTCCTACGGGCTGTAGAAACAGTGGGCCTTCTACGGGCCGTAGAAACAGTAGGCCTTCTACGGGTCATAAAAACAATGGGCCTTCTACGGGCCTTATCATCAATGGGCCTTATACGGGCCGTATGATCGATTGGCCAAACATGGGCCAATAATAGGCCGCATTATGGTCGTAAACGGGCTAGAGTTGGAATCGTCCGTTCATGGGCCCACCGTAACGGGCCATCGTTAATAGGCCGTATTTGATGACGCTATTAAAATGGCCCGACGTATTAACAGACCACAAACAGGCCGATTGTAACCACGGGCTGAATTTGGCCCACAAGAAGAAAATGACAGTAACGGGCCGTAAGTAAACGAATGCTGGAAATGAGCCCAAGAATAAATGGGCTCTGAGAAGGCCGAAAGATAACATGGGCTTGAAATGGCCCAACGGAATAATGGGCCATTAATGGGTATACAGTGATACACTATTCATTACGGGCCAGTTTCACCATGGGTCGTTAATGGGTGTAAAGTGATACACTGTTCATTACGGGCCAGTTTCACCACGGGTCGTTAATAGGCCAAGAGTTACATAGGGCCTCACATGGGCTGAAAGACGTCATGGGCCAGAAGTGAAAACGGGCTGGAATTAGATTGGATAGCCAAGATGATGCTACTGGGCCTAATCCGGATAGGGCGTAACGGGCCTTGGGTTAGCGGGCTGTAAATGGGCTATATGCGGAGAAGGCCGAAAGATAATTTTGGTAATGTTATGGAAATGGGCCTCTGTTGGGCCGTGCCATGTGTTGACGTATCATAGGCGCCTATCTGACCCACTGACGAGCTGACACGTGCTTCGTCCGGCCAATAAGAATTTTACACGTGGAAATTTCCCATTGGTCGGGCGGTTAATGGGTTACCGGATCCAAAACTCGACCCGATAGCTTAACGGCGTTCCGTTATGGTGGATGCCACGTGTCGGTCACCCTTGACGAAAGCACTTCTATGACGCGTGATTTATCGTCATGGAAGTGGACACTTCCGTGATGATAATTTTGGTAATGTTATGGAACACTTCTACAACAGCACAGGTATGACTATCTTGATTCTGTCATAAATTTGTCATGGATGTACATGCATGACAAAAAATGCGACCTACTGTGACAAACACATATCATCACGGAAGTGTATTTTTTTTGTAGTGGCGGTACTAGAGAGGCTAGCAATGGTGGAAGGGTGTGAGTGCGTATAATCCATGGACTCAACATTAGTCATAAAGAACTCACATACTTATTGCAAAAATCTATTAGTTATCGAAACAAAGGACTACGCGCATGCTCCTAGGGGGATAGATTGGTAGGAAAAGACCATCGCTCGTCCCCGACCGCCACACATAAGGAAGACAATCAATAAATACATCATGCTCCGACTTCTTAACATAACGGTTCACCATACGTGCATGCTACGGGAATCACAAACTTCAACATAAGAATTTCTCAAATTCACAACTACTCAACTAGCATGACTCTAATATCACCATCTCCATATCTCAAAACAATTATCAAGTATCAAACTTCTCTTAGTATTCAATGCACTCTATATGAAAGTTTTTATTTTATCCCTCTTAGATGCCCATCATATTAGGACTAGTTTCATAACCAAAGAAAACTACCATGTTGTTCTAAAGACTCTCAAAATAATATAAGTGAAGCACGAGAGTTCATCTATTTCTTCAAAATAAAACCACCACCGTGCTCTAAAAAGATATAAGTGAAGCACTAGAGCAAATGACAAACTACTCTGAAAGATATAAGTGAAGACCAATGAGTAGTCGAATAATTATGCAACTATGTGAAGACTCTCTAACATTAAAGAATTTAGATCTTGGTATTTTATTCAAACAGCAAGCAAAACTAAATAAAATAAAATGACGCTCCAAGCAAAACACATATCATGTGGTGAATAAAAATATAGCTCCAAGTAAAGTTACCGATGGAAGTAGACGAAAGAGGGGATGCCTTCCGGGGCATCCCCAAGCTTCGGCTTTTAGGTGTACTTAGATTATCTTGGGGTGCCATGGGCATCCCCATTCTTAGTCTCTTGCCACTCCTTGTTCCACAATCCATCAAATCCTTTACCCAAAACTTGAAAACTTCACAACACAAAACTTAAAGTAGAAAATCTCGTGAGCTCCGTTAGCGAAAGAAAACAAAACACCACTTCAAGGTACTGTAATGAACTAATTATTTATTTATATTGCTGTTAAACCTACTGTATTCCTACTTCTCATGCTTCATAAACTATTTAACTAGCCATAGATTCATCAAAATAATCAAACAACACACGAAAAACAAAATTTGTCAAAAATAGAACAGTCTGTAGTAATCTGTAGCTAACACATGTTCTGGAACCCCAAAAATTCTAAAATAAATTGCTGGATCAAATAAAAATGCAAACATAATTAACTAAATAGCACTTTCCATATAAAAATGTCAGCAATTCTCGTGAGCGCCAAAGTTTCTATTTTTTACAACAAGATCAAAAAGACTTTCCCCAAGTCTTCCCAACGGTTCTCCTTGGCACAAACACTAATTAAAAGCATAAAACCACATATAAACAGAGGATATATGAATAATTTATTACTAAACAGGAACAAAAAGCAAGGATCAAAAATAAAATTGGGTTGCCTCCCAACAAGCATTATCGTTTAACGCCCCTAGCTAGGAATGATGATTTCAATGATGCTCACATAAAAGATAAGAATTGAAATATAAAGAGAGCATCATGAATAATATGACTAGCACATTTAAGTCTAACCCACTTCCTATGCATAGGGATTTTTTGAGCAAATGACTTGTGGGAACAAGAATCAACTAGCATAGGAAGGTAAAACAAGCATAACTTCAAAACTTTAAGCACATAGAAAGGAAACTTGATATTATTGCAATTCCTACAAGCATATATTCCTCCCTCGTAATAATTTTCAGTAGAATCATGAATGAATTCAACAATATAACTATCACATAAAGCATTCTTTTCATGATGCATAAGCATAGAATTTTTATTACTCTCCACATAAGCAAATTTCTTCTCAGGAATAGTAGTGGGAGCAAACTCAACAAAATAACTATCATGTGCGGCATTATCCAATTGAAAACTAAAATCGTGATGACAAGTTTCATGGATATCATTATTCTTTATAGCATACAAGTAATCACAATAATCATCATAGATAGCAACTTTGTTCTCATAATCAATTGGAACCTCTTCCGAAATGGTGGATTCATCACAAAATAAAGTCATGACCTCTCCAAATCCACTTTCATCAATATAATAATAATAAATAGGAGGCATGCTTTCATCATAATAAATTTGCTCATCAAAACTTGGGGGACAAAAATGTCATCTTCATCAAACATAGCTTCCCCAAGCTTGTGGCTTTGCATATAATTAGCATCATGCATATTCAATGAATTCATACTAACAACATTGCAATCATGCTCGTCATTCAAATATTTAGTGCCAAACATTCTAATGCATTCTTCTTCTAGAAATTGAGCACAATTATCGGAATCCTTATTTTCATGATAGATATTAAAAAGATGAAGCATATGAGGCATCCTTAATTCCATATTGTTTTTGTAGTTTTCTTTTATAGACTAAACTAGTGATAAAACAAGAAACAAAAAAATTCGATTGCAAGATCTAAAGAAATACCTTCACGCGCTAACCTCCCCGGCAACGGCGCCAGAAAAGAGCTTGATGTCTACTACACGACCTTCTTCTTGTAGATGTTGTTGGGCCTCCAAGTGCAGAGGTTTGTAGGACAATAGCAAATTTCCCTCAAGTGGATGACCTAAGGTTTATCAATCCGTAGGAGGCATAGGATGAAGATGCTCTCTCTCAAACAACCCTGCAACCAAATAACAAAGAGTCTCTTGTGTCCCCAACACACCCAATACAATGGTAAATTGTATAGGTGCACTAGTTCGGCAAAGAGATGGTGATACAAGTGGTATATGGATAGTAGATAATGGTTTTTGTAATCTGAAAATATTAAAACAGCAAGGTATCTAATGATAAAAGTGAGCACAAACGGTATGGCAATGCGTTGAAACAAGGCCTAGGGTTCATAATTTCACTAGTACAAGTTCTCTCAATAGTAATAACATAACTGGATCATATAACTATCCCTCAACATGCAACAAAAAGTAACTCCAAAGTCACTAATAGCGGAGAACAAACGAAGAGATTGTGGTAGGGTACAAAACCACCTCAAAGTTATTCTTTCCAATCAATCCGTTGGGCTATTCCTATAAGTGTCACAAACAGCCCTAGAGTTCGTACTAGAATAACACCTTAAGACACAAATCAACCAAAACCCTAATGTCACCTAGATACTCCAATGTCACCTCAAGTATCCGTGGGTATGATTATACGATATGCATCACACAATCTCAGATTCATCTATTCCACCAACACATAGAACCTCAAAGAGTGCCCCAAAGATTCTACCGGAGAGTCAAGACGAAAACGTGTGCCAACTTCTATGCATAGGTTCATGGGCGGAACCCGCAAGTTGATCACCAAAACATACATCAAGTGGATCAATAGAAAACCCCATTGTCACCACGGGTATCCCACGGAAGACATACATCAAGTGTTCTCAAATCCTTAAAGGCTCAATCCGATAAGATAACTTCAAAGGGAAAACTCAATCCATTACAAGAGAATAGAGGGGGAGAAACATCATAAGATCCAACTATAATAGCAAAGCTCGTGATACATCAAGATCGTACCACCTCAAGAACACGAGAGAGAGAGGGAGAGAGAGAGAGATCAAAAACAGAGCTACTCGTACATACCCTCAGCCCCGAGGGGGAACTACTCCCTCCTCGTCATGGAGAGCACTGGGATGATGAAGATGGCCACCGGAGAGGGATTCCCCCTCCGGCAGGGTGCCGGAACGGGTCTAGATTCGTTTTCGGTGGCTACGGAGGCTTCTGGCGGCGGAACTCCCGATCTATTCTGCTCCCCGAAGTTTTTAGGGTATATGGGTATATATGGGAGGAAGAAGTATGTTAGGGGAGACACGAGGGGCCCACGAGGGTGGAGGGCGCGCCCCCTGCCTCGTGCCTTCCTCGTTGCTTCCCTTACATACAACCCAAGTCTTCTGGATTGCTTCCGTTCCAAAAATAAGTTTCGTGAAGTTTCAGGTCAATTGGACTCCGTTTGATTTTCCTTTTCTACGATACTGTAAAACAAGGAAAAAACAGAAACTGGCACTGGGCTCTAGGTTAATAGGTTAGTCCCAAAAATCATATAAAATAGCATATAATTGCATATAAAACATCCAAGGTTGATAATATAATAGCATGGAATAATAAAAAATTATAGATACATTGGAGACGTATCAGCACCCTGCGCGATGGCCGTCTTCCCCAAACACCCTCATGTAGAGGGTCGCGGCGTCGTGGTACTTGAAGTGGAGGGTGCACCTCATGCCCAGGCCGCGTGCACGGGGAAACGCCTGCTAGCCGTGGGCCAGGGACACGTTCCCGGTGGTAGAAACTGAGACCCCGACCCATGAAGCCTTCCTGCAGCATCCCTCAGCCTGCAGCCAGAGGCCGTTAAGGCCCGCGGTCGGCAGCTCGCCCGCGAAGAAGCTAGGGAGCGGGAGCCAGGTGCCGGTTGGCCTCTTTGACCATACGACGAACTCTGGAAGCACCTCGGCCGAGTGGAAGCACGGCCGAGGAGGCCGGGCAACCATGGCACCCCTCCCCTCATCGCAGGGGCTGTCTCACCCTTGGTGGCTCCCACCTCGACAATAAACGCTGCCCTGGCCGACCAAGGCGCGCTCGCGCCCCTAAGGAGTCCCGAGATGAGGCGGCCCTGCCCTCTATTGGGAGGTGGCAAGCCGGGTCCCTCCTTGGAGGCCTTCCCCTTCTCGGTGGCGGAGAACTTCCTCATTGGCGTCATGAGGACTACAATGAGGCGGCAAGGCAGAGAGGAGGAAGAAGAAGCATGCGGCGAGAAGATGGAGTTGAGCAAAGGGGGCTCCGCCCGTCCCTTCATTTATAGCCAAGGTAGGCCAACCGCCGGTCTCCATGATCTCACGCAATGATGGTTTCTCTTCATGCAGCATGGTCTCGTCAAGTCAAATGGTTACCAAGGCAGCATGGGGAAGCGGAGACGCCCATGTCCCATCAATAGCCACGCGTCGACCAAGGCCGCAGGCGGTTAGGGCCCGTGGTGCTCCGGACTTGCCCTTAGGCTTCGCCTCGAAGCCAAGTTCGAGCGCGCCTTGGGCCCGGGGCTACTGTCGGCATTCCAGGAACAAGGGTACCTAGACTTTCCTGCCTGCGGCCATGGCGTGGCTTTGTTTGCGGCCTGGTATGGCCCAGCTTCAATATCGATAACTCAAGACCCTCGCGAGGGGCCAAGCCCCGTGAGGCGGACGACACCAAGATCTCCCTGGGGGCGGCTTCCCCAGGCAGGTGTTGGGGAACTTAGTAACTCAAAAAAATCCCTACGATCATGCGAGATCTATCTAGGAGATGCATAATAACGAGACGGGAGAGAGTGTCCACGTACCCTCGTAGACCGAAAGTGGAAGCGTTATGTAACGCGGTTGATGTTGTCGAGCTTCTTCACGATCCAACCGATCCAAGTACCGAACGTACGGCACCTCTGTGTTCAGCACATGTTCAGCACGATGTCGCCCCTTGAGCTCTTGATCTAGTAGAGGATCGAGGGAGAGTTCCGTCAGCACGATGGCATGGCAATGGTGTTGGTGATGTGATCTGTGCAGGGCTTCTCCTAAGCACTATGACAATATGACTGAGGTGGTAAACTGTGGAGGGGGCACCGCACACGGCTAAAGAACAATTGACGTGCCTTTGGGGTGCCCCCTGACCACGTACATAAAGGAGGGGGAGGAGGAGGCCGGCGGCCAAGGAGGGCGCGCCAAGGGGGGAGTCCAACTAGGATTCCCAATCCTAGTTGGATTCCCTTTCCTATTCCAAGAAGGGGAAGGAGGGAAGGAGAGGGAAAGGGAAAGGAAAGAGGGGGCTGCACCCCCTCCCCCTAGTCCAATTCGGACTACCTTGGGGGCACCTTGTGGCCTGCCCTCTCCTACTCCCTTATGGCCCATTAAGGACCATAACTTCCTTGGGGGGTTCCGGTAACCCCTCGATTCCCCGATAAATATATGAAACATCCCGAAACCTTTCTAGTGTCCGAATACCTTCATTCAATATATCAATCTTTACCTCTCGACCATTTCGAGACTCCTTGTCATGTCCGTGATCTCATCTGAGACTCTGAACAAACTTCTGCCACCAAAACATACAACTCATAATACAAATCATCATTGAACGTTAAGCGTGCGGACCCTACGGGCTCGAGAACAATGTAGACATGACCGACACACATCTCCGGTCAATAACCAATAGCGGCACCTGGATGCTCATATTGGCTCCTACATATTCTACAAAGATCTTTATCGATCAAAGCGCATAACAACATACGTTATTCCCTATGTCATCGGTATGTTACTTTCCCGAGATTCGATCGTCGGTATCGTCATACCTAGTACAATCACGTTACTGGCAAGTCTCTTTACTTGTTCCGTAATGCATCATCCCACAACTAACTCATTAGTTACATTGCTTGCAAGGATTATAGTGATGTGAATTACTGAGAGGGCCTAGAGATACCTCTCTGATACACAGAGTGACAAATCCTAATCTCGATATATGCCAACTCAACAAACACCTTCGGAGACACCTAAGAGCATCTTTATAATCACCCAGTTACGTTGTGACATTTCATAGCACATAAGGTGTTCCTCCGGTATTCGGGAGTTGCATAATCTCATAGTCAGAGGAATATGTATAAGTCATGAAGAAAGCAATAACAATAAAACTAAACGATCATAATGCTAAGCTAACGGATGGGTCTTGTCCGTCACATAATTCTCTAATGATGTGATCTCGTTCATGAAATGACAACACATGTCTATGGTTACGAAACTTAACCATCTTTGATTAACGAGCTAGTCAAGTAGAGGCATACTAGGGACACTCTGTTTGTCTATGTATTCACACATGTACTAAGTTTTCAGTTAATACAATTCTAGCGTGAATAATAAACATTTATCATGATATAAGGAAAAATAAATAACAACTTTATATTGCCTCTAGGGCATATTTCCTTCAGTCTCCCACTTGAACTAGAGTCAATAATCTAGATTACATAGTAATGATTCTAACACCCATGGAGTCTTGGTGCTGATCATGTTTTGCTTGTGGAAGAGGCTTAGTCAACTGGTCCGCAACATTCAGATACGTATGTATTTTGCAAATATCTATGTCTCCCTCCTTGACTTGATCACGGATGGAATTGAAGCGTCTCTTGATGTGTTTGGTTCTCTTGTGAAATCTTGATTCCTTCTCCAAGGCAATTGCTCCAGTATTGTCACCAAAGATTTTCATTGGACCCGATGCACTAGGTATTACAGCTAGATCGGATATGAACCCCTTCATCGAGACTCCTTCATTTGCTGCTTCCGAAGCAGCTATGTACTCCGTTTCACACGTAGATCCCGCCATGACGCTCTGCTTGGAACTGCACCAACTGACAACTCCACCATTCAATATAAATATGTATCTGGTTAGTGATTTCGAGTCATTCGGATCAGTGTCAAAGCTTGCATTGACGTAACCATTTACGACAAGCTCTTTGTCACCTCCATAAACGAGAAACATATCCTTAGTACTTTTCAGGTATTTCAGGATGTTCTTGACTGCTATCCTGTGATCCACTCCTGGATTACTTTGGTACCTCCATGTTAAACTAATAGCAAGGCACACATCAGGTCTGGTACAGAACATTGCATATATGATAGAATCTATGGCTAAGGCATAGGGAATGACTTTCATTTTCTCTCTATCTTCTGAAGTGCTCAGGCATTGAGTTTGACTCAACTTCACACCTTGTAACACATGCAAGAACCCTTGCTTTGACCGATCCATTTTGAACTTCTTCCAAACATTATCAAGGTATGTGCTTTGTGAAAGTCCAATTAAGTGTCTTGATCTATCTCTATAGATCTTGATGCCCAATCTATAAGCAGCGTCACTGAGGTCTTTCATTGAAAAATTCTTATTCAAGTATACTTTTATGCTATCCAGAAATTATGTATTATTTCCAATCAATAATATGACATCCACATATAATATTAGAATTGCTACAAAGCTCCCACTCACTTTCTTGTAAATACATGCTTCTACAAAAGTCTATATAAAACCATATGCTTTGATCACACTACCAAAGCGTATATTCCAACTCTGAGAGGCTTGCACCAGTTCATAAACGGATCGCTGGAGCTTGCACACTTTGGTAGCACCTTTAGGATCGAAAAGACCTTATGGCTGCATCATATACAACAATTGTTTAAGATATCCATTAAGGAATGCAGTTTTGGCATCCATTTGCCAAATTTCATAATCATAAAATGCGGCAATTGCTAACATGATTCGAACAGACTTAAGCATTGATACGGGTGAGAAGGTCTCATCATAGTCAACCCCTTAAACTTGCCGAAAACATTTCGCAACAAGTCAGGCTTTGTAGACAGTAACATCAACGTCAGTCTTCTTCTTAAAGATCCATTTATTTTCTATGGCTTGCCGATCATCGGGCAAGTCAACCAAAGTCCACACTTTGTTCTCATACATGGATCCCATCTCAGATTTCATGGTCTCAAGACATTTCATGGAATCTGGGCTCATCGTCGCTTCCTCATAGTTTGTAGGTTCATCATGGTCAAGTAACATGACCTCCAGAACAGGATTACCGTACCACTCTGGTGCGGATCGTACTCTGGTTGACCTCTAGAACAGGATTACCGTAGTAACTTGATATGAACTTTCATGATCATTATCATTAACTTCCTCACTAATTGGTGTAGGAATCACTGAAATTAATTTTTGTGATGAACTACTTTCCAATTTGAGCGAAGGTACAATTACCTCATCAAGTTCTACTTTCCTCCCACTCACTTCTTTCGAGAGAAACTCCTTCTCTAGAAAGGATCCATTCTTAGCAACGAATATCTTGCCTTCGGATCTATAATAGAAGGTGTACCCAACTGTTTCCTTTGAGTATCCTATGAAGACACATTTCTCTAATTTGGGTTCGAGCTTATCAGGTTTAAGCTTTTTCACATAAGCATTGTAGCCCCAAACTTTAAGAAACGACAACTTAGGTCTCTTGCCAAACCACAGCTCATATGGTGTCGTCTCAATGGATTTAGATGGTGCCCTAATTAAAGTGAATGCAGCCGTCTCTAAAACATAACCCCAAAACAATCACGGTAAATCAGTAAGATACATCATACATCACACCATATCTAATAAAGTACGGTTACGACATTCATACACACCATTACGCTATGGTGTTCCAGGTGGCGTGAGTTGCGAGACTATTCCACATTGTTTCAAATGAAGACCAAACTCATAACTCAAATATTCACCTCCATGATCAGATCGTAGAAACTTTATTTTCTTGTTATGATGATTTTCCACTTCAACTGAAATTCTTTGAACTTTTCAAATGTTTTAGACTTATGTTTCATTAAGTAGATATACCCATATCTGCTTAAATCATCTATGAAGGTCGTAAAATAACGATACCCGCCATGAGCCTCATCACTCATTGGACCACATACATCAGTATGTATTATTTCCAATAAGTTAGTTGCTCGCTCCATTGTTCCAGAGAACAAAGTCTTAGTCATCTTGCCCATGAGGCATGGTTCACAAGCATCAAGTGATTCCAAAATCCCATCAGCATGGAATTTCTTCATGCGCTTTACACCTATATGACCTCAATGGCAGTGCCACAAAAAAGTTGCACTATCATTATTAACTTTGCATCTTTTTGGCTTCAATATTATGAATATGTGTATCACTACAATCAAGATTCAACAAAAATAGACCACACATCAAGGGTGCATGACCATAAAAGATATTATTCATATAGATAGAACAACCATTATTCTCTGATTTAAATGAATAACCGTCTTGCATCAAATAAGATCCAGATATTCATGCTCAACACTGGCACCAAATAACAATTATTTAGGTCTAAAACTAATATCGACGGTAGATGTAGAGGTAGCATGCCAACGGTGATCGCATAGACTTTGGAACCATTTCCGATGCGCATCGTCACCTCCTCCTTAGCCAACCTTTGCTTAATCCGTAGCCCCTATTTCGAGTTGCAAATATGGGCAACATAACCAATATCAAATACCCTGGCGCTACTACGAGCATTAGTAAGGTACGCATCAATAACATGTATATCAAATATACCTTTCACTTTGCCATCCTTCTTATCCGCTAAATACTTGGGGCAGTTCCACTTCCATTGACCACTCCCTTTGCAGTAGAAGCACTCAGTTGCAGGCTTAGGTCCAGACATGGGCTTCTTCACTTGAGAAGCAACTTGCTTTCCGTTCTTCTTGAAGTTCCCTTTCTTCCCTTTGCCCTTTTTCTTGAAACTAGTGGTCTTCTTAACCATGAACACTTGATGCTCCTTCTTGATTTCTACCTCCGCAACCTTTAGCATCGCAAAGTGCTCATGAATTGTCTTATCCATCCCTTGCATATTATAGTTCATCATGAAGCTTTTATAGCTTGGTGGCAGTGATTGAAGAACTCTGTCAATGACACTAACATCAGGAAGATTAACTCCCAGTTGAGTCAAGTGGTTGTGGTACCTAGACATTCTGAGTATATGTTCACTGACAGAACTATTCCCCTCCATTTTGCAGCTATAGAACTTATTGGAGACTTCATATCTCTCAATTTGGGAATTTGCTTGAAATATTAACTTCAACTCCTAGAACATCTCATATGCTCCATGTCGTGCGAAAGTTCTTTGAAGTCTCGATTCTAAGCCGTAAAGCATGGCACACTGAACTATCAAGTAGTCATCAGCTTTGCTCTACTAGACGTTCATAATGCCCGGAGTTGCTCCGCAGGTCTTGCACCTAGCGGTGCTTCCAGGACATAATTCTTCTGTGCAACAATGAGGATAATTCCCAAGTTGCGGACCCAGTCTGTGTAGTTCCTACCATCATCTTTCAACTTAGCTTTCTCTAGGAACGCATTAAAATTCAAAGGAACGGTAGCACGGGTCATTGATCTACAACAACATAGACATGCAAAAAACTATCAGGTACTAAGTTCATGATAAACCAAAGTTCAATTAGGCATATTACTTAATAACTCCCACTTAGATAGACATCTCTCTAGTCATCTAAATGATCACGTGATTGATATCAACTAAACCATGTTTGATCATCACGTGAGATGGAGTAGTTTTCAATGGTGAACATCACTATGTTGATCATATCTACTATATGATTCACGTTCGACCTTTCGGTCTCAGTGTTCCGTGTCCATATCTGCATATGATAGGCTTGTTAAGTTTAACCCGAGTATTATGCACGTGCAAAACTGGCTTGCACTCGTTGTATGTGAACGTAGAGCTTGTCACACCGGATCATCACGTGGTTTCTCAGCACGACAACTGTAGCAACGATACATACTCAACGAGAACACTTATACCTTGAAATTGAGTGAGAGATCATCTTATAATGCTACCGTCATACTAAGCAAAATAAGATGCAGAAACAATAAACATCACATGCAATCAAAATATGTAACATGATATGGCAATCATCATCTTATGCCTTTGATCTCCATCTCCAAAGCACCGTCATGATCTCCACCATCACCGGCATGACACCTTGATCTCCATCGTAGCATCGTTGTCGTCCCGCCAACTATTGCTTCTACGACTATCGCTACTGCTTAGTTGTCGAGGGTGTCGTGCGACATATGCCAAAGGACGGCTTATCATGGAGGGGGCTAATAAGACGTCGTCGGTGCTAGGAAACGGGATGAGGCGAAGGATTGCACGCCGAGAATCTTACACAGGTTCGGGGCTCTCCTAGGAGATAACACCCCTAGTCCTGCTCTGCGGGGTCTCCGCATGATCACTAACTCAACGAGAGTTATTGCAAGATGCTCCTTTAGCTGTTTCTCTAGAGGAGGAAGAAGAACAAGGCCAGCCCTAACTCCCTCTCTATGTGTGTGTATCTCTAAGTATCTGAACCCTTTGCATGGGTGCACTGGGGGGTTTATATAGGCCTACCCCCCGGGGTACAATGATAATCGGCCCGGGTGAGGGCCCAGGCCGTTAGTGTCTCTTGTGGCCGGCTTCTACGCCGGCTAGTGGGCCCGGCCGACTATCTTGTACTTGGCCGACAGGCCGCGCCCGCCGCTTGCGGGCCTTGCTGGCGGCTCATCACTGTAGCCGTGCTTCTAATGACGCTTCCTTTGTCGGGGGAGGCGTGGCTATAGTCCCGTTTCCTGGTGGTCATTCACTGTAGCCACTCCCTATTTCTCCCGGCTGATGGTGCACAAACTCTTAAGAAGGGGAGGGCCGCCTGCTAGAAGCCATCCTCTCCCTTAGCCGGCTAGCTGAGCTTTCCGCCTTCTGGATTTCCATGGGCTGGTAGGACCCGCCGCTTGCGGGCCGTACCGAGAGCCCGTCATGGGAGTTGGGTCCCCTCTGTCTTGGGTGATGTCATGGGCAGAGGGGCTATAGTGTCGTGCCGTGCGGGTGATCACCAGCCGCTATGGTGAACTATAGCCATGACCCGCCCTGGATTCAAGGGTGGTAGGCTTCTCTGTAGCTACGCCTCGTCTCATCGTATTCATGGTGGCTCGGATTTTGAGGGTGTTTGGGGCCGCCTGCTAGATGTCGGCCCCTCTGGGGGCCGCTTGCTAGGAGCCGACCCCTCTCGCAACTGGCAACTTGGAACAGCCGGCCAAAAGAAGGCGGCGATCAATCTCTCAGGCCTGAGGGGCGCAGTCGGCCCCGATGTCTTCAAATGCCATAGGGGGCAGATGAGGCTACCATGGCCAATAACTCTGACAGTAGTCCCCAAAGCTGGCGGGTCGCCACGGCTGACAAGGGGGAGGTGCCCCGATAGCTTCCTACTCCGTAAAGTTTTGGTTGCTCGCACGGTCCGTCTTTTGGAGTGCCGACTGTCAGGAGCCACCGCGAGTCTGACGGGCCGACTGGTGGAATTCGAACAGTCGCAGCGGGAAGTAGGCGGCGCGCTAGCTAGGCGCCTAGGGTATCCGCCCGCCGCATGCGTGCCATGTGGCGCTAGCTTGCGGGGCCGGCCTCCCAGCCCATGCTTGATGGGATGCATGAGCATGCCAGGCCTGCCAGTACCGGGCCTCCGCATGCGTGCGGATCTGCTGCGGCCGAGGCGGGCGGTTGGGATCCCGCGCGCTCTACCACGCGCCATTACGACGCAGTAAGTGCGGGGCCGTGGGGTCATGGGCTCAGTAAATCCCACGATCCCCACGCCCCGCCCCCTCGGCTTCATTGCCAGAGGGCTATAAATAGGGGGAGAGGGGAGGGGCAGAGGCATCCGCACCCTCCCCTCACTCCTCCTTCTTCCCCACCGCTATTGTACTTGACGCTCATCGCAGTGCTGCCGTGGCTCGCCATCATCGTCGATTTTCTTCTCCGCCGACCCTTTCTCTTCTTCTCCACCGCGAGTCCGCGTGCTAGCTGTTGTCCTTCGCCCGCGCCAAGCTTAAGCCGCCATGGAACACTCTGACGACTGGGACAGCTCCAACATCCAGGACGACCACCTCACCTTTCTTTGCAACACACGGCGCCTACCCGACGCGGACTGCGTCAGAGTGCACGTGCTGCCCGCCAAGGATATATCACCGGCGTGGGAGGAAGGCGAGCGCGTCATCTTTTGCTCGCACTTCCTTCACGGCTTCAGCCTGCCGGCAAGAAACTTCATGCGCGCCTTATTAGCCTTCTACCGACTCCAGTCGCACCACCTCACACCAAACACGGTGGTGCTGTTGTTGGCCTTCGTCACCTTGAGCGAAGGGTATCTCGGCATCCTCCCCACCATCGAGCTCTGGGGAGCCTTCTATTACAGAAAACTAGGCACTGCCTCAGGGAGGAGGCGGCGTAGTGCGGAGCATACATGGTGGTGCGGCGTCCGGGTTCTCAAAACTCCTTCCCAGCCATCAAGTTGATCCAGTTGGTGAAGCTGTGACAGAAGTAGTATTTCTACGTGAAGAATGTTGACTCGGCGTGCGACTTCATCAACCTGTCGGCTTATGTGGCCGGCCTGCCTGCCGTGCCCGCATCAACTGGCACTTCAAGCCGAAGCAGTTGTCGGAAGATGCCTCCGCCGCCATCTGTCGGCTTAAGGTGAAGATGGAGTCGGAGGGCCTCAAGGCGTCCGGTTTGTTGGCCGCCTTTGTGGTGTGCCGGGTCCTGCCGCTCCAACGCCGGCCGCACATGATGAGCCAGATGAGCGGGCACAGCGATCCGAGCCGGACGTGCACCAAGGAGATGCCGACTAGAGAGGTGGCTCTCTTGGTGAACGAGATCGTGGACTCAAGCTTGACGAGGCGTGGTGGCGATTCGGCAAGCGGCCGTACTCTAGCGTCAACCCCTCGCCTATTGTAAGCTCTCGATTCTTCTTTTTTCTTTCTGCAGGGTTCTGGTTTGCCGACTGACCGGACCGACTATGATGCAGATCCTCCCCTCCTAGCCAGAGGCCGACATCGTCTACCAGCCAGACCGGGACATGAGCAACATGGCGGACCCCAACTTGGGGGCGGCTGCCCTGGAAGACGATGCCACAGGTGGTGGAGGAGCAGGCGGCTCCGGAGGAAGAGGCAACATGGAAGACTGGTCGGATGGCGACGAGGAGGATGAGGAGGAAGACGAGGAGGAGGAGGAGGGGAGGAGGCAGAGGTGCCTCGCCATCCGCCGCCTTCCCACAAGGCGGGGCGGAGCTCCTCAGCTGCTCCATCGGCACCAGGCGGCGGGCCTAAACGCCAAGGCGCGCTGCTTTTCGGCAGCCGCCCCAAGAAGCACAGACTCATGGCCGCCGCAGCCAAGGACACAACCGCTGCGACCAAGCGGCGCGAGGCCTTCGCGAAAGCGGCCAGGTTCTAGAAGGCCCCCAAGCTGCCTCCAATGGTGTTAGCGTAAGTCTGTAACCTTTTCTTATGTCTTCTTTGATTCTTTACTTTGCCGATTCCTTCTGAACCTCTTTTTTTATTTTTTCTTCTGAGCAGGGCTCCGCTCTCTCTTGAGCGGTCGACCTCAGCCTCCGTTGTCAGGACGGCGGAGGTCTCCCCCAACACCCGCCGCATAGACCCGAACGCCGACCTGCAGGAGGCACAGGAGGTGTGGGAGGAGAAAGGAAGCCGCCGCCAAGAAGGCGGAGGCTGACAAGGGGGCTGCCGCCAGGGTGGCGTAGGCGGACGTAGACGTGGCGGCTAAGGCCCAAGCCGATGCGGCCGCGGAGGAGCACGCGGCGGACGCCGCACATCGTCAGGCCCCCAACTGACCATCCCCCTATGCTCCACTCCGCCAGCATCAGAGATGCCGGCGCCGGAAGGAGAAGCCGACGGTGACCAGCCGGTCATGGAGAGGGATGGTAGTCATGCCGTCTTGCCGGAGATTGAGGTGTTGCCGACTACAGGCGCGCAGGGCACCCAGCCGGCTACCACATTGGAACTACCAGCTGGAGGTGAGTTGGTGGTGGGGTCGGCTCCCGCGGCGCGCACTCCAGTGCGCAGCCGTGTAGAGAAAGCAGCATCGGCACTGAGGTCGATGGAGATTGGGAGCGCCAGCTCGTCGGCACCCGAGGCCGAAGCAACCAGCGCCGCACCGACGGAGTGGGTGCACGGAGGAGGGACGAACGCGTTGATCAAGGCAGCGCAGGACGTCCAGGCCGACTTCAAGGCCGAAGCCGCCGCCCTCTCGCAATGCATGAAGGCATTCATGAAGACGTGGGCCGCCGTTCTGGTACGCGATTTGCTTTCCATTTTTGTTTTCCATAGTCTTTGGTGGGGGCGCGCCAGCGCACCCACTGGGTGTAGTCCCCGAGTTCTGGGCCGGCTGCTGAGCAGGCGGCCCGGAACTTCATAGTGGGTTCTTAGCTTCTGACTGACTTCCCTTTCGTTGCCTTGTTGGAGGACTATCACAACATCCGCGCGGCCAGCTTCAATGCTCATGTCCGAGAGCTGGACCAACGGACTGCCGACTTGGCGGAATGCCAGAGTAAGCACTATATCTTATTCTCTCCATGGGGGCGCGTCGGCATACCTGGGGGTTGTAGTCCCCGAGATGCGGGTTGACTGCTGAGCAGTCGGGCTGGATCTTCTAGGCAACTACTCCTTCTTTTCTTGATTGTTGATATTTTTCTTCTCTTGCTTTTTCAGAGACCGACGCCGCCTTGCAGCAGCAACTGGGCGAAGCCAACACCGCACTACGCGCCAAGGAGGATGAATGCAACAGGGCGGCCCAGGAGCGCGACCACCTGATCAAGCAGCTGGCGGACGAGGCGGCGCTTCACAAGACGGCCCTGAAGCAGGCGGAGGACAACGAGGTCCGTCTCTTGGCCGAGTTCGAGACCGAGCGGTTGGGTTGGGCCGAGAAGGAGGCGGCGCTAACTGATGGTTATGGCCAGATTGAAGACATAGTTGACGGTGAGCTTTTTCTCTTTTCTCTACTATTTGTAAGTCAAACGAACCGACCTCTTGCTTATGACTTTTGACTTGTTGTATTTCCTTGTGCAGACTTCTTCGCCGACCATTCCATCACTGCCAACGAGGCCATTGAGGATCGCCGCGAGGAGCGATGGGCGGGTGGCACGGAGATTGCCCCCAATGCCCTCTCGGACCCTTGCCGAGCAGCTCCTCAGCATTCAGGCCCACCTCCAGCCAGCCCACCGGATGCTCCGTCGGCTGCAACGCACTGGGGCTCAGGCGGTCGCCACCCTCTGGCCAGTTAGGCAAGCCCCACGCACCCCAGTCAAACTACCGACTGGCTAGAAGTGGCCGTTGGCCGTCTTGAAGCATGGAAGGGCTCTATGGCCCGAGTAGGAGCATAGTGAGCCTTGGAGTTTGCCAAGGCATGGTATCCTTGGCTCGATCTAAACCAGTTGGCCATGTTTCGGCTGGAAGCCTGCGCCAAGCTGGTGGTGGTGGAGCGTGATCTCTCGATACGCGCGTCGACGATCGCCGAGTATAGCAATACTATCGACTTCGTCCCTGAGCTGAACGAGAATGGCGCCGAAGCGCCGCCAGAGTGGTTCGGTCTGAACCCGGCTGATAGCGAAGACTCGGCGAAGGAGATCGCCTCCAGCGACGAGGTGGAAGATGAGTAGATGAGGAAGATGAAGACGACGCGTCAGAGGTCGGAGCAGCGGGTCAGCCTCGAATCGATCACGCCTCCAGTACTGAACCTCGTGCAAGCACGTCGACTGCTGCTGAAGGAGACCACCCTGAGGCTCACTAGCTGGCCACTCCACCAGCCGGCGCCACCGACTCCGCCAACCTGCTAGACTCGCCTGCTGCTCCTTTGGCCTAGGCTGCTAATTTATCTTAGCCTTTCCTACTTAGTAGTCTTTTGCATAAACTTTGTTAAATTTAGACAATTCCACCCGCGGGGTGTATTCAAACTATGTTGAATGTTGTCCGGGGACCTTTTGATATGTAAATTATTTTCCGCACAAGCTGTGCTTTTGCCGAGTTCAAACTTTCTTGCTTTTTTATTCCCTGGTTTTTTCCTTTGTCCCTAGGTACCTACTTGCCAGCCGGACAGCCGCTCTACGGACTGCCGCCTGGTCAAGTATTTTACCTATGTGGGAGGACAAGTACTTTGACCGATTGGAACGTTTGCAAGCTAAGTAAGAAGCTGGCCGGCCGGCTGCTTAGCAGCCGGTCGGCGAGGAGAAGGACCGACTTGTCCTATGTCAATGTTTTTTGTCCTTAGCCATTTTTCATGTCAGCACCATTTCTTTCCTTTACCTCTTGCCAAGCAAATAGCCACTCTACGAGCTGTGCCTTAAGGCAAGAGGGGGCGTAGGTGCTGACACACTACTTGTCTGACTGCAGGAATATCGACATAGTTCAAGGCGGCAAGCCCCCCGGGCCGACTGGTCGGACCCGGTTTTAGATGGAGAAATGAAATAACACATTTATAGGCATAATACTTATCATATAGATAAAATATGGGTAGTCCCCGAGTGCTCCTAGAGGGACCCGTAGTCTTACAAAATGTAGTGTGGTACACACTGCATCAACTGTAAAATCTTCGAAGGAGATTGGCATTCCATTGTTGCTATGTTTCTTTGCCGTTGTCGTCCCTTTTGCGCACCCTAGGCTTCTGAGCATCGGTCAGGTAGTAGGAGTTGTTGCCCAAGGCTTTACAGATGATGAAAGGGCCTTCCCGAGGAACCGAAAGCTTGTGCTGGACGGCTGTGCGCTGGATCAGCCGGAGCACAAGGTCTCCCTCTTGGAAAGATCTTGGCTTGACCTTCCTACTGTGGTAGCGACGTAGACCCTGCTGGTAGATGGCGGACCGGGTGAGTGCCAACAGTCGGCCTTCTTCCAGCAGGTTGATGTCGTCTTCTCGTGTTTCCTTTGCCTCCGCCTCGGTGTACATGGTAACGCGAGGTGAGTTGAACTCGATGTCGGTTGGGATGACCGCCTCGGCACCATACACGAGGAAGAAGGGGGTGAAGCCGGTTGACTTGTTTGGAGTGGTGCGCAGACTCCAGAGGATGGCCGGCAACTTGCCGATTCAGCAGCCGACCAAACGCTCCAAAGGCTCGACCAGTTGGGGCTTGTTTCTATTTGACTGTGGGTGGGCAACAGACGCTTAGTCTAGTCGGATGCCCTGTGTCGCACAGAAACGAGCCAAAGCTCCCTTAGAAAAATTTGTGCCGTTGTCGATGATGATGCTGTGAGGTATGACGTACCGAGTGGTGATGTGTGAAATGAAAGTCACAGCAGTCGGACCGTTCAACTTCTTGATTGGCTTTGCTTCTATCCACTTGGTGAATTTATCCACGGAAATGAGCAAATGAGTCATGTCGCCGCGTGCTGTCCTGAATGGTCCCACCATGTCCAGTCCCCCAGACGACAAAAGGCCAGGTAAGGGGAATGGTCTTGAGTGTAGAAGCCGCCAAATGTTGCTTGGAACTAAACTTCTGGCATCCCTTGCATCTCTTGACCAAGTATTTTGCATCTTCTAGGGCAGTCGGCCAAAAAAAACCATGGCGAAAGGCTTTGGCCACAAGTGATCTTGAGGCCGCATGGTGGCCACACTCGCCTTGGTGGATATCTTTGAGGATTTCTTGGCCTTCTTCCGGCTCTACGTAGCGCTGGTATACACTAGTGATGCTGCGCCTTATGAGTTCCCTGTTGATGATGGTGTATGCTGCTGCCGATGTTTCACCTGTCGGGCCGAGATCTCATCGTTTGTCAGGTCCTTGTTCACCACAAAGTCGAGGATGGGCTGAGCCCATGATGGTGCTAAGACTTCCTCTAATGTGAACACTTCCACTTACACTGGGGCGGCTGGGTTGAGAGGTGGCGGGCTGGATTCGGCCGCTGTCGGTGTCAAAACCGGCGGATATCAGGTAGCGGGGCCCCGAACTGTGCGTCTAAGGTCAATGGTAACAGGAGACAGGGTACACAATGTTTTACCTAGGTTCGGGCCCTCTCTATGGAGGTAATACCCTACGTCATGCTTGATTGACCTTGATGAATATGAGTATTACAAGAGTTGATCTACCACGAGATCGTAATGGCTAAACCCTATAGGTTTAGCTTGTATGGCTATGATCATGTCTGTCCTCCAGACTAAGTCCTCCGGTTTATATAGACACCGGGAGGATCTAGGGTTACACAAGGTCGGTTACAAAGAACGGAATCTACATAGTTAGTCACCAAGCTTGCCTTCCACGCCATGGAG
Source organism: Triticum aestivum (assembly GCF_018294505.1). Classification (NCBI taxonomy): domain Eukaryota; kingdom Viridiplantae; phylum Streptophyta; class Magnoliopsida; order Poales; family Poaceae; genus Triticum; species Triticum aestivum. The sequence continues at coordinate 318,913,780 of NC_057794.1, read as the reverse complement.
AGTCCCGTCCTGACATGGGTGTAGTCTTCGGTCTTCTTATCTTCACAGCCCATCAGTCCGACCCATGGCTAACAGGCCGAACGCCTGAGGACCCCTTAGTCCAGGACTCCCTCAGTAGCCCCTGAACCTGGCTTCAATGACAAGGTATCCGGCGCGTAGGCATATCTTTGGCATTGCAAGGCGGGTTCCTTCTTCAGAACTCCAAAATAGTTCTTTGGATGTATCGACGTGTCCGGACCTGTAATATACGCCACACACAACCGCAGAGAGAATATAATTTTACATGAGTCCAATCTGCTGACAACATTTCGTAACATGACATCACATCTGTCCGGTCATAATTTCAAACCGTTTTTCGTCTGTCACTACATGTTTCGAGACATGGTTGCCATTGGCATGTCTTGTCAAAGCAGAGATCGTGTCCCCTTATTACAGGATTCTCATCAATATAGGCGTGGGTAACCCAACCGTGCCATTTACACAGCCCTTGGGAATAGGCGAGTTTTAAGGCGAGTGGGAAGGCGTTTGACACTCATGACCTTTATAAGGGGATAAGGATTCTCCCTCACTTGCCCTTGCCTTCTCCTTCCTCTGCCCATCCATTCCTGAGCTCCAGCGCCTAAGTCCTAGCTTCCCTTGCCAGAGAGAGCACTCCAACCATGTCCGGATCCGGAGCTGGTGGCAAGCGGATGGCCTCCTCTGTTAAGAAGAAAGACATCAAGGAGCTTCCAGAGGCCGGATACCTGGCCAAGGAGATCTCTCACCGTCTCCTGGCCGAGGGACAGATCGTCCCTACCCCAGAGCCCCATGAGAGGGTCATATTTCTCACACATTTCATGCGCGGGCTGGGATTACCTCTCCACCCGTTTGCCCGCGGACTGATGTTTTACTACGGGATGGACTTTCATGATCTATCCCCCAACTTTATCCTCAACATCTCAGCATTTATAGTCGTTTGTGAGGCCTTTCTCCGTATCCCACCTCACTTCGGCCTATGGCTGAAGACCTTCAATGTACAGCCGAAGGTGGTGAGAGGCCAACAAGCAGAGTGCGGAGATGCCATGGTGGGCAACTTGCCCAACGTCACATGGCCTGAAGGCTCCTTTGTGGAGACAGTGAAGGGGTGGCAGTCGGGGTGGTTCTACATCACCGAGCCACGCAACATCAACTGGGCGGCGGCCCCCGAATGAACATAATCTGTCAAGAGAAGGGCCTAACCTGGGGTTCTTCCAGCGAGCTAACTGGGCTATAGACATGCGTCTAGAACATGAGAACCAAGAGAATAAAACTTCTCAACATGATCCAGGTTATGCTCATTCGCCGGATCCTTCCGTGCCAACGTCGGACTTGCTATTTGTGTGTGTTTGATCTGGCCAAGCACCAGACGCTGCTAGAGCTCTTCGGCACGCCGCACGAAGACATCTGGAAAGTGCTCTTCAAGGCCGGCGAGACACCACCGCCTACGACCGTGGATCGCGGTCTCAACTTAAAATGCCAGGCTAACTCGGTAAGTTCTTTCATGTTTTCAAGGTATAGCCTTTACTGACATATTCTAAGGAGTCTAAGCCTTCCTATCAATTTTCTCAGGCCTGGATCGACATAGCGGGGCAGATTAATTGTCCGGCTCCGCTCCCCGAAGACCAAGAGACCCTGATTCTGACGAAGATATTGTTTCCGGCGCCTTATGACGTGCCGGAGAAGAAGGCCAAGAAAACGGCCAAGGGGCCTGGAGTGGCCTTCGCCAAAAAGGCGCTTCAGAAGTGACGTCCGAAGACGGGACTCGCTCTTCGGCCGCCGAAGATGAGAATGAGGAGGAGAAAGAAAGTGACTCCCCCCTAGAGGGGGAAGGAAGAAAAGGGGGGCCTCCCCAAATTTGGAGGCGAAGGCGCCCAAGAAGGGGAAGGGCTCCCTTGCGGATGACTCTGCGTGGGACATCGATAGCAGTACGGAGCGGATGCCCCGGACCAAGCCTCTGGCCGCCTCGTAAGTACAAAAAACCTTATGGACGTCCAAATGCCAGGCCTTTCCATTTTGTAGTATTAATGTGTTTAAATTATGCCAGCATAGTCCAGCTCGCGACAGCTCACTGCGATCCTCGATAGAGGGTTCGCTAGATTCAAAGGAGATGGCCAGCGTGTCACCGTTGCCCGCTGATTCCCCCAAGGCCAAGGATGACGCGGAGGTGTTGTTTGGAAGGACCTTCCTGGGCCGGGGAAAGGCTCAGGAGGCTCCAGTAGGCGATGCCTCCGTCGCTGGACACCAACGGGAGCCGGTCCCTAGGGACTGGCAGCGAGGAGGGCCGTGTTCGGTCCAGCCCTCAGTCAGACTCGATTCCGGAGACCGATGCGGCTCCCGAATCCAGCACGCAACCTCCTTCGAAAGAAAGGGGATATGCATATTCCGCCGGTGACCCCTGTCCAACCCGGGGCACCGGATAATCTGCTGGAAGCGTTGCGAGGGGCTTCCATTGTGGATGAGCACCGTGTCCTTATGGGCACGGTAATCAAGAAGGTTCAGTCCGCCAAAAGTGGACTGACCAAAGCCTGTGCTAGCCTTTTAACAGGCTTTGAGGTAAGTAGTGTAATTGTAGAAAGGATATCACAGTGTAGTCAGTAGCCCCTAACGCTCTGTTCGGTGTTCGGAAAGAAAAGGCCAAACAGAGGATCAAAATAATTTTCGCAGGAGTCTAACGTAAGATGTCTACGTGAATAAGCAGGCGTCGCTGCTGGCTGCGGCCGCTCATACTGCGGAGGTCTCCGGCCTGAGCAGAGCCTGGAGCGGGCCGAAGAAGAGCTCGGCCTCATAAAGAAGCAGTTGGAGGACAGCCAAGGTATGCGGTGACATGCGCGTGAATTAAGGAAGGATGAATGTTTCGTGCTGACTAAAGTGTCATGAGTTTTATTAGGGGCCACGACCGAGGTGGCGGCCCTCAAGAAGGCGTTAGCCGAGGTCGAGGAAAAAGCGGCCAAGGAGCGCGCCGTGTACGAAAAACACGAGGCCCGGGTCAGCGAGGTCCAGCAAGAGCTCCAGGACGCTGCCAAGAAGTATGAGTCCTTGGAGCGTGATTCGAAGACACAAGCGTACGAACTTGCGAAGGCCCGCCAGAGCACACAAGAGGCTCAAGCCAAGGTCCAGAGCACCCTTCAGGAAATCCAGGCAGCCAAGAAGATCACGGCGGGTAGGGCTTTCATTATGCAAGCAAGTCTGTGAAGGAAATGTTCCTTTTACTTACCCGAATTTAGAGCTCTCCAAGGGCGTTTACGGATTTTCCATGCAGCGTATCAGAAGCTGCTGAGTTCTATCGGGCCGAAGAAGGGAGTTCTATGGAGAAGCTATTCTGGTCTCAATCTTGGACCAGAAAATCCGGTGCCCTTTAGCGACTAGCTGAAACAGCTAGTCGAGCTGCACAAGGCGGCCGAGCTAGCCATGAAGGACCTGATAGTTCGACTATGGCCTGCCGTGCCGATACCCAACAGCTACTTCGGACTTGCGAAGCAGCTTGTTAGTGCCTGCCCACGGCTTGAGGTCATAAAGCGATCGGTCTGTATTGAAGGTACCCGGATGGCCTTTGCCTGTGTCAAGATGCACTGGGCGAAGATGGATGCCAAGAAGCCGATGATCGAGGGGCCGCCTGAGGGCAAGGAGCATCGTCGTCCCGAGTTATATTTTGATGGTTTCCTGGAGGGATCCCGCCTTTTGGCGGAGCAATGTGCGAAGGATGTTATATTCCCATGAAAATATTCGTAGTATCCTATCCTGTAATATGAATCAACGATGTTGTGTAATATAATGCTTGTTATGTTTTAATTTTTTTGCTCCTATGCGGTTGTGTTGTTTGAAATCTCAGGGTTGGCCAGTCGTCGGCTTCTTCCCCCACGTAGGTAGTACGGGGGTGTTCGATATGGAATCTAAACAATCTCGATCCAATTATATTGTCCTTGAAGGAGTTGTTTAGCGCAACGAACCAGGTAACCAGACTATGCGGCTTGAACGCCCTCACTTAGCCATAGGAGTTTTATAATAAAAACATGGGCGCAGCCCCCAGTATCAGAATTAGAGTGCTGTAAGCGTCTGATAGGGAATTACCAACCCTTCACATATTGCGGAAGAAATCTTCAATGATTTGTAACCTCCGAACAGCTGAGCGGCTCTCACGCATCATGACAGTCAGTTTTCGGCTTTCTCTACTGAGGTGCTCCTTTGGATAAACCAAGGCACAATCGCAGTAGTTCTCCCTTTACTACCTTAGCCGATATAGCGGAATGTAAGATAGCAAGCATAGGAGCCGGGCAACCCAACTATTGACCAAAGACATGATTCGGAGCCAATGCATATAATGCTAAATTCGGGGTGTCGAACTATTCTTATAAAAAGTGTTCGGACTTTTTGTTGTCGTAATGTGGGTTGCTATGAAGCCCCTGGCAAACATCAAACGTACCAAAGTGTACGGATACTACCTGATAGGGTTATCCATTGGGGAGCTGAAAAAAGAGAAAGAAAACAGAAAACGTACAAAGGTAAAAAGATGGGGTCCTAAAGCTCCAGCCGCAAATTGTTCTCATTATATTTTAATTAGTACATCAAGGCACATTGATACAGGTAGTGCGATAAGCCACAGGCTATTTGACATGCCGAAACCAAGGGAGAGCTACATGTGGGTCCTGAAAAACAGGTAGAGTTATCGTTAACGGAATCACTTAAAAAGTCCCCATATGTCTGCGTTTCTTACCGTCATGGTGTGTTTATCCTTCAAGAGGGCTGATGACCAGTCCACCAGATGGGGCCTGTGGGATTGAGACCTGCAAAGGAAATAAGTAAAAGTGAAAGTATGTGTGTATCTGATGTCGGTTGAGCCGTACTATGGACCACAATCTAGCTATGCCTCCGTTGATGCCCATGGGATTTTAAGTGCGTAGTTATGTACGCGCGGCACGAATGCCGCCACCTTATCGGGACTGAGACGGAGGCTGGATTGCTAGTTGAGCTCCTGACGAGCCGAGCTCTCCTGCTGTAGCGTAGTTCAGACCCTCTTAACGGTGTCCGTGGGCTCGGCAGCTGCATTAAGGTTCTTCTTGAGAAGGCCGCTCTGGACTTCTGCTGCTAAGGCAGCTGTGTGCTCTTCTGTACGGAGGGAGCGTTCTGTATTTCTGTTGACCGTTATGACGCTGCGCGGACCGGGCATCTTGAGGTTGAGGTAAGCATAGTGTGGTACCGCATTGAATCGAGCAAACGCAGTTCGTCCGAGCAGTGCGTGATAGCCGCTGCAGAAGGGGACGATATTGAAGATTAACTCCTCGCTTTGGATGTTGTCCGGAGATCCGAAGACAACCTCTAGTGTGATCGAGCCCGTACAGCGGGCTTCTACACCTGTTATGACTCCTTTGAAGGTAGTCCTACTGGGCTTGATCCGCGATGGATTAATGCCCATTTTTCGCACTATATCTTGATAGAGGAGATTGAGGTTGCTACCTCCGTCCATAAGGACACAAGTCAGGTGGAACCCATCAATTATTGGGTCTAGGACCAGTGCGGTTGAACCATCGTGACGGATACTGGTCGGATGATCTTGGCAATCAAAAGTGATCGGGCCTCACAACCATGGATTAAATTTTGGGGCGACAAGCTCTATCGCGTAGACGTCCTGAGCGCGCGCTTGCGCTCCCTCTTGGGGATGTGGGTAGCGTTTATCATGTTCACCGTTTTGACCCGAGGGGGAAACTTCTTTTGTCCCCCTGTGTTCGGTTGCCGGGGCTTTTCATCATCGTCCTTGTTTTGCGATCCCTTTTCCCTATTCTCGACGTTTAATTTGCCTGCCTGTTTAAAAACCCAACAATCTCTATTTGTATGATTGGGTAGTTTGTCCGGGGTGCCACGAATCTAGCACAGACAATCAAGTATGCGGTCCAAGCTGGATGGGCCCGAATTGTTCTTTTGGAATGGCTTCTTCCGCTGACCGGACTTGGAGCCACTGAATTCGGCATTGACTGTCGTATCCTTGGTGTTATCACTGTTATTTCGACGCTTGTATCTGTTGCGTCGAGACTTGTCCTTGTTATTTTTTACTTCACGGGTCGCGGCGTCACTTGCATTGTTTTTGCTATGGGCCAACCAACTATTCTCGCCCGCACAAAAGCGGGCCATGAGTGTCGTGAGGGCTGCCATGGATTTTGGCTTCTCTTGGCCGAGGTGGCGCGCGAGCCATTCGTCACGAATGCTATGTTTGAAAGCTGCTACTTTGGCATCCGTACAATCGACGATTTGGTTCTTTTTAGTTAAGAACCTAGTCGAGAATTTCCTGGTGGACTCTCCAGGTTGTTGAGCTATGTGGCTTAAGTCATCGGCGTCTGGTGGCTGGACATATGTACCTTGGAAGTTGTCGAGGAAGGCTTCTTCCAAGTCCTCCCAGCTGCCGATAGAATTTTCAGGCAGGTTGTTTAACCAGTGCCGAGCTGGCCCCTGAGTTTTAAAGGGAGGTATTTGATGGCACGGAGGTCATCACCGTGGGCCATATGAATGTGGAGAATGAAGTCTTCGATCCACACCACAGGGTCCGTGGTTCCGTCGTATGATTCTATATTCACGGGTTTGAACCCTTCTGGGAATTCATGATCCATGACCTCACCAGTGAAGCAATGAGAGTGTGCGATGCCTCTATATTGGGTCGTATCACGACGTAGCTCTGATGGAGTCCGTCTGCGGTTTTTAGCCCGCGCATGACGAAGTTTGTCATGCCCGAATAGTTGGTCGTCGTCGCGTGTCGAGGCACGTCCTCGAGATCCGTAGATTGATCTGGTATGTCCTGCTTTATTATTCAGGTTTTGCCGGAGGTCATATGTATGGCCGTGGGCTAATTTACCCCAATCTGTGTGATGAGGCGGCGCGGGCTGGTGGCCGGTGTGAGTTGTCATTTTGTCCTGACCACGTGGTGGTCAGTGAGCCGCATTGTACGATGGTGGTATGTATTCCGGTGCCTCCTCGTCAAACTGAGGTAGCAATTTGCGCTTTGGGTAACTATTGGTTGGGCGCTTGAGGTCGTATTCTTCGGCTGCTAGGACATCGGTCCATTTATCATTGAGCAAATCTTGATCAGCTTGAAGCTACTGTTTCTTCTTTTTCAGGATCCTTGCAGTGGCTATGAGCTGGCGCATGAAGCGCTCCTGCTCCAGAGGTTCCTCAGGCACGATGAAATCGTCGGTGCCGAGGCTCACCTCATCCTCAGAGAGCAGAAGATAAATTCCATCCTTCGAGTCTTCGTGTGTGGCCTGTTTACCAAGGCTAACCTGCCCCTCTTCCTGTTCATCTTTTTCATTAGCTGTTTCAATGGGATCTTCGTTGTCTTCGGCACCTTCTGGAGTATTATCTTCTCCTGTGCTGGTGTTGATGTCTTTACTATGACATGACTTAGAGCGGCGCGGCTGACACCTTGTCATCGCCGCTGTTCTCCTTTGGTGCATCCACCATGTATACATCATACGACGAAGTGGCCGTCCAACGTTGGTGAATGGTGGGTTCCAGGCCTCTTCTTCTCCGGCATCATCGTCCATACCGTAGATGTCCTTGGAGTCATAATCAAGTGTGTCAGTTAAATCTTCGACCGTGGCTATAAAGTGGGTGGCAGGTGGGGAGCAAAATTCTCCATTGTTAGCCCGGAGTTCAAATCGGATATAGTTTGGCTGTGAGTCGTCCGCCAAGGACAGATTCTTTAACGAGTTTAGCATGTTGCCCAAAGGCGAGTGCTGGAAGATGCATGCAGCGCTAAATTCAAAGATCGATAAACGATTGAGTTCAGCATCCGAGAGCTCACGTGATTCAGAACTTATGGCCGAAAATGAATCCGGAGTTTCGGTGGCACATGTATCATGTGAGATCATGTCCATGTGTGGCACTGACGCCGGGGAATCTATGGCCTCCGTGGTGGGGTTAAGCTTCCTGTCCTTGGATGGCGCGGTCTGCTCTAGATCTAAGGCCAGAGCAGTTATGGGAGCTGTCTCCTGGATGCAGTCCCACGACAGATCTAGGCCATGTCCCTCGGGGTGGCCAGGAGTGGTGGCCGCGGTCTCGAATCCGGCGAGGATCAAGTGCCCATGGATGTCTGCGACGTAGTTCAAGCTCCCAAATCTGACTTGATAGCCAGGGGCATAGCTTTCGATCTGCTCCAGATGGCCAAGCGAGTTGGCCCGCAGAGCGAAACCGCCGAACACGAAGATCTGTCTGGGAGGAAAACTCCCCCTTGGGTGGCATCGTTGTAGATGGTTGAAGTTGCCATCAAACCTCTTGATGACGGCACAGTGGACCTCTCAATGAAAGCACCAATATTGGTGTCAAAACCGGTGGATCTCGGGTAGGGGGTCCCGAACAGTGCGTCTAAGGTCGATGGTAACAGGAGACAGGGGACACAATGTTTTACCCACCCCTCGCTATGGAGGTAATACCCTACATCCTGCTTGATTGATCTTGATGAATATGAGTATTACAAGAGTTGATCTACCACGAGATCGTAATGACTAAACCCTAGAGGATTAGCTTGTATGTCTATGATCATGTCTGTCCTCCGTACTAAGTCCTCCAGTTTATATAGACACCGGGAGGATCTAGGGTTACACAAGGTCGGTTACAAAGAAAGGAATCTACATATTTAGTCGCCAAGCTTGCCTTCAATGCCAAGGAGAATCCCATCCATACACGGGTGTAGTCTTCGGTATTCGTATATTCACGGCCCATCAGTCCGGCCCATGGCTAACAGGCCGGACGTCCGAGGACACCTTAGTCCAGGACTCCTTCAGCCGCCACTTGCTGTATTGGTGCAGTCCCCGAGCCGACTGCTGAAGTCCCCGGGCCGACTGCCGAAGTCTCCGGGCCAAAATCTGAAGTCCCCAGGCCGGGTGCGACTGCTACAGTCCCCGGGCCGCCTGCCGAAGTCCCCGGGCCGATTGCCGATAATTTGGAGCCGAATCTGACTATTTTAGGAGTAGCCGGCATGAAGATAGAATCTGACTCTGGTGAAGGCTTGATGGATGGCTTGATGAGTCGCTGGAAGGATACGCCGGCTGGAATGGCTTGCCGGGTGGAGCCAATCCGCGCCAGAGCAACTGCTTGCTTGTTATCGCTTCGTGGCACATGGAGCAATTCGCACCCTTGAAAATATCCGTTGAGTTGCTGGACGAGGAAGTAGTAGCTTGCCATGTTTGCATCCTTGGTGTCCCAGTCGCCAGACGACTGCTGGACCCCCAAGACGGAGTCACCGTAACACAGAATCCAGCAAATGCTGAGCTCTTTGGCAAGCCAGAGTTTGTGTATTAGTGCCTCATACTCAGCCACATTGTTGGAGGCAGCAAAATGGATTTGCAATGTGTATCTGAGCTTGTCGCCTTTGGGAGAGGTGAGGACAATGCCGGCTCCCAAATGGGTGCACATCTTTGAACCATCAAAGTGCATCCGCCAATGGGTGGAGTCCGGCGCTACTGGCAGGTACTGGGTCTCGGCCTAGTTGACAAGGAAGTTGGCCAATACTTGGGACTTGATTATGGTGCGAGCCTGGTAAAAGATGGTGTAGGGGGGCAACTCTATGGCCCGTTTTTCCACTCGGCCTGAAGCATCTCGGCTGCCTATGATCTCGGCAAGCGGAGCAGTGCAGACAACCGTGAAAGGGTGCTCTTGAAAATATGGCTTCAATTTTTGGCAGTAAAGTTTACGCCGTAGCACATCTTCTAGTAGTGGGGTAGTTCTTCTTGGAAGCCGACAGTACTTTACCCAAATAATATACCGGTCTCTGGACCTGCAGAACCTTGTCGTCTTCCTTGCGTTCAACCACCATGACCATGCTGACCACCCGACTGGTGGCGGCGATGTAGAGGAGCATGGGCTCCTTATCAGTCGGCGTGGCCAGGACAGGAGGCGTGGTCAACATCTTCTTGAGCTGGAGAAAATCCTCATCCGCCTTGTCATTCCACTCGAAATGAGTGGTTTTCTTCAGGAGCTGGTACAGGGGAAGGGCCTTCTCACCCAGTCGACTGACGAAGCGGCTGATGGATGCCAGGAAGCCGGTGAATTTTTGGAGATCTCGCACTCGGGTAGGTACATCCATCCTCGCGATGGCTTTGATCTTAGCAGGGTTGCACTCAATGCGATGTTTAGAGACTTGGAAGCCAAGGAGCTGACCGGCCGGCACCCCGAACACGCATTTCTCTGGGTTGAGCTTGATCTGAAACCGGCGCAAATTTTCAAAGGTTTCCTTGAGATCTTCCAATAGGGTACTGCGCTTCTCCGTCTTCACCACAATATCATCAACATAGACGTGGGCATTCCTCCCGAGTTTCTTGAGGAGGCACTTCTGCATGTAACACTGAAAGGTGGCGCCGGCATTCCTCAAGCCGAACGTCATCGTCAGGTAACTGAAGGCTCTGAATGATGTGATGAAGGTGGTCTTCAGGCGGTCTGCCGGGTTCAGCTTGATTTGATGATAACCCGAGTAGGCATCCAAGAAGCTCGATAGATCGCATCCGGCTATGGAGTCAATCACTTGATCAATCTATGGCAAGGAAAACGGGTCCTTGGAGCAGGCTTTGTTGATACTGGTCTAATCGATACACATATGCCACTTGTTGTTCTTCTTCAGCACAAGGACTGGGTTGGCAAGCCATTCTGGCAAGAAAACTTCCATGATGAAGCCGGCTGCCAACAGGCGGGCGATCTCTTCTCCAAAAATTCTCCTCTTCTCTTCTGACAGTCGCCGAAGGGGCTGTCTGACTGGTTTGGCATCTGCTCTTACATATAGCTTGTGCTCGGCGACATCCGTCGGAACACCCGGCATGTCTTTAGGGGACCATGCAAAGATGCATTGATTCTCATGGAGGAAGTCGACGAGCTCGCTTTCCTACTTGCTGATGAGGTTTGCACCTATGACAGCGTACCTCTCAGGGTGTTCAGGGTCCAATGGGATCTTCTTTGTTTCTTTGGCCGGCGTGAAGGAGCCCGGGGTCTCCGACTCTTGGGCTTCTGGGGACATGTCTGGCTGCTTGCCGGCCATGGCCACCACCCGGTCTAGGAGCTTCTTCTCGGCCACAATCACGAGGGACTCTGCCAGCCGGCTGCTGGCTACAGTGCAGGCGGCTGACTTCTCGTAGTCATGACTGATTGTGATAATGCCCTTAGTTCCTCGCATCTTCATCTTGCGCTAGGCATAATGTGGCACCGCCATGAATTTGGCTAGAGCCGGTCGGCCTAGGAGCACATGGTACGTGCTCTCTAGGTCAACCACCTTGAACCAAATGTCTTCACAGCGGAAATGATCCTTGTCTCCGAATAGGACATCTATCTTGATCTTGCCGATTAGTGAGTAGGACAAGCCGGGCACAATGCCATGAAACACAGTCTGACTGGGCAGCAGCTGCTTCTCTTTGATCTTCAACTTCTCCATGGTATCCCGGTAAAGCATGTTGATACTGCTGCCGCCATCTATCAGGATTCAGGAGAAACGAGCGCTCGCCTTTCTGTTGCAAGGGTGGCATCCAAAACCAGGGCATAGGAACCCGGGGAGGGCATTAATTTTGGGTGGTCGGCCCGGCTCCAGCTGATGGGCTTTTCAGACCAATGCTTGAACTCTAGAGTAGTGGAAGCAACCGCATTTACTTTGCGGTGTTGTTTGCGCTGGCTGTGCTTATCGCTGGCCATACTGGTGAAGACGACATAAGCGCCATGCTCTTCAGGGTAATCATCTTGGACTTGGCCAACTGCTGGACGGGCGGCCGGCTGCTGAGGACGCGGAGCCGGTGGGCCAGCAGGCGAAGGAGGCAGTCCTTCTCCCTTGGCGATTCGGACAAGCCAGTGACACTTGCGGGTCGTGTGGTTGTACGGCTTCGCGCCGCTGTGGAGCTTGCAAGGGGCATCGAGAGTCTACTCGAAGGAGAAGGCGGGCAACCAAGTCGACTTGCCGCCTTTCTGACACTTGGGGGCGGCTGCCCTTCGGGTTGTTGATCTTCAACGGTTGCCACCTGCCGGCTGGGGGGCTTTGCACTTGTTGTCGTTCGGCTGCTGGCGCCGACTATTGTCTCCAGCCGGTGTTCGAGGAGCCGGGGGAGCACCTTCCCAGAAGTGTCCACCCGAAGCTTCGACTTCATTGAGGAGTCGGCCGTGGCAATTTTATCTGCTATGATCAGCAGCTCGTCGAGGGTCGTCGGCTCATCGCAGAGAAGCCGTTGCTTGAGTAAGGTGCCCTCTCGGCACCCGGCGGTGAAGTACTAGATACCTTGGACCTCATGCAATCCTTCACAGGAGTTGCACAGTTCCGCCCATCGCATCAGGTAATCGCGGGTGGACTCATTGGGGCCTTGGACACACAGCGAGAGTTGGTGAGGCTTGGGAGGTCGCTTGTAGGTGCTGGTGAAGTTCCGGATAAACACCTGGGTGCAGTCTACCCAGTTGTTGACGTTGTAGGGCTTGAGGCTGTTCAGCCACGTCCGGGATGTGCCCTGGAGCATGAGCGAGAGGAACTTCACGACAATGCGCTTGTTGCCGTTCGCTATGCTGACTACCGTGGAATAATCCACCAGCCAATCTTCCGGCTTCACGGAGCCGTTGTACTTGGATGTGTCCCTCGGGAACAAGAACCCTTTGGTAAAAGGCTCGTCACGGATGTAGGGGCCAAAACAAGGCTGACCCATCACGTCTTCTTCTAGCGCCAGGGATCGAGTCAGCCGGTCGATCCGGTGGCTGGCGTCGTTCTCGCCGACTCCTTCTTGGCGGCCTAGCCGGTCGCCAAGAGTCGGATGATCAACAGGCAGCGGGAATGCACGCCTCTACCTTTGAGGAGGCTATGGAAATGGACCATCGTCCCGGTGTTCGACTACTCGAGGGCGGCCGTCATGGTCGCACTTGATGGTGATGCAAGTCCGCCTGCGACTGCCAGCCGGCCCCTTGTCTCGTCTGTCGCGGGCGCTGCAAGTCGGCGTCTGGGAGGTCGCGCCATGCTCTTGTCGAGGGGGTGGGTTCTCAACCCGTTGGTGAAGCTCTTCAGCATCACAGTCGGCTTCTTGCTGGGAAGCAGCCGCATCAATGAGCTGCTGAACGCACTCTGTCATATAGCAACGCTCGTCATCCTCCAGGTGGTCCAGCTCGTCTGCTGCCGCCTGGGCAGCGCGTATGTTCTCGATGGGCGTGGCATAGACTGGGTGGTCCACTCCAAACATCCTGGCGATGGCTCTGCCTTGCTGCCTGACCATGCCAGCTCGGTTGGGCCTAGCAGCAGTCGGCGTGCCGCCGACAACACGGTCCACTTTGCGCTGGAAGGCTTCGGAGAGGCGGCGCATGGTAGCCAACTTCTTGGCCTTCTCCACAAGCGAGACGCGGCAGGCTTCCAATGTCTCGGCGTCCGCATCCGCGAAAATGGGCGTTTACAGGTCCCGCATTGTCGCCTGTAATGGGTCCTTGCCGGCTCCTCCGGAGCCCCCACTGTGGCTGATGACAAGCACCTCCATGACGGTGCTGCCGCCGCTCTCCACGCGTGGGAGCGGATCATCGATGACCACCATGTTGGTAGGGAAAGCATTGAGGGAGGCCGTGTTAGAGTCGACAAGCATCGGGTCGGTGGAGCCGATCAACTCCAAGTCGAAGGCCCGCTCATTAGCGATGTGGAGCTAGCCGAGGAGGTTGGCGAGGCGGCTCTCGAGGCCATCGGTGCCTGTGTCAGACACAGGCTTGTCGGAAAGCGAACCGCGCGAACAAGGTCAGTGAGGCAGCTTGCTGCGCATGCGACCTCCGCGCCATGCAGTGGGTCGGCGCAAATGTCGTCTGGCGTGCCAGGCTGGCTACGCTCGCTAGGGAGGAAGAGGCTTCCCATCCAGAACGGATCTCCGGATGACGGTGCACCTAGCCCCACGGGGGGCGCCAAATGTCAGGGGTGTTGTGCGACATATGCCAGAGGATGTCTTATCATAGAGGGGGCTCATAAGACGTCGCCGGTGCTAGGAAACGGGATGAGGCAAAGACATGCACGCCGGCGAATCTTACCCAGGTTCGGGGATCTCCTAGGAGATAACACACCTAGTCCTGCTCTGTGGGGTCTCCGCATGATCACTAACTCAACGAGAGTGGCTGCAAGATGGTCCTTGAGCTGTTTCTCTAGAGGAGGAAGAAGAATAAGGCCAGCCCTAACTCCCTCTCTATGTGTGTGTATCTGTAAGAATCTGAACCCTTTACATGGGTACCCTGTGGAGTTTATATAGGCCTACCCCCAGGGGTACAATGGTAATCCGCCCGGGTGTGGGCCCAGGCCGTCAGTGTCTCTTGTGGCCGACTTCTCTGCTGGCAGCTGGGGCCCGCCGACTGGTGCGCCCCACCGGCTGTCTTGTACTTGGCCGATAGGCCGCGCCCGCCGCTTGCGGGACTTGCTGGCGGCTCATCACTGTAGCCGTGCTTCTAATGACGCTTGCTTTGTCGGGGGAGGCATGGCTACAGTCCTGCCGCCTGGTGGTCGTTCACTGTAGCCACTCCCTATTTTTTTCTCCCGGCTGATGGTGTAGAAACTCTTAAGAAGGGGAGGGCCGCCTGCTAGAAGTCGACCTCTCCCTTAGCCAGCTAGCTGAGCTTGCCGCCTTCTGCCTTTCCATGGGCTGGTAGGACCAGCCGCTTGCGGGCCGTACCGACAACCCGTCATGGGAGCTGGGTCCCCTCTATCTTGGGTGATGTCATGGGCGAAGGGGCTACAGTGTCACGCCATGCGGGTGATCACCAGCCGGTACGATGCACTGTAGCCATAACCCGCCCTGGATTCGAGGGTGGTAGGCTTCTTTGTAGCCACGCCTCGTCTCATCGCATTCATGGTGGCTCAGACTTTGAGGGTGTTTGGGGCCGCCTGCTAGAAACCGGCCCCTCTCGGGGGCGCTTGCTAGGAGCCGACCCCTCTTGCAGCCGGCCGCTTGGACCAGCCGGCCACAAGAAGGCGGCGATCAATCTCTGAGGCCTGAGGGGCGCAGTCGGCCCCGATGTCTTGAAATGCCATGGGGGCAGATGAGGCTACCTCAGGGTGTCCTGAATTAGGGGGTCTCCGGACAACCGGACTATCTCCATTGGCCGGACTATTAGACTATGAAGATACAAGATTGAAGACTTCGTCTCGTGTCCGAATGGGACACTACTTGGCGTGGAAGGCAAGCTAGGCAATATGGATATGGATATCTCCTCCTTTGTAACCGACCTTGTGTAACCCTAACCCACTCCGGTGTCTATATAAACCGAAGGGTTTTAGTCCGTAGGACAACAATCATAACGTACAATCATACCATAGGCTAGCTTCTAGGGTTAGACTCTCTGATCTCGTGGTAGATCTACTCTTGTGCTACCCATATCATCAATATTAATCGAGCAGGACATAGGGTTTTACCTCCATCAAGAGGGCTCGAACCTAGGTAAAACATCGTGTCCCCTGCATCCTGTAACCATCCGGCCTAGACGCACAGTTCGGGACCACCTACCCAAGATCCGCCGGTTTTGACACCGACACTACCCATGGCCAATAACTCTGACATTAGTGATAAAGTAAAGCAATTACATGGTGATTGCATTTCATACAAATAAGCGACAACTGCTACCCCTTGAGCACTGTGTTGGTTTTCCCCAAAGAGGAAGGGATGATGCAACAAAGTAGCGTAAGTATTTCCCTCAGTTTTTGAGATCCAAGGTATCAATCCAGTAGGAGGCTACGCGCGAGTCCCTGTACCTGCACAAAACAAATAAATCCTCGCAACCAACGCAAATAGGGGTTGTCAATCCCTATAAGGCCACTTACGAGAGTGAGATCTGATAGATATGATAAAGATAATATTTTTGGTATTTTTGTGATAAAGATGAAAAGTAAAATAAAGGCAAAGGAAATAGCAAAGGAAATAACTAAGTAGTAGGAGATTAATATGATAAAGATAGACCCGAGGGCCATAGGTTTCACTAGGGGCTTCTCTCGAGAGCATAAGTATTCTACGGTGGGTGAACAAATTACTGTTGAGCAATTGACAGAAGTGAGCATAGTTATGAGAATATTTAGGTATGATCATGTATATAGGCATCACATCCTAGACAAGTAGACCGAGTTATGCATGCATCTACTACTATTACTCCACTCATCGACCGCTATCCAGCATGCATCTAGAGTATTAAGTTAAAAATAGAGTAACGCCTTAAGCAAGATGACATGATGTAGAGGGATAAACTCATGCAATATGATGAAAACCCCATCTTGTTATCCTCGATGACAACAATACAATATGTGCCTTGCTGCCCCTACTGTCACTAGGAAATGACACCGCAAGATTGAACCCAAAGCTAAGCACTTCTCCCATTGCAAGAAAGATCAATCTAGTAGGCCAAACCAAACTGATAATTCGAAGAGACTTGCAAAGATAACGCAATCATACATAAAAAATTCAGAGAAGATTCAAATATTGTTCACAGATAGACTTGATCATAAACCCACAATTCATCGGCCTCAACAAACACACCGCAAAAAGAGGATTACATCAAATAGATCTCCACAAGAGAGGGGGAGAACATTGTATTGAGATCCAAAAAGAGAGAAGAAGCCATCTAGCTACTAACTATGGACCTGTAGGTCTGAGGTAAACTACTCACACTTCATCGGAGGGGCTATGGTGTTGATGTAGAAGCCCTCCGTGATCGATGCCCCCTCCGGCGGAGCTCCGGAACAGGCCCGAAGATGGGATCTCGTGGATACAGAAAGTTACGGCGGTGGAATTAGGGTACGTGGATATATATAGGAGGAAGGAGTACGTTGGTGGAGCAACAGGGGGCCCACGAGGGTGGAGGGCGCGCCTGGTGAGGGTAGGCGCGCCCCCTACCTCATGGCCTCCTCTTTTCTTTCTTGACATAGGGTCCAAGTCTCCCGGGTCTTGTTCATTGAGAAAATCACGTTCCCGTAGGTTTCATTCCGTTTGGACTCCGTTTGATATTGTTTTCTTCAAAACCCTAAAATAGGCAAAAAACAACAATTCTGGGCTGGGCCTCCGGTTAATAGGTTAGTCCCAAAAATAATATAAAAATGGATAATAAAGCCCAATAATGTCCAAAACAGTAGATAATATAGCATGGAGCAATCAAAAATTATAGATACGTTGGAGACATATCAATCACCCCCAAGGTTAATTCCTGCTCGTCCTCGAGTAGGTAAATGATAAAAACAGAATTTTTGATGTGGAGTGCTACTTGGCATAATTTTAATGTAATTCTTCTTAATTGTGGTATGAATATTCAGATCCAAAAGATTCAATAGAAAAGTTCATATTGACATAAAAATAATAATACTTCAAGCATACTAACTAAGCAATTATGTCTTCTCAAAATAACATGGCCAAAGAAAGTTCATCCCTACAAAATCATATGGTTTAGTCATGTTTCATTTTCGTCACACAAGAATGCTCTGATCATGCACAACCCCGATGACAAGCCACGCAATTTTTTAATACTTTAGTAATCTCAAACCTATAAACTTTCACGCAATATATGAGCGCGAGCCATGGACATAGCACTATGGGTGGAATAGAATATAATGAGGGGGTTATGTGGAGAAGACAAAAAGGAGAAAGTCTCACATCAACGAGGCTAATCAATGGGCTATGGAGATGCCCACGGATTAATTTTAATGCAAGGAGTAGGGATTGCCATGCAACGGATGCACTAGAGCTATAAATGTATGAAAGCTCAACAAAGAAACTAGTGGGTGTGCATCCAACTTGCTTGCTCACGAAGACCTAGGGCACTTGAGGAGGCCCATTGTTGGAATATACAAGCCAAGTTCTATAATGAAAAATTCCCACTAGTATATGAAAGTGACAAACAAGAGACTCTCTAACATGAAGATTAAGGTGCTAATTTGAAGCCCAAGTGTGGCAAAGGATAGTAACATTGTCCCTTCTCTCTTTTTCTCTCATTTTTTTGGGCCTTCTCTTTTTTTATGGCCTTTCTCTTTTTTTGGGGGGGGTGCTTCTCTTTTTTTATGGCCTCTTTTTATTATTATTATTTTTCCTCACTTGGGACAATGCTCTAGAAAATGATGATCATCACACTTCTATTTATTTACAACTCAATGATTACAACTCGATACTAGAACAAAAGATGACTCTATATGAATGCCTCCGCGGTGTACCAGGATATGCAATGGACCAAGAGTGACATGTATGAAAGAATTATGAACGGTGGCTTTGCCACAAATACTATGTCAACTACATGATCATGCTAAGCAATATGACAATAATGAATGTGTCATGATGAACGGAATGATGGAAAGTTGCATGGCAATATATCTCGGAATGGCTATGGAAATGCCATAATAGGTAGGTATGGTGGCTGTTTTGAGGAAGATATAAGGAGGTTTATGTGTGAAAGAGCGTATCATATCACGGGGTTTGGATGCACCGGCGAAGTTTGCGCCAACTCTCAATGTGAGAAAGGGCAATGCACGGTACCGAAGAGGCTAGCAAGGATGGAAGGGTGAGAGTGCGTATAATCCATGGACTCAACATTAGTCATAAAGAACTCACATACTTATTGCAAAAATCTACAAGTCATCAAAAACCTCGGTACTACGCGCATGCTCCTAGGGGGATAGATTGGTAGGAAAAGACCATCGCTCGTCCCCGACCGCCACTCATAAGGAAGACAATCAAATAACACCTCATGTTTCAAATTTGTTGCATAATGTTTACCATACGTGCATGCTACGGGACTTGCAAACTTCAACACAAGTATTTCTCAATTTCACAACTACTCAACTAGCACGACTTTGATATTACTACCTCCATATCTCAAAACAATCATCAAGCATCAAACTTCTCTTAGTATTCAAAACACTCTTAAGAAAATTTTACTAACTTTGAATACCTAGCATATTAGGATTTTAAGAAAATTACCATGCTATTAAGACTCTCAAAATAATCTAAGTGAAGCATGAGAGATCAATAGTTTCTATAAAACAAATCCACCACCGTGCTCTAAAAGATATAAGTGAAGTACTAGAGCAAAAATATATAACTCAAAAGATATAAGCGAAGCACATAGAGTATTCTAACAAATTCCAAATCATGTATGGCTCTCTCAAAAGGTGTGTACAGCAAGGATGATTGTGGTAAACTAAAAAGCAAAGACTCAAATCATACAAGACGCTCCAAGCAAAACACATATCATGTGGCGAATAAAAATATAGCTCCAAGTAAAGTTACCGATAGAAGTAGACGAAAGAGGGGATGCCTTCCGGGGCATCCCCAAGCTTTGGCTTTTAGGTGTCCTTAGATTATATTGGGGGTGCCATGGGCATCCCCAAGCTTAGGCTCTTGCCACTCCTTGTTCCATAATCCATCAAATCTTTACCCAAAACTTGAAAACTTCACAACACAAAACTTAAAGTAGAAAATCTCGTGAGCTCTGTTAGCGAAAGAAAATAAAAGACCACTTCAAGGTACTGCAATGAACTCATTCTTTATTTATATTTGTGTTATACTTACTGTATTCCAACTTCTCTATGGTTTATAAACTATTTTACTAGCCATAGATTCATCAAAATAAGCAAACAACACACGAAAAACAGAATCTGTCAAAAACAGAACAGTCTGTAGTAATCTGTAGCTAGCGCAAGATCTGGAACCCCAAAAATTCTAAAATAAATTGCTGGATGTGAGGAATTTATCTATTAATCATCTGCAAAAATAATTAACTAAATAGCACTTTCCAAATAAAAATGACAGCAGTTCTCGTGAGCGCTAAAGTTTCTGTTTTTTACAGCAAGTTCAACAAGACTTTCCCCAAGTCTTCCCAACGGTTCTACTTGGCACAGACACTAATTAAACACAAAAACACAACCAAAACAGAGGGTAGATAAATTATTTATTACTAAACAGGAGCAAAAAGCAAGGAATAAAAATAAAATTGGGTTGCCTCCCAACAAGCGCTATCCTTTAACGCCCCTAGCTAGGCATAACAAGCAAGAATAGATCTAGGTATTGCCATCTTTAGTTTTCGACATTTTAGCGGAATCAAGCTCGAATCCGGGAGGTTCTTTACGTTTCCCTTCATATTCTGAAATTTTTAGATCTAATGAATCCAACCGCTTATTGCAAAGGGTAATCAACATATTCATGCGGCAAATATTTCCACTAATGTTCTTAAGAGGTTCAAGAGATTTCTACAAGTTTTTAGTAACTTCACAACTTTTTTCAAAAACTTGTGTCTCTTCCTGGGTAGGATGAGGCCCCTTTTGTTGAGGTAGTGTTCCCACTATACCTTCTATAATTTCAAGCGCAATATGGGGATCGATTTCAATAAAAATGCCTTTGGCAACGCAATCCAAGAGTTGTCTATGAGACATATTCAATCCAACATAAAAATTGCGAAGCAAAATTCTCAGGTCTATTTCAGAGGTACAATTAGACTCCATTATTCTCAACCAGGCATCTTTTAAGTTTTCTCCTAGTCTTTGTTTAAAGTGAAAGATCTCGAACTCAGGGGTCAACAGGGAAGATAAGGGACTAGCCACAACGACAAGAAAACAAACTAATACACAAGCAAACAAAAAGCAAGCGGGCAAAAAGAGGCAAATAGAGAAAGAGAGGGAGGATAGAGAGAGAGAGAGGGCGAGTAAAATGGTAAGGGTGAAGTGGGGGAGTGGAAAATGAGAGGCAAATGGCACATAATGTAATGCGGGAGATAAGGGTATGTGATGGGTACTTGGTATGTTGACTTTTGCGTAGACCTCCCCGACAACGGTGCCAGAAATCCTTCTTGCTACCTCTTGAGCACTGTGTTGGTTTTCCCCGAAGAGGAAGGGATGATGCAGCAAAGTAGCGTAAGTATTTCCCTCAGTTTTTGAGAACCAAGGTATCAATCAAGTAGGAGGCTATGCGCGAGTCCCTCGTACCTGCACAAAACAAATAAATCCTCGCAACCAACGCAAATAGGGGTTGTCAATCCCTATAAGGCCACTTACGAGAGTGAGATCTGATAGATATGATAAAGATAATATTTTTGGTATTTTTGTGATAAAGATGCAAAGTAAAATAAAGGCAAAGTAAATAGCAAAGGAAATAAATAAGTATTAGGAGATTAATATGATAAAGATAGACCCGGGGGCCATAGGTTTCACTAGTGACTTCTCTCAAGAGCATAAGTATTCTACGGTGGGTGAACAAATTACTGTTGAGCAATTGACAGAATTGAGCATAGTTATGAGATTATCTAGGTATGATCATGTATATAGGCATCACGTCCGAGACAAGTAGACCGACTCCTGCCTGCATCTACTACTATTACTCCACTCATCGACCGCTATCCAGCATGCATCTAGAGTATTAAGTTAAAAACAGAGTAACGCCTTAAGCAAGATGACATGATGTAGAGGGATAAACTCATGCAATATGATGAAAACCCCATCTTGTTATCCTCGATGGCAACAATACAATACGTGCCTTGCTGCCCCTACTGTCACTGGGAAAGGACACCGCAAGATTGAACCCAAAGCTAAGCACTTCTCCCATTGCTAGAAAGATCAATCTAGTAGGCCAAACCAAACTGATAATTCAAAGAGACTTGCAAAGATAACCAATCATACATAAAAGAATTCAGAGAAGATTCAAATATTGTTCATAGATAAACTTGATCATAAACCCACAATTCACCAGTCTCAACAAACACACCGCAAAAAGAGGATTACATCGAATAGATCTCCACAAGAGAGGGGGAGAACATTGTATTAAGATCCAAAAAGAGAGAAGAAGCCATCTAGCTACTAACTACGGACCTGTAGGTCTGAGGTAAACTACTCACACTTCATCGGAGGGGCTATGGTGTTGATGTAGAAGCCCTCCATGATCGATGCCCCCTCTGGCGGAGCTCCAGAAAAGGCCCCAAGATGGGATCTTGCGGATACAGAAAGTTACGGCGGTGGAATTAGGGTTTTGGCTCCGTATCTGATCGTTTGGGGTACGTGGATATATATAGGAGGAAGGATTACGTCGGTGGAGCAACAGGGGGACCACGAGGGTGGAGGGCGCGCCTGGGGGGGGGAGGCGCGCCCCCCTACCTTGTGGCCCCCTCTTTTCATTCTTGACGTAGGGTCCAAGTCTCCCGGGTCTTGTTCGTTGAGAAAATCACGTTCCCGAAGATTTCATTCCGTTTGGACTCCGTTTGATATTCCTTTTCTTCAAAACCCTAAAACAGGCAAAAAACAACAATTCTGGGCTAGGCCTCCGGTTAATAGGTTAGTCCCAAAAATAATATAAAAGTGGATAATAAAGCCCAATAATGTCCAAAATAGTATATAATATAGCATGGAGCAATCAAAAATTATAGATACGTTGGAGACGTATCAACAACCATGAGGCTCCTGCCAGGTGCCGGTAACTTCTACAAAACATGATCATCTCATACAACAATTTATATCTCATCACGTCTCGACCATATCACATCATAACATGCCCTGCAAAAACAAGCTAGACGTCCTTTACTTTGTTGTTGCAAGTTTTACATGGCTACTGCGGGCTTCTAGCAAAAACCGTTCTTACCTATGCATCAAAACCACAATGATTTTTCATCAAGTGTGTTGTTTTAACCTTCAATAAGGACCGGTCATAGTCAAACTGGATTCAACTAAAGTTGGAGAAATAGACACTCGCTAGCCACCTATGTGCGAAGCACGTCGGTAGAACCAGTGTCATGAACACGGTCATGTAATGTCGGTCTGGGCCGCTTCATCCAACAATACCGCCGAATCAAAGTAAGATGTTGGTGGTATGCAGTATGACTATTATCGCCCTCAACTCTTTGTGTTCTTCTCATGCATATATCATCTACGCATAGAACCTGGCCCGGATACCACTGTTGGGGAACATTGTAATTAAAAAAATTACTACAATCACGCAAGATCTATCTAGGAGATGCATAGCAAGGAGACGGGAGAGAGTGTCCATATACTCTTGTAGACCGAAAGCGGAAGCGTTATGTAACACGGTTGACGTAGTTGAATGTCTTCACGATCCAACCGATCCAAGTACCGACATACGACACCTCCGTGTTCAGCACACATTCGGCACGATGACGTCCCTCGAGCTCTTGATCCAGTAGAGGGTCGAGGGAGAGTTCCATCAGCACGACGACGTGGCGACGATGTTGGTGATGTGAACTGCGTAGGGCTTCGCCTAAGCATTACAACAATATGATCGAGGTGGTAAATTGTGGAGGGGGGCACACAGCTAAAGAACAATCGATGTGCCTTTGGGGTGCCCCCTGGCCACGTATATAAAGGAGGGGGGGAGGAGGCCAGCGGCCAAGGAGGGCGCACCATTGGGGGAGTCCAACTAGGATTCCCAATCCTAGTTGGATTCCCTTTCCTATTCCAAGAAGGGGAATGAGCGAAGGAGAGAGAGAGGAAAAGGAAAGAGGGGGCTATGCCCCCTCCCCCTAGTCCAATTCGGACTGCCTTGGGGGGGGCACCTTGTGGCCTGCCCTCTCCTACTCCATTATGGCACAATAAGGCCCATAACATCCCCGCGGGGTTCCGGTAACCCCTCGGCTCCCCGATAAATATCCAAAACGTCCCGAAACCTTTCCGGTGTCTGAATACCTTCATCCAATATATAAATATTTACCTCTCGAACATTTCGAGACTCCTCATCATGTCCATGATCTCATCCGGGAGTCCAAACAAACTTCGGTCACCAAAACACATGACTCATAATACAAATCGTCATCGAACGTTAAGCGTGCGGACCCTACGGGTTCGTGAACTATGTAGACATGACCGAGACACATCTCCGGTCAATAACCAATAGCGGAACCTGGATGCTCATATTGGCTCCTACATATTCTACGAAGATCTATCTCGGTCAAACTGCATAACAACATATGTTATTCCCTTTGTCATCGGTATGTTACTTGCCCGAGATTCGGTCGTCGCTATCATCATACCTAGCTCAATCTCGTTACCAGCAAGTCTCTTTACTCGTTCTGCAATGCATCATCCCGCAACTAACTCATTAGTTACATTGCTTGCAAGGCTTATAGTGATGTGCATTACCGAGAGGGCCCAGAGATACCTCTCCGATACACGGAGTGACAAATCCTAATCTCGATCTATGCCAACTCAACAAACACCTTCGGAGACACCTGTAGAGCATCTTTATAATCACCCAGTTACGTTGTGACGTTTGTTTAACACAAGGTGTTCCTCCGGTATTCCGGAGTTGCATAATCTCATAGTCGGAGAAATATGTATAAGTCATGAAGAAAGCAATAGCAATAAAACTAAACGATCATAATGCTAAGCTAATGGGTCGGTCTTGTCCATCACATCATTCTCTAATGATGTGATCTTGTTCATCAAATGACAACACAGGTCTATGGTTAGGAAACTTAACCATCTTTGATTAACGAGCTAGTCAAATAGTGGCATACTAGGGACACTCTATTTTTCTATGTATTGACACATGTACTAAGTTTCCGGTTAATACAATTCTAGCATGAATAATAAACATTTATCATGATATAAGGAAATATAAATAACAACTTTATTATTGCCTCTAGGGCATATTACCTTCAGTTGGCTCCTGAGGAGAGGAGATATCGATGCAAGGTGCATGATAACCTAGAAGTATAGGGGATCGCAACCGTTTTCGAGGGTAGAGTATTCAACCCAAATTTATAGATTCGACACAAGGGGAGCCAAAGAATATTTGAAGGCATTAGCAGCTAAGTTATCAATTCAACCACACCTGGAGATTAATTATCTGTAGCAAAGTGATCAGTAGAAAAGTAGCATGATAGTTTTGATAATATTGGCAGCTCCAACGGTAACGGTAACAGTGATAGCAGTAATTTTGTAGCAATTGTAACAGTGATGATATAAGTAGTAACTTAGCAAGAACAATATAAGAAAAATTCGTAGGCATTGGATCAGTGACTTGTTGGATGATATTCATCATGAGACAGTTATAACCTAGGGCGATACGACTCTAGCTCTAGTTCGTCAATATAATGTAGGCATGTATTCCATAAATAGTCATACGTGCTTATGGAAAGAACTTGCATGACATCTTTTTTCCTACTCTCCCATCGCAGCAGGGTCCATATTGGAAACTAAGGGATATTAAGGCCTCCTTTTAATAGAGAACCGGAACAAAGCATTAACACATAGTGATTACATGAACTCCTCAAACTATAGTCATCATCGGGAGTGGTCCCGACTATTGTCACTCCGGGGTTGCCGGATCATAACACGTAGTAGGTGACTATAAATTGCAAGATCGGATCTAGAACATGGATATAATGGCGATAACATAAATGGCTCAGATCTGAAAACATGGCACCCGGGCACAAAGCGACAAGTATTAAGCATAGCAAAGTCATATCAACATCAATCTAAGACCATAGTGGATACCGGGGATTAAGCCCTAACAAAAATAACTTGATTACATGATGAATCTCATCCAACTCCTCACCGACCAGCGAGCCTAAGAAGGAATTACTCACTCCTGATGGGGAGCATCATGGAATTGACGATGAAGAAGGGTTGGTGATGACGAAGAACGAAGATCCCCCTCCCCGGAGCCCCAGACAGACTCCAGACCTGGCCTCCCGATGAAGAACAGGAGGTGACGGTGGCTCCGTCTCGTGGATTTATAGCATCGGTTTTAGGGTCTGCGGGGCCACCAGGTGGGGACAACCCACTTGGGCATGCCAGGAGAGGGGGCGTGCCATGGTGGGTTGTGCCCACCCAGGTTCCCCTCTCCGGTGGATCTTGGCTCCGGAAATTCTTATTTATTGCATAAATATTCCTCGGAAAGTTTCGTTCCATTCCAAGAACTTTTGTTTCTGCACAAAACAACACCATGGTAGTTCTGCTGATAACATCATCAGTCCGGGGTTAGTTTCGTTCAGATCATGCAAATTAGAGTCCAAAACAAGAGGAAAAGCGTTAGGAAAAGTAGATACGTGAGAGACGTATCAAATCCCCCAAGCTTAAACCTTTTCTTGTTCTCAAGCAACTCAGTTGATAAACTCAAAGTGAAAAAGAAAAACTTTTACGAACTCTTTTGCTCTTGTTTGCATAAATAAGCTTAAACAGCACCCATGTTTTCAGCTAACATTATAACTAACCATGCCAACAAAAACTCTTAAACCGGACTAAGGCATAGCCTAGTGGTGGGAAGGGGCTGATGCCTTCCCACCCACCCAGGTTCAAGGCATGGTACTTGCAGTTTGGGTCTGTTGCACCAATTATACTATAGGGGGTTCCCTTACAGTCTTTCCATAAAAAACAACAACTCTTAAAGATTATATTAACTTATATCAATGACATAATCAGCTAGCGAGCAATAATAAGACATCTCAAACGGCAACACATTGTCAAAACAACCATGATATAGTATGGCAATAGTGGTATCTCGCTAGCCCTTTCTAAGACCGCAAAACAAAAATGCAGTGCACCTCCAAAGTCCAAGCAGCAACTAAACATTGTAATTCATGGTAGAAAAGATCCAGTCATGATGCACCCAACATTAGCTACACACAATGCATAAGTCATGAAAATTGTGCTCTCATGTTCTAGCGCTTGTTTTAGAAGGTGATGAAACAACATAAAAGTAAATAGATAGTCCCTTCGCAGAGGGAAGCATTGATTTGCAGATTTGCTAGAGCTCAAGTTTTTTTTAAAAGAGATAAATGATATTTTGAGACATGCACCCTTCTCATTGACTTCACGACCATCAGTTATCAATATCTCCCATGCTAAACAAGCTAGTGGCGGTTCCCAAGTGATAAAAAGTAATGGTTTTGACTCCATTGGGAGTTTTTGTTTGATTATTTGAGAGATTAACTCTTTTTGTGTTTTCAGCTTGGGACTAGGCATCCCTATTACCGCCCTTTTTTCATGCAATGGCGACTTAATAAATACTCGACCTGGGAATAACCCGCTTAGCATGGAAGATACCGACCACCTCTTGTCGTTCCATGAACGATCCCGGCACACAAAAAGGGTATTTTCTTAGAAGTTTTTAGAGGTGGAACATGCAAATTTACTCAGGACGGTAGGGTAATACCGCGTATAGGTAGATATTGTGGACTCATCTAAAATAACTTTGGGTTCTAGGTTTTTGATGTACAAGTAGAATTCCCACTTAGTATAGGCGAAGGCTAGCAATTAGATTGAGAAGCGGCCAGCTAGAGAGCAACAACGATCATGAACATGCATTATCCATAAGTAACATTGGGCACTAGCATGAGTAGGATATGATCACCATGAACATAAATATCATTGATGCTATGTTGGTTTTGATTCAACCACATGCATGAACATGTGCCAAGTCAAGCCACTCGAACATTCAGAGGATGATACAATATCATCATACTACATCACAATCATTTTAACGCAATGTTGATATCCAAGATAAATCATTATCCACTCCCAGCTACTTATGCATGGCCTGAGAAACTATAATCTCTAATTGTCAATGCAAGCATGTTTAATCATAATGGGCTGAATCATGGATACTAGATTAAAGATATTTACACAAACAGAACAAGTCGAGTTCATACCAGTTTCTCTCTGCCATGGCCAGTTCATCGAATATCGCCATTATTGCCTTTCACTTGCACGACCGAATGATGTGAAAAAAAAATAGTGCAAGACTGCCATGGACTCACTACAAAAAAAGACACATCTGTGACATTTTGGGCCGAACGAAAAAAAATTATGTCATACTTATGACACTTCTATGACGATAATTGTGACAAAACCCGGTATCATCATAGATGTGGTGTGCTCCTACTTCTATGACAAAAAATCATGATAGAAAATGGGCTTTTCATTGTAGGCAGGCTGGAAACGCAGCTGCATGACATTCTCTGGGCCGTCCATGACGGAAAAAACCGTGGTAGAAGCGAGGGCTAGGAAAATATCGGGGTGTTCCCGGTTACGGTGGGTGGTCGGGGCCGAGCGATGCGCATTTCTCTCGTACACGCACGTGCGTGTGTGCGAGGCATTGGGCTCTACCTGAACCCGAGCGAGGCGTTCGCCTACTGAACCCGAGCGATTGCACTGCAGGCTACGTGTTACTGAACCCGAGCGATCGATCGATGGCTGTTAACTGAACCCGATCGAGCGATTCCTTCGCTACGGCTGCTAATTGAAGCCGATCCATGCTGCCTTTGGATGAATAGTGAGCATTGCTGGGAGGGTTTGGATGAACAGTTCCCGGTAGGGGTGGATGAACAGGACCCCGTGGTGTTGCCTCTGGATGAACAACACCCCGATCGATCGAGTCAGTTGGGGCTGGATGAACAGGACCACGTGGAGGGCTGGATGAACAGGACCACCCCGTGGATGGCTGGATGAACAGTAGATGGTGGAAGGCTGGACGAACAGTAGCTCGTGGAGGGGTGGTTGAACAGGAGCCCGTGGAGAGGGCTGGATGAACAGTAGCCGGTGGAGTAGCGCGCGGTGGAGGCTGGATGAACAGGAGCCCGTGGATGGACAGTCGTAGGTGGAGGCTGGAGGAGGTCGACGGTGGATGAATAGTAGCCCGTGGAGGCTGGAGGGGGTCGAGGCTGGAGATGAACAGTATCTCGTGGAGTCCCGTTTTGCGGTACGCCACACCCCTCCCGATGAACAGGACCCCCGTTTCGACCGTAGCGCTCCAACACAAGTCCGTTTCCTCCATTTTGCGGTATGCCATACCCCCTCCCGATCAAAAGGACCCTGTTTCGACCGTAGGAGGTCCGTTTCCTCCATTTTGCGGTACGCCAGACCCCTCCAGATGAACAGGACCCCGTTTTGAACGTGGGCAGTCGAACACAAGGCTATTTCCTCCGTTCTGCGGTACGCCAGGCCTCGTTTCCATCGGCTGTGTCGTCCAAGCCCTCCCGATGAACACGACGACACAATCTGTTCCGACCCAGCTGGTTGGCTCCCCATGAACACGACGACGACGCAGTTTCTCCGTTCCGACCCAACCATGTACACGAGCCCTGGCCGTACATATGCGCGAGTAGGCATTCGAGACCCCGCCTGTATGTAAGTATCTGGTCGTATTTTCTTTCTTGCACACTGGCCGTTGTACGTACGCGTACATGCTACGTGCGCGCCTCTACTACGACACGTGCACGCCTCTACATCGACCATTATGTACGTACATGTTCGTGACTAGAATGACAACGCTACGTATGCTTCGACCAGGTGGGTCCTGACTATTAGGCACTTCCTTGCGTGCGAAGATGTAGCTTGTGGGTCCTAGCAGTCAGGGGGGCAAATCGTTTTTTTTTTGCCCGGACGCACTTCCTTGCGTGCGAAGATGTAGCTAGTGGGTCCCAGCAGTCAGGGGAAACACTTTTTCCATGAAATACGGTGGCCCGTCCGGTGGGTCCCCGCTGTCAGGTGGAGGAATAATTATTTTGCGCGTAATAAGGAGGCACTTCCTTGCTACAGCCGTGGACCCAGCTGTCAGCCTCTCCACGTACAGTCCACGTCTGATGGAAGCCGTTCCTTGATCACATTGACCATGACGTGCCAAGAGCACCAGGGCGGTGGACGACGGCGAGGCCTAGGATGGGGACAACACGGAGCCGGGGAAGAGGCGGAAGTAGATGCCCACGCGTAGAGGAGTATGAGGGTTCACTGGTTCGCTGCGGTGTGAGGCTGTCGTCGCCGCAGAATAACAGGGGGTGTGGGTGAGTAGAGGGATGGCCTGGCCAGCAGCGGGAGTACTAGGGGGTGGTGAGGCCTCCGCGGCATCGCAGCCGGCCACGGGAGGCAAGAGCACGAGGCACGACCGGCGCTGGTTTGTGCGGCTGGAGCAAGAAGACCAGAGGTTGAAGAAGCACTACGACCATTAGATGGACATCGTATGGTTACAGGAGCTAGAATTGTTCATATTGACTAAGTTGACAAAGCCCTTCGTCCCCGTCAACTTAGTTGGCCCACAAGTCAGCCTCCCACTATTGTGCGTCCCAGCTAGCAGGGGGAGTATTCATTTTTGTGTGTGTAATAAGGAGGCACTTCCTTGCGTGCGAAGATATAGCTGGTGGGTCCGAGCTGTCAGCGACAGTAATGTTTTTTTGTGAAATACAGATGCCCTTTCAGTGGGTCCCAGATGTCAGGTGGAGGAATCATTATTTTGCACGTAATAAGGAGGCATTTCCTTGCGTGCGGTCGTGGACCCAGCCGTCATCCTCTCCACGCACAATCCACTTCATATGCATGTCGGTCATTGACCACATTGACCAGGTCGCGCCGAGAGCACCAGGGAGGTGGATGACGGCGAGGCCTAGGAAGGGAATGACACGGAGGCAGGGAAGACTCGGCAGCTGTTTCCCACGTGGAGGGGAGTATGACTGTATGAGGGTTTACTGGTTCATCTGTCGTCACCGGAGAATAACAGCAGGTGTGGGTGAGTAGAGGGGTGGCTAGGCCAGCGATGGGAGTACGGTGGGGCAGTGAGGCCTGCGCTGCAGCACAGCCGTCCGCGGGGAGGAGGGAGCAGGCAGTCCCGCCAGCGCTTGTTTGAGCGGCTAGAGGAGGAAGAGCAGAGATTGAAGAAGGATGACGGCCGTTGGATGGACATCCAACAGTCACTGCTTGTGCGTCAACCTTTTTTTAGAAAGCCTCAAATCTGTAGAAAACAGCATACAACCCATCTGCCATTATTTCTAGTAATTTACAGCCCATTTGCTAATTCTTAAAGTTTTTTGGAGCCCATATTCTTTTTGTTAGCATTACAACCCATATTGTGGCCACGGTTAATAAATTGTACGAAATTTTGCATATTTCGGAGCGGTCTGAACTGTTTTAATCCCCAAATTTCGAGTCACATTGAAACTGATTAAAAAATGTATATCAATATAAAATCCAACAAATTGTCCACGCATAAAAATCAATGCAATTTAAAATCTCTAAATGAAAAAAATAAATTTGAAACTAATTGTCGGTTTGATGTGTTTTAAAAATGTACAGCCCATTTCTCATTACTGATAGGCCATTTTCTCAGCCAGCCGAATGAAGCTCTCTTCGTTTTGAAACATTTGCAGCCCAACAGGCCTGACAAAGCGACTTACTTGGTAAATCACAAAAAAACTGGGCTGTGGCCGTGGACCCAGCTGCCAGCCTCTCCACGCACATTACTCTTCTGATGGAAGTCGGTCGTTGACCACATTGACCACACTGTGCCGAGAGCCCACGCGGATAGGAGTATGAGGGTTCACTGGTTCGGCTGTCATCACCGCAGAATAACCGGGGGTGTGGGTGAGTAGAGGGATGCCCTGGCCAGCGGTGGGAGTAGTAGGGAGCGGTGAGGCTTCCGCAACATCACAACTGACCATGAGAGGCAGGAGCACATGGCATGACAGGCGCTGGTTTGGGCAGCTAGAGCAAGAAGACCAGAGGTTGAAGAAGCAATACGGCCGTTGGATGAACATCATACAACAACTGGAGCTAGAATCGTTCATATTGACTAAGTTGACAAAGCCCTCCATCCCCGTCAACTTGGTAGGCCCACAAGTCAGCCTCCCACTATGCTAGGTTCTAGCTGGCAGGGGGAGTATTCATTTTTTGTGTGTAATAAGGAGGCACTTCCTTGCGTGCGAAGATAGCTGGTGGGTCCGACCTGTCAACGGGGGGCACGTTTTTTTCGTGAAATATAGAGGCCGTTTCGGTGGGTCCCAGATGTTAGGTGGATGAATCGAAGACTTGAGAAGGCGTACAGAACAAGCTAGTGTACCAGTAAATAGACGTTGCTGAGTTTTAGAAAAAAGAGAGACGTGGGTCCCCGCTGGCACGCACACTGCAGCCGGTTGCTCATCGCAACCCGCTGTCGTTGGTGTGGTGCCACTGCTGCAAGTCACGCAGAGTCATCCGTCGCGTCTCAACCACAATCCTCAACCCTGGCCGAGTCTTCTACAAATGCCTGAATCATGGGGTAATAATATGTTTAAGTGTTGTTTTGCTGCTTTCAGTTGCTGATTTTTTAATAGTTTGGTTGATGATCTTCCAATTTGATTCGTGCAGAAAAGGGAAGATTCATGTGATTTATATTTTAGGGAAGTTGCTGATGTGGGGTAGTGCAACTACACTGATTATTTGGTTAGTAGAGGAATCCCAATACTAGCAGGTTGGGATGTTGGACAAGTAACTGAAGGAACGGCAGAAGAGGAAGATGCGAAGCAGAACGTTAAAGATGCAGTTCCTCAAATCATGGCCAAGCAACAGCTGCTGAACGGCCTTGACAGCAATGAGGAGATGAAAGAGCTTGTGAAGATAATGGGCAAAATCAATGTGCTCTGTAGGATGATTGTCTCTTTATTTGTAGTGTATGTAGCACTCGTGATGTATTCAGTGGCTATGACATGAGCAATTTGCTGAAACTATTAATGAATGAAACATGTGTAGCAGGCTGGGCGTAGTGTAGTGAACATTTAATGATTTCTATTAACGGAAATCAGGGGGTATCCCCTTTTGCTCATAAATAAATAAATAGCAAAGGCCCTTTTGGTAATAAATAAATAAATTAGCAGAGGCCCTGTCGGGTCAGATTTTTTCTCATTCGAAGACGTCGAGCAAATTGCAGTCCAACAGCAAACTATGTCATCAAATTCAAGTTTCACAACCAAATATGAGTACAACTAAACAACAATGTCATCATGTTTTAGTCGTCATACAATCACCAAATAGAAATCAGCATACATAACAAGTGATGTTCTCACAAGAAAATACTAAACAACATGTTCATCAGGCTTCAGTTGTCATAGCAAACACAATTTCACATAGTCGATAAAAAAACATCTTCTGACAGGCAAATACGACAAAAGCAATGTAATCATCATCCGCAGCAGCAGCGTCAACATGTTCGCCATGTGTATTAGTCTGAATCATAATTCCCCATGGTGTCATCTTCTTCTTAGTCCTCAACGTCCTGGAACGTTGGCTTCTTCTTGATCAACTCTTGTATGTCCATAGCACGGCAAGCAATCTTTTCGCCGGCGTCATTGACGTGATGGTTCTCAAAGATATTAGGAACATATGTGTTATCTTGTACATCAGGAGCAGTGTAAGCATCATCTTGTTGTGCAACTTCATTAAATGTATTCCTCTGCTCAAACATGTGCAATACTCTCTAGTCATCGCTACGTGCAATTGTGTCGTGCAAAAAAAAATACCTGTGTTTCTTGATTTGCCAAAATAAAAGGCTCGTTGATCTGGTCACTAGTAGAAAAAGGACCTAATGTGAGACACATTAGTGCCGGTTTGATTTTAGCCCGGCACTAATGGTACCATTAGTGCCGGTTCAAACGGCTATGCATTAATGCCGGTTCGTGTTGAACCTTTAGTACCGGTTCGTGCCATGAACCGATACTAAACGGGTGATGGCAGGCTGGCGTCAGGCCGGGGCCCCACAATCACCTTTAGTACCGGTTCGTGTCACAAACCGGTACTAAAGGGCTAACCTTTAGTACCGGTTTGTGCCACGAACCGGTACTAAAGGGGTCTGACCTATAGTACCGGTTTGTGACACAAACCGGCACTATAGGGCAATTTTCAAACTCTACCCCCCCCCCCCCCCGTGTGTCGCCATTTCAGTTCTGAAAAATCAAAAGAAAATGATAAAAACTTCAAAAAATAAAATCCTTCAAGAGGTAGTTATATTACTACATCTACTAGTTAGGAAAATTTGAAAACTTAAATTTGGACATGTTTTGCAAAAAGTGTAGGGAAAATGTAAAACGGCTATAACTTTTGCATACGATGTCGGAAAAAAAGTATAATATATCAAAAAATTCAGCACGAAAATCCGCATCCGATGGAGACCGCCTACGGCCTGTTTGCAATTTTTTAGAATCCTCAAATTCCAAAACAAAAAAAAAGATATGGTCAAATTTCAGTTTTTTTAAAAAAATTGGTTAAATCTGGTCAAACTACTTATTCAAGAAGTATTAATGTTACTACATAATTATTCAAGAATATTAGTGTTACTAAATAATTATTTCAATTTTTTAAATTTTGGTCAAATCTGGTCAAACTATGGTCAAACTGTGGTCAAACTATGGTCAAACTTATTCAAGAAATATTAGTGTTACTAAATAATTACTGTTTTTTAGAATAATAGTTTCAAACTCAAACGGTGAAACATGTGACCTAATTCTCAAGCTAAACTGCTGAGGGTTAATAGGATTGACAGCTTACATTTGTCAGGAAAACAACAAGTGCAGACTTGGAATGTAGGGGGAATAGAACTCCGAAGTTAAGCGTGCTCAGGCTGGGGGAGTGAGAGGATGGGTGACCGGCCGGGAAGTCAGGCGATTTGGAATGAGTGATCCACACTTGAGCAGTTAAGAGAGGTGATTAGAGACTAAATCATCAAATAATTCGGAAAAATTAAAAATCGAAAAAAAATGAAAAAAAATTTCCAAAATTTTCAAAAAAATTCAAAAAAAAACCTTTAGTACCGGTTGGTAACACCAACCGGTACTAAAGGTCCCCCATACCAGGGCACGAGCTCACGCCACGTGGTGGCACTTTAGCGTCGGTTCGTGCCGAGCCGGTACTAAAGGGGGGGCCTTTAGTGCCCACCCTTTAGTGCCGGTTATGGAACCGGCACTAAAGGCCCTTACGAACCGGCGCTAAAGCTCCATTTTCTACTAGTGGGTACACCCCCTTGACATTGATAGATTTGAAATAATCATCAGCTCTGGGTTTTGCGATCCTGGAAAACAGGTTATACCAACGACAGCACAACAGAACCACACACCGATGATCCTCGAAACTGGAGATATACAGCAACTGAACAATGTCTGTTATGTTAGCATACATTTCAGTTGTCTCTTTGTCATACGTATCTGTGCTCATGATGGCACTATTTTGTGTCTTCCTGCCTTTGTCTTGTGCAAGGGTGTTGTAGTGCACATCTCCAACAACACAAGATTCATAATGTCTTACCCGAGTATCAGGACCCATTGCTAGTGAGTAAAGGGAATCATCAACTGCCTGCCCATCCTCCCGCATCTTCTTAACCTATGGTTAGAAAATAGACAGGCCGATCATCTAATGTACTCAATATATTAAAAAACTGACAGTGCAATTCAAAAGCTTACATGGCTCTTGAACCATTTCGCAAATCCTGCCATAACCAATTTGTCAATGTTTCTTGGATTTTGCGGCAGTAAATCCTTTTCGTAGATGCTGCACAACATAGTGATCGCGTCAAACATCTAAATATATAAGAATGTGCTGCAAGTTTAGTAGATTACGATGTATAAGTTGCAGTACTTAGCACTTACTTGATATAAGGTAGTATCTCAGGACAGTTATTCGACACATACCAAACCATTTTGTCCAAATATTTAGGTTTGTCCTCTTGTCGACTCTTCCCTATAACTCGAATAGAATAATCGAAAATATTGAGCCCGAGATTGTCTTCATCCACCTCCTTGCTAAGATGATCAGCTGTTTCAATGTATTTTGAGCAGAATGTCAACGCTTTTGTAGCAATGTAGGCCTCTGCAATGGAACCCTCGGGTCTAGCTCTGTTCCTAACATAGCCCTTGAAAGTGCCTAGCCGCCTTTCAATAGGGTACATCCAGCCATACTGTAATGGACCTCGAAGTTGTGCCTCATCAGGTAGATGAACAGCCAAATGCACCATCACATCAAAGAAGGCTGAAGGATATATCTTGCTTCTAAGACGCTCCAAAGCATCTATCCTGATATTTCTACTCCAGAGTTCCCTGAAGAATTGTCCCAACTCTGCAACTACTCTGTACAAGTCAAGGTGGCCCAATCCTCTAAGGATAACAAGTAAAACCCTTTGAAGTAGGACGTGGAAGTCATGAGATTTCAACCCTTGTACCTTGTTTCCATCTGCACTGACTCTCCTTTCAAGGTTGGAAGCAAATCCATGTGGGAATCTCACACGTGATAGGACCTCGTAGAATTATTTTCTTTTTACCTTGTCCAAGACGTACACAGCTGGTGCCATATCCCGTGGTTTACCTTCATCTTGCACCTGCAAATCCTGTCTGATACCCAGGTGTGTCAAATCAATCCTAGATTTTAAGGTATCTTTCGTCTTGTCTTCAATATTAAGAAGTGTGCCGCTAATGCTGCCACGTATATTTTTCTCGATGTGCATCACATCAAGATTATGCCGGAGATCCAAATCTTTCCAATACTCCAAGTCCCACAAAGTGGACCTACGGGTAAATAATAATCTCTCTTCTGCCCTGCCATGCTTCCTTTTCCTACTACCATTACCATGATGATTTCCTAGTGTAATATGCCTGACCTTCTCTAATTCCACTTGCAACTCATCAGCGGTGAGCCTCTTTGGCGCATCACGGTTTTCATGCTTTGCATTGAACACATGTCTTTGATATTTTCTAGGATGCGGTTTCTCCTTGGCAAGGAAATGACGGTGCCCAATGTAACAGATCTTGTTAAGTATTGCGTATGATAGTGGATTCCTGTCATATTGAACACATGCATTGTAACCATGTGTCGTTCGCCCTGACATAGTGCCCAAAGCCGGATAATCATGGATGCACAAAATCATAACAGCACGAAGAAAGAAATCAGCCGGTTGGCTGCTATATAGGTCTCGAGTGAGAACACCCCTCCGTAGCTGTTGAAGTTCCTCCACAAGAGGCTCCAAGAAAAAATCAAAATCCTTTCCAGGACTTTTTGGACCTGGGATGAGCAAGGTCATCATGTAGTTTGATTCTTTGGTGCAGACATTTCGAGGCATGTTGTAAGGGATAACAAGCACTGGGCACATGCTATATGTGGCGCTCTAGTGGCCAAATCGGTTAAATCCATCTGAAGCTAAGCCAAGTCTAATGTTTCTCGGGTCAGCAGCAAACTTTTCGTGTTTCTGATTGAAGCTTTTCCACTCACTACCATGTGATGGATGTCTCATTACATTCTGATCTCTATATTCCTGGTTCCTAGAATGCCACATCACATCCTCTCTTCTTTCATCATCATGAAACAACCTCTGTAATCTTGGTGTAATTGGAAAATTTCTCAGAACATTATGAGGAATCCTCTTCATAGCATCGCCATCTTTCCATCTTGATGATTTGCATTTCAGGCATTCACTTAAGTTGGCATAATCCTTCCGGAATAGAACACAGTTATTCTTACAAACATGGATCATATCATATCCAATTCCAACTGCATGAAGGAAATTCTTCATTTTACTGTAGGTGTGTGGCAGCTCAGACGCATCTGGGAAAGCTTTGTGGAAAGAAGCCAACATTGTTTTGTTCTACGGTAGGGTGCATCGACTTCAAATTAAAAAAATTCTATGTGTAGAACAAGCTACGGTAGATGGATCACAGTTCGTTACCACTAGATGCGCAGTGTCGTGCAGCGGAAGAAGAGTTGGGGCAGCGCGTCCACGTGGATTGTCTCCTCCTCGTCTGATCTCCCTCGTATAGCTGGTAGTCGGTTCCTATGTACAGGTTCACCGGAGCGGCGCAGGTGCACCGCCTCTAACACTATCCGCACGTGCAGGTGGAACTCGTGCGGCGGACTGCTAGGTCCGATCACACAACCGACAACAAGTGGAGGTGTCTATTCGCAACACATGCAAACCCTAGTGACAGCGCCAAAGTGATCAACGCCGTGAGTGTGCGGCACCTCCACTTTATATAGCCGTCCGTCGCAGGCTCAACACTTGGGCCTCGCACGGACCCTAAAGCCCATAAGTCCACTCAGCCACAATCCGAATACAGCTCGGATCACATCTGACCAGTGTTCTCGGGTCCGACCTTGTAGGTTCCTTCCCTTAAGCGCGTGACCCCTTAGGTTTGGTCGCAGTTCGGATCACCTCTAAATTGTACAGTTGGTAGCGGCCTCTAGCAAGGCATGCCGAACACCAAACAGACTATGAAGCTGGTTAGGAGAACATGTACATCATACTTCCATTCCTTTTTCCACATGATATATGTTGTCGGGCTCAAGGCGAGTCTGTTATCCTTGTGCTAGCCTGACCTCTTTCTTGTTCCAGTGATGCCGACCACAAACCGGATTATCTCATAATACTTGTCGCATGGCCATGCTTATCCTGGTTGGGTCACACGAGGGGCCCAAAGTATATCTCTCCTGATCGGAGGGGCATATCTGATCTTGCTCGACCACATCTCATAGCATGGTTCTGGACAAACCCGAAACCTACCTTTATAACTACCCAGTTACGGACTAGCATTTGGTCGGCCCAAAGCCAGTTTGTACCATCCCGAGTACATGTGTCAGCTCAGGTCTTAGGACATAGAACATGTGTTGTACTCGAGACTCACAGATGACATATCGCTGCGTCTCATAGTTGGGTCTGTCTGACTCGGACCTTATCTCGACTCGGATACGACTACGTCCAATCCGACCAGATCCTTCCAAGTCCATATTATCTGGTTAGCATCCAATGATCCATGGCTAGTAAGACCAAGCCACCGACTGTGTCATATTCTAGTCAACTTGGCTGCACGTCCACACAGCCCTTTCAACTAGGGACCTTTTAGGACAATCATCATACAATGCATAGTCCCACAAACAAGTCACGTACTTGCTGATACACATCATTAATAATGTCGAAGGACTATCTTTATTCATAAACACATAGGAAATATCATCATACATGGTTGCCTCTAGGGCATATCTCCAACAAACATCACATCGAATGATTTGTTGGTCATCCGCTCAGATGTCTTCACCTGAAGAAAGGTGACCATAGCTAAGAATACTGACAGCTTATTTCCTGGGATGACAGCCACGTTGCATTGTTCCAGCATGCGGGCACACAGTTTTTCTTCTGCATGTGCAAGTTCACGGACTGCACGAGCATTTCGTAGCATTGTTTCAATGTTGGTCAAACTCACTGGCTCCGCCACCACCACCTCCTCCTCCTCCTCTTCCACGTGAGCATCAGGAAGATCAAGATGGTGATCTGCTGCTTCCACGTAGTCAATAACATTGATGTTCACAGCTTCACCATTATGAACCCACCTAGTATATGTGACCGACATCCCATACAAGTGTAGATGATTTTGCACAGTTGACTGGGGCCTTGTAACTGAATTCATACAACTGCTACACGGGCAGAGCACATCTGATTTCAGACCGCCGTACTCAGCTCTGATAAAGTTCATGAAGTTTTCAACCCCCTCGACATATGCAGCAGAGAATCTTCGAGCAGAAGTTATGCAAGTCATGTCCATCTGTTAGACATACAAATTAGCTCTTCTACTAAATATTACAGGAAAAACATATATGCGTTTCGATGAAGTCCAGAAAAAATACCTAGGTCGATGTCTAAAGCTATGGCAAGATATTTGGACGAGCAGATCTAAGTAACAAAATATATGTAAATCTAATTCAGCAAACAAATTTTAGTGCTAAATTATGGCAGGTTGTTTCAGTAGTCAATGAGGCCGAGCACATAGCCATCAAACTATCGAAGGCCATCGCAGCAACAAAGATCGAGTATAAAACTGTGTGGAGCTATTTCACCTAACAGATTGGCTACTAGACCATGGCAATCTACGTCACAATAAATATATGGCAGGATATTTTAGCAACTAATCGGCCTTGGCATGCCATCTCAGCTAAGCAGATTGAGTGCAGAACAGGGCAAGGAAGCTTCTTAAGCAGAGCATAGTGACTGTAAACTACTTCGGCAAATAGTAAGATTAATAGTGTCTATTAGCTAACATTCTGTGCTACACCGACATGCACAGGACCTCAGTCTAGAATGCACGTACCGTGGGACAAGCTGACCACCGTGCATATCCACACGAACGTCGCTAGCGGTGGCGACGCTGACCGCTATGCGCCTCCACAAGAACGTCGCCAGCAGTGGCGGCGCGGCTAGAGGATGACAGTCTACGAGAGAATACTGTGGGAGTGAGAGGATCACCGTGCATCCCCCTCGATGAACCTCGGTGCCGACATATTAGCGCGGCGAGGAGGGCAGCTTTGGTGGAGCGAATGGAGTGGAGGGGGACAGGGGGGAGGAGGGTTTCGGGAATATTATTGGCTAGTTGGCCGAAGGGCCGTTGAATCTAGGATTTGGGGGAATTTTTGGGTGCGAGAGGATTTTCACGCGGTGGGTGGGGGGAGTTTGGCGCATGGTCGGTTTCTCCAAGTGCAGTCCCACGTGTCAGTGAAGAGTCAAGCCGAAGCGTGTTCCATTTATGAGAGCCATGTGCAGGAGCGAACGTGTGTGGGGTGCAATGCGACTGCGACAGGGGTGCTGTAATTGTACCGCCTTTATTACTTTTAACGTAATGTGAAACGTGTGAGCTGTTGATTGTAGATTGGGGGAGGGAAGGGCCCACCACCATGAAAATCAGTGGAGGAGAGAGAGGCACAATTTACATTAACCCTTTTGTAGGTTCTCATAGATGTAGAAAGATGTGAAATGTGTGAATGTGTAGTGGACATACTATTGGACTGCCTAAGATAAATTGTGTATGTATAGACCCTATGTGTTTATTTTACTTCGCATGTTAGCTTTGTCTCGGTTCAATAAAAAGCAGAGTTGGTGATGATGGTGTGCCTGTCATCCTGCAATATAGGCCGTCCGATCTATATCTAACGGATAGGAAGGAAACTATGACAATTTACCCGCACTCCTCTCCACATTGGCAGATAAGGCCTTCCCTCGTTCATCCTTTTCTCACACAAGATCTTGATCTTCCGTGCAATGCACGGCCATCTTGCTAGTACTCCTACAATATACTATATTATTGTGAAAGTTCATATACACCGGCCGAGATTAATGAAAACACGACAGATTTTCATTACATTTCGAACTTTTATAGGACAGAAAAATAAAAGAAACCCGACCCTAAATCTATTCTACGGCGGCGACTGACGTCCTCCATCTGCGATCTCTATGTACGGGGGTGGGGTTCAAGACCCGTGAAGTGAAGGTGTGGTCTACGGCGAGGAAGAGTAGAACACGGGATACGGACCGGCCAATTGGCACACCATGCCCTACTCATCCTCGCAGGAGTCCCCGACCACGGTGATGCCGAACATTGGACGGCGGCAAGTAGGACGCGTGGCTGATGGTGCTCCCGTTGTCGGCCGCCAGCGTGGCCACCACTTGTGCGGTCGCGTCCGCGTCCGGCTACGCCGCTATTGCGTCGCGAGAGGTGACTTGAGCGAGGGCGGCGACCTCGACTTCATCCCCGAAGACAAGCTCTCCCGCATAGCGTTCGCGCTTGCGGTCATGGCGGATGTGGTGCTAGGTAGGAGGACGATGCGCCATGGTGTGGAGGTTAGCTGGGCGTTGCTACTTTAAGTAGCACATTCCGGTGAGGCCAAGCATCCTGGTGCGTCATTAAGTTACCGGAGTTGGTTCCTCGGGCACCGAGCCTCTTAACGATGGCATACGGACGGACGGCATGAATGCGGAAAGCTGGCGCCGGCTGGGAACGCACCACGCGACAACAAGAGGGACGAGGGTTTTTGGTGTGACAGGGTAGTCAGCTGCGGTCGTGGCAACGTTGGAGATGCCCTTTGCTCACATGCGATCGACACATGTCATTGAAAAAGCAAGACGACCGGGCACGGTCTCAGGTCCTGAGGATGCAGTTGGCCATGGTACACCACTCCGCGGATGCGTCCCGGTGCCCCGTGCATCCTCGACAAGCCGGGTGTTGGGGTGTGTTTGGATTGTGGCCAAAGTGCACCTTACCAAAAATTTTGTCATGACCCAAAGATTGGTCTATGTTTGGATGGTTGCCATTTTTTAGCATACCAATGAACTCTAGCCAGCCCTAGTTCATTTTTCATGCCAATGTCGGCCAAATCATGGGCAACCAAAACCTCAACCAAAATTTTGGCTACCCAATGCTTTGATGGGGAAACCTTGGGCACAAACCAAATATACTGTTGGTCGTGCCACAACACTAATGCCACCCTCGGCACACTAAAACCGACCGTGTCTAGCGATGATGAGCGTGTCGCTAACCACGGTCCCTGTGTCCAAAGGCGGTGCTGGAGCTGCGCCACGTTATTGGCCCCCACGACCCACACGAATGGTTACGGGTGGCGCCACCTCCTCCATTGGACTAGTCCGCGCTACGTCGTCCCGACAGGTGTGCCTCACATGTCGGTTTCTCCTGTTTTCCCAGCCATATTCGAGCATCAGTGCTCCGCGTTGCGCACTAGGCCTTTCACTATGTAGGCCAAGCGAGAGAAATTATTGTTTATTTGAGCCGTTCAAGTATAATCATGTGGCGTTTGCTTATTTCTCATTCCTCTCCAATCCTCTTCACCATCGATCATGTCGCCCTCCCGTCGAGTCCATCCTCCCGCATGCATCATTTGAACATTCCGTCGAGTATCATTCGCTTGTGGGCCTAGACCATGCTTGTATTTCCAATGTTTTGTAATTTTTCCGACATGCATACAAACAAACGGTTCGTTTAAAGTTTCACTTTGCCTCCACTATGTGTCGCTTCGCGTCTTAGTTTTGACATCACATTCGGTTCATGCCCCGACACATGTTGACGAGATCGATTGATGTTCAGAGATCAATTGTGTGTCGTGCAAGGAGATAAAGGTTTGGTCTGTTTTCTATGATAGATATGACCCGCACGCGGGGGGGGGGGGTCTGTGGGGATCAGAGGGAGTATATTGTACGTTCATAAGAGAAACGAACGTATTGTACCCACCCTAGTCCTCTTTCAATGAATCTCCGGACCCTGAGATGAAATCCAGAGAGAATGAGTGGGGGCATGTGCGATACCTAAGGCGGATTCAAAATTTTGAACCGGTGATCATAGCATCCGCAAATCATATATAAAGGGTATTCAATGTTCATTTCGTTTTTGAATGTACAATATACTCCCTCCTATCCTTTCTAGTTTACATATAGGTATTATGTGTAGTCAAAGTATCTCTACTTTGATCAAAAAAGTATCAACATTCAACAATGCCCAATCAGTATTGTTAGATTCGTACGTACTCCTAGATTTGTACTCGAGATGGTTTCCAATTACTTTTCAACCACGTGAATGTGCTTGTTCTCGTGCATGCTCTTCCTACTAGGATTTTGCCATGTATAGCCAGTCCAATAGTAACATTTTTTAAGCTCCCTGTCCAATAGTACTAGTGGAGTACCGACAACATCTGTACTAGACTATGCTGTGCTCATAGTAGTACTCCCTCCTTCCATTTATATAGGGCCTATGTGGATGAGAGAGATGTGAAAAAGTAAGGGGAGTGAGCTCTCATGCAAGAGCCTAGCTATATACGCATTCCTAGTTAAATACGTACAATAAATATGAAGAAAGAGATGGAGAGGAGATGCAAAAAAGTACTAATACAATAGCCAACCTTATAATTTTTTAGCGGGAAATAGCCAACCTTATAGCCCACACTATTGTATGAGTGCATATAATAGATGATGGCTATAGATGACATGGCAGTTCCTTATAGCCATGCTCTAATGTGTTTTTCAAAGCCGCATTTGACTATTGACAAGATTAATAGTACATGAGATGTATAATGTGAAAATTATATCATTGGAAGCTCCTTTCACATACGAATTTGACCATATGCTTTGTGTAATTTGCATGTCATATATTATTACTCTAACATTTGGTCAAAGTTAGCCTCGAAAAACGCATTTGGCCGTTTATATTGAATGGAAGGAGGGATTAGTAGTGGAAGTGGATCCTCTGACGTAGGTATCCCTGCCATACCCTCCCTTTCGGTCACTTACTGGCGGACCCCATGCTTGCTAGGTTCTGCATGTCAGTTACTCAATGGGTTCGGCCACCTCAGGGGATCCTCATCCGTAGTGTACTCCCTCTGGTTTTATTTACTCCACATAAAACGGAGGGAGTGGTAGTATAAATGACGCGGGCGGGGGAGGGGAGGGACGTCGGTTTGCTCTCAACTGCAGTCCCACAAGCGAGCGAAAACGCAAGACGAAGCGTG
Organism: Triticum aestivum; assembly: GCF_018294505.1. Classification (NCBI taxonomy): domain Eukaryota; kingdom Viridiplantae; phylum Streptophyta; class Magnoliopsida; order Poales; family Poaceae; genus Triticum; species Triticum aestivum. Next base: position 318,869,802 of record NC_057794.1, on the reverse strand, counting down.
TTCCATTCGGTGAGCGACATGGAGGGTCCAGCGTGCCGGGCTGCAACGCGAACGCGACAAGAGCGATGTACAGTCAAAACCGATTGACCGGTCGTCGGCGGAACCACTATTCACACCAGAACCTTCGCTGCTCGGCCTACGCCAGCCACTGCCCTAAAACCGCACCTAATCTCCAGCCCCTTCCCTCACCTTTCTATCCCCTAGCCTGCATCAAGCGTCCCCTTGTTCGCCGGAAGCCATGGTGTGCCGCAAGATCACGTACTACAAGATGTTGACGCCGGAGCGCCGCACAAAAATTGCGGCGGCAGTCGGTGCCACAGACCTCCGTTCCCAAGCTTGGTTTGCGGCAGGCGAATCCCCAAGTTCTCTGGAGCCAAGCTACAAGGAGGAGGAAGCCGATCCAATGTTCATGGCAGAGGTCGCGGCGCAGAAGGCCCCGGATGGTTATGAGATGATGGACGTCGACTTTGTGCCGGCGTCTGAGTCCCCCATGGTGCAGGCGGACCAGCGGTTCAACCTGGCGATACTAAAAGAGGACCGGGAGGCAGAGGCTCAACTCGACGCAGAGCACGTGCATGCCGCTGCCATCAAGGCTCTCCTGCAGGCGAAACCATATGTTGTGGATGTGAACCAGGCGGAGGAGGCTCAACTTGAGGCGGAGCGCGCGAATGCCGCTGCCATCGACGCCCTTCTACAGGCGCAACCGGATGTCCTGGACTTGAACCGGGCGGCAGGGGCTCAACTCAACGCGGAGCACGCGGATGCTGCTCTCATCGAGGCCCTCCTGTAGGCAGAACCGGAGGTCCCGGACTTGAATCGGGCGGTGGAGGCTCGACTCGACGCGGAGCGCGCGGATGCCGCTGCCATCGAGGCCCTCCTGCAGGCGGAACCGGACATCCTCGACTTGAACCGGGCGGTGCTCTCGTCCGTGCAGAGTGCCTACACGCTCCGCGTGAATGAGTAGCCGGAGGCCGGGGACAACCACGGTGCGGAGACACACATCGGTAGCTACGGCTGGTTCGCGCTGGCAGACAAAGACGATGATGTCGTCTCGTTTCGTGAGCAATGATAGTTTTTCTTTATGTTGTTGTTTTTATGGATCTTTTGCTGTGTAAAAACATACATTGTTATGCAAGTCGCCTGACTTGGGTCAGTCTACCATTTCAGGTGGTTGGATGAATATCCTATGTCTCCTAACCCTTCTTCCTCACCTCTTCTTCTTCCCCAGCAGACCACCGCATGGGCCGTACGGATACTCCCCAACATGCGGTTGGATAAACATACTCTATGAATGAGAATTATGTGTTAGCAGTAGGATAGCTGAGTTTGGTTTGTTCACATGCGACAACATGTGTCAGTGAGGGTGCGTTCCCTTGGTTGGGTTTGCAGCGGGCAGGAGCGACGGTGTGAGGGTGCGGTGCGACCGCGGCATGCAGGAGCGACCGTGTGAGGGTGTGGTGCGACCGCGACAGCCGTGCGCAAGTGTACCTCCTTTTCATTTTGAAAACTTTAGGCAAGCTTGGCAAAAATGTGTGGTGAAGTATGGCAATGCAAGGCCTAGACCCAAACAGGATAAGTACGTACTACGTACTAGGAGTACTAGTGTTAAAAAAGAAAGGCGGGGTTTTCCTTCGTGGGATTAACCGATACAAATCCTCGTTTCATGTGTCAATTAATGCGTATTTTTTCTCCAAAACCCAAAGAGCTAACCATCTCACTCCTCATTGCTTGATTAATGCAGCACCATGCAAACCAACCTTCTCACTTCCGCATGCATGCAAGGGATATTAATGTCCTTGGTTGCTAGTACGAGGCAAACCCCATCAATTTTTCCTCGATTAGTGCTAGTGGCCTTTTGCAAATTGTAATTTTGATATACTGGCCTTGTGTACAAAAAAAATTGAGGTAGTAACTATATTTGACTTCCTACCCCATTGTGGTGACGTCGATGATATCTCGAACATTGTGCTTTGGCGAAGTGCGTTCGACGGAGAACACCATTGAGGGAGACCACAGTAAGTCATAAGCAAGTGTCACCTGCAAGCCGAGACAACCGGCTTATTTGCATCCAGGAAGTCTGAAGAACCAAAGGACGTGTAAATGTACTAGTACTACTCATACACAATAGCATCGTCTGTCCAGCTTAGTGCGGTGAGATGGTTTCTCGAAGAAGACGATGGAGAAGCAGAGTCAGCGAAGAGTGAAATGATGGTTGCTTCGTCCATGCTTTGTGATTTAATGCCTCACTGCTTTGTGATTTGTGATAGAAGGGACAGGGGAGTAGACTCTGTGCTCTATACTATACATGCGTCCAAGCACGGGAGAAAGAGGAGAGACATTGCATTTTTCTATTCCTTCAATCAATCAATCAATCAGGGAGCTTCGGTTCCATCCTTTTGGCTTTGGCAACACCGTCCACAATGGTTCCCATGATCCCAAAAGCTATTTTCACATTTGTTTACACATTGTGGATGCCCTTAACCGTACCACTTGGTTTTGCTCCTATGTGCTATCTATACAAATCTCAATTATATTGATCTAAAAAAATTTAGAATCAAGATTAGTAAAAAGGAGGTGATTTTGTTGTGCGGATGGCGGGGAAGGTTTCTTATTTCTAGAGGACGTTATCCTGGCGGTTTGCTAACATGCGGTCCCATGTGTCAGTGCTTTACCAAGCCGATCCGCGTCCCACATGAGGCAGAACAACGGCAGAAGCAACACGTGGTTAACTTGAAGAAGATGAGGGAGAAGCGGATTCAGCAATGAGTGAAATGATGGTTGCTTCGTCCCTCCAACTTATTTTTTAGCATTATTACTTCGTCCCTCCAACTTAACTGTGGGAAAGGTGCAGCTTTCTGATTTGACGCCTCATTGCTCATTACTACACCGGCACCATGACTGGGTGCTTCACCCCGGCTGCTTTGCACTGTATTCCGGTATGGCACGTGGACCCGGTAGCTTGATGTCCCACATGTCGACAAAAGGGACTAGAGGATTTATGAAAGTGAGCCCTCCACTCTTACGATGGAGGAGTACACGATACGATGGCCTAGTGAACTGTCACTTGTACTGTATAGTACTATAGTTTTGTTGTTTCGCACAATCCATCGATACAAACCCGATTAAACAGGAAAGGGCGGGATTTTTCCCGCACGGTATATGATACTGGCCATACATTTCAAAGGCAATTTTAATGTATGCAAACTAAATAATTAAACAACAATATGATATCTAGTAAAGATAAAAACACATATGATTTATTGTGTTAGAGTGTAGTAGTAGTAGTAGTAGTGTTGTATTGCATAGTTGTTAGATGTAACATGCGAGAATGTGTAGAGATATAGTTTTGGAGGGCCTACAGAGAGAAAAGCTTAATACGTTCACCGAAATTCAGAATAAGCTGATTACGGTCACTATATACATTTTGCGGTGATTATACAGTCACTTGCTCACAGTTCAGCATCGGATTGCACTCTGTTGATCGGCCAAATAGTCTGCGTGGCACCATGTTGACTACTTAAATTAACCACATTCCTTGTGGGTCCCACCTGTTAGTTCGCATAGGGAAAAGGTCAGATAAACAAAAATTTACGCAGGCGCGACAAGACTCCAACCCGTGTGCAGGGATCACCTGGTTGTCTACGTGTCTGTCAGGGCCTGATGTGTGTGCATGCATGTGTAGGTTGCGCACTTTAGCGTGAGAGTGTGTGTTCGTCGTGTGGTGTACTGGTGTGTGCATGCATGCGTGCGTGTGTGCGTGTGAGTGTTGCGTGCATGCGTGGCTGCGTGTGTACGTGTGAGTGTTGCATGCGTGCGTGGGTGCATGTGAGTGTTGCGTGCATGCAGTTTGTGTAGATGCGTGCGTGCGTGTATAATCACCACACTAGCTCATGTGTGTTAAAACAGACGGCTCAGCATACCAATACAAGGCCACCTTGTCCGCTGTGCTCGCGGTCATGACTTCGAACCACCGTCCAATATTTTTTTTGTCGTTTGTTTCCATTCTTACTAGCAAGATGCCCGTGCGTTGCACATAACATCAAGATGTATTTGTATGACTAGTTTATCTTGTGAGAGAAAAGGATGAACAAGGGAAGGCCTTATTTGCAAATGTGGAGAGCTGTGTGGGTACCTTTTTGCAAAATTGTCATATTTTCTTTCCTATCCGTCAGATATAAATCGGACGGCCTATATTGCAAGATGGCAGGCACACCATCGTCACCAACTCTGTTTTTTATAAGAGTGTATTTTATATTTTATAAGAGTGTAGATGTAGAGTAGATACAAGCCAGCATGTGGGCCCGATGGTAGTGAGATAATGTGATGCAACACTAGAGGTGCCACATGGAGCGTTTAACTGGTCAACTAGTCATGTCTTGAGCAAATACAGAGTTGTACGGTGAGCCCATGACTCTATAATAACCACAAAACATAAATGGTAACCGTAATGAGTGGATTCTGAAGTCCAATGTACGTATGTGCTTTCGCTCCAAATACAATGATCGTCACTATATATATCATGAGAGAAAGATGAAACATGTGTGAATGTGCTGGGGGCTTACATTTAGAGGACCTGGAGATAGTTTGCGTGCATACGTGAAAGGGGCGTAGAGGGGGTGTATGCGATGGAGAGAGAGATGCTCTTTGTTTCTCTTTATTATGACTAACTTTATATATAGTATAAAAATATACAAATTCACAGTGCGGAATAAATACCATTGTGGGCACCATGCAATGCAAGTTAGCGTTCATACTCCTCCATATAACTTTGTAATGTTGTATATATGTAGAAATTCTAAAATAATTGTTTGGCCACACTTTATTCAAAAGGAATGTTGTATGCGAAATAAACGTGAAGAGAGGGCTTTTTAGATCAAACGGGTATGTGATGTAACATGTTTGAATGTGTAGTTGATGCATTTGGCAGGGCCTAGAGAGGTATGCATGTGTATTACGTATTCTAGAGAGGCATGGATAGAGGGGCCGACGAGGGGGGCATGCGAGAGATAGCACGAGAAATGAGAGTGGTCTAGAGAGAGAGACGAATATGACGTCACGGCGAGAGATTCCCTTGAGTGTGTATATGCAAGGGGGAGTGGATTGAGGCACCAGGAGAATATCTTTTTGTGTGTGGTGTCTGTGTTGGTATGTGTGCGTGTGAGAAGATCACGAGACGTGGGGGCAAAGGGTGTGTCACCGTGTGAGGTCCGGTGGGTCAAGGTGAGGCCCTTCGTTTGGTTCCGTCCTGCGCCACATTGGCCGGCCCGTGACGCATTTAGGGAGACCCATGGATGACTAGTCGTACAAGACAAGGATAGCATAATTGTGAAGGACTCTGTGTCCACTAACAAAGCCGGCTAGGATTTGTAACCCTAGGTTCTCAGACTAAGGTAACCCCCTTATCTCTGATATTACTATTCATCCATGCTAACTTTAAGGGGCATCCTATAGAATGCTCTGCTAGAATCATACTCGAAGATTAGGAAGAGAGGTGCGAGAGAATGCATGAGAGACAGGCCTAAAGATAGTGTGCGTACAGAGACACGTAGGCAGGTCTTTGTATATAGAAAGGGTCGATGGGGATTGTGCGTGTGTATGCTTGCGAGAGGAAGAGTGCTTGTGATAAACGTTAGTGAAAACAGTCGTAAATGGTTACGAGAGGGAGGGAGGGTTATATCAAGAGCATGTGTGCGATAAAGACACCTTGGGAGAGAGTGTGTGAGCATGTGTGAGAGACCACCGATGGAGAGTGAAACTACATGTAAAAGACTGTTGTACACATTGATTAAAGATATAAATTGTATCCAAATATTAGGATGGGATCATGATATTTGAATTCACTTAAGGAACGGTCATTGATCCATCAGACATCTAGTTTCTATCGAATTTGAGCATGTCTATGTTATTATTTGACACAATTGATCCACATAGTTAGTATTTTGAACTCCAGACAATGCATCCCTTTAGCAATCAAATATAAACGTGAGTATAGTTCATGTTGTGTGTGTAAAGCACATTATACATATGAAAGTTACACAATGAACATTATAAATAGCTACCTATGAACTAGCATACATTTGAATTCAACTTAAGGTGGTTTAAAAAAATCAAATTCAACATGAAGTCCATTCAATTATTTGAATTTGATATCATGGCATTTGTAAATCATACCTAAATTATGGGGGCACCAATCTTTGCTTTGATTTTGTACATAATAGCATATGTAGTCGTGTACAAAATAGATTCAAATTTATGTCCTCCATTCCAAAATAATCATAGTTATAGGATTTTCAAGTGTCAAAATTTCAAAAAGAAGCGGATAATTTAATGAGTTTTTCAAACATACAAGGTCAAATTTAACGTTGTCTATTTACGTCAATCCTCAAAGTTCAAGAGTACTCTAAACGTGAATGCTTGTGTTTCAAAATTTCGAACGAAGCGCCAAAAGAGCCTCTACTCGCCCAAAACAACGTGAGACCAATGTTTGGTAGTACAAGGAAATTACTTTTCTAATAACTCCAACCCGTGAAACCTACCGGCCCGACGTCCAAAGGTCTAAACCGGGGTAGGTTTGTAGCTTCATCTAGACACCACGCAACCGCCTCCGAAAAACATTCATACACAATGGCCACCTAAGTACACATGTGCGCGGCCGAACTCGCTCCCTCCCACTATTTGGGACCCCTGGGATTACCGTCCTTCTCCCGACCTGCAGTAGGTCCAAAATTTAAGACGAGGCAAAGTTTGTACTTTCCCCAAATTTCAAACAAGCGCTTCCCATCTTCTGTTCAAAAAAGCCAAAAACAAGCGCGTCCCAAAACAAGACATGGTTCTCCCCCCTCCCCCCCCGCACACCCGTCCGATTCCCCATTCGTACTCCGTGGGTGCAAAAACTACCTCTCTACCAGCCGCGAAACCCCGCCGTTCTCCGTCCGCCACCCCATCCCACCCATCAACCGCCGCCCTCCTCCATCACGCCGGAGCTGATACCCCGACGTCGTCGTCCACCACAACCTCAACCACAACGGCCTCCACAGCTAGTAGTTGAAGCCGAGCCGTCCGTACCCAAGCCAGTTCAACCACGCCGTCCTGCGCCTCACCGCTGCCGCTCCAACTTCGCCACCCTCCACTACACTGGAGTTGTTCCTGCTACGCCGTCCTTTGCCCCCTCGGATCTGCTTCCCCTCCGCCTATATATGGCCACGACAACACAATCAAAAATTTGGCCATGAGTTTGTCCAAGGATCCACGGTTCTCCAAAACATCAGTTCTCCCAGGAGAAAAAAGAAGATCGCTGCGACATATGGAGGAGACCACACTGGCAACCGATAAGGGTAATCCTCTTCCCTTATTCGTGCAAATCTTAAATGTCTTCTTGCATGGAATTCATCCCACAGAAGACACTATTTGACCACTTCTTCTTGATACTAGATGTTCCTAGTAACTCGTGATGCACTAGGTTTCTCCTCATATACTATTTCACCTTAGCTAGAGGTCCGTCGCCTCCCTGAATTTCAATTCCTGGTTAGTTGATTCCCAATTAACGGAAGCATTCCCCGACGTAACAGGTGCCAGTCCTCCTATTACGCCAGGGAAGCAGCACCTCGGTGTTTATCTTAGGGGCGTGTGGGGCCTAGAGCTACTGGCGCCCGATCTGGAGGTCGGCCGGGATTAAAGGGATGGCCTGGGGGCGCTGCCAAGCACGGCGGTAGTGTGAGGTCGAGGGGATGGCGGGGCGGCAGAGGCAGGGGTCTAGGCCGGTGGTCGCTGGTGGTTCAAGAAAGATCGTCAACAGTGACTAGCGGGAGGTAGACGAAGGCCATCTGCTCGTTCCTTATAGATCGGACGGTTCATTAAAAAATCGACTGACCTATTTATTTTCAGTCGACTGTTATCTTGATATGAACACATGTGGTGGTGTGCTGGAGGAGTACCTGCAGTTCCTGTGCTCTTTTATTACAAAATCATATGGAGTAGAATCTAATTTTGTTTGCCATGCGATGTTGTAGAGCTATCATATGTCTCCTGTCATTTATTTTTCAGCCACCTGCTATCTGCTACTTTTACAATGCACTAGTTCTGCACACACTTCACCCATACTCTCAATATTGCGTTTTTATGCAAGGGTATTTCAGAGTTTGCCTCGAGAGAAGCAGAAAAGAAAAGAGAGAAGTTGCTCTAGCTTTCTACGCAGGTAAGCACGGCACGTTACAGTGCTATAAAGGGTGCAGTGTGAGCAGATGGAGACGGTAATGTAGCTCTGGAGTTGATGACCTCGCTCGCAATGAACCACGATCCCAGGTGCTTGCTTTCACTTCGCGGTGTCATATGTGGTTGCATGTTCCATATGGTGTCTAGCTTGTATTCGAAAGGCCGAAGTCAGTCTTTATTAAGATATGGAAAGATATTTTTTACATGAACCACCATCCCGTCAGCACCAGAAGATAAATAGCTAGTCAGGGCACTGGCCGAGCTAGTGACAAGCCCAACAAAGATAGGCATCACCTGGAAGCCAACTAAAAATCCACGATGGTGGCGAAGCATCCCACCTCGCACCAGGCTCTCAGGTCCTAGATGATCATACTCACCACTCTAGCCGGATGTCTAGCTTGTATTTCTTCCAATTTGGTTAAATTGCATCTGCTTAGCTTACACATTATACCTTTGAACATGACATGCCTTTCTATTTTTGGTACATACTAGTACATATGTGTATTTACCATGTTCTTACATCAAACTAATGTTCCTGTGTATCCCTCATCAATCACTTATGATGAGGTAGTCACGCAAGTGGACTACTCCTCATTTAAAGAATACAGCATCAGCCTCCCGACATGATTCTCAAGAAACAGCAAGGCTAGATGAAGATAGTGAACATAGCTCTGTAGTTGATTACCGCATTTCCCCTACTGGTTGCTCTAACCTGGCAGCGTGATATGTGGTTGCATGTTGCATATGGTGTCTAAATTGTAATTCTTGCAATCTAGTTAAACTGCATGTGCTATTCTACTTAGCTTATACATTGTACCTGTTATTGTGACATGCCTTCCTGTATTTAGTGTATAGTACATCTGTCTATTAAGCATGTCCTTACATAAAAGTATTGTTTTTTGTATCCCGCATCAATCAATATGATGAGACACCTTTAGTATATGTAGTGCGATATTAGTTGCATCTTTCATATGATTTATAGCATGCGCTGCTTCTAATTTGTTGAAATTCCATTTATGATGGGACACTTTTAACTTGGCAGAGTCATATTGGTTGCATCTTTCATGTGGTGTCTAGCTATCATTGCTTCTTATTTGTTGGAATGGTTTCTGCGTAGTTTACACAAACAGTTGTGAACATGCCATGCCATCCCGTTTTTCGTACATATTCCATCCTGGTATCATGTGTTTGCCTTACATCAAAGTAGTGATTGTCAGTATCATGCATGAATAAGTTTTGAAGAGAGAATTTTATTGCTGTTTCTTGTCAGTTTTACTTGAAAATTCAAAATCAATAAAGCGGATGGAAGTTAGCGAGCCAGCGGATAAAGGTGCTCCTTCCAAATGGAGGGCCTCTGCAGTTTCTACTCCTCCATCCCCCCAAGATGATTTCCAAGACAAGACATGCATAGAAACTCAACGTAGCTATGTTTATGATGAGCACGTCTCCCCTAGTGCACCATCATCGGTGCTCCCTCTAACTTGTCACTGTTATATGTGGTTGCATGTTATGTGTGATGTCTAGCTTGTATTGCTTCTAATTTTGTTGAATTCCATCTGCTTACTTTACACATTATACTTGAATAAGACATGTGTTCATGTTTCTAGAACATACAATATCTGTCTATCACACCATGTTCTTACATCAAATTACTACTGTTGTGTAACCTGCAACAATCACTTATCATAAGACACGTTTGACTTCAGAGTGTGATATAGGTTACATCTCGCATTCTTTTCTAGCTAGTACTACTAATTTGTTGAAATGGCATTGATGACGAGACAGTTTTAGCTTGGTAGAGTGATATTCGTTGCATCTTTCATATGGTGTCTAGCTTTCGTTGCTTCTAATTTGTTGAAATGCCTTCTCCTTAGTTTACACATCATAAGCTATGAATATGCAATGGCACTAATGACGAGAGACCTCTAACTTTGTAGTGTGATGTTGTTTGCATCTTGCATATGATTATTTCTTGTACTGCTTCACATTTGTTTAACGCCATTTATGATGAGACACTGTTAACTTGGTAGAGCAATATTTGTAGCATCTTTCATATGGTGTCTACCTTCCATTGCATTGCTTCTAATTTAGTGAAATGTCTTCTGCTTAGTTTACACATCATAGTTCTGGTTATCTCTTCCGTCCTGTTTTTTGCACATATTACATCCTCATATCATGTTCTTGTCTAACATCAAAGTTCAGTTCGTCTGTATCATGCATCAATTTGTTATGAAGAACTAAATTTCTATTCGTTTTTTGTTGTCGGCTTGACTTAACATGGCATAGAGAAAGAGGAAGAAACACAGAATGGCAGGGAATGGGAACCGGAAGAATCCTGCAGATTCCGCTGGTACTGATGGTGCAATAGAAGGTCAAAGTCTAGCGGAAATTCTACAAACAGGGTATCCCATGCTACACGAGCTCCAGAAAAAGCCAAAAAGAAACAAATAGCTGCCAACAAACAAGCAGAGATAGCCCTAGTTCTTGCAACACCTTCTACAGTACTACCAGCTGCACGAGTTACTCGTGCGTCAACTGAGCTAGCAGCATGTTCCCAAGCTCCCATGCCACTACTTCCCAAGCACTCTTGACACAAGATGAGTTGGCAAGATCAGATGAACATTGTGAGCTTTAATAGCTAGAAGGTAGTTGCTGGAGTCAAGTTACAGCTGCATGCTTCTTTATATGTAGTCTCACAGTTTGATGTACACTAACACTTCCTAAGTTCGTTGTTGGACTAGCACCTAGGTGCAAGAGGAAACAAACATCAGGGATAATGCTCGATAGGTTAACTAAATCTTGAGGAGTAAGAATGGAGATCCATTTTCAGGCAGGTTTAAAAAGGCCACGTGATGCTACAGAGTCAGCCAAGTTAGTATCAGAGGCAGCGGTTGCCGTTAGGTGTCATGTACGTATCCTCCCAACATGGATTCAATACAGGAATGACAAAGACGAAACCCAGTTCAACACCTTCCTCGACCATTTATCTGTAAGTATGGTTATGTATGGAAACTAGTAATATCGTCTTGCTCTGTCCCATACTTTCTAGGTTGCTGATAATGAGACTCCCATAATTTTCAACAGATGAGGTTCAAGTTGGATAGCCAAGATGATGCAACTAGACAAGCTTGCACCCAAGTTTTCAAGTGTGCTATGCGACAGTATCGGTATAACTTGAGGAAAACTCACTTTGAAGGCAAGGCTAACAGTGAACTTTCCCAAACATCTCCAGTGGAAAATATATCGAATGAAGACTAGAGGGGCCTCGTTAAACACTCGTCTGATCCGAAGTATCAGGTACATTATATATGTGTGATCAGATCACATGTTGAAGTCCTTTTTACGCATGTGCCACACAAATCTATCTTCTTATAGGTGAACTGTTTAAAGAACAAGGCCAACCGTACAAAAGTGAAATTCCAACAGACGACAGGATCTCGTAGCTATATTGCACACTGCGAGACTCTTGTAATTAGTTGATGTTTCACTCTTTCTGCTGTACCATATTATCAGATCTATATTGACTTGTTCCAAATGCAGAGGAAAGCCCGCAAGGACCGAAAAGTACCTGAACCAAATGTTGTGGAAATCTTCAAGGACTGTCACACCAGCAAGAAGAAGGGCATGACTACACCAGTCAAAGCCGTTGTTGTAAGTCCTTAATCCTCATGCATTTTAACTACTACTTACTCTGACTTGTGCCTTGAACTGCATGGTTTTCAGCCAATGTCTATTACTCTTTTCAATTTTATACACAATTGTCTTAGCGTATCATTGCACCTTACAAGGTTTAAAAGAGAGGAGTGATGTTCCTTTGATCTTGACCTGTAATCTAGTTCCGTGCTGGACCTGCCCACACAATGTTACAATTGCATGTTTGTCTGTTCTCAGTTGCTTACCGTATTATAAACTTCGTCTCTTTATCCTTAGCCCTCAATACAATGTGAAGAAATAGACAATACATTAGCGATGGTACATGGTCATATGTTTGGAACCTGGTTTTATTATGTACTTTGCAATAAAATACAACTAATATTTTACATGGGTTCACCAAAATAAGTTTTGTATATATACCAAAGCTATTTTGTTTGGTTTTGCTACCTCCTTAATATCTTCTGTTCTGGCACTACTAATGTAAAACCTCAACTTTTCAGAGAGCTATGGAAAAAATGGTGGAACCGCCACCTTCTGAAGGTGGCGAGGCAACTATAACCGCAATGTCAGCTCTTGCTGCGGTGGGTCAGTACCTATCCACTGACAGTGCCAAAAGCACGTTCCTACATAATACTGGGTTGGTTGTTAAGGCAATCTCGTCCAAACTACCTCATGATCAAGATATGCAAGCTCAAAACAATGTTGTATCTGCGCTCCAGACACAAATCCATTCCCTAACAGAGACCCTTTGTGAAACAAGGAGAGATATTGTTCGATGTTGTCAACATATGCATGGTTTTGAAACCAGACTATCAGACATTTACTATGTTGTTTAGGAGCCTAGGAGAACTGAAGGCAAAGGTTATGGTGCTCCATCGGACAATACAACATGAAAATGTAACAGTCAGGTCAAATGAACTGAGCTTCTGAACTTCAGGTAGTGCATTTATCTGCTAGAGTGTTAACTTTTATGCCAACCTTCCTTTTGTTTTGTAGTTGTAATTTGTTTTGGTGCGATACAAAATTTGTTCTTAACATGCAGCCACTGGCTGAAGAAAACAGCAAGCCATTTTTGTATAGTGTAGGGTGTTCCCTATATTTGCACTGGTGGCGAACTTTGATGCCTAGTGGATGTAATATGTGTAATAGTCGTGATAGCCTAGCGTAAGTTGCTTGCTTAGCTATTTCCTTATTGTCTTGTTTATTTTTTTCTTGTAGTGAGTGCAGTTCTTTTTCCGCAGTTTGCTATTGGCCGCAATAACCTATTTTTTAAAACCAGGCCACATTAACCATGGGCTACATATTTACTGTAGTTAACATGGGCCTCCCATGGGCCATAGAAACAATGGATCATCTAAGGGCCGTAGAAACAATGGGCCTTCTATGGGGCGTAGAAACAATGGGCCTTATACGGCTCGTAGACACAATGGGCCTTCTACGGGCCGTATCATCTATGGGCCTTCTACGGGCCGTATGATCGGTTGGCCAAACATGGGCCAATAACATACCACATTATGGTCGTAAATGGGCTAGAGTTGAAATCGTCCATTTATGGGACGACCATAACGGGCCGTCGTTAATCGTCCGTATTTGATGATGCTATGAAAATGACCCAACGTATTAACAGGCCACAAACGAGCCGACCGTAACCACAGGCTGAATTTGGCCCACAAGCAGAAAATGCAGTAACGGGCCAAAAGTAAATTAATGCTGGAAATGAGCCCAAGAATAAATGGGCCCTGAGAAGGCCGAAAGATAACATGGGCTGGAAACGGCCAAACGGAATAATGGGCCGTTAATGGGTATAAAGTGATACACTGTTCATTACGGGCCAGTTTTACCACGGGCCGTTAATGGGCCTAGGATTACTAAGGGCCTCATATGGGCCAAAAGATTTCATGGGCCATACATGGGCCGGAACTTAAATGGGCTGGAATTAAATTGGACGGCCCAGATGACGCTACTGGGCCTAATTCGGATAGGCCGTAAACGGGTCCTGGGTTAGCGGGCTGTAAATGGGCTATATGTGAACATGCCATTAACGGGCTTGCCGTGGGCCGGCCTGCCACCTTTTGACCAAGTAAAACGGGCCGACCTTTTCACAAGAATGGGCCTCTGCTGGGCCATGCCACGTGTCGACGTATCATAGGCGCTTTGGGTCCAATGAGTCGATGACATCTGTCCCAACGGTGAGCCGACACGTGTTTCCTCCAGCCAATGATTATTTTACATGTGGAAAATCCCCATTGGTCGGGGCTGTTAACGGGTTATCGGATCCAAAACCGGACCCGATAGCTTAACGGTGTTCCATTATGGTGGATGCCACATGTCGGTCGCCCTTGATGAAAGCACTTCTGTGATGCGCGATTTATCATCATGGAAGTGGACATTTCCGTGATGATAATTTTGGTAATGTCATGGAACACTTCTACGACTGCACAGGTATGACTATCTTGATTCTGTCATAAATTTGTCATGGATGTACATGCATGATAGAAAACGTGACCTACTGTGACAAACATGTATCATCACAGAAGTGTTTTTTTGTAGTAACTAAGCTGGAATCTACAAACATTTTATTCAAGAAGAGAAGACAAGGTAAAATGGGCTCTTTATTAGTTTAGTTATTCATAAGAGAGCCACTCAACATTTTCATCGTGGTCTTCTCCTGGGTACAACTCAAATAAAAGGAAAAGAAATTCAGATAAACACACTGATTTTTTTTGGAGTTTTTGGTTTTCTTAAACAAGCAAATAAAAGGGAAAAGCAAAAACAAGAAAAACTATATACACGGGAAAGCTCCCAATAAGCAAAATAAGAACAAGGAAATATTTTTGTGTTTTATTTTTAATGTTACAACTAAGCATGCATAGAAAATAAATTAACTACAACTCATTCTTTTGGTTTTTCTAAAGTTTTTCAAACACACAAGAAGAAAGCAAGAAAAATAAATCTATGCATGGATGTGATGTCGCTTGAAGCTACGTCAGTATTTCACCAAAGAGGAAGGGATGATGCAGCACAACGGCGGTAGGTATTTCCCTCAGATGTGAAACCAAGGTTATCGAACTAGTAGGAGAACCAAGCAACACAACATAGACAACACCTACACACATATAACAACTTCTCGCAACCCGACGTGTTTAAGGGGTTGTCAATCCCTTCCAGGGTGCAGCGCCTCAAGATAGGAAAACGGGACATGAGGTAAATTTGTAGTAGATTGATAGATTGAACGCCAAATAAAATAAATAAGAATAAATTGCAGCAAGGTATTTTTGGGTTTTTGGTTTAATAGATCTGAAAATAAATGCAAGGGAAAAGTAGATCGCAAAGGCAAATAATATGAGAAAGAGACCCGGGGGCCGTAGATTTCACTAGTGGCTTCTCTCGAGAAAAATAACAAACAGTGGATGAACAAATTACTATTGGGCAATTGATAGAACTTAAAATACTCATGACGATATACATGCAATGATCATTACATAGGCATCACGTCCAAGATTAGTAGACCGACTCCTACCTTCATCTACTACTATTACTCCACACATCGACGTCTATCCAGCATGCATCTAATGTATTAAGTTCATGGAGAAACGGAGTAATGCAATAAGAATGATGAAATGATGTAGACAAGATCTATCTATGTAGAGACAGACCCCATCATTTTATCCTTAGTAGCAACAATACATACATGTCAGTTCCCCTTCTGTCACTGGGATCAAGCACCGTAAGATTGAACCCACTACAAAGCACCTCTTCCCATTGCAAGATAAATAGATCAACTTGGCCAAACATAGCCCAAATATAGGAGAAGAAATACGAGGCTATAAGCAATCATGCATAAAATAGATCGAAGAAACTCAAATACTTTCATGGATATAAAAAGATAGATCTGATCTTAAACTCAAAATTCATTGGATCCCAACAAACACACCGCAAAAGAGTTACATCATATGGATCTCCAAGAGACCATTGTATTGAGAATCAAGAGAGATAGAGAGGAAGCCATCTAGATACTAACTACGGCCCCGAATGTCTACAAAGAACTACCCACGCATCATCGGAGAGGAACCAATGGAGGTGGTGAACCCCATCTAAGATGGTGACTAGATTGGATCTGGTGGTTCTGGACTCTGCGGCGGCTGGATCAATATTTCATCGACTCCCCTAGGGTTTTGGGAATATTGGGGTATTTATAGAGCAAAGAGGTGGTCCGGGGGTGTAAGTGCATCTAGTGCCACCCCTAGTTGGTTTTCGAGTATTGACGACAAACTTGGTTGAGGGACTAATGTGTTTGTGAGAATTGCAGGATAACACAGGTAGTAGTCCCTTATTGATTCGGTTTACCTACCAGAGATGACCCCTAAAAATGTGTGAAGACATTGAAGACAATGGTGGTTCGTGAAGACATTCACAATGAAGATCATGACATGAGAAGACATTCATATGAAGACTATGGAGTGCGAAGACATCGTTGTTTCATAGTTTCCTTTTCTTCTTTTTTGATTCATAGGAACCACCGTACTGTTAAGTTTTCGAGTATTGACGACAAACTTGGTTGAGGGACTAATGTGTTTGTGAGAATTGCAGGATAACACAGGTAGTAATCCCTTATTGATTCGGTTTACCTACCAGAGAGGACCCCTAAAAATGTGTGAAGACATTGAAGACAATGGTGGTTCGTGCAGATATTCACAATGAAGATCATGACATGAGAAGACATTCATATGAAGACTATGGAGTGCGAAGACATCGCTGTTTCATAGTTTCCTTTTCTTCTTTGTTGATTCATAGGAACCACCATACTGTTAAGTGGGGTCCAAGTGAACAAAGTCAAAGTGACTGAAGTGATGCTCAACCAAATCCTATGTCTTTTAGGGAAGACAATGAGAGCAACTCTTATCCAGAGCTGGATGAGTCAGCTTTACTTGTAGCCCAAGCTGCCGTGTGTGTTTGAAATATGACAGTTGGACATGTGTCGGTTCCTTAGTGACCTAGGGTCAATTCGAACAAATCAGGCCGGGTTGCCTCCTGGCTATAAATAGTCCACCTCCTACACCATAAATTGGTGGCTGCTTAGAGTTAGTGCATGGCTTTTTTCGTTTGAAATCAACCCACCTCCGGCGCATTTGAGAGAGAGATCCTTGCGAGGACAAAGACCAAAACACCCAAGGTCAAAGAGTGTTAGGCATCACTGGAGGCTTTCTGTCTACATGACCTGAATACTTGTTACACTTGAGGACTGTGAATCCTCAAGCCGGTTAGGCGTCGCGTTCTGAGCATCCAAGAGTCATTGTGGATCACCGGTGAACGAAGTCTGTGAAGGTTTGGAAGTCTACCTTGAAGACTTATCAGAGTGATTGGGCGAGGGCTGGGTGTCCTTAGCTCAAGGGGAACAAGGTGAAGACGCGGTCTTCTGAGTTAAATATCAGCCTCCCTAACCAGACATACAGTGGTCACAACAACTGGAACTGGTCTACCAAATCCTTGTCTTCACACAGTGAAGTCAATTAGATCAGACAGGCAAGAAATGACTTCAGAAAGACAAACTGTAAAGTAAAGTGAAGTGTCTTCTATTTGGCTTCATACCGTGTTCCATCCTGATCCATACTACATAGTTGCTGATAGTCTTCGTTCTTTCACTTCATTCCTTACTTGACTATGGCTTGTCTAGTGTAGTCTACCTTTCGTTGTATATCAATAGGTTCATTTCTACCATTTTTCCTCAAATACCACGTGTTTTGAAGACTTCCATAAAAATCACATATTCACCCCCCCCTCTAGTCGATAACTAGCACTTTGAATTGGTATCAGAGCAAGGTGCTCCCTTCTTCTCTGTGGTTCGGTTTAACCACCTGGAGTTTAAGCTATGTCGACTGCAGGGATAATTAAGGTCTCCGCTACGTGCCCTGTCTTCAATGGCACTGATTACCCCTACTAAAATAATAAGATGCGTATGCATCTTGAAGCCATTGACGCCGACCTCTGGTATGTCATCAAGAATGGTGTTCCCAAGCTCGGTGAAGGTGTCACCGCTGCTGATGTCAAGAGGTTCATTCAATTGGATTCACTGCCAAGAACATCATCTGTGGTCATCTGACCAAAGGACAGTATGGCCGCGTGAGTGCACTAGAAACTGCAAAGATAGTCTCGGACTGGCTATCCATGGTTAACGAAGGCGTCTCAACTCAGAGAGACTCAAGGATTGATGTTCTTCGCAACCTCTTCAAACGCTTTAAGGGAAACGACAATGAGAATGTCCAGCTCATGTTTGATTGCCTCACTAATATCACAAATGAGCTTCGCACACTTGGCGCCACTGAGATCACCAAGCATGAAATCGTCAAGAAGCTACTGAGATCACTTGGCAGCTCATTCGACACCCTGGCCCTGGTGATTCAAGAATGTCCTAACTTCAAGACTCTTGATCTGTCTGACATACTTGAGAGGCTCAACACACATGAGTTCCAGTTATCTGAGAAGAGAGACATCTATGGCCCTAACTATGGCCGAACCCGAGATTTGAAGGCAAAGGTTGTGTCCTCATCTGAAGAAGAATCTGAATGCAGTTCTGGGGATCCTGAAGACATTGGAAGGGAGCTAGCAATGCTCGTGAATAAGTTCCAGAAGTTCTCCTACAAGAAAGGTTTCAGAAATCCTTCAAGATCCAGCTCATGAAATGATGAAGCTTCCTCTCGTGACTACAAGAAGAGAACATGCCACAAATGCAAGAAACCTAGTCACTACATCTTTGAGTGTCCTCAATGGGACAACGAGACCAAGAAGAAGAAGAAGATCAAAGAATATGATTCTAATGACAAGGAGAAGAAGAAATCCTCATAGTCTTCATCAAAGTCTTCATCAAAGCCTTCATCATACGAAAAGAGCTCATCAAGCAAGGCTCGTGCATTTGTTGGCAAGGAGATGGATTCAGAGTAGGAGTCTGCTTCTGAGGAGGCGGAGGTGGAGTCAGAGGAGGAGTCCGATTCAGGCGTGGAATGCCTAGCTCTAGCTTCGGTCTATGTCGCCAAGTCCATCTTCAACACTGGAGACAATGACATCCTCGCCAATGCTGATGCTGATGATGAGGATGACTCTGCTCCTACCTACTGCTTCATGGCATGTGGTGCCAAGGTAAACTCACGTGATGCTTACATTCAAACATCCAGTGAAGATGACTCTAAATGTGAATCTAAACCTAGCTACAAAACACTTGCTAAAATTGCAACAGAACAACAAAACGCTATGGAACACATTCAAAAGTTGCTAGACAAAACTGATGAACTATTGGACGCGGAAATGACTTGAACTCAGTCCTTAATTGAAGACATTAAAAATCTTCATGTTAAGTACGAAGAACTTGAAAGTCGTCGTGAAACACTCTCAGCTACTCATGAGAAGCTTTCCTATGATTATCTTCAAAGGAAGAAGGAACTTGAGAACCTGAGAGTGTCTCATGAAGATTTTAAAAGGAGAATGAGTCACTTCGCGCTCAACAGATCAGTACCGCTCAGGAAGACTTTGAGCCACCATGTTTAAAATGTCTTGAGAGTGATAATGTTGTCTTTGTTGTTGAATGTTCTATTGTTTCTATGTCTTCAATTTCTCATTTGGAAACTAACCTCTCTTCCGAGGATACCAGTACTATTGCTGATGAGAATGCTAGGTTGAAGACATTGCTTGAAACAGGGATGTACAAAAGCTTCAAAGGGCATCAGACTCTTTGTGATGTCCTCAAGAAGCAGATTCTGGAACCAAAACCCTAGGAAAGCGGGTGTTGGGTTCGAGAGCAAAATGAATGTTGATGGTTCATACTGGAAGCTCGAGCAGTACCCCACAACCACATGGGTTGCTGCCGAGGGACCTTTAGTGGAAACATCTACCTTATCTAGCTTCACTTGTGCTAACCTGATTATCACTGATGAATCCTTTGATGCAAATTATAGACTGTTTAAGAATCAGAATGGTGAAGTGTTTGCCAGGTATATTGGTACTAACTGTAGGAATGGGCCACCTCTAAAGAAGATTTGGGTGCCCAAAAGTTTTCTTGAGAAGCTTTCTGTGAATGTCATCATGACCCCACCTGGGAAGAAGACAAACCCTAGACCAAAGGCTTCATATGGTCCAAAGGCTTC
This sequence comes from Triticum aestivum, assembly GCF_018294505.1. Classification (NCBI taxonomy): domain Eukaryota; kingdom Viridiplantae; phylum Streptophyta; class Magnoliopsida; order Poales; family Poaceae; genus Triticum; species Triticum aestivum. Next base: position 318,849,802 of record NC_057794.1, on the reverse strand, counting down.
ATACAGACAGATGACTCATCAGAGTCACCCTAACGCCAATGTTTTGCAGGGAAACCATACTCAGACTTATGAATATGAGCGTGTTTTGTCAAACCGCTATGTTCATAAGACCAAGAACTTTTCTGTTTATTCTTATGAGTATTATACACCTCCTACAAGGCTATTTGCTAGGGCTCCAAAGCCTAAATTCTCAGATGCAGATGATGCACTTAGACTCATTGCTTCTAAGCCACCCCTGAACATGTGGGTGGTTAATAAGAATTAACACTCTTTTGCAAAGAATTGTCTCCAGCCAGAAATAAAAAGCTTTTGATGCTTATGTTGGGGACCTAAAACATCTTGTGGGACGCAAGATAAAATGTCCAAATGGTCTTACTATGTATTTCGTCCCGGGATTTCTTGACAAACATCCTATCTTCCCTAACCAGGATCAGAACTTTGATAATATGCTTGTTCGTCAAATGTTTATGCTTCACATTTCCCTTGGTGAAGCCTGTCCCCCAAACTACACTGTATGGTACGGCACCAAAGGCTTCTGAGTGGATCATAGATAGTGGATGCACTAACCACATGACTGGTGATCTATAAGTCTTCTTATGGATTCAACCCTACGTCCATCTAACAAAAGTCACATCACATTTGCTGACACTGGTAAAAGCAAGGTATTGGGCCTAGGTAGAGTTGCAACCTCAAGGGATCAGCACATGGATAAAGTCATGCTTGTTGAATCCCTTGGTTTTAACTCAATGTCGGTCTCAATGCCTTGCGACCTGAACATGATTGTGACATTTGGAAAATATCGTTGCCTTGTGCTTATGGAACCTGACAAATCTCTAGTCTTCGAAGGATACAGAAAGGACGATTTGTATATGGTAGATTTCTCCGTAGGACCACAGCTGGTCGTATGTCTTCTAGCAAAACCCTCAGAGTGTTGGCTCTAGCATGGGAGGCTAGTTCATGCTGGCATGAGGAACTTGCTCACTCTCGCGAAGAAGAAGCATGTCATAGGCATCGAATGCATCAAGTTCAAGAACGATCATCGATGCGGTGCCTACGAAGCTAGAAAGATGACTCGGGCCAAGCATCCCTCAAAGACAATCATGACTATGACACATCCCTTTGAGCTGCTTCACATGGACTTATTCGGCCCTACTCACTACTCTACCCTTACTACGACTGCTTGCCTCTATGGCTTCGTCATAGTTGATGATTACTCAAGATATACATGGGTGCACATAATTATCTACAAGACTGAAGTGCAGGATGTCTTCAAACGATTCGCTAATCGCGCCATGACCAAGTATGGCATCAAGATCAAGCACATCCAAAGTGACAATGGCACGGAATTCAAGAACACCGACCTTGACACTTATCTTGATACATTGGGCATCACTCATGAGTTCTCGGCTCCATACACATCTCAGTAGAATGGCATCGTGAAGTGCAAGAACCGAACTGTCATTGAGATGGCACAGACGATGCTTGATGAGTACAAGACTCCAACGAAGTTCTAGCCTGAAGCTATTGATACTGCATGTCACGTCATCAACCATGTTTATCTTCACAAGTTCCTAAAAAAGACATCATATAAGCTCCTGACTGGTAAGAAGCCAGACATCAGCTATTTCAGAGTATTTGGTGCTAGGTGCTAGATCAAGGATCCACATCACACTTCAAAATTTGCACCGAAAGCACATGAAGGTTTTATGCTTGGCTACGAAAAGGATTCACACTCCTACAGTGTCTTCAACCTATTTCACTACAAAATGGTTGAAACTGTGGATGTGTGGTTCGATGAGACTAATGGCTCGCAAAGAGAGCACCTACCAAATGTGCTAGATGAAGCTACATCCAGTGAATATCAAGCTTATGGGTACTGGAGAAATTATACCGTCAGAGGCACAGGCTGAAGAGGAAATCATCATTTCTGCACCTAATTAGCCTGAAGACACTGCTCAGCCTGAAGACAATGATCAGCAAGAGCAAAATCTTCGTCCAGTCCATCCATGTGTTGCAAATGAAGTACAGATGGAGAAGATTATTGATAGCATTAATGCACCTAGACCACTCACTTGTTCAAGAGCAACACAGCTTGCAAATTTCTGTGGGCACTTTGCATTTGTCTCAATATTTGAACCCAGGAAAGTTGTTGAAGCCTTCATCGAACATGAATGGATTCAAGCTATGCAAGAAGAGCTTCAATAGTTCGAGCTGAACAATGTATGGGAGCTAGCGAAGCGTCCTGATCCTCACAAGAACAATATCATTGGCACCAAATGGATCTGGCACAACAAACAAGATGAGCATGGTCAAGTCATTAGAAACAAGGCTCATCTTGTTGCTCAAGGTTACACACAAGTTGAAGGGATTGACTTCGATGAAACATTTTCTCATGTGGCTAGGATCGAAGCCATTCGCATACTGGTTGCCTATGCCAACCACAACAACATTCTTCTGTGACAAATGGATGTAAAGAGTGCCTTCCTCAATGGCAAAATTCAAGAAGTGTATGTCGCACAACCACCTGGTTTTGAAGATCCAAAGCGTCTTGATATAGTATACAAGCTCAACAAGGCACTGTATGGCCTCAAACAAGCACCTCGAGCTTGGTATGACACAATCAAAGACTTCCTCAAGAGCAAAGGCTTCAAACCTGGATCCCTAGATCCCACACTCTTCATGAAGTCATATGATGGTGAACTGTTTGTATGCCAAATCTATGTGGATGACATTATCTGTGGCTGCACTGACAAAAGATACAGTGGCGAATTTGGGCATATGATGCAAGAGCAATATCAGATGTCAATGATGGGTGAGCTGAAGGCCTTCCTTGGTCTTCAAATCCGTTGGTAGAGTAATGGCATCTTCATATCACAAGAAAATTACATCAAAGATTGCCTGAAGAAGTTTGGAATGCAAGACTGCAAAGGGTACACAACGCCAATGCCAACCCAAAGTCTTCTGGGCCCCACAACAATGGTAAAGAATTCGATCAAAAGGTATACCGCTCCATGATTGGTTCTTTACTCTAATTATGTGCACCTAGGCCAGATATAATGCTTAGCGTTTGCATGTGTGCCCGATTCTATGTGACTCCAAAGGAATCGCATCACTTAGCAGTGAAGCAAATTCTTCGATATTTGGCTTTCACCCCAACGCTAGAATTACGGTATCCAAAGGGCTCGGATTTTGATCTAGTTGAATTCTCAGATGTTGAATTCTCAGACACCACATCAGGCACATGTCACTTGCTTGGACGATCTCTTGTCTGTTGGTCTTCGAAGAAGCAGAACAGTGTATCTCTCTCTCCACTGCTGAGTCTGAATACATTGTTGTTGGATCTTGTCGGCGTCCTGGGAACGGGGGTGAGGGAGTCCTGGACTAAGGGGTCCTCGGGCGTCTGGCCTGTTATCTATGGGCCAGAGTGATGGGCCGTGAAGATATGAAAATCGAAGACTATACCCGTGTCCGGATGGGACTCTCCTTGGCGTGGAAGGCAAGCTTGGCAAAAAACTATGAAGATTCCATCTTATGTAATCGACTCTGTGTAACCCTAGATCCCCCCGGTGTCTATATAAACCGGAGGGTGTAGTCCGGAAAGGATAGATACTCAATACCGTAGTCATACAGGCTAGACTTATAGGGTTTAGCCATTACGATCTCGTGGTAGATTAACTCTTTTAATACCCATATTCATCAAGATCAATCAAGCAGGAAGTAGGGTATTACCTCCATAGAGAGGGCCCGAACCGGGGTAAACATCGAGTCCCTTGTCTCCTGTTACCATCAACCTTAGATGCACAGTTCGGGACCCCATACCCGAGATCCACCGATTTGGACACCGACATTGGTGCTTTCATTTAGAGTTCCTCTGTGCCGACGTGGAAAGGTTCGATGGCCCCTTCAATCGTTAATAGTAATGCTATCTGCGGAGAAACTTTCCTCCCCGGATAGATCTTCATGTTCGTAGGCTTTGCACTGCGGGCCAACTCGTTTCGCCATCTGGAACAGATCGAAAGCTATCCCCTTGACCATCAGGTCAGATTTGGAAGCTTGAACTAAGTCGCGGACAGCCGTGGAGACTTGGTCTTCGTCAAATTCGAGACCGCGGTAGCCGCTCCCGGTCACCCCGATGATCAAGACCAAAATCTGTCATCGGGCCGCATCCAGGAGATCGCTCCTGTAAACGCTTTGGCCCTATATCCGGAGCAAGCGACGCCATCCAAGGACGGGAGGATCAACCCCACCTCAGAGGCCGCAGATTCCTCGGTGTCGGAGCCGCACACAGACTTAACCTCTCACCGCGTCTTTGTCATCAGAACTCCGGACTCGTCTCCGGCCGTAAGTTTCAAACCACGTGAGCCAACAGATGCCGAGCTTGATCGTTTATCGATCTTCAAATTCAGCGCCGCAGACATCTTCCAGCACTCGCCTTTGGGCGATGTGTTAAATTCCTTTAAAACCTGTCCTCAGTGGAGGACTCACAGCCGAACTATATCCGGCTCGAACCAGGGGTTGACGGTGGAGAATTGTGCTCCCCACCCACCACCCACTTCATAGCCACAGTCGAGGATTCGACCGATACACTTGATTACGACTCCGAGAATATCGACGGCATGGACAATGATGCCGATGAAGACCTCGTTGATACAACTAATGAACAAGATGAACGGGAAGATGGGCAGGTTGGCCCTGCTAAACAGGCCACACACGAAGATTAGGAGGATGACAATTACCTTCCGCTCTCTGAGGATGATTTGGGCCTCGGCACTAAGTATTTCATCGTGCCTGAGGAACCTCGTGAGCAGGAGCGCTTTAAGCGCCAACTAATAGCCACTGCAAGGAGCCTGAAAAAGAAGCAGCATCAGCTTCAAGCTAACCAAGATCTGCTCAATGATAGATGGACCGAAGTCCTGGCCGCCGAAGAATACGTGAGGGAGTCCTGGATTAGGGGGTGTCCGGATATCCAGACTATAACCTTTGGCCGGACTCTTGGACTATGAAGATACAAGATTGAAGACTTCGTCCTGTGTCCGGATGGGCTTTCCTTGGCGTGGAAGGCAAGCTTGGCAATACGGATATGTAGATCTCCTCCCATTGTAATCGACTCTGTGTAACCCTAGCCCTCTCCGGTGTCTATATAAACCGGAGGGTTTTAGTCCATAGGACGAAGGACAATCATACCATAAGCTAGCTTCTAGGGTTTAGCCTCTTTGATCTCGTGGTAGATCTACTCTTTTACTACCCATATCATCAATATTAATCATGCAGGAGTACGGTTTTACCTCCATCGAGAGGGCCCGAACCTGGGTAAAAACATTGTGTCCCTTGTCTCCTGTTACCATCCGCCTAGACGCACAGTTCGGGACCCCCTATCCGAGATCCGCCGGTTTTGACACCGACAATACGGCCTTAATGGACCAGCCAAAAGCTACCCGAAGCATATATTGCTACCCCATGACGACGATAAGGCGCTGGAGCCCGTACCATCATCACACAATGCGGAAGGTCGACCACAACTGGGCCCAGGTAAAGTGGCAACTCAAGCCGAACACCAGACCGCCCCACCTCAGAGTAAAAGCAAGAATAAAACAGCTCGGGGTTATACATACGACTATCAACAAGACTTGGGTAGCAAAGCAGGACACTCAAGAGCGATCTACAGATCGCAAGGACATACCTCGACACATGACGATGGCCACCTATTTGGATGTGACAAACCCAGCCACACCCGGGTTAAAAACCGCAAATGGACTCTGTCGGAGATATGTCACAGTGTGGCCCAACATAGAGGTGTCGCACACCCTCTTTGCTTCACAAATGAAGTAATGGAGCATGAATTCCTAGACGGGTTCAAACCCATGAATATCGAATCATACGATGGAACAACAGATCCCGCGGTATGGATCAAGGACTTTCTCCTCCATATCCACATGGCTCGCGGAGACGACCTTCATGCCATCTAATACCTACCACTAAAACTCAAAGGACCAGCTCGGTACTGGTTAAACAGTCTGCCAGAAAATTCTATCGGCAGCTGGGAGGATTTGGAGGACGCCTTTCACAACAACTTCCAAGGAACATATGTCCGGCCACCGAACGCTGATGACTTAAGTATCATTGTCCAGCAGCCCGGAGAGTCAGCGAGGAAGCTCTGGACCAGGTTCCTAGTTAAAAAGAACCAAATCGTCGACTGTCCGGACGTGGAGGCCCTTGCGGCCTTTAAACATAGCGTCCGGGATGAATGGCTTGCACGCCACCTCGATCAAGAAGGACCTAGATCCATGATAGCCCTTACCACTCTAATGACTCGCTTTTTCACAGGAGAAGACAGTTGGCTCGCTCGTAGAAGCAACAGCACCAGCGACTCGGGCACTTCCGAAATCCGAGACAGCAATGACAAGCCATGACGAAGCATACACAACAGTCGCAATTATAATGAAAGATCATGCGACACAACGGTCAACGCCGGATTTAGCAATCCCAAGCCCGGTCAACGGAAAAAGACGTTCAAGGCAAACAGAGACGGACCATCCAAACTAGACATGATATTGGACTGGCCTTGCCAGATTCATGGCCACCCCAATAAACCAGCTAATCACACTAACAGAAGTTGTTGGGTCCTCAAGCAGGCCGGCAGGCTCAATGCCGGACACAATGGAAATTGGCCACCAGGCAATAGGGACAACAGAGTGGCTCACCAGCTAAATGCCGGATGGCAGAAGCAATTTCCCCCTGCAGATCGATCAGATCCGGAATAGAAATAGCAGTTTGGCTTCTGTTTCCCATCTCGTATACTCGTTAAAACTATACTGCGCATACATAATTACGCACTCAAGATACCATGGGCATTGATGGAACCACAATACGGACAAGTCTGCAGGCACTCCGGTAACATTCTTTAACCTCTTTCCTATTTTCTTTTGTTTCATTATCTCTTAATAGCAGGTGGCACAAAGGGGAAACACCTACGACCGACCAAATAGGAGTTTGGATCCGTACACTCACCTATGGGGCTACTCCCTTCAAGGATTCTCCTCGCTGAGGACAGGCGGCGCAGACGTCCGACAGGAGGTCCAAAATAACTTTTTGTAGACCGCACTCTCTTTTCGAGCATGTAACATGCCTTTTTCCTTTGCCTTCGACCCAGGGCATATCAAATTGTCGAGGTCGTGGCCTTTATGTATATCAAGTAACCATTGGCATATCACTCAGGTCCGAGTTAAAATTATCTGAATTAATCACTCGCTTCTTTTCGCAAAATGAATACACCTCCTATGGTTGTTTCATAGATATACCCCAGCTTAATTTGCCAGGGGCTCGGTATGGGAACAAATAAGTTGCCAACAAAGTTCGAACAGCTTTTACAGCGTACTTCGGCGTCGCGAGTTTGGCCTTATATGCATCAGTTCCGAATCATGTCTTGGGTTAATAGTTGGGTTGCCCGGGTCCTGTGCTTGCTATCCTACTTTCCGCTCTATCGGCTAGGGTAGTAAAGGGAGAACCACTGCGATTGTGCTACCGGTTCACCCGGTGACGCACCTCAGTAGAGAAAGCCGAAAACTGACTGTCATGATGTGGTGAGAGCTGGTCAACCACTCGATGACTTATCGGAATCTCTAGCGATTCCTCCGTGTCACACGAAGGACCTCTTTTCCGGTCAAATAGTAAACGCATCGTATGAGTAAGCCGCATACATACTAGGGGCTATGTCATAGACCCACCGTAAAACGCTTATGGCTAAGTGAAAGTGTTAACGCCCTATAGTCTGGTTGCCTGGTTCGCCGCATTGACACCTCCTTCACGGACCAGGACGTTGGGTTAAGATTGATCAGATGCTTTTTTGAACACCCCTGTACTTCCTACAAGGGGGCTGAAGCCGACGACTAGAAAAACTTTCAGATTATATTGAAACGGCCGCACAGGAGGAACACAAGCTTTCGAGCAAAATATACAAATAGATTTACTATAAAATTGTCTCGCACAATTCTCATACACTTCACTCGAACATTATGTCTTTCGTGCATTGACCCTCTATCAAGCGGGCGGCTACAAGGACATCTTCAAAATAATGCTCCGGTTCATGGCGGTCCTTGCCCTTGGGTGGACTCTTCACCGCAACGTCGATGGCCTTCATATTCCCCCAGAACGTCTTGACTCGGGTAAAAGCCATTGGTGCACCCTCGATGCACACCGATCGCTTCACAGCGTTGATACGCGGCACTGCGTCAACAAGCCGCTGCACCAAGCCGAAGTAACTGTTCGGAACAGGCTCAGTTGACCATAACCGGATTATGACGTTCTTCATGGTAGCACCGGATATCCTATGAAGCTCGGCCCACTTGGACATCTGCTCATTCAGCAACAGGGGGCGCTTCGAGGCACCGAATTGTGACCAGAAAAGCTTCTCCGTTGCGTAACCGTCTCGCGCCTGATAATACTGCGCCGCATCGGAAGAACTCTTCGACTAGTCTAAAAACTCACCCGAAGAACTCCACAATTGGTTAAGCTGAGCATAGTTCGGATCGCCGAATTTATCCTGTAGAAAAAATGGCTTACCAGCTGCAATCTCCCCAGCTTGCCGGATCTCCTCACGGGCTGCTCTGGATTCAGACCACGCTTCTCTCGCCTCTCGTAGGGCCTTGTCAATTTCAGCCGTTTTGGCTTCATTCTCCTTCTCAAGGAGTTCACACCGGCTAGCAGCACTTTTTAGCTCGAGTGCCATCGTGGATATCTTCTCCTCGTCTTAACGCCGAGCAGCTCGTTCGGCTTTTAACTCAGCCGATGCCTTCTCGGCAGTCGCATTACTACATCGGGCCTGCTCCTTGGCCCGGGCTAGCTCCGTCCAAAGAATTTCAACAGCGGCAGCACCATTTGCAGCCAGGCACAACTTTCAGTGCCATGCTTATATCACAAAAATGTATGTGCAGGGACTGCTCCGAATACATACCTAGCGACTCGTCAAGACGCATATTGATCAACGTATTGTCATCCCCGGCTACATCAAGCTTCTGTTGCAGATTGGCAATATCCGCAGTCTGGGAAGTAGCCAGGGGGGAAGCAGCCTGTGTTCAAAGTTAATCAGATTAGTCCTCGGATATTTCTTTTGATCCTCTATTCGCTTCCTATGGGAAGCCAACCTGAGTCTTAGGGGCTACTGTCTATACACACGTGTATTTTCTGAAGAAAACACAATTGCACATATTATAGTACAAACCTCGAAGCCTCTCAGCAGACTCGGAAAGGCCTCATTCAATCCGCTCTTTGCGGATAGGACCTTTTTAACCACCGTACCCATCAAGGTACGATGTTCCTCTGAAACGGACGCCTGCCGCAGCATGTTCGTCAAGATATCCGGTGCCTCTTGGTCTCCGAAGGCAGCCGCGGGAGTACGATCACCCTTTGAAGGGATCCGTTTATTTGTATCCGGCCGCATTCCGGATTGTTTGGGGTCTTCATTGTTGTTCCCCGGACCCTGGGCCGCCGAAGTATCACCTTCGTGTAGCGTCTTCGTCATCCCTTGCACCACTTGTAGGTCGGGGGAGACCCTCTACGACGACACCTCAAGGTCGCCTGCCCTATTGGATGGAGAAGTCTGTGGGGGCGTCTCGCTTTCCATCATCTCCGGGAGAAGAACCCCCGAGGAAGAGGATTGTTGAAGGGGACTGCGCGCTGAGCTGCAAAAAAATATATTCCAGGCATCATAAGAAAAGAACGGGATAGGTTTAAAACAGCCTTGTTCACTTACGATTTGGCCGGAGGCTTGTCCTCGTCATGAGACTACGCTTCGACGTCCTCCAGCCCCGGGCTGCCCCCCAGAGGGATCCCGCCTCGCTTAGGAGCCTGCTTCTCCCAATCTTCAGAGGCGGCCCTCTTCTTCCTGGGAGGGAAGGAGATAGTGGCCCCCCTTCACTTTTGTCTTCGGATGAAGGGATTTTTACTCCTCCGGACACAAATTCCAAGGTTCCCTAGGAATAGAGGCCATCCTTGGTCCTCTTGCCCTCCGCCTCATCCTCCTTCTCCAGCATCTGGTATGGTGTTAGGGCCAGCATCCTTGTTAGGACAGGATTCGCTAGACCCTCGAGCAGAGGGGCCGAACATATAATCAGTTCCGCCTTCTTTATCCAGCCCTGGAAAAAGATAGCTTGCTAAGTACCATATTACTGTATGCATGACCACAAAGTATTCGAAAGCCAAGTGCTTACCGGGGCATCCAGACAATTACAGTTAAGGCCAACATCTTCAACAGTATCCGGCCAATGTTTCCGCTTCCCGAAAAATAACTTCCACATCCCTTCGTGTGTGGCGCTAAAGAAGTGTTGGAGGGTTTGTGGTCCTTCTGGATTAAAATCCCACATGCGGCGAGGCCTGCGCTGGCAGGGCAGGATTCGGCGAAGTAACATCACTTGGATCACACTGACGAGATCGATATCTCTCTCGAGGAGGGTTCGGATGCGGCTTTGTAAGGTCCGCACTTCATATACTAATCCCCAGTCTAGCCCCTTGTTGACCCATGACGCGAGCTGTAACGGTGGGCCGGGACGGGAGGGGGGCAGCTACTCATTTAGCACTGCGGGGCTCTATAATATAAAACCACTCCAGCTGCCAGTAATTGGAAGCCTCGGTAAAAGAACCTTTTGGCCAGGGAGTGTTGGTGTAGGTGTCAAAACTGGCGGATCTCGGGTAGCGGGTCCCGAACTATGCATCTAAGGCGGATGGTAACAGGAGGCAGGGGACACGATGTTTTACCCAGGTTCGGGCCCTCTTGATGGAGGTAAAACCCTACGTCCTGCTCAATTTATTCTTGATGATATGGGTATTACAAGAGTTGATCTACCACGAGATCAGAGAGGCTAAACCCTAGAAGCTAGCCTATGGTATGATTGTATGTTGTCCTACGGACTAAAACCCTCCGGTTTATATAGACACCGGAGGGGGCTAGGGTTACACAAGGTCGGTTACAAAGGAGGAGATATACATATCTGTATTGCCTAGCTTGCCTTCCATGCCAAGTAGAGTCCCATCCGGACACGAGACGAAGTCTTAAATCTTGTATCTTCATAGTCCAACAGTCCGGCCAAAGGATATAATCCGGCTTTCCGGAGACCCCCTAATCCAGGACTCCCTCAGTAGCCCCGAACCAGGCTTCAATGACGATGAGTCCGGCACGCAGTGTTGTCTTCGGCATTGCAAGGTGGGTTCTTATCCAATTTTCAAGTGTTCGTAAGAAGTGTCCGGCTCCATAAATGTTGAACCTCTTGGCTTCTGTGCCCAATAAGGGCTATCTCCCACACATCGAATGAATACGAGGCGCCAGTGCATTTTTACATTCGCCCCCCTAGACAGATAAATAAATTGTCTATTAAAGGGATGGGGATTCTTAGAATCAATCCATACCATCCTCCCCCAACGAGAATCCATTAGGGTACGTTTCAGAAAGATCCATTCCAGCATGGCCGACCCCGCAGCTCCTCCACCCGCCCCCGTGGCCCTAAGCCCGGTGATTGGGAGAGGTGTTCAGTCCGCACAGTCGATTAGTCGAACTGCAGACTAAGGGATTTCTACCTCCGGCATATATGGTGCCCGTTCGAGCCGGCCTTGCTGACGGAGTCCTGGATTAGGGGGTCTCCGGACAGCCGGACTATATCCTTCGGCCGTACTGTTGGACTATGAATATACAAGATTGAAGACTTCGACTCGTGTCTGGATGGGACTCTACTTGGCGTGGAAGGCAAGCTAGGCAATACTGATATGGATATCTCCTCCTTTGTAACCAACCTTGTGTAACCCTAACCCTCTCTAGTGTCTATATAAACCGGAGGGTTTTAGTACGTAGGACAACAACAACCACAACATACAATCATACCATAGGCTAGCTTCTAGGGTTTAGCCTCTCTGATCTCGTGGTATATCTGCTCTTGTACTACCCATATCGTCAATATCAATCAAGCAGGACGTAAGGTTTTACTTCCATCAAGAGGGCCTGAACCTGGGTAAAACATTCTGTCCCCTGCCTCTTGTTACCATCCGTCCTACACGCACAGTTCGGGATCCCCTACTCGAGATCCGCCAGTTTTAACACCGACATTGGTGCTTTCATTGAGAGTTCCGCCGTGCCGTCGCCATCAGGAAGGATGCCTCATCCCATCTTTAAAGATGGCACTGTTGCTAAGGGACCTTTGGCTATCGGCCAAACTCTCCGGCTAGGTGGTTTTCTTATGACCGCATGTTCGGCCATTGCGTCGACGATGACTTCTCGGGTCATCGAAAGCAATCTTCACGTCAACTCGGAACTCGCCGAGCAGTTAGATCCAATGGAGCTCTCTTCCCCAAATGAGCTCTTGGATCGCATCCCCGCACTGGGAGTCGCTACAGACTATGATCAGATTGGGCCTACACCCAATCTGAGAGAGATCAACTCTCCCCAGGTCACCCATCACGTTGCAGTGGTAGAGGAACAATGCGGCAACCCTTCATCTATCTTAAGGACTATCTATGTCCGGATTCCCGATCCCTCCAAGCCGGATACCCACGGAGGGGAGGACGTCACTCAAGACCTAAACCTAGAGTCAGGCAGTGGGCAAGATTTATTGGAAAACATCCAAGAATCCAAACTTCCGAGTTGGGAAACTCCTTGGCCCCTGAGTCTCAGACTGGGTGAGGATTCGGGTTCAATTCCACCCACCCACCCAAACATAAGCGATCTATCCCAAATTAGGCAAGCGCCCGAAGAAACAATACACCATTACCGGGCTAGATTCCTCCTGGTCATGAACAGGATAAAGGACTGCCGCGAGGAAGACGCAATTTCATTCTTCTGCAATAATTGCACGGACAAGGGAATCCTCAACGCCATAATTCGCTGCGAAATTACACGCTTTGCCGACTTGGTGTCCATAGTACGAAAGTACTGTGCAATGGGAAGCGCCTGGAAAACAAAAATGAAATTTTGGGATAATCCGGCCCTGAATACAAACCCAGTCCGAAATAAAAGGGTGCATTATTACAATACACACGGGTTAACTACCAAAAAGCAAAAGCCCTCTGCGGGGCAAGGAACCTTACTGGAGGGATGGCTCAACGGACCCTGCAAAATTCATAGTACAGCGGATGCAATACCAACGCATGTTGGATACTCCGGCAGGTGGCCAAAAGTGGTGAGGATCTACTCCTCCCAAATACCACAGAGCACCATCCCGTGGACAACAATACGGTGTTAATGGCCTTCGAGACCTTCGTGTCAAATAATAAACGCAAGCGAACACTCCGCAGCAAGGCCGAAATCTGCCACGTAGCAGCAATAAATCCTTGGAGTGACACGGCTATTACCTTCAATGCCAGTGACGAACCTAAATTCTGAACAGCCCGAGCACCAGTCGCACTGGTCCTCAGTCCAATAGTGTACGGCTTTCGACTCACCAACGTAATCATGGACGGCGGCAGCGGATTAAACCTCATCTATGAGGAAACCCTTCAAAAAATGGAAATAGACTGGAGCCGCATTGAGCAAAGTAGCACATCCTTTAGAGGAATTATCCCCAGTTGGGAAGCACGCTGTGCTGGGAAAATCACACAAGATGTGGTATTCGGCATGCCGGATAATTACAAGTCCAAAGAAACACATTCCAAGTGGCCCCGTTCAGGAGCGGATACCACGCTCTATTAGGGCGGGAGGCGTTTAGAATCTTCCAAGCCATACCCCATTACGGGTACATGAAGGTCAAAATGCCCGGGCCCAACGGAATCATCACTCTTGCTAGCGATCCAGACATAGCACTCCGCGCCGAAAATAAGACAGCCGCACTGGCCCTCGAGGCACTATCCGAAGCCCTAGCAGCCGAGGAACTAACTACGCTGCGCTCCACGGTGAACAGGGACGACGTGATACTCGATAAAACATCCAAGTCCACCTCCTTTAAACCAGCAGACAAAATAGTCAAATTCCAAGTCCATCCAACAGACCCTATAAAAATAGCCTCCATCGGGGCACAATTAAACCCTGATGTCGACGCCGCACTGCGAGAGTTCCTACGCGAGAACTGGGACATTTTTGCCTGGCACCCTTCAGACATGCCAGGAATCCCACGCAGGCTGGTCGAGCACAGCCTAAATATCCTAAAAGGATTCAAGCCAGTCAAGCAGGCTCTTTGGCATTTCTCCGAACCTAAGAGACAAGCCATGGGAGAGGAACTAGCCAAGCTATTGGAGGCCGGATTCATCAGAGACATAAAACATCCGGACTGGCTAGCGAACCTGGTGATGGTACCAAAGAAGGACAAATCCTGGTGCTTGTGCATCGATTTTAAGGACCTTAACAAGGTCTGCCCAAAGGATCCCTTCCCCTCCCCCGCATCGATCAAATCATCGATGCTACCGTAGGACACGATTCATTGTGTTTCCTCGACGCATACTCCGGCTACCATCAAATTAAAATGGCAGAGCCAGACCAAGCCGCAACGGCATTCATCACACCATACGGCCCATTCTGCTTCAACACAATGCCCTTCCGGCTCAAAAACGCCGACGCAACATATCAGCGCATGATTTAACATGTCTGGCAAACCAGATCAGCAAAACAGTGGAGGCATACGTAGATGACGTGGTGTTAAAACCAGCATGTCGAAACTCTAGTAGTGATTGAGCTCACATTCGATAACCTCCGAACATATGACATCAAGCTCAATCCAGAAAATGCATTTTTGGCGTACCAGCCGGAAAGCTCCTGGGATTCGTTGTCCTCCAGTAGAGGTATTGAAGCTAATCCAGCCAAAACCGAGCGTTGTCACAGTTGGCTACCCCACAGACCTCAAACAAATCCCAAAATAGACTGGATGCGTGGCGGCTCTAAGCCGCTTTATCTCCCGCTTGGGAGAAAAGGCATTACCCCTTTATCGCCTCCTCCGGCACCCGAACAGTTCGAGTGGACGGATGCCGCCACAGTCGGACTCAATGAAATAAAAGCCATATTTGGCAACAAACCCAGTCCTGGCCGCGGCAAACATTGGTGAACCAATGCTTTATACATTGCGGCAACTCATCAAGTAGTAAGCGCAGTGCTCGTCGTCGAGCGGAAGCGGACGGACACAAATTCCCCTTCAAAAGCCGGTTTACTATGTGTCCACTGTCCTTACTCCATGCAAATCACGGTACCCGCATTATCAAAAATAGCGTACGCGGTATTTATGGCATCCCGGAAGCTGCGACACTACTTTCAAGAGTGTTCGATAACGGTAGCCTCGGAAGTACCACTTAACGATATTATAAACAACCGCGACGCGACGGGCCGGATTGCCAAATGGGCCATTGAGCTCCTCCCGTTCGACATAACTTACAAGCCACGGCGAGCTATTAAGTCGCAAGTTTTGGCTGACTTCGTCGCTGAGTGGACGGAAGCCGAACTCCCTAAAGAGTACGGCACATATTCAAACTGGATCATGCACTTCGACGGCTCCAAAATGTTGGCTGGTCTGGGGTGGCGTCGTTTTGACGTCCCCAACAGGAGATACCGTTCAATACATACTACAGATAATGTATACGGATTCCAACAATGCAGCCGAATACGAAGCTCTGTTGCATGGTCTTCGGATGGCAGTCTCCATGGGCATTCAACGCCTAGAGGTGCGTGGGGATTCAAACCCCGCAATATCCCAAATAAACGGAGATTTTGACGCCAAGGATCCACAAATGGCGGCCTATCGAAACGCCGTCCTCAAAATTTCAGCTTGGTTCAAGGGACTCGAATTTCACCACGTGGCTCAGGAAAACAATCAGGCGGTGGATATCCTCACCCGCATCGGCGCAAAACACGACGCGGTCCCTCCCAACATATTTCTGGAAAGGCTCTTCAAGCCATCCGTAGCATGGGAAGGGGACACCGGTAACAACAGTCCGGACCCGGCCAAAATACCCGATACCGAACTCCCTGACACAATCGAAGGCTCCGCCACCGAAATAACACCTTCAGCCCACGAAATAATGGCCATTATTGCCCCATGGACAGAACCATTCCTGGCCTACCAAACTAGACAGGAACTTCCGGAGGACCAAAATGAGGCACGCTGCATAGTGTGGTGATCCAAGGCCTGCAGGGTCCATGAGGGAGAGTTGTACAAAAAAAGCACTACCGGAGTCCTTCAAAGGTGCATCTCCGAAGAGGAAGGGCGGATTCTTTTGGCAGAAATTCATGCCGGACTCGGCAGTCATCACGCCGCAGCCCAGGCTCTTGTAAGCTAGGCCTTCCGTACAGGATTCTATTGGCCAACGGCCCGGGCAGATGCACAGGACTTGGTCCAACCTTGCGCCGGTTTCCAGGTCTTCGCAAATCAAAACCACATGCCACCCATCGCCCTCCAAACAATCCTCATTACATGGCCCTTCGCGGTCTGGGGGCTTGACATGGTTGGACCACTTAAAGGACGAACCCACAAGAAAAAATACTTATTGGTCATGGTGGATAAATTCACCAAATGGATAGAGGATAAATCGGTTAAAACAGCCAAATCTGGACCGGTGATAGATTTCATATCCAGGGTTGTACACCGTTACGGTGTCCCCCACAGCATCATCACTGATAACGGCACGAACTTCACGGCCGACGAGGTAAAACTCTGGTGCGGCAAAATGGGCATCAAGCTCGATTATGCTTCAGTCTATCACCCACAAACCAACGGTCAAGTCGAACGAGCAAACGGTCTTATAATGAGCGGCATTAAACCCAGATTAGTGTGTTCCTTAACGGAGTCTGACACGCACTGGGTAGATGAGCTCGACTCCGAACTCTGGGGGCTGCGGACTACGCTGAATCGTAGTACCAAATATACAACGTTTTTTATGGTGTACGGCATAGAGGCAGTCTTGCCCTGTAACATAATTCATGACTCACCTCGAGTGTGCATGTACGAAGAAAGAGAAGCCGAGCTCGATCGGCAGGACAGTCTGGACACCTTGGAGGAAGAGCGCGACGTAGCCAAAGCCCGTTCCGCATTTTACCAGCAACAGGCTCGCAGATACCAAAGCAGAGAAGTACGGGCCAAAACTTATAACATTGCCGAACTAGTTCTACGCCTGCCGGATAAGAAAAAGAACAAGCTCGAGCCCAAATGGGAAGGTCCCTTCATTATCGACCAAGTTCTGACCGGTGGAGCGTACCGACTGCGGGATGCATCGACTAGTCGACTTGAGCCGAACCCATGGAACGCAGCCAGGCTCCGAAGATTCTACTCCTAGCACCGGACTCTATGTTAGTCCCTTCCTTTGTCCATTTTCTGCATATGCATCATCTGTCTTGTTTCCCTTTCTTTCTTTTTCTTATTATTCCTCTAGGCCTTCAAGGGTCACCTTGTGCCTCACTTGTACATTATAGATGCGCTAGCCGCACTGTCCATACCTCGGGGCTTCTTTCACAGAAGCTTAAATTATTTACCTGGGCCTCACGCCCAACACATGTGTTATACTTCTGCATGTGCCTTTTTTCACCATTATATGCATCGATATGACTTAAGTTTTGGCCAAGCCGGGTTGCCTGGCTCTTGTATTTATGCCCTACGTTCCCGTTAATTCGGCTAGGGCATAAGGGGAGCACCTCTGCGATTGTTACTGCCAGGTCAGCCGGATGTGTACCTCAGACTGGGTGAAGCCGAAAGCTAGCGTTCCTAAGGGAATATTCGGTCGGTGAACAAAAGATGAATTTTATTTATTATCGATATCTGCCCCCAGATGCTTTTTCTGTGCTTCTTATCGCAGTCCGGACATGCACTTTAGGGCATGCTTACCCAGGGAAAGGAACCCTTAACGGAACTATTTTCCCTAGAAGATGTTTCTTACTACCCATGTAATATAACATAACTAGTTGGGCACTTGTCTGATAAAGCACTAATGACCCCTACACCTGGTCTCCACGCATACCCCGGTTCTTATATAACTAAGTAGGTATTCGGATTCACTCCGGACTATCAGGCCCGGAGGTTGAAGCGATAAGGTCAGCAACGATAAATGATCTACAATCCGGCTAGAAGGCATTATACATGTCACTTTAATTACATAGTCATGCAGACTGACTAAACTCCTCTTCTATACCATCCAACAGGAGGTCTAGCTTACAATCCTGTTGGGAATACTTTGCGGCTAATTCTACTTGCCCATAAACTAAGCTAACAGGGATCTCTTTTACGTCGGGCCCCACAGGTCCGACCTCGGCCATGTGATTTGGGTCAGCCTTGGTATACCGAGTTTTCACGATGGCCCAGGCCTCTCTGGCACCCTGTCGGCAGGCCAATATCTTCCATAATCAGAGGCGCCGCCGTGCTCCCTTGAGCTTCTCCGTAAGCTCTGCAACGCCCTCTGGCAAGGAGACAGGTCGCCACAAAGCCTGGGCAACACCTTGCATCACCTGCCGAACTTGTTCGTGCAGATGTGGCAGCTCAGACAGAAGATCACCCGCAGACCCAGGCATTTCCTCCGCGGGACGACCCGTCAGCATACCTACAGACATAACGCTGTTAATCGACTTCCTCACCGAACTATTTTTCAAAGTTCGTTCAAGCACTTACTAAATATGCCGCGTCGAAGCCGCCGATTCTCCTTCACGGAGTCCGACAGTTGGGCACGAACATCCTTTAGTTCCATGCCCATCTTGGTGTTGGCATCTATGAGATCATTCTTCTCCTGCCTCACCCTCGTAAGCACGCTCTCAGCGGCCTTCAGCTGACGTTGGAGCTGTTGCTTACCAGGATTTACTCCAGCGGCATCTGCAACTTTATTGTCAGATCGGCATATATGCTGCATTCTATATGATAATTATCATTTGAAGGATATATTACCAGAGGGGGTCTCTTTGGGCTCCCCTGCTACGGCCAGTGCGGCCTGAAGTTGGGCTTTGCACTCTTCCAGCTCCTGGGACAGTTAGGTATTCTTTTCTGTAAGAACCTGCATAACAAATGATCCTTAAATCTGTTATTCTAACTGTTTCAAGTCTCAGGGGCTACTGATATATATAACAACCATATTTTCTCACCCGTATGTCTTTTAGATACTACTCCGTGGCTCTGGCTAGACCATTTTGAGCGGCACGGAGGTATGCATCTCCCGAGTTGAAGGCATCCAATGCCTCTTGGGAGAAACAAGCGTGACGAAGAACAGTCTGGCGACGCCTGTGGTTCATGGCACTTTCCACCTCGGAATTGGTGGCGGACAATTTATCCGCATCCTCTATTGAAGGAGCACCCGGCGCACGCCTCATATTCGTTCTCGCCTCCAAATCCGGCCTTGGAGCCTGGCTGGTGGAGGCGCGATTAGTAGCCTCTCCGGGTATAGTCCGACGAGTGCTCCTTTTCCTAAAAAGAAGGCATGGGCGTTAATATGCCTCTGAGAATAATGTCTTGTAATAAAAGACGGCGCGCCGTACCGCTGCGTCAGTGTCTCAATCCGGACTATGGGTCTTTTCAGCCTGCCTGGCCCCGCGGCCCCTTGTTGGCTAGTCACCGCAGGCTCGGCCATCCGCCTCGAGGACCTCCCCTGCAAAACACGGTTGTTATACGGTAATCAAAAACACGCAAGGACGGATCCCTTTTCAAAGTACTGGGACTTCGGTCTCAGTTACCTGTGAGGCTGGAAGTAGCCTAGGGTAATCGGCCGTAATGGCCACCAAAGCATTGTCGTTGCTCAATTCGTAAAATACCCCATCGATCAGCTCCACAGATATGTGCGGATCCTCCTGGGAGGCCGGGTCCAGGGATCGTCCAGGGTCCTCGGGTTGTGGAGGGGGGTTGTTTATCTCCCTTACAGCCTGGCGTAGCTCCTACGTTGAAATAGCTAGACTAAATACTTAACTACGGGAAAATGAAACGGATGGGCGAGAAAAAGTCTCCGCTTACCCAGCTCGGAGGATTGTACATAGAAAATCCGCCCTGCGGGTTGACATGGAGGAATTCCTCCTCTTCTCCCTTGTACAAAGTGGATAAGTTCTTTATTAGATCAGCAACCGATCACGGCCCTTTACGGCCGTAGCAGGTGGCGTCATCCTCCTTGTTGAAATCCCACTTGGGGTGGCCTCTACACTGAATCGGCTGCACCCCCTGCATGATACATGTGGCCATGACCTCGATCATGGTCAATCCGGATCGAGCTAAAAAACTTATCCGACTCATCAGGTAAAGGACATCCCTGTCATCTTCCTCCAGGGAGCTCCATGGACGCCAGCTCTGGCGCTTCTTCAAAGGAGCGTTGTCGAACTCAGGAAGGCCGATTCGAATAGGAGCCGGGAGGGGGACATCTTCTATATAAAACCATTCTGAAGGCCAGCCTTCGGATGTCTTCTTTGGGGTTCCGGACAGATATCCGGTCCCGGCAATACGCCACACTTCAGCTCCGCCCACTTGATATATTGACCCCTTCTGAGAACGGGGCACAAGGCAGAACAGCTTCTTCCACAGCGCGAAATGAGCCTCACAGCCTAAAAATAGCTCGCAAAGGGGTACGAATCCCGCGATATGCAATATGGGGGCAGGCGTAAGGTTGTGCAACTGGAGGCCGTAGAACTCCAGGAGCCCCCGGAGAAACGGATGAATTGGAAATCCAAGCCCTCTTACCAAATGAGGGACAAGGCATACCCGCTCTCCCTTGGAGGGATTGGGAAGGCTCTCTGCTTGCTCTCCGCCATTATAGGTGGCGAGCCCGGATCGAACCGGGGCCACGTATGTTGGGGGAAGAAATCCCTTGGTCTAGAGCATCACTAATTTGCTGTGCGGGACAGAACATCTTCCTTATCTCCAGGCTTGGGGCTAGGGGAGCAAGAGGAGGAGCTGCATCGACCGGCCATGATGGAATGGATCTCTGTCGGGTGTGCTCCGATGAAGGCTTGCCAAGGGAGGATGGTGTGATTTGGATCTGAATCCTCGTCTTTTTAATAGGCGGCTCATTTGCACAGCTAGGGGGTAAATGTAAAAACACCCTGGCCCTTCACATTCGCTCGACACGTGTAAAGTGGCCATTATGGGGCGTGGAAGCCAAGGAGTGCAACATTGACAAGGGGCCGGATACTATTTCAACAGGTACACGGAATTTGGAGAGGAACCCGCCTTGCAATGTCGAAGACAATACTGTGCGGGACTCATCGTCATTGAAGCCTGGTTCGAGGGCTACTTAGGGAGTCCTGGATTAGGGGGTGTCCGGACAGCCTGACTGTTGGACTATGAAGATACAAGATTGAAGACTCCGTCTCGTGTCCGGATGGGACTCTACAGCGTGGAAGGCAAGCTAGGCAATACGGATATGGATATCTCCTCCTTTGTAACCGACCTTGTGTTACCCTAACCCTCTCCAGTGTCTATATAAACCGGAGGGTTTTAGTCCATAGGACAACAACAACCACAACATACAATCATACCATAGGCTAGCTTCTAGGGTTTAGCCTCTCTGATGTTGTGGTAGATCTACTCTTGTACTACCCATATAATCAATATCAATCAAGCAGGACATAGGGTTTAACCTCCATCAAGAGGGCCCGAACCTAGGTAAAACATTGTGTCCCCTGCCTCCTGTTACCATCCAGCCTAGACGCACAGTTCGGGACCCCCTACCCGAGATCCGCCGGTTTTGACACTGACACTTGCCACCAACAATGGCGGGGAGCAAGCGGAGAGCTTTCCCTGTCCTCCATGGGGGAACGGGTCTGCCTTGTTCCTTATTTACTAAGGGGACTTGGATTTCCAATTCATCCGTTCCTCCGCGGACTCCTGGAGTTCTACGGCCTCCAACTACACAATCTCACCCCTGCCTCCATTCTACATATCACCAGCTATGTTGCTCTCTGCGAGTTGTTCCTCGGCTGCGAGGCTCACTTCGAGCTGTGGAAAAGGCTACTTTGCCTCGTCCCTCGCATACAGAGGAGATCACTTTATCAAGTGGGCGGAGCCGATATATGGCGCATCACCGATACCGGATACCTGCCCGGCACCCTGAAGAAGTCGTCCGAAGACTGGCCTTCAGAATGGTTATACATGGAGGACGTTCCCCTTCCGGACCCTGTTCGGCGGGGTCTTCCTGAGTTCAGCAATGCACCTCTGAAGAAGCGCCGAAGTTGGCGCCCATGGAGCCCCTAGGCGGAAGACAATAGTGAAGTCCTCTATCTGATGAACCGGATCAAAGCACTGGCTCAATCAGGATTGACAATAATCGAAGTTATGTTGATTTGCATAATGCGGGGAGTGCAACCACTTCAATACCGTGGGCACCCCTTGTGGTGTTATAACGGGGCGGATGACGCCACCCGCTGCGGGCGTAAGGGTCTGGACAATGCTGCCGCTTTAGCAAAAATTCTGTCCGAATTGTTCAAGGGTGAGGAAGAGGAGTTCACCCGCATCAAGCCACGGGATGGATTCTCCATGTAAAATCCTCCAAGCTGGGTAAGTTATATCTCCCTGCTCCCATTTTTCCCGCATTCTTTGTCATAAGTATTCACCTTGCCACTTTGCGGCAGGAACTGCAAAAAGCCATAAAGGAGATCAGCAGCCCTTCTCCACAACCAGAGGACCCTGACCGGGCCCTTGACTCCGGACTTGAAGAAGATTCGGTTATATTCGTGGAGCTGATATACCGGCAGTTCTATCAGTTAAGCTGCGACGACGCCATGGTGGCCATTACGGCCGACTATCCCGGACTGCTCCCTGCATCGCAAGTAAGAAAAAACAAAAATCCCAACTCCAAAACTAGGATCCCCTTTTAGGCACTTCACCCACCATATACACATGGCATTTTTACAGGGAAGGTATTCGGGACGCCCTGCCGAACCCGCAGCAACGCGCCAACAGGAGGCACCGAGGCCGGGTAGGCCAAAAAGGAAGGCGGTCAGGACGGAGACGCCGGCGCAAAGGTATAACAAACCCCGCTCCGTGGTTGTCGTCTTTCTCGAAATATAATGACGCCCATGTTTCTTTAATAGAAAGAACGCTCGCCGGAATATGTCTGGCGATGTTACTAATCACGCTTCCACCAGTCGGGCGCCAGGACCGGACATGGAGGCAGAAGCCGATATGGGGCAGGCGCCGGATAATCCCCCTACAGAGGATGCGGATAAATTATCCGCTACAAACTCAGAAGGGGAAAGCGCCATGAATCATAGGCGTCGTCGGGCCGTACTCCGTGACGCTTGTTTCTCACCAGAGGCGTTTGATGCCTTCAATTCTGGAGAGGCGTACCTCCGTGCCTCTCAAGATGGTCTAGCCAGAGCCACGGATCAGTATGTAAAGGATGTACGGGTGAGTAAATCTGCTGGTTTATATGTATTAGTAACCCCTAAGACTTGAAACAGTTAGCAGAACTGATTTAAGGATCATCTTTAGTGTGCAAGTTCTTACAGAGAAGAATACTAGGCTGTCACAGGAGCTAGAGGAATGGAAGACCCAACTGTGGGCTGCTGTGGTCGCATTGCAAGAACCGAAAAAGTCACCTGCTGGTAACATTTACTTTAAAGAATGATGGTTACCATATAACATGTGGCATTGCTACAGATCTAACAATAGATGTTGCAGATGAATCCGGAGAGAATCCGAAGGACCAGCATGTTATGCGGCAGCTAGAGGCTGGCAAACACGTGCTGACTGAGGTTAGGCAGGAGAAAAACAATCTCCAAGATGCCAATATTAAGCTGAGTGTGGAACTAAAAGACGTTCGGGGCCAGCTTACAGACTCCCAGAAGGAGAATAAGCGGCTTCGGCGCGGCATTTTCAGTAAGTGCTTGAACGAATCCTTTTAAAGGAGTTCGGCGAAGAAGCCGACTAACAGCGTTATGTCTATAGGTATGCTGACAGGTCGTCCCATGGAGGAAATGCCCGGGTCTGCAGGTGATCTTCTGTCAGAGCTGTCACATCTGCACGAACAAGTTCGGCAGGTGATGCAGGGTGTTGCCCAGGCCTTGTGGCCGTCTGTCTCCCTGCCAGAGGGCATTGCAGAGCTTGCGGAGAAGCTCAAGGGAGCATGGCGGCGCTTCCAATTATGGAAGATATCATTCTGCCGACAGGGTGCCAAAAAAGCCTGGGCCATGGTGAAGACGTTGTATACCAAGGCAGACTCAAATCACATGGCCGAGGTCGGACCTGTGGGGCCCGACGGAAAAGAGATCCCCGTTAGTTTAGTTTATGGGCAAGTAGAATTAGCCGCAAAGTATTCCCAACAGGATTGTAAGCTAGACCGCCTGTTGGATGGTATAGAGGAGGAATTTAGTCAGTCTGCATGACTATGTAATTAAAGTGACATGTATAATGCCTTCTAGCCGGATTGTAGATCATTTGTCATTGCGGTTCGCTTCAACCTCCAAGCCCAATAGTCCAGAGTGTATCCGAATACCCGCTCAGTTATATAAGAACCGGGGTATGCGTGGAGACCAGGCGTAGGGGTCATTAGTGCTTTATTAGACAAGTGCCCAACTAGTTATGTTATATTACATGGGTAGTAAGAAACATCTTCCAGGGAGAATTGTTCCGTTAAGGGTTCCTTTCCCTGGGTAAGCATGCCCTAAAGTGCATGTCCGAACTACGTTAGGAAACATAGGAAAAACATCTGGGGGCAGATATGGATAATAAATAAAAATCATCTTTGGTTCACCGACCGAATATTCCCTTAAGAACGCTAGCTTTCGGCTTCACCCAGTCTGAGGTACACATCCGGCTGACCCGGCAGTAACAATCGCAGTGGTGCTCCCCTTATGCCCTAACCGAATAAACGGGAACGTAGGGCATAAATACAAGAGCCAGGCAACCTAGATTGGCCAAAACTTAAGTCATATCGATGCATATAATGGTGAAAAAAGGTACATTCGGAAGTATAACACATGTGTTGGGCATGAGGCCCAGATAAATAATTTAAGCTTCTGTGAAAGAAGCCCCCAGGTATGAAGAGTGCGGCTAGCGCATCTGTAATGTGCAAGCAAGGCACAAGGTGACCCTTGAAGGCCTAGAGAAATAATAAAAGAAAGAAATAAAGAGAAACAAGATAGATGATGTATATGCAAAAAATGGACAAAGGGAGGGGACTAACATAGAGTCCGGTGCTAGGCGTAGAATCTTCGGAGCCTGGCCGCGTTCCATGGGTTCGGCTCGAGTCAACTAGTCGATGCATCCCATAGTCGGTACGCTCCGCAGGTCAGAACTTGGTCAATAATCAAGGGACCTTCCCATTTGGGGTCGAGCTTGTTCGTTTTCTTATCCGGCAGGCGTAGAACTAGTTCGCCAATGTTATAAGTTTTGGCCTGTACTTCTCTGCTTTGGTATCTGCGAGCCTGTTGCTGATAAAATGCGAAACGGGCTTTGGCTACGTCGCGCTCCTCCTCCAGGGTGTCCAGACTGTCCTGCCGATCGAGCTCAGCTTCTCTTTCTTCGTACATGCGCACTCGAGGTGAGTCATGAATTATGTCACAGGGCAAGACTGCCACTGCGCCGTACACCATAAAGAAGGGTGTATATCCAGTACTATGATTCGGCGTGGTCCGCAGACCCCAGAGTACAGAGTCGAGCTCCTCTACCGATTGCGTGTTAGACTCCGTTAAGGAACAAACTAATCTAGGTTTAATGCCGCTCATTATAAGACCATTTGCTCACTCGACTTGACCGTTGGTTTGTGGGTGATAGACTAAAGCATAATCGAGCTTGATGCCCATTTTGCTGCACCAGAGTTTTACCTCGTCGACCGTGAAGTTTGTGCCATTATAAGTGATGATGCTGTGGGGGACGCCGTAATGGTGTACAACCCCGGATATGAAGTCTATCACCGGCCCAGATTCGGCTGTTTTAACAGGTTTAGCCTCTATCCATTTGGTGAATTTATCCACCATGACCAATAAGTATTTTTTCTTGTGGGTTCCCCCTTTAAGGGGTCCAACCATGTCAAGCCCCCAGACCACAAAGGGCCATGTAATGGGGATTGTTTGGAGGGTGGTGGGTGGCATGTGGCTTTGATTTGCAAAGAGCTGGCAACCGGCGCAACGTTGGACCATGTCCTATGCATCTGCCCAGGCCGTTGGCCAATAGAATCCTGTACGGAAGGCCTTGCTTACAAGAGCCAGGGCTGCGGCGTGATGACCGCCGAGTCCGGCATGAATTTCTGCCAAAAGATTCCACCCTTCCTCTTCGGAGATGCACCTTTGAAGGACTCCGGTAGTGCTTTTTTGTACAATTCTCCCTCATGGACCCTGTAGGCCTTGACTCACCACACTATGCAGCGTGCCTCATTTTGGTCCTCCGGAAGTTCCTGTCTAGTTAGGTAGGCCAGGAATGGTTCTGTCCACGCGGCAATAATGGCCATTATTTCATGGGCTGAAGGTGTTATTTCGGTGGCGGAGCCTCCGATTGTGTCAAAGAGTTTGGTATCAGGTGTTTTGGCCGGGTCCGGACTGTTGTTACCGGTGTCCCCTTCAAATACTACGGATGGTTTGAACAGCCTTTCCAAAAATATGTTGGGGGGGGACTGCATCGCGTTTTGCGCCGATGCGGGTGAGGATATCCGCCGCCTGATTGTTTTCCTGAGCCACATGGTGAAATTCGAGCCCCTCGAGCCGAGCTGACATTTTTAGGACGGCGTTTCGATAGGCCGCCATTTTCGGATCCTTGGCGTCAAAGTCTCCATTTATTTGGGATATTGCGAGGTTTGAATCCCCACGCACCTCCAGGCGTTGAATGCCCATGGAGACTGCCATCCGAAGACCATGCAACAGAGCTTCGTATTCAGCTGCATTGTTGGAGTCTGTATACAATATTTGCAGTACATACTAAACGGTATCTCCGGTTTGGGACGTCAGAACGACGCCAGCCCCTAGACCGGCCAGCATTTTAAAACCGTCGAAGTGCATGATCCAATTGGAGTATGCGCCGTACTCTTTAGGGAGTTTGGCCTCCATCCATTCGACGACGAAGTTGGCCAATACTTGCGACTTGATGGCTCGTCGAGGTTTGTATGTTATGTCGAACGGGAGGAGCTCAACGGCCCATTTGGCAATCCGGCCCGTAGCGTCGCGGTTGTTTATAATATCATTAAGTGGCACTTCCGAGGCTACTGTAATCGAACACTCTTGAATGTAGTGTCGCAGCTTCCGTGATGCCATGAATACCGCATATGCTATCTTTTGATAATGTGGGTACCGTGAGTTGCATGGAGTGAGGACAGTGGATACATATTATACCGGCTTTTGAAGAGGGAATTTATGTCTGTGCGCTTCCCGTTCGACAACAAGCACCGCGCTTACAACTTGATGAGTTGCCGCAATGTACAACAGCATTGGTTTGCCTATGTTTGGCGCGGCTAGGATTTGGTTGGTTGCCAAAATGGCCTTTATTTCTTCCAATCCGGCTGTGGCCCCGTCCGTCCACTCGAAGTGTTCGGTGCACCGAAGGAGGCGATAAAGGGGTAAAGCCTTTTCTCCTAAGCGGGGGATAAAGCGGCTTAGAGCCGCCACGCATCCAGTTAACTTCTGGATTTGTTTGAGGTCTGTTGGGGTAGCCAACTGTGACAAAGCTCGGATTTTGGCCGCATTAGCTTCAATACCTCTGCTGGAGACACTGAAACCCAGGAGCTTTCCGGCTGGTACGCCGAAAATGCATTTTTCTGGATTGAGCTTGATGTCGTATGTTCGGAGGTTGTCGAATGTGAGCCTCAAGTCGTCTATCAAAGAGTCGACGTGTTTGGTTTTGACGACCACATCGTCTATGTATGCCTATACTGTTTTGCCGATTTGTTTCTCCAGACATGTCTGAATCATGCGCTGATATGTTGCACCAGCGTTCTTGAGCCCAAAAGGCATTGTGTTAAAACAGAAGGGACCGTATGGTGTGATGAATGCCGTTGCGGCTTGGTCGAACTCCGCCATCTTGATTCGGTGGTAACCAGAGTATGCATCGAGGAAACACAATGACTCATGTCCTGCGGTAGCATCAATGATTTGATCGATGCATGGGAGGGGGAAGGGATCCTTTGGGCAAGCTTTATTGAGGTCTTTGAAATCGACACAAAGGCACCATGATTTGTCCTTCTTTGGTACCATCACCAAGTTTGCTAGCTAGTCCGGGTGTTTTATTTCTCTAATGAATCCGGCCTCCAATAACTTGGCTAGCTCCTCTCCCATGGCATGTCCCTTAGGTTCGGAGAAACGCCGAAGAGCTTGCTTGACCAGCTTGAATGCCTTTAGGATATTGAGGCTATGCTCGGCCAGCCTGCGTGGGATTCTTGGCATGTCTAAGGGATGCCAGGAGAATATGTCCCAGTTCTCACGCAGGAACTCTCGTAGTGCGGCGTCCACAACAGGGTTTAATTGTGCCCCGATGGAGGCTGTTTTTGTAGGGTTCGTTGGGTGGACTTGGAATTTGACTATTTCATCCGCTGGTTTAAAAGAGGTGGACTTGGATCTCTTGTTGAGTATCACGTCATCCCTATCCACTGTGGAGCGTAGCATGGTTAATTCCTTGGCCGAAAGGGCTTCAGATAATGCCTCGAGGGCCAATGCGGCTGTTTTGTTTTCGGCACGGAGTGCTATGTCCGGATCGCTGGCAAGAGTGATGATTCTGTTGGGCCCGGGCATTTTGAGCTTCATGTACCCGTAATGGGGTACGGCTTGGAAGATTGTGAACGCCTCCCGTCCTAAAAGAGCGTGATAACCACTGCTGAACAGGGCCACTTGGAATGTAATTTCTTCGGACCTGTAATTATCTGGCGTGCCGAATACCACATCTAGTGTGATTTTCCCAGCACAGCGTGCTTCCCGACTGGGGATGATTCCTCTAAAGGTTGTGCTACTTTGCTCAATGCGGTTCCAGTCTATTTCCATCTTTTGAAGAGTTTCTTCATAGATGAGGTTTAATCCTCTGCCGCCGTCCATGAGTACTTTGGTGAGTCGAAAGCCGTCCACGATTGGATAGAGGACCAGTGCGGCTGGTGCTCGGGCTGTTCGGAATTTAGGTTCGTCACTGGCATTGAAGGTAATAGCCGTGTCACTCCATGGATTTATTGCTGCTACGTTGCAGATTTCGGCCGTGCTGCGGAGTGTTCGCTTGCGCCTGTTATTTGACGCGAAGGTCTCAAAGACCGTTAACACCGTATTGTTATCCACGGGATGGTGCTCTGTGGTATTTAGGAGAAGAAGATCCCTCCAGTATGGTTCCATGCCCTGTAGAGGGTTTTTGCTTTTTGGACCCAGGTGTATTGTGATAATGCACCCTTTTATTTCGGACTGGGTTTGTATTCAGGGATGGATTATCCTAAAAGTTTGTTTTGGTTTTCTAGGCACTTTCCATCGCACAGTACTTTCGTACTATGGACGCCAAGTCAGCGAAGCGTGTTATCTCATGGCGATTTATGGCGTTAAGGATTCCCTTGTCCGTGCAATTATTGAAGAAAAATAGGATTGCGTCTTCCTCACGGCAGTCCTTAACCTTGTTCATCGCAAGGAGGAATCTGGCCCAATAGTGATGTACTATTTCCTGGGGCTCTTGCCTGATGTGGGAAAGATCGCTTATGTTTGGGTGGGTGGGTGGAATAGAATCCGAACCCTTACCCGAGGATCCAGGGGCCGAGGAGTTTCCAATTTTGGAAGTTTCGGCTCCGGGGTGCTACCCAATAATCCTGGCCCGCTGCCTGACTCTAAGTTCAGGGATTGGATGTTGTCCTCCCACAAATGGGCGTCCTGCTCGGAGAGCTCGGGAATCCAGACATAGTTGGTCTTCAAGATAGAGGAAAGGTCGCCGCATTGTTCCTCCACCACTGCAATATGATGGGTGACTGGTGGAGAGTTAATCTCCCTTTGATCGGGTTTAAGCCCAATCTGATCATAGTCCGTAGCGACTCCCAAGGTGGCGATGCGATCTAAGAGCTCGTTTAAGGAGGCGAGCTCCATTGGATCCATCTGTTTGGCGAATGCCGATTTGACGTGGAGGCTGTTTTCGATGACCCAAGAAGTCATCGTCGGCGCGGCGGCCGAACAGGCGGTCATGATGAAACCGCCTAGCCGGAGAGTTTGGCCGACAGCCAAAGCTCCCCCAATAGTAGTACCGTCTTTAAAGACAAGACGAGACATCCTTCCTTCTGGTGACGACACAGAGGAACTCTCAATGAAAGCACCAATCTCGGTGTCAAAACTGGCGGATCTCGGGTAGGGGGTCCCAAACTGTGCGTCTAAGGCGGATGGTAATATGAGGCAGGGGAAACGATGTTTTACCCAGGGTCGGGCCTTCTTGATGGAGGTAAAACCCTACGTCCTGCTTGATTTATTCTTGATTATATGGGTGTTACAAGAGTTGATCTACCACGAGATCGGAGAGGCTAAACCCTAGAAGCTAGCCTATGGTATGATTGTATGTTGTCCTACGAACTAAAACCCTCCGGTTTATATAGACACAGGAGGGGGCTAGGGTTACACAAGGTCGGTTACAAAGGAGGAGATATACATATCCGTGTTGCCTAGCTTGCCTTCCATGCCAAGTAGAGTCCCATCCGGACACAAGACGAAATCTTCAATCTTGCATCTTCATAGTCCAATAGTCTGGCCAAAGGATATAATCTGGTTGTTCGGAGACCCCCTAATCCAGGACTCCCTCAGTTGGCGTGTTGGCTGATTGTAGCACCGCCGCACTCCGCTTATTCCCTGTCGACTACCTTTGGCTTCACAATAAAGGTCTTGAGCCATAAGCTGAAGTGTGGGGGGCTTCGAAGGAAGGCCTCGCATGTAATGATAAACGCCGAGACATGGAGGATAGAGTCTGGGGCAAGATCGTGAAAATCTAGTCCGTAATAAAACATAAGCCCTCGGAGAAAGGGGTGAAGAGCAAACCCTAACCCCCGGAGGAAGTGGGAGACGAATACCACCCTCTCGCCTGATCTTGAGGTCGGAATAACTTGTGCTTGAGCAGGAAGCCGGTGGTGGATCTCTGTGTCAGATATCTTTCTACCCGAAGCTTTGTGATATCCTCCTCTGTAATGGAGGAAACCACCCATCGGCATTGGGAGCTGGATCCGGACATGATTAGAAGGCTGAAAGCAATGGAGTCAAACCTTGGGTGCTGGAACTCGATGTTGGGGAGGCTTAGGAGAGGTTTGGCATAAAAAGACGGCCCTTGGTTCCTTTATAAACACCTCCGGTATTGAATGTCTCCTCCTAAGCCTAAGAGCCTGCCTATTCCTAAGGAATCTTTCTCGCAGGACAGTTGGGTTACCCACGCTCGTATTGATGAAAATCCTGTAATAAGGGGACACGATCTCTGCTTTGACAAGACATGCCAATGACAACCGCGTCTCGAAACATGGGGGAAAAAATGGTTCGAAATTATGACTGGACAGGCGTGACGTCACATTACTAAAGTTGTCAGCAGATTGGACTTGTGTGTTATTATATTCTCTCTGCAGTTGTGTGCGGTGTGTGTTACAGGTCCGGACATGATCAATTCGTCTAGGGGCTATTAGGGAGTTCGGAAGGAGGTACCCGCCTTGCAATGCCGAAGACAGCACTACGCATCAGATACCTTGTCATTGAAGCTAGGTTCAGGGGCTACTGAGGGAGTCCTAGACTAAAGGGTCCTCGGGTGTCCGGCCTGTTATCTATGGGCCGGACTAATGGGCTGTGAAGATATGAAAACCGAAGACAATACCCGTGTCTAGATGGGACTCTCCTTGGCGTGGAAGGCAAGCTTGGCGAACAACTATGAAGATTCCATCTTATGTAACTGACTCTGTGTAACCCTAGATCCCCCAGTGTCTATATAAACCGAAGGGTGTAGTCCAGAAAGGATAGATACTCAATATCGTAGTCATACAGGCTAGACTTCTTGGGTTTAGCTATTACGATCTCGTGGTAGATCAACTATTGTAATACTCATATACATCAAGAGCAATCAAGCAGGAAGTAGGGTATTACCTCCATAGAGAGGGCCCGAACCTGGGTAAACATCGAGTCCCGTGTCTCCTGTTACCATCAACCTTAGACGCACAATTCGGGACCCCCTACCCGAGATCCGCCGGTTTTGACACCGACAGGGGGTACCCAGACTTGCCTGCCTGTGGCCCACGGCGTGGCTCCACCAGCGGCCTGGTATGGCCCATCATCTGCAGCGATAAATCAATACCCTCACGAGGGGGACAATGCCAAGACCTCGAAGTGGGCAGCCTCACTAGGCTGTCTCCTGAGGAGCAGAGAAATCTATGCAAGGGGCACCTCGCGAGGTTCACGTGACGTGAGCCATGATGACCAAGGCGAGGCGGGCGCTAGCACGCGCTGTGTACCAGGTTCCTCTTTGCTACTAAAGAGGCAGGCGCAGGCGAGGTGTCCCGAGGCATCAGGCAAAGGTTTCCTTATCGATGCAACAAGACCAAGGCCAGCAGGACAGCAGGACGGAGGTCACGGCAGAGCCCACATCGGCATCACCACCATAATCTTTGGCAGGTGAAGACCACCTTTTTCAGGATAGCTTGTACTAGTTGTCCCCCTTCAAACTTGGCCGTTGTTGGATCCCTTCCCGCCTAACATTTGGGAAGAGGACCAGGGCCTCTGTAAATAGGGCTAGCCCCCACCGTAGAAAGGGACGATTCATTCAGTCCATCCTCACACACACCAGCTCATCGAGCTAAAGAACACCTCTCCTCGGGAGGCATTTCATCCATAGTACTAGTTCATCCTCAGCCTTCGAGGCAATCCACCACCACCACACTGGAGTAGGGTATTACACCACAACGGTGGCCCGAACCAGTATAAACCCCTGTGTCCCGTGTTCCTTGGGTTCATCGAGCTCGGCCTTGGGATTGTTGCGCCAGCGAGCTATGGAGGGGAGAGTTCTTCGTGCGCACTCGAGTGTTCAAACCTCATGGGTTAGCCAGAACCCAGAATCCGACAGATCTTGCTGCGCTCAACTTCTATGGATGAAGCAAACCCTCAAGGACTACGGCATCCACCTGAAGCATGTGCCACTCTACTGCAACAACGAAAGCGCCATCAAGATTGACAACAATCAAGTTCAACACTCGAAGACAAAGCACATTCAGATCTGTCATCACTTTCTCAGAGATCATGTCATGAAGGAAGATATTGATATCATTCACGTTAACACTGAAGAGCAATTGGCAGATATCTTCACAAAGCTCTTGGATGAGAAAAGGTTTTGCAAGTTGCGGTGTGAGCTAAATATCTTAGAATCCTCAAATGTCCTATGATTGGACACACATCATAACGCTTATTGATACATCTCCGTCGTATCTAATTTTCCAAACACTTTTGCCCTTGTTTTGGACTCTAACTTGCATGATTTGAATGGAACTAACCCAAACTGACGTTGTTTTAAGCAGAATTGCCATGGTGTTACTTATGTGCAAAAACAAAAGTTCTCGGAATGACCTGAAACTTCACGGAACGTCTATATGGAAATAAAAAAACCTTGCAAAAGATGAAGACCAGGGGGCCCACACCCTAGCCACGAGGGTGGGGGCGCCTGCCCCCCTAGGGCGCGCCCCTCTACCTCGTGCCCCCCCTGGAGCTCCTCCGACCGCAATCCAACTCTATATATTTGCTTTCGGGGAGAAAAAAATCAGAGAGAAGGATTCATCGCGTTTTACGATACGGAGCCGCCGCCAAGTCCAAAAACCTCTCGGGAGGGCTAATCTGGAGTCCGTTCTGGGCTATGGAGAGGGGAATCCATCACCATCGTCATCATCAACCTTCCTCCATCACCAATTTCATGATGCTCACCGTCGTCCATGAGTAATTCCATCGTAGGCTTGCTAGACGGTGATGGGTTGGATGATATTTATCATGTAATCGAGTTAGTTTTGTTAGGGTTTGATCCCTAGTATCCACTATGTTTTGAGATTGATGTTGCTATGACTTTGCTACGCTTAATGCTTGTCACTAGGGCCCGAGTGCCATGATTTCAGATCTGATCCTATTATGTTTTCATCAATATATGAGAGTTCTTGATCCTATCTTGCAAGTCTATAGTCACCTATTATGTGCTATGATCCGTTAACCCCAAAGTAACAATAATCGGGATACTTACCGGTGATGACCGTAGTTTGAGGAGTTCATTTATTCACTATGTGTTAATGCTTTGGTCCGGTACTCTATTAAAAGGAGGCCTTAATATCCTTTAGTTTCCACTAGGACCCCTTTCCCACGGGAGGGTAGGACAAGAGATGTCATGCAAGTTCTTTTCCATAAGCACGTATGACTATATTCGGAACTAGTTCTATGTCACCCTAGGTTATGACTGTTACATGATGAACCGCATCTGGCATAATTCTCTATCACCGATCCATTGCCTACGAGCTTTCCATATATTTTTCTTCGCTTATTTTCTTTTCCGTTGCTATTGCTATCATCACTACAAAATACCAAAAATATTTCTTTTGCTATCATTACCTTTTGCTACCATTACCACTACTATCATATTACTTTGCTACTAAATACTTTGCTGCAGATATTAAGTTTCCAGGTGTGGTTGAATTGACAACTCAGCTGCTAATACTTGAGAATATTCTTTGGCTCCCCTTGTGTCGAATCAATAAATTTGGTTTGAATACTCTACCCTCGAAAACTGTTGCGATCCCCTATACTGGTGGGTTATCAAGACTATTTTCTGGCGCCATTGCTGGGGAGCATAGCTCTATTCTTTGAGTCACTTTGGATTTATATCTGCTTATCATTTTGAAGAACTTGAGAGATCCAAAAACCAAGATTTATCCCTCAACTACGAGGGGAGGAAAGGAACTGCCATCTAGCTCTGCACTTGATTCACCTTCTGTTTTGAGTAAGCTTGCGACGCCTAAACCTGCTTCTGCTATTCGTTCTGATATGTCGCATGTTATTGATGATGCCAGTTCTACTATGCGTGATACTTATGATGAAACTACTTCTATGCTTGATACTACTATGCCACTTGGTGAATTTTTTGATGAACAACTTGCTAGGGTTAGAGAGAATGAAAATATTGAAACTAATAATATTGATGAAAGTGATGATGAAGACTCTCCCCCTAATAAATATGAATCACCTATTATTCCTGAGGGTTATGTTTTTGAAAAAGAAGCTACTTTAGCTATTTTAGCTTGCAAAGATAGATACGACCTCAAGAGGTTATTAGCTCAATGGAAGCAGCAATCTCTTAATGCTAGAATGAAACTTGACCTTGCTTTCGCTACTTCACCTATCTGTGTTACTGATAAGGATTATGAATTCTCTGTTGATCCTGATATAATTACTTTGGTTGAATCTGATCCTTTTCATGGCTATGAATCTCAAACTGTTGTGGCACGTCTTACTAAATTAAATGATATAGCTACCCTGTTCCCTAATGATGAGAGAACTCATTACTTTTCTATCCTTAAAATATTCTCGTTCTCATTAAAGGGTGATGATAAGATATGGTTTAATTCTCTTGATCCTGGTTGTGTGCGTATTCCTTGGGATATGATTTATTACTTCTCTTCTAAATATTTCCCTGCTCATAAGAAACAAGCTGCTTTGAGGGATATATATATATATATATTGTAAACTGAAGAAGAAAGTCTCCCACA
Organism: Triticum aestivum; assembly: GCF_018294505.1. Taxonomy (NCBI): domain Eukaryota; kingdom Viridiplantae; phylum Streptophyta; class Magnoliopsida; order Poales; family Poaceae; genus Triticum; species Triticum aestivum. The sequence continues at coordinate 318,814,276 of NC_057794.1, read as the reverse complement.
ATCTTGGGGGTGGCTTCTCAAGTTACTTAATGCTTTGCGTGATCATCCTCTTAAGAAAAATGAAATACTTGATATCTTTTATAATGGACTAACTGATGCTTCCAGAGATTACCTGGATAGTTGTGTTGGTTCTGTTTTCAGGGAAAGAACACCGGATGAATCTAAAATTCTATTGAATAATATGTTGACAAATGAAAATAATTGGACACTCCGTGAGCCTATTCCTAAACCAACTCCGAAGAAAAGAGGTGTTCTATTTCTCAGTCCTGAAGAAATACACGGTCTTAATTTACCGCCTGTTGAAGAAACATATGATCTTAATCCATTACCTATTGAAGAAATACATGGTCTTGATAACCCGACACAGGTAGTAAAGGTAAATTCTCTCTATAGATATGATAAAGCTGAAATCCCATTTACTAAGTTTGCTAGCCCATGCTTAGATTAGTTTGATAAATTTATGGTTAAGCAAGAAGATTTTAATGCTTATTTTGGTAGACAATTGAAATACAATTCAAATATGCTTGAACACTTGGGTGATTATATGGCTAATGTCAAAGGTGAACTTAAACTTATTAGTAAGCATGATTCTATGGTTACCACTCAAGTAGAACAAGTACTTAAGGCTCAAAATGATTTGCTCAATGAATTGAAAAGTAGGAATAATGATTATGCTATTAGAGTGGCTACTAGAACTGGTAGAATGACTCAGGAACCTCTGTATCCTGAAGGCCACCCTAAGAGAATTGAGCCAGATTCTCAGAGAAATAATATAGATGCACCTAGTCCTTCTAAAAGGAAGAAAAAGAAAAATGATAGGACTTTGCATGCTTCTAGTGAACCTATTGCTGAAACACCTGAGAATCCAAATGATATTTCTATTTCTGATGTTGAAACACAATCTATTAATGAACCTGAAACTAGTGATAATGTTAATGATAAGGTTCAGGATGATGCTCAACCTAGTAATGATAATGATATAGAAATTGAACCTGCTATTGATCTTGATAACCCACAATCAAAGAATCAATGTTATGATAAGAAAGACTTTTTTGCCAGGGAACACGGAAAGGAAAGAGAGCCTTGGGTTCAAAAACCCATGCCTTTTCCTCCCAAACCATCCAAGAAAAAGGATGATGAGGATTTTGAGCGCTTTGCCAAAAAGATTAGACCTATCTTTTTGCGTATGCAATTAACTGATATGCTCAAAATGAATCCTTATGCTAAGTACATGAAAGAAATTGTTACTAATAAAAGAAAGATACCAGAAGCTGAAATTTCCACCATGCTTGCTAATTATACTTTTAAAGGTGGAATACCTAAGAAACTAGGAGATCCAGGAGTACCCACTATACCATGCTCCATTAAAAAAACTATGTTAAAACTTCTTTATCTGATCTCGGAGCTGGTGTTAGTGTTATGCCTCTCTCTTTATATCGTAGACTTGATTTGATAAGTTGACACCTACTGAAATATCTTTGCAAATGGCTGATAAATCAACTGCTATACCTGTCGGTATTTGTGAGGATGTGCCTGTTGTAGTTGAAATGTTACTATTTTAACAGACTTTGTTATTCTTGATATTCCCGAGGAAGATAGTATGTATATTATTCTTGGAAGACCCTTTTTGAATACTGCAGGGGCTGTTATTGATTGCACTAAAGGCAATGTCACTTTTCATGTTAATGGTAATGAGCATACAGTAGACTTTCCGAGGAAACAACCTCAAGTTCATAGTATCAACTCTATTGGAAATCGATTATTATTGGAGGTTTTGAATTTCCTCCACCTACTGTCAAAAAGAAATTTGATATTATTATTATTCGGGATGTGCATATCCCCGTTGAGGTAACGTAGTGTTATTCGAAATTTCTCTGGTTCCACATTATTCGGAATGAGTTTGTTAACAAGACCTGATCAACCTTGTTAGTGGATTCCTTTTGATGAGCATGAGATGGATGAAACTAGAAGGCACAACCTTCTATACCCTCCTTTTACTTTCTGTTATTTATATAAAATAAAATAAAAATAAGTATTTTCCGTCTATTATCTGATTTATCTATGCAATATAAAAATACCCCGAAAGTAAAAGTTCTCCAAATGCCCTAAAATTTAAATATGATTTTTTCTGGAATATCTGAGAATATTTGGCACTGAGAACACAGTAGGGGGGCATCCACCTAGCCACGAGGGTGGAGGGCGCGCCCTACCCCCCTAGGCACGCCCCCTGCCTCGTGGCCCCATGGTGGCCCCCTTCCACTTATTCCTGCACCCACACACTCCTTCTTCCTCCCACAAACACGAATATCCAGCTCAAGCACGAGTTCTAGCTCATTTTGCTGCAATTTTCGATCTCCTTGCTCAAAGCACCTCTCACAAAACTGCTTAGGGGGATTGTTCCTTGGTATGCGACTCCTCCATTGGTCCAATTAGTTTCTGTTCTAGTGCTTTATTCATTGCAAATTTGTGCTGCTTAGGTGACCCTGTTCTTGAGCTTGCATGTCAAATTTATATGGTCAAAATTAGTTTTGATGCATGATATAGGCTCTAGGCACTTGTAGGAGTAGTTGCGATCAATTTTGTTGAGTTTGGTTTACTTTTATTTTGTAGTTACTAAAAATTTCAGAATTTTTCAGAAAATAATGAAGAGATTTTTGAGGGGCTCATCGAGCCGAAGCTCGAAGGAAAAGCAAAATGGAAAAGCAGAGAAGCCCAAGTATAATCTGCCGCGCACCATGGAGGTTCGGCCATGTGAATGGCCTTCCAATGATTTCTTGAGAGCAGCCGGGATTTATGATGATTTTTATGAATTGGCTAAGAATGTAGGCCTCACCGCCTTCCTCCACGACCAACGCGAACGGGATCTCTTACTCACCAATATCTTTGTGCAAAACTTTCATTTCCATGCTAGGAGCTCACCACCTACGGTGGAATTTTATTTATATCATGAGCATAAGGAGATGTCACTTTATGATTTTTGTCGGGTTTGTTTCATCCGTTTTGAGGACACGATAGAGGAACCACATCGCGGTGATGTGGATGGGTTTATTGATACCATCACTGTAGGGGAAACGAGGAAGGTTTCCGATGAACGAATCACTAGCATACATTTTCCTGTTTTACGCTACTTTGCAATATTTGCTAGTCGTTGCTTGATTGGTCGCGGAAACTGTGGAAACCTTAGTGTTCTTGATATTATTATTTTGTTCCACGGTTTATTCTATGATAACTATGTTAGTATGGGCGGTATTATTGCTAAACGGTTAAGGCTGAACTGTACAAAGGGCCCCATCTTTAGAGGCATCTATGCTTCACGCCTAGCTGCGCATTTTAACTGTAACGCCCTCGATGCATCTATATCTCCTACGTGTCGAAGCACGACTTAGAGGCATAACCGCATTGAAAGCAATGTCGCAAGTAAGGTAATCTTCACACAACATATGTAATACATAAGGGAAAGAGATACATAGTTGGCTTACAATCGCCACTTCACACAATTACATGAATAAAGCATTACATCAACCAGTTACAAACAAGGTCCGACTATGGAACCCAAAATAAAAGAAGACTACACCAAATGCTACACAGATCCCCGATCGACCCCAAATGGGCTCCACTACTAATCAACTAGAACGAAACAACACGACAAACAATGTCTTCGTAGAGCTCCTCCTTGAGCTGGGTTGCGTCACCTTCTCGGTAACCTCGGCACCTACAAACTGGTTTTGGAAGTATTTGTGAGCCACGGGGACTCAACAATCTCGAACCCTCGCGATCAAGACTATTTAAGCTTATGGGTAAGGTAAAGGTATGATGTGGAGCTGCAGCAAGCGACTAGCATATATGGTGGCTAACATACGCAAAAGAGAGCAAGAAGAGAAGGCAAAGCACGGTCAAGAAACTATGATCAAGAAGTGATCCTAGAACAACCTACGTCAAACATTACTCCAACATCGTGTTCGCTTCCCGGACCCCGCCGAGAAGAGACCATCACGGTTACACACGCGGTTGATGTATTTTAATTAAGATAAACTTCAGGTTTTCTACAACCAGACATAAACAAATTCCCATCTGCCCATAACCGCGGGCATGGCTTTCGAAAGTTCAAAACCCTGCAGGGGTGTCCCAACTTAGCCCATCACAAGCTCTCACGGTCAACGAAGGATATTCCTTCTCCCAAGACATTCCGATCAGACTCGGCATCCAGGTTACAAGACATCCTCGACAATGGTAAAACAAGTCCAGCAAGACCACCCGTTGTGTCGACAAATCCCGATAGGAGCTGCACATATCTCCTTCTCAGGGCACACCGGATAAGCTAAGCATACGAGAGCCAACGTAACCCAAGTTGCCAAGGACGGCCCCGCACGGTGCGCTGGGTTGGACCAACACTTAGAGGAGCACTGGCCCAGGGGTTTAAATAAAGATGACCCTTGAGTCTGCAGAACCCAAGGGAATGAAAAGGCTAGGGTTTGACTGGTTATTTATAGTATTGGATTTTTGGTTAGGGGATATCTGAAGCCTCCGATCAAAATCGGACGGTCGCGAATAATTAGGTTAGGGGGCCCAATTAACAAAACGGAGATGTTTTGTAGATATTTGGGGATGTTCCGAACCCATCGGTGACGACCACTCGGGTCGGGTCCGGGACAATTTCGGACGCGCACGTGAGGGGTTCAATGCACTGTGCAGAGAGGGTTTCAAACCGTGCGGTCGCATCGGACAACTACCGAAGCGAAGAGGGGAAGGATGATGGACTAGGTGGGCTGTGGCGAGACTGCGAGGGGGAGAAGAGAGAGAAAAGGCCCGGCATCTGTTTCCGGAGACCGAAAACGTCCGACGTTAGACTGACTATAATGTTGCTATAGTTATCCGTTGGGGCGTCAAGCAAACTCCGAATGCGATGAAACTTGACAGGCGGTCTATCTACACTATAATAACACCACACGCCAACTTTCAACCCATTCCGAGAACATTTTCTGGCCACTTATAAAATACTATTTCGGACATGCCGCGGGCGCGTGCAAGTGTGGTTCGGCTCAGAACGGACAACGGGCGGGACGAGGAGGCCGGGACGGATGCAAGTTTTGAAAACATGATGATGCAATGCACATGATGACATGACAAGATGCAACACGCAAGCAAATGACATGGCAACAACAACGAATAACAGGAAGACACCTGGCACAACGGTCACAGGGCGTTACAACACTCCGCCACTACGAGAGGATCTCGTCCTGATATCTAGAATGGCACCGGAGGGAAAACGGAAGAGGAAGAGGAGAGGTAAAACTAAGTTGATTCTTGGACAAACGAGTGAAACCACGCACCTTGAGAGGTTGAACAAATTCGTGAAAGAAAGAATACAACGGAAATGAACGAAGTTGAAAGCACTCCGTTAGAAAAGAGGGACAAGGGAGAACAACTTCGGGCAGCACTCCGATAGAAAAGAAAAGGAATTGAATAAGAACATGATAAGATGAGAAGATACTTGATGAAATCACAACACACTGCCTCCAGAACTATTGAATGAATGGAACAAGGGTAAGAAAGATCTCAGACGGCACTCCGGTTGAAAAGAGGTGCAAGGCTTGATAAGGCGAAAAGAACTTGAGCAAAAAGGTCACAACACTCCGGTTAAATAGGATAAGCATGAGAAAAACATGATCTTAACAATTCGAGATGATGATTGAAAAGAGCAACATCACAAGGCCTCCGGAAAAAAAGAATGGAATGGAATGAACGAAGGGAAACAAGATCTTGAGGGAGCACGCTTACAACAAATGCTGGAATGGAGTTGTAGGAAAACCAACAACGGAAAGAATAAACTTCATATGGTCTTATGGAATATATCTCAAATATATGAGGTGACAACCTGCCACTCACGGGAAAGGAATTGTATTGATAAGAACAAGGAGACGAGAAAGCTATATGACCGGGAGGATAAAAGAATAGCTTGGGTCATTTATGAGCACCATAATAGCAACAAACCTTAGAGAATGCTTTAGGTGAAATATAACCCAAGATAACTCCAATGATGAGATTAATGGACTTAAAATATCTCATTCTTAACAACATGTGAATCATGAAACATGAACTCAAATTATCAAGAATGACATAATACCACCTCCAATGATATGGAAGAAAGAATTGCACTTCGGATAGCAAGAAGAAGAATGCTTGAGTTCCTCTGAAAAGAATCTTGATGAACACTTCGAAAAGGAAATAAATCCTTTATGAACCATCATGTATAACCTTCATGAAGAACTCCGGTAACAAAAGGATAATGAAAAAGAAAGAGAAGATGAAAACACAAGGTGAAACCTTGCAATGATTAGATGGACCTTCGCGACGATATATTTGAGAGAGCTTGGAACTCCGGAAAAGAAAAGATGAAACAATAGAAACCAAGAATTTGGTGAACCTCCGGAATAAGGAATTAATCACTTGGATGAAAGAAGAATAAGATTACATTATGCTTAACCTTCACCAATTTAGATTGATGACAAGCAACAGATCGCATACAACTTATTCTCAAAGAAAGGATTAGGATAGATATGGCGCCAACTTGAGAAGGTCTCCAACGAAGCACCGGTGGAACGGAAACAATGAATGAATTGGTATGATAAATAAGAAAGAGAAATCTTAAAAGAACCACCGTAAGGATTAAAAAAAGAACGAATAAAAGATAACGAAACACCGGGAAGAATTTGCAAATGAACGAGGATGCTTGAGAGAATTTAGATACATGAGAACGAAGAGATCACAAGCTCATTAGAGGATATTTGAACGATGCACCGGTAAGATTGGAGAATGATAACTGAAAGCTGAGAATGAAATAATTATGAGATGATGGGCTCCGGAGAATCAAAATGAAAATACTCTGAATTACTCCGGATGGGTGAAAAGAATATCTCACAATCGAAAATAATTATGAGAGGATGGCAACAAGCTAGAATCACAAATCTTGAAGAGAATGGAGCAAGATTGAGAGAAAAATCTTCTTTGGTCTTCCAATCTGAGAATGACGACGAGAAACACCACCATGATTTATTGAGGTACTCCGGAATTAAAATTGGAAAGGTTGAGCCAATGATGAAAAGAAAATTGAGAGATCTTGGAGAAACACATCTGACTGATGAAAATCATTCTTACGTCAAACTTTAGAAAAGAATTTGAGAATAGCTCCGAGAAAATTAGAAAAGTCAGGTAAGATCCTGGAAAAGACCTATGGGTTAGGGCCCACTCAAAATATACACCGTTGAAAAGATTTAAAAGAGAGGTTGCACCGGTTGAATTAAATGGCTAGAATGAGATAACAATCTCGAAAGAGCTTGAAAGGATTACGAAAGCAGAGTGGAAACATGAATCTTCGAGATATCTTGAGCACTCCGGAACAAATGAATAGCGAAGAGTGGATGATTATGAGGTGCACCGGCATGATAAAACTTCTGAAACGAGGAAAGAATATGATCAACACCAAAAGCTTGATTTGAATCCACCGGAGAAGAAAAGAATGAAGAATGACGAACTTGAAGCTCCATTAGAATAGTCGGATAAGAACATTGACGGAAAAAGAATGGAGAGGCTTCTCATCAATAAGATGATACTCGATTGAGAAATCTGAGTCCTTGAAGAAAAAGGGTGGGTGGGTGGGAAAAAACAAAGGCAACTTGGAGATGGATGAAACAAACACCGTTGAGAAGAACTGATAATTTATCTTGCGAATGTTGAAGTGATCGGATTCACTTGCCGGTAGATAAGAAATTTAGATGACAATCTCCAGGATCACGAAGGATTTGTATTCACATAGAAATATGAGAACACCGCTTAGGAAAGGTATGGAATCAACTCTTGACTTCGAAGCAACTCGAATACCACAACTCAAAAACAAAACAAAGGATTGGCTTGCAAAATAAGCCAGAACAAACATATGATAGAGATTTTGTCCGAAGTTTTCGTGGTGGGGCCTACACGGGCTCGATCATACAGCACCATCATGTACAAGGCAGTGCACATGACATACGAAGCGTCCCTGAGTCGGCATAGCCAAGGACTCTTTAAGACACAACGAGACCACTGTAAAACCAACCGTGAATAGGCGGACCACTAGACGTCAAACCCCAATTTCATATCATACATCTGTCGGAAAGATATCCTAAGAGCTACTTGAATTCCCACTTATAAACTCCCGAAACTTCCCAGTTATGCAATCAGGTGTTGGGGATACAGGGGAAGCATAATATCTCACCCAAAACTAACAATTCCTACTTCCAGCTGTATCCATCCTTCAACACATAACCAAGAAACCTTCGGAAATCATCTGCCTCAACCTTCGAAAAGAATCCGTTATACGAGTTATGGCAATACTCCCGAACTCCCGCCCGAGTACTGGGTGGCGTCGAGGTTATCTCACCAACAACTGCATAAAAGAGATTATCAATGTCGGCGAAACTAAACTCAGGTATTCCAGAACTGCAACGATAAAATTGTGATGACAACACCTCGGAGCTCAACTCCCCAGGACACTGCCACAACCCCTAAATGACAGGAGGCGCCAAGAACAATGTTCTCGTCACAAAACCATCGGAACGATTCCAAGATACCCACGTGATCCTAAATTTTTTCAGTGAAATTTGAGAAGAGAAGAGTCAAAACTCTACGTCGAGATGCCTTACCAGAGCGATGAAGGGACTGGGGAGTAAAAAGAATTCCTAACTCTCCGATATATAATTCCTAAATGACTCAAAACATTTTTCTAGACTCAACAATGGCTGCTAATTCGATCAAGCAGTGGGGGCTCCTAAGGTCGGGGAAGGCTCTGATACCAACTTGTAACGCCCTCGATGCGGCTACATATCCTACGTGTCGAAGCACAACTTAGAGGCATAACTGCATTGAAAGCAATGTCGCAAGTAAGGTAATCTTCACACAACCCATGTAATACATAAGGGAAAGAGATACATAGTTGGCTTACAATCGCCACTTCACACAATTACATGAATAAAGCATTACATCAACCAGTTACAAAGAAGGTCCGACTACGGAACCCAAAATAAAAGAAGACTACCCCAAATGCTACACAGATCCCCGATCGACCCCAACTGGGCTCCATTACTGATCAACTAGAACGAAACAACACGACGAACAAGGTCTTGATAGATCTCCTCCTTGAGCTTGGTTGCATCACCTGCTCGGTAACCTCGGCACCTGCAAACTGGTTTTGGAAGTATCTGTGAGCCACGGGGACTCAACAATCCCGCACCCTCGCGATCAAGACTATTTAAGCTTATGGGTAAGGTAAAGGCATGATGTGGAGCTGCAGCAAGCGACTAGCATATATGGTGGCTAACATACGCAAAAGAGAGCGAGAAGAGAAAGCAAAGCACGGTCGAGAAACTATGATCAAGAAGTGATCCTAGAACAACCTCCGTCAAACATTACTCCAACACCGTGTTCACTTCCTGGACCCCGCCGAGAAGAGACCATCACGGTTACACACGCGGTTGATGTATTTTAATTAAGATAAACTTCAGGTTTTCTACAACCGGACATTAACAAATTCCTGTCTGCCCATAACCGTGGGCACGACTTTCAAAAGTTCAAAACCCTGCAGGGGTGTCCCAACTTAGCCCATCACAAGCTCTCACGTCAACGAAGGATATTCCTTCTCCCAAGACATTCCGATCAGACTCGGCATCCAGGTTACAAGGCATCCTCGACAATGGTAAAGCAAGTCCAGCAAGACCACCCGCTGTGCCGACAAATCCCGATAGGAGCTGCACATATCTCGTTCTCAGGGCACACCGAATAAGCTAAGCGTACGGGAGCCAACGTAACCCAAGTTGCCAAGGGATGGCCCCGCACGGTGCTCTGGGTTGGACCAACACTCAGAGGAGCACTGGCCCGGGGGTTTAAATAAGGATGACCCTTGAGTCTGCAGAACCCAAGGGAAAGAAAATGCTAGGGTTTGACTGGTTATTTATAGTATTGGATTTTTGGTTAGGGGATATCTGAAGCCTCCGATCAAAATCGGACGGTCGCGAATAATTAGGTTAGGGGGCCCAATTAACAAAACGGAGATGTTTTGTAGATGTTTGGGGATGTTCTGGACCCATCGGTGACGACCACTCGGGTCGGGTCCGGGACAATTTCGGACGCGCACGTGAGGGGTTCGATGCACTGTGCAGAGAGGGTTTCAGACCGTGCGGTCGCATCGGACAACTCCGGAAGCAAAGAGGGGAAGGATGATCGACTAGGTGGGCTGTGGCGAGACTGCGAGGGGGAGAAGAGAGAGAAAGGGCCCGACATCTGTTTCCGGAGACCGAAAACGTCCGACGTTAGACCGACTATAATGTCGCTATAGTTATCCATTGGGGCGTCAAACAAACTCCGAATGCGATGAAACTTGACAGGCGGTCCATCTACACTATAATAAGACCACACGCCAACTTTCAACCCATTCCGAGAACATTTTCTGGCCACTTATAAAATACTATTTTGGACATGCCGCGGGCACGTGCAAGTGTGGTTCGGCTCAGAATGGACAACGGGCGGGCCGAGGAGGCCGGGACGGATGCAAGTTTCGAAAACATGATGATGCAATGCACATGATGACATGACAAGATGCAACACGCAAGCAAATGACATGGCAACAACAGCGAATAACGGGAAGACACCTGGCGCAACGGTCACGGGGCGTTACATTAACATACACATTAGGCATTATGAGAAGGAAGAAAAATTGCTGCCTCCTGTTTACTTAGATTATAGGAGTATGGTGGCACACGAATTTATTGTTAAGAACAGGGAAGGGGAGCTTAAATACAAATTGTTCTTTCATAAACATCATCCTGAGACTATTACACTATCTGCTCCTTCCTTGTTTGATTTATCTGCAGGCCAGTACCTTGTTCCATTAGAGGCTATTCACGCCTATCAAAACCCTACATCAGCCACAGAGCCAGAGTCGGAACCACAAGTTGATCCTCCACGACAGTCTAATTACCAGTGGGATCCGGAGATGATTGCCAACTACTGGCAATCAGAGTCTTCCTCTTTGCAGTACGACCCCAACTATTACTATGGATATCCGCCAGGCCAGCCATGGCCATTTACCAACTTAGGCCAAAAGCCTAAGCTTCAGGGAGTACGTATTTCTCACCGACATTATATCCATGTTCACACACTCATTGCTAGATGTCGGTACTCATACTTTTTCATTGTAATATCCATGCTAGTTTATTTTCCTTTTATGCTTTCTTCTTCTGTGTTTAATAAACCTTAAGAAAAACCAAAAAAATAGTTGTAGCTTTTAATTAGTTTACTTTCCATGCTTGTAGTAGTAATTAAAAAAGGAAAACCCAAAAACATTTCATGTTCTTCTTTTTCTTGTTGGGACCTCTCCCGTGTAAATATTTTTATTTCTTTTCTTTTCTTTGGGGTCGATAGGAGAAGACCATAATTAAATTGTTGAATTGGCTCTTATATGCATTATTGTTGATCTGACAAAAGAGCCCATATTGCCTTGTCTTCTCCTGTTTATTGAATGCTTGCAGATTCCAGCTTAGTCCAATGCACGTGCACTATTATTATTATTCACACTATTCAGTCATGCAAGTGAAAGGCAATTATGATGATATATGATGGACTGACTGAGATGTTTGCAATGACAACTAGAGATCATAGTTTCTTGTGCCATGCTTGATTAGCTGGGAGCTTATAATGGTTTACCTTGCATTCCAACATGCTATTAAAATGGTTGTGATGTAGTATGATAGGGTGGTATCCTCCTCTGAATGATTTAAGTGACTTGACTTGGCACATGTTCACGCATGTAGTTGAAACAAAATCAACATATCCTTCACGATATTTATGTTCATGGTGGATTATATCCTACTCATGCTTGCATTCAGTGTTGATTAATTTTAATGCATGTTCATGATTGTTGTCGCTCTCTAGCTGGTCGCTTCCCAATCTTTTGCTACACTTCACCTGTACTAAGCGGGAATACTGCTTGTGCATCCAATCCCATAAACCCCAAAGTCATTCCATATGAGTCCACCATACCTACCTATATATGGTATCTACCTGCCGTTCCAAGTAAATTTATATGTGCCAAACTCGAAACCTTCAAATAAATATCATGTTTTGTATGTGTCGGATGTGGGGCTCCGGCTAACCCTTAAGGTTCGAATACTGGGGTGCACGCGAAGTCTTTCCCTCCTACCGATCTACCCTCTAGCTCGCTAAGATCTTGAGGACGAACTCGACGAACTCACAATGCAGAAAGACACGGGGTTTATACTGGTTCGGGCCACCGTTGTGGTGTAATACCCTACTCCAGTGTGGTGGTGCTGGATTGCCTCTTGGGTTGATGATGAACAGTATAAGGGAAGAACAACCTTCCGAAGCTGAGGTGTTCTTGTGCTTTTGGACTTGTGTGTCTCTTTGGACCTGATGATCTCTCTCCGGACCTAATGATCTCTTTCTGGACCTAATGATCTCTTTCCGGACCTGATGATCTCTCCTACTATGGTGGTGGCTAGTCCTATTTATAGAGGCCCTGGTCCTCTTCCCAAATATCGAGCGGGAAGGGAGCCAACAATGGTGGGCTAATTTGAAGGGGGGCAGCTAGTACGAGCCATCCTAACAAAAGTAGTCTTCGCCTGCACAAAGCTCTGGTGGTGACGCTGTCTTGGGCTCCACGATGACCTCCGTCTTGAAGTCCTTGGTCTTGGCCTTGTTGCACCAAAATGGCAATCTTTGCCTGATGCCTTGGTACTCCACGGTTGTGCTTGCCTCCTTTGCACCAAAGAGGAAACAAGGACGCTGCGCGTGCTGGCGCTCGCCTAGCGCCCGCCTGGTGTCGATCGTCATGGCTCACGTCACGAGAACCTCGTGAGGTCCATCTCGCCTTGATATCTCCGCCCCTCGCGAGCCTACCTGACTAGGCCGCTCGGGAGGAGGTCTTGCATCATCCGCCTCGCGAGCCTTGGAACCTCGCGAGGGTCTTGGATGCTTTGTTGGTGAAGATGGGCCGTACGACCTGCTGCTTGGCCACGCCATGGGCCGCGGGCAGGCAAGTCTGGGGACCCCCTTTCCCAGAACGCCGACAGTAGCCCCTAGGCCCAAGGTGCGCTCGCGCTTGGCTTCCTGGCGAAGCCAAGGGTCAAGTTCGGAGTGCAGCAGGCCCCAAAAGCCTGCGGCCTCGGTTGATGCGTGGTGGTTGATTGGACGTGGGCGTCTCCGCTTCCCCATGCTGCCTCGACGACTGCACGACTTGTCAAGTCCCTGCGACATGCAAGGGAAACCATCATTACCTGAGGTCGTGGGAGACGCCCGTTGGCCTTCTCTTGCTATAAATGGGGAGGGGGCAGAGCCCCCGTTTCCCATCTCTTCCTCACTTGCTCGCCCCTTCTTCTCTTCATTGCTTGCTCCAATGGCGCCTATCAGAAGGTTCTTCGCCGAAGAGAAGGGAAAATCCCCTCGTGATGTCCCGGAGCCACTCCCGCCGAAGAAGAGGTCGATCCATCGCCGTGACAAAGCGGCTATGTAGGTGGTGGCGAAGCCTTTGTGCGAGCGGCCTCCTCTAGGGTACCCGCTACCCTTGTACACCCAAGCCCGAGGGCTCAGGAGGACGAAGTGATGAGCAGCGCCACCCATGCTGCATCTGGGGTCACCGCGCCATGGCACACGTGTCGTCCATGCCGCGGACTCCTCGCGCGAGTTGGTTCTGTGGGTGCCGACGCCTCCAAGTTCCTGGATCCGCTTCCCGCGGTTCTTCTCTGACATGATGCCACTGAGGGGGCCTCTCAAGCTCTAGCTGTAGCACGCCGACTAAGGCCCTCCGGCGATCAGAGTGAAGATCGAAGCGGTCCCCTCTAGCAAGATCTTCATGACTCGTGGTTGGGGCGAGGTCGCACGGGTCTGTTGTGTGAGGGGCGCCTTCTCGGTCCACTTCGAGTACGATGGCGCCTCCACGCTCTTCTTCAAGGTTTTTGACGCCGAGGGCCGCCGCCTGGAGTGCTGCTCCAGAGAAGAACACGAGGCTGATGCGCGCTCTGCTCGCGTCCACTCCAGCAGCAGTAGCCCTTGGGAGTCTAGCAGTTCTCCTGAGCTCTACGAGACTCCGAAGACGAGTGACGACAGCTACGTCCCCCCGAGCTCTCGCCGTGCTCGGAGCAGGGCTGCGGCGTCCGGCTGCCGCCGCCGCTAATGTGGATGGGGTTGGCGCCAGCCTCCCGTGGCCCACTGTTGATCATGGCGTTCGCCATGGGAGGATGTGGATAGGACCCCCCTTAGCATGAGATTTTGTTTCCTGCAAAGAATCATGAATTACCCTGTGGGAGCATGTAAGGATCTGCAATGCCTTGTACTTATCTTCCTTGTTATGAAGATTTGATGAACGTGTGTCCCATTAAGGCTCAGTCCCCCTTTCTTTCCTCACGATAGCTTGTTGCTCTGCGCTGACGCGTCCCGGTCCCAAGGCGGCTACAGCCGTCGCTGGTATGCCAGGTCGCGATGCCGTGGTCAAGGCCAGGAGGTGCACGGCCTGAGGTCCAGTAAGAGCCCCTGAGGCGCGATACTCAAGAGGTCCCCCTTAGCGCCCAAGCGGCCATGGTAAGGAAAGAAAGGAAGATGACTTGGCCACAACGGGGTTGCGGCATGGTGTGAGCGGCTACTAGGCCCAAATATTTAGTCGATCCGAGGGCGAGACTTATCTTGCTGACTTCATGGTGATTCCTGATGTTGCAACAGGGCTGCGTGCCAACTTACGCGACATAGCTAGGCTGGTTCATACGAGTTTTCCTTCTCTCGAGCTCTTCTTAGTGCTCTACGTCCTCAGGTCGCGGCCCTCGAGCGAGCTCAGCCACCGCACGTATGCCAGGTCACGATGTCGTGGTCAAGGCCAGGGGGTGAGGGCTGGAGAGCCAGTAAGAGCTCCTGAGTCGCGATGCTCAGGAGCCCCCCTTTTAATGCGCAAGTGAATCGCACGAGAGGAAAGGAGACTCGCGGTGACGCCTGCTATCCCTCCCGCAGGGTTCCTGTGGATGGTCACAAGAAGAAACATGGTTTGTCATTACTGCCGCCTGCCTGCCGCTAGTTGGTCCTGATGAAGTGAAGGCACTGAGGGCCTGGTGAGGTGACGTGCACGGCGCGTGCCGCGAGCCAGAGCTCGACCACTCAGATTTGTCGGTTGTGGCAGGGACGGACCCATGCACCAGCGTCGTGCCTGTGTAGAGGCCCCGAGGGAGGTGATGATCCAGCAGGTGATAGCAGTTGGCAGGTTAAGCATGAAGAGTGGATCGACTTGGATAAATGCAGGAAGATACATGCCACTGGGCCTGGCCCAGGCGGCATGGGGATGATGCAGCCCAAGGGGCGCCCCCAACAAGGTAAGCTAAGACATAAGCAAAAGGGATACATGCCACAGGGACGGACCCATGTGGCATGGGAATAATGCAGCCCGAGGGGCGCTCCCAGCTTAAATGAACTTGGAAGATGTCACCTGGTTCTGTAGACGAAGTAGAGTTGGTGCAGCTGAAGCCACGCGTTGAAGGAATGGCTCCTCATGAGGCACCGGGACCCAGAGCCTCGGGGGGCTCTGGGGGCTCAGGAGGTTCCCTGAAGACCGTCGCCATCTCTTCCAGGACGGTGTGGTACCCTGCCTCCTGAGACGCCAATACACGACACAGGTTGCGTTGGTAGGCCGACGCCACGCTCGGCAAGCCGAAGGGCATGCGAACGTAGCTATGTGGTGGACCCTCACAGCGGCCCGCACATGATGGCCAGAAGCGTTCCTGAGATGCGGCCTTGTTGAGCCCTAGGATGTCGATGCAGACGCACAGTTCAGCGCCCTCGCCGGGATGGTGAGCCGCGCTCGGTGAGCCACTATTGCCGCGCATGGCTCTCGCGTCTTGTAGCTCTTGGGTGGTCTCAGTGATGAACTCCTGGGTGGTGAGCACTCCTTGCCCTGTGCTCTCCTGAGGAAAGCTTGGTGTGAAGCACGCTTCCATGTGGAACCCAAGCGCCTCCCTCGTGAGGTTGGCAAGGTCTGAGGCTCTCTAGAAGAGAGCCCCCGAGCCCTGCCCGAGGAGGCCGCCAGGCGCGCTTTCCTATGTGGTGGAGGGAGGTGCCCCTGGAGCGGGCGCTGATCCTGACGAGGCTCCTGACGCGACGCCATCTTCTTGGGGTCCTGCGCGGCGCGACAGCTTCTTCTTGGGGATGGTCTTCGGAGGGCCTTCACTTCTGCTGTCGGGGTTGTCGATTGCTGCGGCTTGGAAGGCACGCTCAAGGGAGCACACCGCATCCCATTCTTCACATGGGACCATGATGATTTCCCCGCTTTCTGGCATCTTAAGAATGTTGTAGCCGTGGTGTGTGACTGCCATGAACCTGGCCAGGGCTAGATACCCGAGGATGGCATTGTACGGTAGGCGGATGTGCGTGATGTCGAAGTCGATGAGCTCGGTGCGGTAGTTCTTGCGCTCCTCGAAGGTGACAGGCAGGCGGACTTGCCCTATCGGTATGGTGGAACCGTTAGTCACTCCTGAGAAAGGCTTGGTTGGCTGGAGCTACTCATAGGGCACTTGGAGGTTGTCGAACGTGTCCATGGATAGGACGTTGAGCCCTGCGCCGCTGTCGAAGAGAGTCTTGGTGACTTGCACATTGCTGATGACTAGGGAGCATAGCATAGGGAGTGTGCCAGTGGTGGCTGCGCACTTGAGCTGGTCGACCGAGTTGAAGGTTATGGCGCATTGGGACCACCGGAGCGGGCGCGTGGCCTCAAGCTTGGGGAGCGCCGCGTTCACCTCGCAAGCGAACTGTTTGAAGATGCGTTGAGAGGCTGGGGCCTGAGCACCGCCCAAGATGCAAGCGACCGCACGCGGCTCCTGGAAGCCCCCAGCCCCCTCGTCCTGGTGGTGGTCGTCGTTCCTTCTCGGTGGCGGCAATGGGGGAAGACCGGCGTTGCCCTGGGGGCGATCCTCACGAGGCGGGTCCCTGCAGGCACCCTCGTGAGGTTGGTCCTTCCAGCGGTCCTCACAAGGCCGGTCATGCCACTACTGGCGTGGGCCACGGTCGTCCCAGCGTCCGCCTCCGCGGTCGTAGCCCCGTTCGTTGCGCTCGGGGCATCGACCGAAGCGTCCTTCCCGTATGGCTCTAAGCTCTTGACAGCTGCTGGTGTTGTGGGTGTTCAGGTTGTGGAAGGCGTAGAACGGACAGCCATTCTTGGATGCCTCGGGCTGATCTCTGCCTCGCTTGGTGTCGGGCTCCGCTGCGAGCACCACTTCCTCTTTGCGCTTCACATCCTTAGCCTTGGCCTTCTTCTCCTCCACTCCTGCAGCTGGCAGCTCAAGGAGAGAGAGGCGCCCCTCCTCAGCTCTTGCGCACTTGGTCGCCAAGTTGAACAGCTCCTGAGATGTGCTAAGCTCCTTGTGGATAGCTAGCTCTTCCTTCATCTTGACGTCACGGACGCCATCTGAGAACGCGGAGATAATGGCTTTGTCCGTGACCTTGGGGATCTTGAGGCGGGTGTTGTTGAAGCACTGGATGTACTTCTAGAGGGTCTCTCCTGGCTGTTTCTTGATGTGGCGTAGATCGCCCGCGGTCGGTGGGCGGTCGCGAGTGCCCTGGAAGTTGGCGACGAAGCGGTCGCACATCTCGTCCCAGCAGGAGATCGAGCCGTGCTGCAGGTTCAGGAGCCAGGAGTGGGCCCCATCCTTGAGAGCCATGGGAAACAAGTTTGCCATGACTTTTTCGAAGCCGTTGGCCGCTTCGATGCTCAACTCATAGAGGTGCAGAAACTCTGCGGGTCAGCAGTGCCGTCATATCGAGGAGGCAGATCTGGCTTGAACTTGCCTGGCCAGGCAACGCTGCGCAGCTCAGGGGTGAAGGTGCGGCAGCCAACCGTGGTTGCCGGGGCCCGCTTTGGAGGTGGAGCTAGGTCTTGACGAGGTCCGCACTACGCCGCTACAGGCGGCACACGGTCTTGACGAGGTGGCGCGGGGAGCGCCGGTGCAGCTTCTCGCGGCCACGGGATTTCTTGGCAACTTCTTTCTTCACGCGTGGGCGCCGGGTGCGGTGGATCACGCCACGGAGGTGCGCGCCTTGGTGCCAAGGCACTGTCTTGGGGTCGAGGCGGTGGAGGCACGGCATGAGCCCCGTCGCCTGCAGCTGGTTGAGGGGGAGGCAGAGAGCGGGACGGCGTCGGAGAGCCCCCTGCGGCACGGACAAGCTCGACGACGCGGTCGAGCCACTCCTCGTAGAGGTTGTCGACAGAGCGGTAACGCGGGAGCTCGTTCGCCGCGATGAGCGTGGCCCACGCCTTCATGGGAGCGCGGTGCGCGTGGGACAAAGAACTAGCAGGGGTGAGTGATGGAGTAGCGGTGCGGCCATCCTGCCGCACCGAAGGATGTTGCGAGGACGCCTGCTGCTCGTTCCCCACCGGGCCGGTGGCAGCGTTGGCGGTCGGGGACGGAGAATGATGAGGTGGCCCGCCGACGGGAGCCGTCTGAGCGACGCGGGCGGTGAGAGCAACCCGACGCTCAGCTCGATCACGGCGAGCGTCCGACATGGAGACGACGGAGCGACGGACTGATGGAAAGGAAGTTACGGCGCACCCCTACCTGGCGCGCCAAATGTCGGATGTGGGGCTCTAGCTAACCCTTAAGATTCGAACACTAGGGTGCGCGTGAAGTCTTTCCCTCCTACCGATCTACGCTCTAGCTCGCTAAGATCTTGCGGACGAACTCGACGAACTCACAACACAGAAAGGCACGGGGTTTATACTGGTTCGGGCCACCGTTGTGGTGTAATACCCTACTCCAGTGTGGTGGTGGTGGATTGCCTCTTGGCTGATGATGAACAATACAAGGGAAGAACAAACTTCAGAAGCTGAGGTGTTCTTGTGCTTTCGGACTTGTGTGTCTCTCTGGATCTGATGATCTCTCTCCGGACCTGATGATCTTTTTCCGGACCTGATGATCTCTTTCTGGTCCTGATGATCTCTCCTACTATGGTGGTGGATAGTCCTATTTATAGTGGCCCTGGTCCTCTTCCCGAATATCGAGTGGGAAGGGAGCCAACAATGGCGGGCTAATTTGAAGGGGGGCAGCTAGTACGAGCCATCCTGACAAAAGTAGTCTTCGCCTGCACAAAGCTCTGGTGGTGATGCCGTCTTGGGCTCCACAATGACCTCCATCTTGCAGTCCTTGGTCTTGGTCTTGTTGCACCAAAATGGCAACCTTTGCCTGATGCCTCGGTACTCCGCGACTGTGCTTGCCTCCTTTGCACCAAAGAGGAAACAAGGACGCTGCGCACCTGGCGCCCGCCTGGTGCCCGCCTGGTGTCGATCGTCATGGCTCACGTCATGAGAACGTCGTGAGGTTCGCCTCGCCTTGATATCTCCGCACCTCGTGAACCTACCTGACTAGGCCGCTCGGGAGGAGATCTTGCGTCGTTCGCCTCGCGAGGCTTGGACCCTCGCGAGGGTCTTGGATGCTTTGTTCATGAAGATGGGCCGTACGACCTGCTGCTTGGCCACGCCATGGGCCGCAGGCAGGCAAGTCTGGGGACCCCCGTTCCCAGAACGCCGACACTATGCTCGAATAGCTCATGTATCAACTAGGGTTGTCCGTATCTTCCATGTTAGGCGGGTTATTCTCAAGAGGAGTGGACTCCGCTCCTCACTCACGAGAAAATGGCTGGTCACCGGGATGCCCAGTCCCATGCTTTATGCAAATCAAATCAAAATAATTGTAAACAAAACTCCCCTTGGGACTCTTGTTCGTTGGAGGCACTCGTTGTTTCGAGCAAGCAGTGGATTGATGCTTGTTGATGGAGCGGGAGTATAAACTTTACCATTCTGTTTGGGCACCGCCTATAATGTGTGTAGCATGGAAGATATCGCCATCTCTTGCTTCTTATGTTGACAATGAAAGTATACTGCTCAAAATATTATTCACCTCTATTTCAAAACCGAGCTCTGCACCTCTACAAATCCCTGCTTCCCTCTGCGAAGGGCCTATCTATTTACTTTCATGTTGAGTCATCATCTTCTTATTAAAAAGCACCAGTTGGAGAGC
Organism: Triticum aestivum; assembly: GCF_018294505.1. Classification (NCBI taxonomy): domain Eukaryota; kingdom Viridiplantae; phylum Streptophyta; class Magnoliopsida; order Poales; family Poaceae; genus Triticum; species Triticum aestivum. The sequence goes on along the minus strand of NC_057794.1, from coordinate 318,794,189 downwards.
ACTGCTGACATTTTCATTCATTACTGTTAGTTTACATTAAGTATGACTTGACTGGATCTCTTTTACCAAGAATTACAATGTCTAGTCAGTCCTTGATCTTTAAAGGTGCTCTGCATTTATGTTTTGCGGTCTGAGAAAGGGCTAGCGAGATACCATCTTGTTATATGATATTATGATTGTTTTGAGAAAGTGTTGTCATCTGAGATTTACTATTATTGCTCGGTAGTTGATTATGCCATTGATATGAGTAAACATGAGACCTATGTGTTATTGTGAATATGGTTAGTTCATAATCTTTGCTGAAAACTTGAATGCTGGCTTTACATATTTACAACAACAAGAGCAAATAGAGTTTGTAGAAGTTTTCTTTATCACTTTCAGTTTATCAACTGAATTGCTTGAGGACAAGCAAAGGTTTAAGCTTGGGGGAGTTGATACGTCTCCGTCGTATCTACTTTTCCAAACACTTTTACCCTTGTTTTGGACTCTAACTTGCATGATTTGAATGGAACTAACCCGGACTGACGTTGTTTTCAACAGAATTGCGATGGTGTTATTTATGTGCTGAAACAAAAGTTCTCAGAATGACCTGAAACTTCACGGAACGTCTATATGGAAATAACAAAAAATCCTTGCAAAATATGAAGACCAGGGGCCCTACACCCTAGCCATGAGGGTGGGGGCGCGCCTGCAGCCCTAGGGTGCGCCCCCTGTCTTGTGGGCCCCCTGGAGCTCCTCCGACCTCAACTCCAACTTTATATATTTTATTTCTGGGAGAAAAAAAATCAGAGAGAAGGATTCATCGCGTTTTATGATACGGAGCCACCGCCAAGCCCTAAAACCTCTCGGGAGGGCTGATACGGAGTCCGTTCGGGGCTTCGGAGAGGGGAATCCGTCACCATCGTCATCATCAACCTTCCTCCATCACCAATTTCATGATGCTCACCGTCGTCCATGAGTAATTCCATCGTAGGCTTGCTGGACGGTGATGGGTTGGATGATATTTATCATGTAATCGAGTTAGTTTTGTTAGGGTTTGATCCCTAGTATCCACTATGTTTTGAGATTGATGTTGCTATGACTTTGCTATGCTTAATGCTTGTCACTAGGGCCCGAGTGCCATGATTTCAGATCTGATCCTATTATGTTTTCATCAATATATGAGAGTTCTTGATCCTATCTTGCAAGTCTATAGTCACCTATTATGTGCTATGATCCGTTAACCCCAAAGTAACAATAATCGGGATACTTACCGGTGATGACCGTAGTTTGAGGAGTTCATTTATTCACTATGTGTTAATGCTTTGGTCCGGTACTCTATTAAAAGGAGGCCTTAATATCCTTTAGTTTCCACTAGGACCCCTTTCCCACGGGAGGGTAGGACAAGAGATGTCATGCAAGTTCTTTTCCATAAGCACGTATGACTATATTCGGAATACATGCCTACATTACATTGATGAATTGGAGCTAGTTCTATGTCACCATAGGTTATGACTGTTACATGATCAACCGCATCTGGCATAATTCTCTATCACCGATCCATTGCCTACGAGCTTTCCATATATTGTTCTTTGCTTATTTACTTTTCCGTTGCTATTGCTATCATCACTACAAAATACCAAAAACATTACTTTTGCTATCGTTACCTTTTACTACCATTACCACTACTATCATATTACTTTGGTACTAAATACTTTGCTGCAGATATTAAGTTTCCAGGTATGGTTGAATTGACAACTCAGCTGCTAATACTTGACAATATTGTTTGGCTCCCCTTGTGTCGAATCAATAAATTTGGGTTGAATACTCTACCCTCGAAAACTGTTCCAATCCCCTATACTTGTGGGTTATCACTTATGCATGTTGATGACTTAGATGTGCAACACACGAAGTAACGTATATCTTCAATCAATGAAGACATACACTCTAAGTGTGAATACATTAACGCGGAATTTGACTTTGGAGCGCCACGACAATTGTGCGCCATGTCTAGGTCTAATATTTCCTATACGGTGGGTAACGCCACCACCAAAACGTTCTCGACGACTTTCTTTTGGCGTCATGATTGCATTATCTTCGCATTTGGTTTGTCTTCAACATTGATTGGTCTTCAAGGTTTATTGTCGCAATGTTGATTTCCTAGAGCCAAAGGTTTTGTCGTCTATAGCATTCACTTATAGCTATGTCTTCAAACTTGCAATTTTCTGAACTAAGTGAATGTGATCGGACCCTAACCCCTTCTATGCTTCTTCCTCAAACTCTATCTATCTAGTCATATGCATTCTGTTGAAACGTGTCAAATGTCTTCACTGTGTCCTTGTCTGCTGAAGATACAAAGACACACATTTAAACCTGTTTTCAACGCTATATCTCATTTGCTTGAATACGAGAGAAGCTGGAATGACCACCCGACAAACCAGGCGTGCATGGGAACATGGAACAACTTTCAATGAGTTGCATGCACACCACGTGTCCATCAGATGTGAACCGCTAGGGGCACCTACGTAATTGCGCTGTGCAGCCCTTTACCATATAAATACTCACCCCACGCGGTCATTATCTCCCCTTCCACCTCGCTCAAACCCTAGCGCCACCGCTAGCTCACGTTGATGCCGAAGACGAAGCACTTAGCTGCGCGACTTCTTTGATGTCGTCCTCACGCCTGCCGGGGACCTCGTTCTCTCCACCGCCACTGTATGTGTCTTCCTCCACAAAGTTAGGGGGCGGGAGATTGGACTGCTCGGCTTCCTTCTCTACCTCGTCTAGCAGTTCGTCAGTGGTAATTAAATCTCACCTTTTACTGTCTTTTTGATCCGTCAAATCCATCCACTTCAACCAAAAGTGGTTTCTATACTTCCAACTCTGGATTTGTCCCTTTCTGCATCTCATATCATGAAAAGGTATTCACTTATGCTCCATAACTAGTTAGATACCTCACTTGTACCTATTCATGGATTCCTACAAATCTGGAACCAACTCTCTTCAGATAAGTGAATGTCTTCGCACTATGAGGTCAATGTCTTCAAACTGATTTATCTTCAAAATCTTCTGAGGATGCATATGACCTCTTCCCTTCCCTCGCATCTCTAATGCTCTCACAGTTACTTGTCTGTGGGAGAATCCCTAGGTTCTCTTAGTCTGCATTCATTCGCAGAGTTCTTGCAGCATCATATTCACTCTCCCGGAGCCAGTTCTTGCCTAACCAGTAGACAAAAGCCTTTCACCGTTCTGAAGCCAATCTGTTTGAATATCATGTCCACTGAGAAGTTGGCTAGGAAAGGTGGAAGGCGGCACCGTGGCAATACAGCTCTAGACCTGACTCTAGATGTATGAACTATACAAGACAAATCCTGAGGAGAACTACAACCAGGGGAAGACCTGGATCCAATGGATATCAAGATATTGGGTAGAACAGTGGTTCAAGTACAACTTTGTCACTGCCGAATACGCTGAGAAGAATGCCATAAAGCGCCTGTGGGGCGATATTCTCTACAGGAATCGGCAACCAAAGTCGAAGCCTGAAGCTATTGCTCAAGGTTTCTATCCTTGCATGGTCAAAGGACCGCAACCTGAAGATGTTGCATGATCTTAAGGAAGACTTCCACAAGAAGCGTGAAGAAGCCAAAGGTTCTCGAGAGCGCATGAATTATTATGCATAGAAATGTGTCCAAGCACACAATGAAGCTGAAAAGAGAAAGGCTCTTGGGCGTCCTGGCATCGACCCCAGGATGGCTGCCAAGCAAAAGAAGTAGTCTGCTACGGCCCAATCTGAAGCTCAAAGGAAGGAAGAACCTCACATTGTCTTCCCTGCCAGTATGACTGGCTCGAAGCCAAAGGTCCCCTCAGCAGCCTCAGAAATAAATAAGACACGACAGGCTGAAGCTGAAGCCAGGAAGAGGAAGCACAAGGATACATCTGATGATGCTCCCTCCAAGAAGAAATTGAAGACAAAGGCTTCAAAGTATTCAAAGAAAGAGTGTGCTGCTGCTAGAGCCCCTCATCGTTGAACCTATCTCCGTCGCTCTTCCTGCTTCAACCAACCAAGAGTGTCGACTTGTGATCCATGAGCCTACTTCCACAGAGGCTCATGCAAGTGAAGAAGTTCCAGCTATTGACCCCAAGACAGCTGAAGACATTGGTCATGAAGACAAGGTGCATGATGATGTAGTCCTTCCTTAGTTCCAGCCCTAGCCGGTATCATCGCCTTCTCTCATGAGTAGTGAACTCATTAGCATTGGTCGTCCACTGACGCCAATTGCTCAAGATGACTCATGGGAGGAGAGACAACAACAAGAAACCCCTCTACAAGATGAGGCACCAAGAACACCACCACCTCAAGTCACCACTCTGGTGCTTGATGACGACAATTACATGGAACAGACCACTCCATCTGCAAAGGCGTCGCCAATGTTTCGCAGGCTTCGCAAGGGCCTCCGGCCACAGGTCTCCACGTCCACCATTCCAGAAGGAGAAGCGCAACACACTAGCTCAGTAGCACATCAAGTGTTTCTTGAAGCCACTCCTTCTACGACCACCTGAGAGTCTGAAGCCAAGACTACTGAAGACATTCCAGCTGCATGAGCCGAAGAAGAAAGAGAAGAATGTGATCAAGTCATTCTCGAGGAGAATGTGATTGTGCCCAACCCTCCAGTCCTTGAACAGATAGAGGTTGAAAACCCTGAGGCTGCCACCAACAACGCCACTGAAGCCAATGACTCTGTCATGGCTGAGAGAGTCCTGGACTAGGGGGTCCTCGGGAGTCCGGGCTAAGTAATGTGGGCCGAACTGATGAGACACTTGCAGATCGAGGGCCTCCCCCATGTCCGGATGGGACACTCCTTTGCGTGGAAGGCAAGCTTGGCACTCGGATATGAAGATTCCTTTCTCTGTAAACCGACTCTGTACAACCCTAGGCCCCTCTGATGTCTATATAAACTGGAGGGTTTAGTCCGTGGAGGTAACCATAATCATACAAGCTAGACATATAGGGTTTAGTCATTACGACCTCGAGGTAGATCAACTCTTTTAATCCCTATACACATCAAAGTCAATCAAGCAGGACGTAGGGTTTCACCTCCATCAAGAGGGCCCAAACCTAGGTAAACATCGTGTCCACTGCCTCCTGTTACCTTCGGTCGTCAGGCGCATAGTTCGGGACCCCCTACCCGAGATCTGCCGGTTTTGACACCGACATTGGTGCTTTCATTAAGAGTTCATCCGTGTTGTCGATAGAAGGATTGATGGCTCGCCTCATCGTCAACGACAAAATCACCTCTAGAAGAGCCCTACTTCCTGGGCAGATCCTCTAGATCGGTAATTTCACCATAGGCGCCTGCCCGGCCATTAAGCCCAAGACGATCCCCTGGATTGCCAAAAATAATCTCCGCGTCAACCCTGAAAGCGTCGATAAGATGGATCCAGCAGATGTCTTATCTTTAAACGAACTGCTAGATCGCATCGTCGCCCTGGGGGTTGCAATAGATCACGATCTGATTGGGCTTAAACCCAATCAGAGGGAAATCTGGTGTCCACCTGTCAACCACCTGGTGACTGATGTGGAAGAACAAGTTGAGGATACTGCTCCTCCTATGCTAAAAAGAAACTATGTTCAGATCTCTGAGCCCTACTAGCCGGACACTCATTTTCGGGAAGAGATCATTTGTTCTATGAACATAGAATTAGGTGTTGAGTCTAAAAACCACCAGGACACTCCGGATCCTGGGTCAATAACCTCAGAAAATTTTGAAAATCCGGATGCCACAATGAGTCAGGGGTGCAGATTTAAGCCCACCCACCCACCACAATCAATATTGTCCAAGCAATTCTGGTCCCTCGGACATATACGATTTAATGTATATACGACAGCAACCTCAGCAAATAGTCCATCACTTCTGGGCTAGATTCCTACTTGTTAAAAACAAGATCAAAGATTGTTGCGACGATGATGCGGTATCAGTCTTTTGCCGCAACTGTACGGATGAGGGGATCCTCAATGCCCTCAGTAGGCGCCACATACTGCACTTTGCAGATTTGGCACACATAGTACATAAGTATTGCGCAATGGAAAGCACCTAGAAAGCCCAGACAACTTGGTGGGAACCATCGGCCTTTAAGCCACCCACCGGCCGGACAAAACGGATGCACCCTTATGGGGCACCTGATCATTACTTCACGGAAAGAAAAATTAAGCCCTTACCGGGACACAGAACTATCCTTGATGAATGGCTCGACAAGCCCTATCATATAAACGCGATGCCGAACTCCGAACGAACTCATAGCCTTCGGGCATGTTGGATACTCCGGCAGGTGGCTAAATGCAGGGAAGCTATTCTCACCGACACTACTCCAGCAAGGCATTCCCTCGAGGATAACGACCTCAATGTGTTTACGGTCTTCGAAACCTTTTCTTCAAACAACCGGCGTAAAAGGACGCTTCGCGACCTCGTCGAAGTCAATCTTGTAGCTGCAATAAATCCTTGGAATGATATGGCGATAACCTTTAACACTAGTGATTAGCCAAGGGCCCGATCAGTCTGAGAACCAGCCGCTTTGGTTCTAAACCCAATTGTAGACGGCTTTCACCTCACTAAAGTGCTCATGGACGGCGGCAGTGGACTGGACCTCATCTACGAAGACATGCTCAATAAAATGCAAATGGACAGAAGTCACATTGAGTAGAGTAATACAACCTTTCGACGAATTATCCCCAGTTGGGAGCAAGATGCTCAGGAAAAATTAAACTTGATGTGGTATTTGGCATGCCAGAGAAGGTCTGAAGAGATAATCTTCTAGGTGGCCCCTTTCAACAACGGATATCATGCCCTGTTAGGGCGAGACGCATTCACACGCTTTCAAGCCATACCTCATTACGGGTACATGAAGCTCAAAATGCCCGGGCCCAACGGTGTTATCACTATCACCAGTGATCCGGACATAGCACTCTGCGCCGAAAACAAAACCCCATCCTTGGCCCTTGAGGCACTGTCCGAAGCCCTGGAGGCAGAGGATCTCACCGCTCTGTGTTCGATAGTGGATAGAGACGACGTAATTCTTGATAAAAGGCCTAAATCCACTTCTTTCAAGCCAGCAAACGAGATTGTCAAATTTCAAGTTCACCCAATGGACCCCAAGAACATAGCTTCCAACGGGGCACAGCTGGATCCGATGATCGTCGCCGCATTGTGTGAATTCTTGCATGAGAATTGGGACATCTTCATCTGGCACCCCTCTGATATGCCAGGAATCCCACGCGTGTTGGCCGAACATAGTCTCAATATACTGAAGGGATACAAACGAGCTAAGCAAATGTTGCGGCGATTTTTCGAACCCAAACGACAGGCTATGGGTGAGGAGCTAGCTAAGCTACTCGAGGCCGGGTTTATCAGAGGGAGCAAACATCTGGACTCGCTAGCAAACCTGGTCATGGTGCCAAAGAAGGACAAATTCTAGCGCTTGTGTGTCGACTTCAAGGACCTCAATAAAGCTTGCCCTAAGGATCCCTTCCCACTACCTCACATCGACCAGATTATGGATGCAACTGCAGGACACGACTTACTGTGTTTCCTCGATGCATACTCTGGATACCATCAAATTAAAATGAAGGAATCCGACCAAGCTACAATGGCATTCATCACCCCATACGGACCCTTCAGCTTCAACACAATGCCCTTTGGGCTCAAAAACACCGGCACCACATATCAACGCATGATTCAAACGTGCCTGGAAAAGCAAATCGGCAAGATAGTTGAGGCATATGTAGATGACGTAGTCATCTAAACTAAGCATGTCGAGTCATTGGTGGATGACTTACGCCTTACATTCGACAACCTCCGAAGATGTGACATACGACTCAATCCGAAAAAGTGTGTTTTCGGCATTCCTGCCTGAAAACTGCTTGGGTTCATTGCTTCCAATATGGGAATCGAAGCAAACACAGCCAAAATCCAAGAACTATCACAGTTGGCTACACCAATAGACCTTAAGCAGGTCCAAAAACTAGCCAGGTGCATGGCAGCTTCGAGACGCTTTATCTCCAGATTAGGAGAAAAGGCACTACCATTGTATCGCTTGCTCCAACGCAACGACCAGAAATAAAAGCTTTGTTAGCTAGCAACCCAATCCTGGCCGCACCAGACATTGGCAAACCCATGTTATTATACATATCTGCAACGCACCAGGTGGTGAGTGCGGTCCTCGTTGTCGAACGAGAGGCAAAGGGACATAAATTCCCACTTCAAAAACCAATATACTATGTATCGATGGTCCTCACACCATGCAAATCCTGATACCCACATTATCAAAAGATAGCGTGCGCCGTCTTCATGGCATCCCGAAATTTGCGGCATTACTTTCAAGAGTGTTCGATCAAGGTGGCTTCCGAAGTACCACTTAATGATATCATAAACAACCGGGAGGCCACCGTTCGGAGTACCAAATGGGCCATTGAGCTATTACCATTTGAAATAACATATAAGCCACGCCGAGGCATTAAATCTCAGGTATTGGCAGACTTCGTCGCCGAATGGACAGAGTCCGAACTCCCTAAAGAGTATGGTACATATTCCAAGTGCGTGATGCACTTCGACGGCTCAAAAATGCTAGCCGGACTTGGGGCTGGTGTCGTCCTAACATCCCCCACAGGAGACATGGTTCATTATGTGCTCCAAATACTATATACAGATTCCAATAATGCTGCCGAATATGAGGCCCTATGGCATGGTCTTCGGATGGCCGTCTCCATGGGCATACAACGCCTCGAGGTGTTTGGGGATTAAAACCTCTCAATATCCAAAACAAATGGAGAATTTGACGCCAAAGACCCGAAGATGGCTGCCTACCGCAATGTCGTACTTAAAATATCAGCTCGGTTTGAGGGGCTCGAGTTTCATCATGTGGCCCGAGAGAGTAATCAAGCAGCGGACATCCTTGCTCGCATGGGCGCTAAGCGCGAACCCATCCCACCCAATACCTTTGTGGAGAGGCTCTTCAAGCCATCCGTTGTATGGCAGGACGAGAGCAGCAATACCAGTCCGGAGCCAATCATACCCCAGATTCCAAACACAATTCCAATATCATCGGGTGCTCGGCCATCGAAATAACACCATCGGCCCATGTAATCATGGCAGTAATCGCCCCATGGACCGAACCCTTCCTAGCCTACCTTAATAGGCGTGAGCTCCCTGAGGACCAGAATGAGGTCCGCTATATTGTTCCATGCTCGAAAGCCTATAAGGTTCATGAAGGAGAGCTCTACAAGAAAAGTTCTACCGGAATCCTTCAAAGATGTATCTCCGAAGAAGAGGGGCGGCAGCTCTTCGCCGAAATCCATGCTGGTCTTGGCGGCCATCACGCCGTAGCTCGGGCCCTTGTAAGTAAGGCCTTCCGTATCGGCTTTTTCTATCCTACAACCCAAGCAGATGCACAAGACCTCGTCCAACATGGCGTAGGATGCCAGCTTTTCACCAATCAAAGCCATATGCCGCCTACCGCCCTACAGACAATCCCCATTACTTAGCCTTTTGCGGTCTGGGGGTTTGAGATGGTCGGACCCATTAAAGGGGGAAGCCATAAGAAAAAATACCTGCTGGTCGTGGCAGATAAATTCACTAAGTGGATAGAGGCCAAACCAGTTAAAACGACCAAAGCCGGACCAGTGATAGATTTCATATCCGGTGGCATACACCGTTCTAGTGTCCCACACAACATCATTACCGATAATGGCTTTAACTTCACAGCCGATGAGCTTAAAACTTGGTGTGCTAATCTGGGCATCAAGTTCGATTATGCCTCTGTCTATCACCCTCAAACAAACGGTCAAGTCGAACGGGCAAATGGCTTGATAAGGAGTGGCATTAAACCCAGACTTGTGCGATCCTTAAAGGAGTCAGATAAACACTGTGTTGAGGAGCTCGATTCCATACCCTGGGGGCCACGGACCACGCCCAATCGCATGATCGGATACACAATGTTCTCTATGGTGTACGGCGCAAAGGCCGTCTTGCCCTGCGAAATTATTCACGACTCACCTCGAGTACGCATGTACGAAGAGAGAGAGGCTGAGCTCGATCGGTGCTACCACTTGAGCACTGCATTGGTTTTCCCTTGAAGAGGAAACGGTGATGCATCAAAGTAGCGTAAGTATTTCCCTCAGTTTTTGAGAACCAAGGTATCAATCCAGTAGGACATCACGCTCAAGTCCCATGCACCTACACAAACAAATAAGAACATCGCAACCAACGCGATAAAGGGGTTGTCAAGCCCTTCATAGTCACTTACGAGAGTGAGATCTGATAGATATGATAAGATAATATTTTTGGTATTTTTATGATAAAGAGAAATAAAGATGCAAAGTAAAATAAACGGCAAAGGAAATAACTAAGTGTTGGAAGATTAATATGATGAAAGATAGACCCGGGGGCCATAGGTTTCACTAGTGGCTTCTCTCAAGAGCATAAGTATTACGGTGGGTAAACGAATTACTGTCGAGCAATTGATAGAATTGAGCATAATTATGAGAATATCTAGGTATGATCATGTATATAGGCATCACGTCCGTGACAAGTAGACCGAAACGATTATGCATCTACTACTATTACTCCACACATCGACCGCTATCCAACATGCATCTAGAGTATTAAGTTCATAAGAACAGAGTAATGCTTTAAGGAAGATGACATAATGTAGAGGGATAAACTCATGCAATATGATATAAACCCCATCTTTTTATCCTCGATGGCAACAATACAATACGTGTCGCTTCCCTTTCTGCACTAGGACCGAGCACCGCAAGATCGAACCCAAATCTAAGAACTTCTCCCATTGCAAGAAAGATCAATCTAGTAAGACAAACCAAACTGATAATTCGAAGAGACTTGCAAAGGTAAACCAATCATACATAAAATAATTCAGAGGAGAATCAAATATTGTTCATAGATAATCTGGATCATAAACCCACAATTCATTGGATCTCGACAAACACACCACAAAAGAAGATTACATCGAATAGATCTCCAAGAAGATCGAGGAGAACTTTGTATTGAGATCCAAAGAGAGAGAAGAAGCCATCTAGCTAATAACTATGGACCTGTAGGTCTGAAGTAAACTACTCACACATCACCGGAGAGGCCATGGAGTTGATGTAGAGGCCCTCCGTGATCAATGCCCCCTCCGGCGGAGCTCCGGAAAAGGCCCCGAGATGGGATCTCTCGGGTACAGAAGGTTGCGGCGGTGGAATTAGGGTTTCGTGGTGCTCCTGGATGTTCGGGGGGTTCGTGGATATATATAGGAGGAAGAAGTACGTCGGTGGAGCAACGAGGGGCCCACGAGGGTGGAGGGCGCGTCCAGGGGGTAGGGGCGCCCCCTGCCTCGTGGCTACCTCCGTTGTTTCTTGACGCCCACTCCAAGTCTCCTGGATCACGTTTGTTGAGAATATCACGTTCCCGAAGGTTTCATTCCATTTGGACTCTTCTTTATATTCCTTTTCTTCGAAACCCTAAAATAGGCAAAAAAATCTGCAATTTGGGTTGGGCCTCCGGTTAGTAGGTTAGTCCCAAAAATGGTATAAAAGTGTAAAATAAAGCCCATTGACATCCAAAATAGATAATATAATAGCATGGAGCAATAAAAAATTATAGATATGTTGGAGACATATCAAGCATCCCCAAGCTCAATTCATGCTCGTCCTCAAGTAGGTAAATGATAAAAGAAGAATTTTTGATGTGGAATGCTTTCTAACATATTTCTCAATGTAATTTTATCTTTATTGTGGCATGAATGTTCACATCTGAAAGATTCAAGATAAAAGTTTAATATTGACATAAAAATAATAATACTTCAAGCATACTAACTAAGCAATTATGTCTTCTCAAAATAACATGGCCAAAGAAAGTTATCCCTACAAAATCATATAGTCTGGCTATGCTCTATCTTCATGCACAACCCCGATCACAAGACAAGCAATTGTTTCATACTTTTGATATTCTCAAACTTTTTCAATCTTCACGCAATATATGAGCGTGAGCCATGGATATAGCACTATGGTGGAATAGAATTGTGGTTGTGGAGAAGACAAAAAGGAGAAGATAGTCTCACATCAACTAGGCGTATCAAAGGGCTATGGAGATGCCCAGCAATAGATATCAATGTGAGTGAGTAGGGATTGCCATGCAACGGATGCACTAGAGCTATAAGTATATGAAAGCTCAACAAAAGAAACTAAGTGGGTGTGCATCCAAGTTGCTTGCTCACGAAGACCTAGGGCATTTTGAGGAAGCCCAACATTGGAATATACAAGTGAAGTTCTATAATGAAAAATTCCCACTAGTATATGAAAGTGATATCATAGGAGACTCTCTATCATGAAGAACATGGTGCTACTTTGAAGCACAAGTGTGAAAAAAGGATAGTAGCATTGTCCCTTCTCTCTTTTTCTCACATTTTTTTATTTGGGCCTTCTTTTTTTGGCCTCTTTTTTTCGTCCGGAGTCCCATCCTGACTTGTGGGGGAATCATAGTCTCCATCATACTTTCCTCACTTGTGGCAATGCTCTAATAATGATGATCATCACACTTTATTTACTTACAACTCAAGAATTACAACTCAATACTTAGAACAAAATATGACTCTATGTGAATACCTCCGGTGGTGTACCGGGATGTGCAATGATGCATGAGTGACATGTATGAAGAATTATGAACGGTGGCTTTGCCACAAATACGATGTCAACTACATGACCATGCAAGCAATATGACAATCATGAAGTGTGTCATAATAATGGAACGATGGAAAATTTCATGGCAATATATCTCGGAATGGCTATGGAAATGCCATAATAGGTAGGTATGGTGGCTGTTTTGAGGAAGGTATATGGTGGGTTTATGGTACCGGCGAAAGTTGCGCGATACTAGAGAGGCTGGCAATGGTGGAAGGGTGAGAGTGCATATAATCCATGGACTCAACATTAGTCATAAATAACTCGCATACTTATTGCAAAAATCTATTAGTTATCGAAACAAAGTATTACGCGCATGCTCCTAGGGTGATAGATTGGTAGGAAAAGACCATCGCTCGTCCCCTACTGCCACTAGTAAGGAAGACAATCAATAAATAAATCATGCTCCGACTTCATCACATAACGGTTCACCATACGTGCATGCTACGGGAATCACAAACTTCAACACTAGTATTTCTCAAATTCACAACTACTCAACTAGCATGACTCTAATATCACCATCTCCATATCTCAAAACAATTATCAAGTATCAAACTTCTCATAGTATTCAATGCACTTGTATGAAAGTTTTTATTAATTGCCATGTTGTTCTAAAGGACTCTCAAAATAATATAAGTGAAGCATGAGAGAACAATAGTTTCTATAAAACAAATCCACCACCGTGCTCTAAAAGATATAAGTGAAGCACTAGAGCAAAAACTATATAGCTCAAAAGATATAAGTGAAGCACATAGAGTATTCCAGTAAATTTCAAATCATGTGAGTCTCTCTCAAAAGGTGTGTACAGCATGGATGATTGTGGTAAACTAAAAAAGCAAAGACTCAAATCATACAAGACGCTCCAAGCAAAACACATATCATGTGGTGAATAAAAATATAGCTCCAAGTAAAGTTACCGATAGACGAAGACGAAAGAGGGGATGCCTTCCGGGGCATCCCCAAGCTTAGGCTTTTTGGTGTCCTTGAATTTTACCTTGGGGTACCATGGGCATCTCCAAGCTTAGGCTCTTGCCACTCTTTGTTCCATAATCCATCAAATCTTTACCCAAAACTTGAATACTTCACAACACAAAACTCAAAATAGAAAATCTCGTGAGCTCCGTTAGCGAAAGAAAACAAAACACCACTTCAAGGTACTGTAATGAACTCATTATTTATTTATACTGGTGTTAAACCTAATGTATTACAACTTCTCTATGGTTTATAAACTCTTTTACTAGCCATAGATCAAAATAAGCAAACAACACAAGAAAAACAGAATCTGTCAAAAACAGAACAGTCTGTAGTAATCTGTAGCTAACGCAACTCATGGGATCCCAAAAATTCTAAAATAAATTTCTGGACGTGAGGAATTTATCTACTAATCATCTGCAAAAAGAATTCACTAAATTTCACTTTCCAAATAAAAATGGCAGTGATTCTCGTGAGCGCTAAAGTTTCTGTTTTTTTACACCAAGATCAAAAATACTTTCCCCAAGTCTTCCCAATGGTTCTACTTGGAACAAACACTAATTAAACACCAAAAACACAACCAAAATAGAGGCTAGATAAATTATTTATTACTAAACAGTAGCAAAAGCAAGGAATAAAAATAAAATCGGGTTGCCTCCCAACAAGCGCTATCGTTTAACGCCCCTAGCTAGGTATAAAAGCAAAGATAGATCTAGGTATTGCCATCTTTGGTAGGTAATTCTTCAATGAGACACCTATAACTCTTAGGAGTTTCTTTATTTTTATTAATTATCAAACTCCTAGGCACAAAATCAAGAAATTCATTTGTAGCAAATGGTTCCTTAATGATAGCAAAAAGATTGGGATCAACACTTATTGATTTTAAATCCGCAGTTTCCTTACTAGAGGATTCACCCTTATTTTTAGGAACATAAACAATCTTGGCAATTTTAGTGGGAGGATCTGGAGTATTTTTAACGGAATAAAAAGCGGACCCCAAGTTGGTGATAATTCCCTCAAGTTTATCGATTCTAGTAGAATCTTTATCTATTCTTTCATTAACTATGGGTTCTTTTTCCTTCAAAATTTTCAGAGTAACTCCCACCTTAGATCCATATAGGGTAATTTGGTTGTGGATCTTTTTATCCAAATTCTCAATCAAATCTACAGTAGCAACTTTATTCTCAATAATTTCAAGCCTTTGCATCACATGTTCGAAAGTTAACATAGTTCCATTGACCAAAAGAGGTGGTGAGCCAAACAAATCTATCATAGCGTTATAAGAATCAAAAGTATGGATACCCAAGAAATTCCCTCTGGTAATGGTATCAAGAATATATCTGTACCAAGGAGTAGTGCCTACATAAAAATTGCAGAGAAGAACGGAAGTAGATTGCTTCCTGATAGATCTATTTTGAGCATTGAAAATTCTATACCAAGCATCTTTTAGATTTCCTCCCTCACTTTGTTTAAAATTAAGAACTTCATTCTCAGGAGACAACGGAAAAGATAGAGGACTAGCCATAACGACAAGGCAAGCAATCCAACACACAAGCAAACAAGAAACAGGCAAAAGAGGCAAAGGGAAAGAGAAGGGGAACGGAGAGAGAGGGCGAATAAAACAGCAAGGGTGAAGTGGGGGAGAGTAAAACTAGAGGCAAATGGCAAATAATGTAATGTGAGGGATAAGAGTTTGTGATGGGTACTTGGTATGTCTTTACTTGGCAACGGCACCTGAAATGACTCGTTGTTGGGAGTCAAATCTTGACTTGACTTGGCGCAAATCTCCCTGGCAACGGCGCCAGAAATCCTTCTTGCTACCTCTTGAGCACTGCGTTGGTTTTCCCTTGAAGAGGAAAGGGTGATGCAGCAGAGTAGCGTAAGTATTTCCCTCAGTTTTTGAGAATCAAGGTATCAATCCAATAGGAGATCACGCTCAAGTCCCATGCACCTACACAAACAAATAAGAACATCGCAACCAACGCAATAAAGGGGTTGTCAAGCCCTTTACGGTCACTTATGAGAGTGAGATCTGATAGATATGAAAAGATAATATTTTTGGTATTTTTTATGATAAAGAGAAATAAAGATGCAAAGTAAAATAAACGGCAAAGGAAATAACTAAGTGCTGGAAGATTAATATGATGAAAGATAGATCCAGGGGCCATAGGTTTCACTAGTGGCTGCTCTCAAGTGCATAAGTATTACAGTGGGTAAACGAATTACTGTCGAGCAATTGATAGAATTGAGCATAATTATGAGAATATCTAGGTGTGATCATGTATATATGCATCACGTCCGCGACAAGTAGACCGAAACGATTCTGCATCTACTACTATTACTCCACACATCGACCACTATCCAGCATGCATCTAGAGTATTAAGTTCATAAGAAAAGAGTAATGCTTTAAGGAAGATGGCACAATGTAGAGGGATAAACTCATGCAATATGATATAAACGCCATATTTTTATCCTCGATGGCAACAATACAATACGTGTCGTTTCCCTTTCTGTCACTGGGATCGAGCACCGCAAGATTGAACCGAAAGCTAAGCACTTCTCCATTGCAAGAAAGATCAATCTAGTAGGCCAAACCAAACTGATAATTCGAAGAGACTTGCAAAGATAAACCAATCATACATAAAATAATTTAGAGGAGAATCAAATATTGTTCATAGATAATATGGATCAAAACCCACAATTCATTGGATCTCGACAAACACACTGCAAAAGAAGATTGCATCGAATAGATCTCCAAGAAGATCTAGGAGAACTTTGTATTGAGATCCAAATAGAGAGAAGAAGCCATCTAGCTAATAACTATGGACCCATAGGTCTTAAGTAAACTACTCACACGTCATCAGAGAGTCCATGGAGTTGATGTAGAGGCCCTCCGTGATCAATGCCCCCTCCGACGAAGCTTCAGAAAAGGCCCCGAGATGGGATCTCTCGGGTATAGAAGGTTGCGGCGGTGGAATTAGGTTTTCGTGGTGCTCCTGGATGTTTGGGGGGTACGTGGATATATATAGGAGGAAGAAGTACGTCGGTGGAGCAACAAGGGGCCCACGAGGGTGGAGGGCGCGCCCAGGGGGTAGGCACGCCCCCTGCCTCGTGGCTTCCTCCGTTGTTTCTTGACGCCCACTCCAAGTCTCCTGGATCACGTTTGTTGAGAAAATCACGTTCCCGAAGGTTTCATTCCATTTGGACTCCGTTTGATATTCCTTTTCTTCGAAACCCTAAAATAGGCAAAAACAATAGCAATTTGGGCTGGGCCTCCGGTTAGTAGGTTAGTCCCAAAAATGATATAATAGTGTAAAATAAAGCCCATTGACATCCAAAATAGATAATGTAATAGCATGGAGCAGTTAAAAATTATAGATACGTTGGAGACGTATCAATCGGCAAGATGACTTAGATGGCCTGGAGGAGGAGCGCAATGTCGCAATAGCTCGGTCAGCATTCTACCAACAACAAGCTCGAAGATACCAAAGCAGAGAAGTGCGGGCCAAGACTTATAATGTCGGTGAACTCGTTCTACGCCTACCAGAGAATAAAAAGGACAAGCTCAAGCCCAAATGGGAGGGTCCCTTCATTATAGATGAAGTACTCACTTGAGGAGCCTATCGCCTTCGTAATGCATCAGACAATCGCCTAGGGCCGAACCCATGGAACGGCGCGAGTCTCTGAAGATTCTACGCCTAAGTCCGGACTCATTGTTCATTACCTTTTTTCTTTTCTCTCTTTCTTATTTTTGTTTTTATACGACTTCTAGCCTGTGTTTGGATAAACCGCACACTTAAGGGGTATACAACCTTAAATGTACATCCCCCAAATACCTGAAGGCTTCTAGTCACAGAAGCTTATCACTAATCTAGCATGAAGCTCAACATATATATGTGTCGTCTTCTCATATATGTCTTTTCTTCGCCATTATATGCACCTTCATGACTTAAGTTTTTACCAAGCTGGGATGCCTGTCTCCTGTGCTTATGCCCTACGTTCCCGCTTGTTTGGCTAGGGCATAAAGGGAGCACCTCTGCGATTGTTGCAGCTGGGTTATCCGGACGTGTACCTCAGAAGGGTGAAGCCAAAAGCTAGCGTTCTTAAGGGAATAATAGGTCAGTGGACAAAAGATGAACTGCCCTCGTTGCGACACAAGCGCCCAAAATAAAACGTGTACTACGATTTTTAGCATCACTACACAGGGATGCACAACAACACATGTTGGCCCAGGGAGAGGAACCCTTAACGGAACTATTCTCTCTGGAAGATGTTTTTTTACGATCAAAATTTAATATAACATAACTCCCCGAATACAACTTGTCTGTTCAAGCAATTATGACCGTACTGCCTGGTTTCTGAACATACTTTGGCGTTTACCACCGGTACAGTATTCGAAAACTCTCCAAACTTTGGATTTCGGAGGTTAAAGCAGAAGGTCTGCCATGACAATCGTTTTATAATTCGGCTGGAGATACGTTTTTCGATAAAAGTACATTACTACTTGGATTCGAAAACTTCCTCCTCCTCTATACCATCTAATAAGTTGTCTAGCTTACAATCCTATTGCCAAAACTTGGCGGCTATCTTTACTTGGTCATATAGTAAGCTAACAGGAATTTCCTGTCCATCTGGTACCCGAGGCACAACCCGGGCTATATGATTTGGATCAAGTCCGGTGTATCGTGTTTTCACTATGGCCCAAGCCTCTCATGCGTCTTCTCAACATGCTGATATCTTCCACAGTCCAAAGCGGCGGCGAGCTCCTTTGAATAAATTCATGAGTTCCTCCAGGAAGTACAAAGCGGCGACGAGCTCCTTTGAATAAATTCACGAGTTCCTCCATACTTCCTAGAGGAGACTCGGTCGGCCATAAAACTTTAGCAATGTTCCTCATTGCCCTCTAGCTTCGGTAATGCACTTTGGACTGCTCTTGTGGCAGGTCACCTTCAAATCATGACACCTCTCCTTCAGGCCACCGAGTCAGCACACCTACAGAAATAAAGTTGTTAAAACTTCCCATTGGGGGACTGTATGGAAGTAAGGTTAAAAAGCATATTGAATATGTCGCCTTTCAGCTTTCTGTTCTCTTTCAAGGCATCAGCCAGTTGGGCTCGTATGTCCTTCGGCTATTTTGCTTGCTACATGTTGGTATCTTGCAGCTTGTTCTTCTCATCCATAGTCTGCGCTAGTATACGCTAACCAGAGGGCTCTTGCCTTTCGGCATGTTGTTTATCCGCCTGCGCGGCCTTCAGTCTCTCTTCCAGCTCATCCGCCGAGCCTACCGTCATAAATACATCAGCGGTTATTTCAAAAAAACATGGCTAGCACCTGATTATATTTTCCGGATAGTAGGAGACAATACCAGTCGGTGCCTCCTTGGACTCTACCAGTTCGGCAGTGACAGCAGTTAGCTGGGTTCGACATTTTTCCAGCTCTTGAGACAACATGTTATTTTTCTCCATGAGTACCTGATTGTGCAACGATCCTTAAATTAGCTCCGTCAACTGCTTTAAGCCTTGGGGGCTACTGACACATGATCTTACCTGCATATCCTTTGAAAGTTAGTGAGTGGCTCCAGCGAGCCCATCCCGAGAAGCTCGGATATATGCATCCGCTGAGCTGAAGGCATTAAATGCCTCTTCGGTGAAAGTTGGGTTGCGCATAGCCGCCCTGCGGCGCTGATGGTTCATCGCACTCTCCACTTCGGAGTTGGTAACGGATACATCATCCGAATCCTCAGGGAGAGGACAATCCGGCATTTCACTGGTATCAACCCTAGTCCTTGGAACAGGGTCCGGGTTTGGATTGGGTGATGCATGACCAGCGACGCCTCCGAACACAGTCCGGCGTATGCTTTTCCTAAAAAATATGGCACAACGGGAAACATCACAATTTGCTATATCTGCCAAGGGCATATATGAATCATACCTTTTTGATGAAGGTAGGGGCTCGGCGGTATCGTTGTCCGCCTTTCTTTTCGAAGATCCACCCTGTGCAGGCATCGCCTTCTCAAGGGACCTTTCTACTGCAGTGTGGCGAGACAAGTGTCGCCCCTTTGGAGCACGAGAAACTGCGGTGGGTGAGGTGCGATGAGGAAACTCTTTTGGAGGAGACGTCTCCTGGGTACTTCCATGGGAGGAGGGGAGAAGGCCGGGATAATCGGCTATGATGGCCACTTTTGTGCCATCGTAGCTCACCTGATAAAAGATCCCCTCCTTGAGCTCTATGAATATATCCGAATCCTCCTCAAATCCGGGATCCAGGTCTCAAACATGGTCCTCCGGCTGCGGGGTAGGGATATAGATCCCCGCGACAACCTTCCTCCATTCCTGTTAAACATAGTTAGATTAAGTTCAACTAGGAGCGACTCAAGAAGAGGATTGAGTAAGGTTACGAAGCGAAAGCTCACCCAGCTAGGAGGGTTGTACATGGAAAGACTCTCTCGGCACTTAAGGCCAGTAAAATCTTCTTTCTCCCCTTTATAAAGATCAGCCAACATGGCGGCCAAGGCGGTAAATTTGTCCGGACCCTTGCACCCACAGCGTGATGCGTCATCCTCCCCATTGTAGTATCACATGGGGAGTCCTCTGTATTGGAGTGGACGAACGCCTTGCATTATTGAAATCACCATTACCTCAGTTATGGATAGTCCAGATTGGGCGAGTGTCTTTATCTTGCTCACTAGTTTCTTAATCTCTGCATTGTCCTCCTCTTCGAGGCTCCGGGGACGCCAGCTGTGGCGTTGCTTTAACAGAGCATTGCAAAATTCGGGTAGGCCACGTCGGATTGGGTCGGGGAGAACTATGTCTTCAATATAAAAGCACTCCGAGGGCCACTCTTTGGATGCCTTCTTTGAAGTGTCGGACAGGTATCCTATTACGGCTATACACCATACTTCGGCGCCGCCCACCTCGAATATAGATCCCTTTTGGGAGTGGGGGACGAGGTAGAAAATTTTCCTCCATAACTAAAAATGGGCCTCGCAACCTAAGAACAGCTTGCAGAGAGCTATGAAGCCCGCGATGTGCGGACTAGAGCTGGATGTGAGATTGTGCAGCTGGAGCCCGTAGTACTGCAGGAGACCTCGGAGGAAAGGGTGGATTGGAAATCCAATGCCTCTTAAAAGGAAGGAAACAAAGCACACTCGCTCCCCTTCTCAAGGATTGAGGAAATTTTCTGCCAGGGATTCGCCATTTATGGGAGTTAATCCTTCCCGGACGGGAACCAGGTCCATGGGAGGGACATATCCCCGCACCTGGAGCTTGGTCAGCTGGGCGTGGGAGACCGAGCAGCTGTCCCAATCACCTTTTTGGGGGCCATGAGGGTGTGAGGAAGAACTGAGAGTGCCAGCCATGTTTGCGTGGTTCTATGTGGCCAGCTCCAAGGATTTCTTGCCTGGTTGAGAATGGCATTTGAGATCCCATCTCCTTAAATAGACGCCTTCCACATGCCATCAGGGTGTTATCTATAAAAATGCTTGGACCCCTTGTATTCATGTGACACGTGGAACCCGAGGGAACGGAGGTGCGGAAGTCGAAGGATACTATGTTTAATGTGAAGCCGAAGTCGTCCAGAGTAACATGGAGGGCCCACCTAACAGAACCGAAGATATAAAAGCCGGATGCTGTGTCATCATTGAGGAATCGAATACAGTTCTTTTTGTGTTGGGATATTCGAAGGAGGAACCCACCTTGCAATGCCGAAGACAATCTGCGCGCCGGACATGTCGTCATTGAAGCCTGGTTCGGGGGCTACTGAGGGAGTCCTGGACTCGGGGGTCCTCGGGCGTCCGGGCTAAGTATTGTGGGCCAGACTGATGGGCTGTGAAGATACAAGATCGAGGGCCTTCCCCGTGTTCAGATGGGACTCTCCTTGGCATGGAAGGCAAGCTTGGTGCTCGGATATGAAGATTCCTTTCTCTGTAAACTAACTCTATACAACCCTAGGCTCCTCCGATGTCTATATAAACTGGAGGGTTTAGTCCGTGGAGGTAATCATAATCATACAGGCTAGACATCTAGGGTTTAGTCATTACAATCTCGAGGTAGATCAACTCTTATAATCCCTGTACACATCAAAGTCAACCAAGCAGGACATAGGTTTTTACCTCCATCAAGAGGGCCCGAACCTGGGTAAACATGGTGTCCCCTGCTTCCTACTACCTTCGATCCTCAGACGCACACTTCGGGACCCCCTACCCGAGGTATGTCGGTTTTGACACCGACAATGGCTGAAGACAATGTGGAGCCTGAGGCTACTATGAATGTTGAAGCCACTGTGACACCAATCAACTCAGATGGTGTTGTTCCTCCAAGGCCCCATACCATGGAACGTGCAATCAATCGCGAAGGTGAGCTCGTCATAGTTAGATGGCCTGTTATGGCTCCACCCACTGCTCTTGGACCGTAGTACGATTATCATGTGGAGCAAAGGCCTCAAGTTCAGAAGCCCAAGCCACGTCTGCCAAGGCTTCCAAGTGTTGTCACCACTCAGGGCTCCTTCAGTATTCTCAGCTTCAGGGAGCACAACACTTTCTTTGCAGCGGCAAGAATCCATACTCGAAGCCCAAAATCTCCTCTCATAGATTTTGGAGCCACCAGTAGCGAAGCTACTACTCATGCATCTTGTACAATCAAGACCGGATCTTTCCACACATGCGTCTAGATTGTGAAGCTATTGCTGGGCTGCCTTGTCTTGAAGAGGCTCTTGATTGTTTTCTGGATATTGGTCCTATGCCGTTTGTGACCGACAAAGAACACTGGAATGAGGAGCTTCTACTGCAGTTCTATGCTACACTCCACATTCGAGGCTACAACAGGGATCCAAAGACTTGGATCCTTGAGTGGATGACAGGTGATGTACATCACGAAGCCAAAGCTCAAGACATCACCGAGCTTACTTCCCTGCCCACTCTAGGTGAGTTATATGAATCTGGTTGTCAGCTTCATAGAGATGATTCGCAGAGCATTTTTCAGAGGCATGAGCCAAACATGAGCCAGATGCTTAGCATGATGAAGCCATTGCCTCAAGACGCTGAATACCCAAAGGAGTTCTTTGTGAAGGACCTTGAGTACTTGCCACGCACGGTGTACCATATTCTGAGGCGTACTCTATGGACCATCCAGGGACATTCTTCTGAAGCTAAACTTGAAGGCACCATGAAGACTTTGGTTTTCTATGCCATCAATGGCATCAAGTTCAACACACAGGATTTCTTCATCAGACAACTTGCTGCTTCTGGAATTGATCTATTTGGTCTGAAGTTCTATGCACCATGGGTGATGCGCTTGATTAAGCTTCATTCCACCATTGACTATCAGCCCTCAGCACGCAACCATCTTGTATTTCTGCCTGAGGTTGATATATCTATTGAAGCCATCTACCCCGAGCCTACAAAGCAACCACTCCATCTTCAGAATGCTGAATTTCAAAGCTTCACGTGGCAAATTTAAGGAATCCTTATGCCCAATGCTGCCACCCCTGCATATCCTCTTGCCGGCAACATGCGCTTCCCTCATCGAGCCAACACCAAAGCCATTGCAAGTAAAATTACCCAAAGGCCTCAGAAGCGATCTCGTGTACTCAATGACCGAGAGCTTCTGGTGGCGTTGCATCAGAAGCAGGATTGGCATCATGACTGGCCAAAGCGTCAGATGCAGGGCCTCTTGGTGGATGTCAATCGCATATGTAACTTGGCCACCAAGAACACATTTGTATCCCATGAAGCATGTCGGCGGTCCTGGAAGAGCCTCACACTGCTATGTCTTGAAGATAATCTGCGTGGAGATGGCTTCATCGAACACTTCAAGTTTGATTCCAGCCCTCCTCTGAATGCAAGCTAGCATCGCACTCCCTCCATTGAAGATTTTGAGCATTCTTCTTCGGCTGCAACAGTTGTTGCAAGAGTCTTCGGCGAAGAAGATGACGCCACTTCACCAACCATGGCTGCACTGCATCATGATACTGCGTCAAGCCCGTCTGCACCACCAAACTCCAACGACGACCCTGCTCCATCCACTACTTCAACTAGGAACGAGTATATCCTTTATGTCTTCAAACCTTTTTGGTCCTTACTAACAAAACGGGGAGGAGCATATGAGGTTAATAGTCTTCAAGCGAGTCCATATGGGTGGTTGCATTATTTTGCTAAGTTCTTACAACTCTTGTTTTGAAACAATTTGGTTCTTTCAGAACAATAAACCTAGGATTCAAGATTTATTTCATGTGGTTGACAGAGTTGAAAGAAGGTTGTCTGCCAGTTCCAGCCTTCTCAATCAGGGTGCCAGATTGCAATTACTCCAATCAGTTCTATCATCTTTGCCCATCTATTTTCTCTGCAGTTTAAGTTTGCCAGCTGGTATTATAAAGAAAATTGAAAGGATTATGAGGCAGTGCTTATGGAGAGGAAATTCTGATACTCCTAGGCAATCACTTGCAGCTTGGCCTCTTGTTTGCACACCCAAAGACAAAGGTGGCATGGGGATAGTAAATCTAACCATCCAAAACAGAGCTCTCCTTTCCAAGCACCTTTCCAAGTTTTATAACAAAGCTAACATCCCTCGGGTTTCTCTTATTTGGAATACCTACTATGATGGTGTTGTACCCCATGGCACAGTTTCATGTGGTTCTTATTGGTGGAGAGACATTCTAAAGCTCAATGAAATTTTCAGACTTTACTCTAAGGTCACCATAAACATGGGTGACTCTGTCCTTTTTTGGTCTGGTGCTTGGGTGTTCCTAGGCTCATCTGTTCCACTCAGAGAGAGGTTTTCCAGGTTGTTCTCTTTTGCCATGGATGATAAGGTGTCTGTCCGAGAGGTGATTAACACACCTGATATGTCTGAACTCTTTCATCTGCCTTTGTCACAAGAAGCAACGGATGAGATGATCACTGTCCAGTCTGGTCTTCTTGACCTTAATGATGATGAGGAGATTCATGACTCTTGGTCTTGGACACCTGGCAAAGGTATTTTCTTTGTCAAAAGTTATTATACAGTGATGCATGCTCACATGGCCACTGATACTCCAGCCAAATGGATTTGGGAAAGTAAGGTGACAATGAAGATAAAGGTGTTTGTGTGGTTGCTGCTAAATGAAAGGCTCAATACCAGAGATATACTGGTCAGGAGGCACTGGCGATCACCTCAGGAAGATAACACCTGCCCGTTATGCTTTGCCCATGCTAATGAGGATAGAAATCATCTTTTCTTCACATGCCAATTCAGCACAAGAGTATGGAACTACTTACACATCCAATGGTTAGCTAGTTTAACCCCATCTCAGTGTTTAATTGCTGCAAGGAAGAGCTTTGGGCAACCTTTCTTTAGGGAGGTCTTTGATCTAGCAGCCTGGAATATATCGCTCCTCAGAAATGGCAGAATCTTCAGATATGAAAGGCCAACCTTTGCTGCTTGGAGGAGGAACTTCATCCATGATGTCACTCTGCATTCCCACAGATTCAAGCCTAGACTAAAGCCATTGTTGTTAGCCTGGGTCAATTCTTTGCCATAGTTGGTTGTATGTATTCTTGTATATGTACATGTATTTGTGTAAATAGCTCAATAGGTAAGTAGTTTTCCTTCCCCCTATAGTTAGTTTTAATCAAAACCTCTCTGTTTATTTTGGTGGTTGAGTTTTAATAAAGTGATGTGGGGCTGTTGCCTCACAGTTTTCAGTCAAATTTTTTTTTGGTTCTTTCAGTTCTAACCCTTAAACTTGATGGTCCTCTCCATCGTTTTGGCTGCCACTTTGTGATGCGATGATAAATTCCGCATTAAAACATTTTGCAGACCTCCATTTTTCATTATGCATGTCATTTATCTTGATTCTACTTATATGCATGATGAATTGTCTTCGTAAGTTGAAGAGGATCTCCTCAAAGTAAAACCTTCCATGTGCATTTGCATTCAAAAGCAAACTATTTATATGCACATCTTTAGGGGGAGACTTTTGTAACTTATGTAGACAACGTTGTTATCCTTAACTCTCACATATATTTATCCCCGTTGAAAATTTCAACCGGTTTGTCATCGAACACCAAAAAGGGGGAGATTGTAAGTGCATCTAGTGCCACCCCTAGTAGGTTTTGGAGTATTGACGACAAACTTGGTTGAGGGACTAATGTGTTTGTGAGAATTGCAGGATAACACAGGTAGTAGTCCCTTATTGATTCGGTTTACCTACCAGAGATGACCCAAAAAATGTGTGAAGACATTGAAGACAATGGTGGTTCGTGAAGACATTCACGATGAAGATCATGACATAAGAAGACATTCATATGGAGACTATGGAGTGCGAAGACATGGTTGTTTTGTAGTTTCCTTCTCTTCTTTGTTGAGTCATAGGAACCACCGTACTGTTAAGTGGGGTCCAAGTGAACAAAGTCAGAGTGACTGAAGTGATGCTCAACCAAATCCTATGTCTCCGAGCGAAGACAATGAGAGCAAATCTTATCTAGAGCTGGATTAGTCAACTTTACTTGTAGACCAAGTCAAGCTGCCGCGTGTGTTTGAAATCCGACTGTTGGACATGTGTCGGTTCCTTAGTGACCCAGGGTCATTTCGGACAAATTAGGTCGGGTTGCCTCCTCGCTATAAATAGCCCGCCCCCTACAGCATAAATTGGTGGCTGCTCAGAGTTAGTGCGCGGCTTTTTTCGTTTGAGAGCAACCCACCTCCGAAGCATTTGAGAGAGAGATCCTTGCGAGGACAAAGCCAAAAAAACCTAGAGCCAAAGAGTGTTAGGCATCATTGAAGTCCTTTTGTCTGCGTGACTTGAAGACTTGTTACAATTGAGGACTATGAATCCTCCAGCCGGCTAGGAGTCGCATTCTGAGCATCCAAGAGTCATTGTGGATCGCCGGTGAACGAAGCCTATAAAGGTTTGGAAGTCTACCTTGAAGAGTTACCGGAGTGATTGGGCAAGGACTAGGTGTCCTTAGCTCAAGGGGAACAAGGTGAATACATGGTCTTCTGAGTAAAATCTCAGCCTCCCTAACCAGACGTGCAATTGTCACAGCAACTGGAACTGGTCTACCAAATCCTTGTCTTCACCAAGCAACTGGTTCTATCCTTCACTTACCTTTACTTTACAGTTTGTCTTCGTGAAGTAATTGCTTGTCTGACTGATCTGATTGACTTCACTGTGTGAAGACTGTCTTCTGTTTGGCTTCATACTGTCTTCCATCCTGATCCATACTACCTAGTTGCTGATAGTCTTTGTGCTTTCACTTCATTGCTTACTTGACTATGGCATGTCTAGTGTAGTCTACCTTCCATTGTATATCAATAGGTTCATTTCTATCGTTTGTCTTCAAATACCTCGTGTTTTGAATACTTCCATAAAATCGCCTATTCACCCCCCCCCCTCTAGTCGATAACTAGCACTTTCAGGGGGCATCCAAGGTGGGCACAACCCACCAGGGAGCGCCTGGGCCTCCTGACGCGCCCTGTGGGTTGTGCTCTCCTCGGAGCATCCCCCAGGTGCAGCTAGGTCCCATTATGTTCCTTCTGGACCATAAAAATTCTCCGTAAAGTTTCGTGACATTTTGGACTCCATTTGATATTGATTTTCTGCGTTGTAAAAAACATGGAAAAACAGCAACACGCACTTGGCACTATGAAAAAATGATATAAAATGATTATAAAACATCCAAGTTTGATAATATAACAGCATGGAACAATAAAAAAATATAGATACGTTGGAGACATATCAGCATCCCCAAGCTTAACTCCTAGTCGTCCTCGAGTAGGGAAGTGATAAAAACAGAATTTTTGATGTGGAATGCTGCCTAACATGTCATATCATATTATTTTCTTTATAGCATGGACATTTGGACTTTCATATTGTTCAAAGCAATAGTCTATTTTTGACATGATAATTTAAATACTCAAGCATATCAACAAGCAACTGTGTCTCTCAAAATATCAATGCTAAAATAAGTTATCCCTAGCCCATTATGTCCAACCATTGATCCATTCATCAAACACACTCGCATATTAGCTACACCCAATACTCAAGTACGATCATATTGCCTCCTAGTTGGCGCTTTTATAAGAGAAGATGGAGACTCAAATTCAAAATAAAAATTGCATAAAGTAAAAGAAAGGCCCTTCGCAGAAGGAAGTAGAGATTTGTAGAGGTGCCAGAGCTCAAAGCGAAAAACTTAGAGATAAAAGCATTTTGGGAGGTGTATCCATCCCACCAACGAAAATGACTTAGAGTTCCCAATACTTTCCATGCGTCGATATATCATAGGTGGTTCCCAAACAGAAAATAAAGTTTGTTCCTTTTCCCACCATACTTTCACTTTCCATGGCTAGCCATATCAACGGTTGCCCTCCATACCAAGACTTTCCAAGGAATTTATTATTTGACAACATAAAGTAAATTCATTTTTTCATTTCGGGACTGGGCATCCCTAATACCTTTTCCTTACTCTCATGCAATGACAAGTGAATAAACACTCATCGTGAGAATAACACATCTAGATGGAAAATATTAGCCACTCCTCACCGCTCTGCGAGCGAAACGAACACACAAAAGAGATGTTTATTTTGAAAATTAGAGATGGCACATGCAAATTTGCTTACAGCGGCAAAATAATACCGCATATAGGTAGATCTAGTGGACTCATGTGGCAAAACTGGTTAAAGGTTTTAGGATGCACAATCAGAGATCATACTTAGTGCAAAATGAAGGCTAGCAAAAGATTGAGAAGCGACCAACCAAGAAACGGATAATCTCATAAGAAAGCATTAAGCATAACTAACACCAAATAATGCACCACAAGTAGGATATAATTTCATTGCATAATTATTGACTTTCGAGCTTGCAGAGGGAATCACAAACCTTAACACCAATATTCTTACTAAAGCATAATTACTCATCAAGATCACTCACATATCGCATCATCATATCTCAAAACTATTACTAAGAATCAAGTTTATTTTGTCCAATGATCTTCATGAAAGTTTTTATTACATCCCTCTTAGGTATCTATCACTTTGGGACTAATTTTCATGTGTTGCTTTTCATAAGCTTAAACAAATATAAGTGAAGATCATGAGCATAATTGTTTTTCTCTCAAATTAATTTAAGTGAAGCAAGAGAGAATTTCTTGAAAAATTTACTAACTCTCAAATAAATCTAAGTGAAGCAAGAGAGAATTTCTTCAAAAATACCAAGAACACCGTGCTCAAAAAGATATAAGTGAAGTACTAGAGCAAGTCCATAGCTCATAAAATATTTAAGTGAAGCAAAGAGAGAAATTCTAACAAGTCATCACATAATCTTGGCTCTCTCAAATAGGTGTGTCCAGCAAGGGATCAAGACTTAAAAAAACAAGCAAAGACTCATATCCTATAAGAAGCTCCAAGCAAAGCACATAGTACATGACGAATAAAAATATAGCTTCAAGTAAAATACTGATAGTCGTTAGAAGAAAGAGGGGATGCCACTCAGGGGCATTCCCAAGCTTAGTTGGTTGCTCATTTTTGGATAATTACTTGGGATGCTGGGGCATCCCCAAGCTTAGGCTCTTCTACTCCTTATTCCTTCATCCATCGTAAGATAACCCAAAACTTGAAAACTTCAATCACACAAAACTCAACAAAACCTTTGTGAGATCCGTTAGTATAAGAAAATAAATCACTACTATAAGTGTTGTATCAAACCAATTCATATTTTGTTATTGCATTATATCTACTGTATTCCAACTTTTCTATGGCAAAAAATCATCAAAGAAAACCATAGAGCCATCAAAATAAGCACACAACGCAAAGAAAACAGAATCTGTCAAAACAGAACAGTTTGTAGCAATCTGGGTGTTTCAAATACTTCTGTTAATCCAAAAATTCTGAAAATTTTGGAAGACCTAAGCAATTTTTATATTGATCTACTACAAGTGGAACTGGTATGGTATCCCTCTCTGGTAAAAAAGGATAATTATTTTCGTGAGTGCAAAATTTTCTGTTTTTTTCAGCACGATCAAACAACTATCTCCCAAGAACATCCTAAAGGCTTTAGTTGCACAAACACTAACTAAAAAATAAAAAACACAATCATAACAGTATCATAATTGTTCTAACACTCAAGGACAGGAAGCTAAAGGCAAAAATAACTTTTATTCATTGGGTTGCCTCCCAACAAGCGCTATAGTTTTACGCCCTTAGCTAGGCATAAAACAAGGATCTAAGTTTCGTCATCTTTGGTTCGAGATCCATAAGATGATGTCATGATTGACTCATATGGTGGCCTAATTCTTGTTCTAGGAAAGTGTTTCATCCCCTTCCTCAAAGGAAATTGGAACTTAATATTGCCTTCTTTCATGTCAATCACGACACCTATAGTGCGTAAAAACGGTCCACCAAGAATAATTGGACAAGACAGATTGCAATCAATATCAAGAACAATAAAATCTATGGGCACATAATTTCTATTTGCAAGAATAAGAACATCATTAATTCTTCCCATAGGCTTTTTAATAGTGGAATCCGCCAAGTGCAAATTCAAAGAACACGATTCAATATCGGTAACACCAAGCACATCACATAAAGATTTCGGAGTTGTAGAAACACTAGCACCCAAGTCACACAAAGCAAAGCACTCATAATTTTTTTATCTTGACGTTCATAGTAGGTTCCCATTCATCATCCGATTTTCTAGGAATTCAAACTTCTAATTCCAACTTTTCTTCTGAATCTTTCATCATAGCATCAACAATATGTTTAGTAAAAGCTTCATTTTGTTCATAAGCATGGGGTAAATTTATCATGGATTGCAACAAAGAAATACAATAAATCAAATAGAAACTATCATAATTAAAGTCTTTGTAATCCAAAACAGTGGCACATCACTACCTAAAGTTTTGACCTCTCCAAACCACTTTTATCAATTTTCTCGACAAGATTTTCACCCTCTGAATCATTGGGACGCCTTCTAACTAAAGTTGACTCTTGTCTAGTCCCTTTTTCATCAATCTTAACTTTACTAAACAAGGAATCAATAGAAGAAACACCAATCATTTTAAGATCTTCATCACTTTTGTGAAAGAAAACACTAGAAAACGCTTTTTCTAAAAATTCTTTTTAGCTCTAAGCATAGCGGTTCTTTTGTTACTTTCATCCATAGAAACATAAATAGCTTTAATTGATTCATCAACCTTAGGAACAAAAATTTTCATCTTGAGATTTTCCACATCATTAGCAATTCTATCAACACTTCTAGACAAACCATCAATCTTACTCAACTTTTCATCTATGGAAGTGTTGAAAACTTTTTGCGTATTGATAAATTTTTAATATTATTCTCAAGATCAGAGGTGTTCCTATTATTATTATTATAAGATTGGTTTTCATAGGAATTACCATAATTATTAGAGGAAATACTAGGAAAAGGCCTAGGATTAAAATTACCTCTATAAGCATTGTTGTTGAAATTATTTTGAGAGATAAAATTCACATCTATGGCATCACTATTTTTCTCAATCAAACTAGACAAAGGCATATCATTAAAATCAATAGGAGCACTTATACTAGCAACCAATTTCACAAGAGCATCAACTTTTTCACAGAAAGAAATTTTTTAAACCGAATTAACTTTTTTACTAGTAGGAGCTCTTTCGGTATGCCATTGCGAATAATTTGCCATAATATTATCAAGAAATTTGGTGGCTTCACCCAAAGTAATTACCATAAAATTACCACCCGCGGAGAAATCTAAAAGATTACGAGAAACAAAATTCAAACTTGGATAAAAATTTTGTATGATCATCCAAAGATTTAACCCATGAGTTGGGCAATTCCTTAGCATCATTTTCATCCTTTCCCAAGATTGTGCAACATGCTCATGTTCAAGTTGCTTGAAATTCATGATCTGGGTTCTAAGGGAAATAATTTTTGTGGGTGCAAAATACTTAGTGATAAAAGCATCTTTGCGCTTATTCCAAGAATCAATGCTATTGCGAGGCAAAGAAGAGAACCAATTTTTTGCAGAATCATGCAAAGAAAACGGAAATAATTTCATCTTCACAACATCATTGTCCACATCTTTTTTATTTTGCATACCACATAATTCCACGAAGGAATTAAGATGGGACGTGGCATCCTCATTAGGAGTACCAGAAAATTGATCTTTCATGACAAGATTTAGCA
The DNA here is from genome assembly GCF_018294505.1 of Triticum aestivum. NCBI lineage: Eukaryota > Viridiplantae > Streptophyta > Magnoliopsida > Poales > Poaceae > Triticum > Triticum aestivum. The sequence continues at coordinate 318,762,352 of NC_057794.1, read as the reverse complement.
AACCAATATTAATATCACAAGACTCTGCACTAGCGGCGGGAGGAGCAAGCGGAGTGCCAATAAAGTCATTGTTGTTGGTATTTGAGAAATCACATAAATTGGTGTTCTCTTGAGTCATGATGACCACACAACAAGATTGCACCCAAAAAAAGATCCGGCAAGAAAACGGCGAACGGAAAAAGAGGGCGAATAAAACAACATTTTTTTGTGAAGTGGGGGAGAGGAAAACTAGAGGCAAATGCCAAATAATGTAAATTGCATGGAGATGATATTTGTGATTAGGAACCTGGTATATGTTAAAGATCCTCCCCGGCAACGGCTCTAGAAATTGGCATGTTGACGGGAGACTATCTTGACTTGATCGATCCCCGACAACGCAGCCAGAAATTCCTTTTGATGTCGCTTGAAGCTACGTCGGTATTTCCCCAAAGAGGAAGGGATGATGCAGCACATCGGCGGTAGGTATTTCCCTCATATGTGAAACCAAGGTTATCGAACCAGTAGGAGAATCAAGCAACACAACGTAAACAGTACCTGCACACAAATAACAACTTCTCGCAACCCAACGTGTTAAAGGGGTTGTCAATCCCTCCGGGCTACGGCGCTGCAAGATAGGCAAACGGACAGGAGGTAAATTTTTAGTAGATTGATAGATCGAATGCCAAATAAAATAAATAAGAAGAAATTGGAGCAAGGTATTTTTGGGTTTTTGGTTTAATAGATCTGAAAATAAATGCAAGGGAAAAGTAGATTGCAAAGGCAAATAATATGAGAAAGTGACCTGGGGGCCGTAGGTTTCACTAGTGGCTTCTCTCGAGAAAAATAGCAAACGGTGGATGAACAAATTACTATTGGGAAATTGATAGAACTTCAAATACTCATGATGATATCCAGGCAATGATCATTACATAGGCATCACGTCCTAGATTAGTACACCGACTCCTGCCTGCATCTACTACTATTACTCCACACATCGACCGCTATCCAGCATGCATCTAGTGTATTAAGTTCATGGAGAAATGGAGTAAGGCGTTAAGAATGATGACAAGATGTAGAAAAGATCTATCTATGTAGAGATAGACCCCTTCGTTTTATCCTTAGTAGCAACGGTACATACGTGTCGGTTCCCCTTCTGTCACCGGGATCAAGCACCGTAAGATCGAACCCACTACAAAGCACCTCTTCCCATTGCAAGATAAATAGATCAAGTTGGCCAAACAAAACCCAAATATCGGAGAAGAAATATGAGGCTATAAGCAAACATGCATAAAGATCAACGAAACTCAAATACTTTCATGGATATAAAAAGATAGATCTGATCATAGACTCAAAGTTCATCGGATCCCAACAAACACACGCAAAAGAGTTACATCATATGGATCTCCAAGAGACCATTGTATTGAGAATCAAGAGAGAGAGAGAGAGAGGAAGGCATCTAGATACTAACTACGGACCCGTAGGTCTACAAAGAACTACTCACGCATCATCAGAGAGGCACCAATGGAGGTGGTGAACCCCATCCGAGATGGTGTCTATATTGGATCTGGTGGTTCTGGACTCCGCGGCGGCTGGATCAATATTTTGTCGACTCCCCTAGGGTTTTGGGAATATTGGGGTTTATAGAGCAAAGAGGTGGTCCGGGGGGGCACCCGAGGTGGGCACAACCCACCAGGGCACGCCTGGGCCTCCTAGCGCTCCCTGGTGTGTTGTGCTCTCCTCGAGCACCCCCAGGCGCAGCCAGGGTCCATTATGTTCCTTCTGATCCATAAAAAATCTCCGTAAAGTTTCGTGGCATTTGGACTCTGTTTGATATTGATTTTCTATGATGTAAAAAACATGGAAAGAACAACAACTGACACTTGGCACTATGTCAATAGGTTAGTACCAAAAAATATGTAAAATGACTATAAGATGGTTATAAAACATCCAAGATTGATAATATAACAACATGGAACAATTCAAAATTATAGATATGTTGGAGACGTATCAGATGATACAATGGAAAAATGTGAACACCGACACGATGAATAAGTGGACATGAATGTAATATCAGTGAAAAACACATACTCCCCCAAGCTTAGGCTTTTAGCCTAACATGGTAGTCGATCAGAAACCTGGATGATAGTAGGGGTACGGAGGAGCGGGCATCCACTGATCCCACTGCTGAGGCTCCTCCTCTGCCTCTGCAGCAGCCTGAGCGTTCTGGTAGGCGATGATGTCCGCAGGCATAATCATATATCCACCCATGGCAATAGAATCAAACAAAGCAGGAGCAGGCAATGGAATAATATCGTGAGTTTCCATGCTAAAAACCATGTTATAAGGAATAGGAATGTCAGGATATTTATCATCAGTAAAATGGTGGTGACCCATGGCAGCACGGTCTAGGTAAACCTTGGTCAGAGGGTAATCATGAGGGCGTATCTCAACCTCAAAGTGAACCGCCAAACGAGTAGCATAAATACCACCATGAATTTTACCTTTGATTTATTAAGGTGGAGGCGACGAGCCACAATAGCTCCCAAGCTATAGGTGTTGTCGCCCTCTAATGCATGACGTAGAACAGCAAGGTCTGGTGAGCTGAGCGCACCCACCTTCTCCCTATCAAGCAAGCATTTTGCAATGAAAAGAGCAAAGTAATGAACCGCGGGAAAATGCAAACCATCGGCAATGATAGCTGACACCCCTCTCTCATCTCCCACTGTCAAAGTACGATAAAATGTCTCAAACTCCGCCGGCCTAGGCTCGGCTAAGCTCCCATCAGAAGGGATCATGCATATGTCACAAAATTCAGTAAGTGGTATCAGATGGTTTTTTGCATATAAATCAAAACTCACTTCAGGAGGATATTCCTAGGAAGGAAAGTAAAGCTTTGAACAAAGATGTTTGTGAGGATTTGGTGCTGTTCAAACTCATCTACGATGAATTTGGCGAGGTCGGCATTAGCAGCATATTGCGTGAACTCCTGAAGGATTCCAGCCTCTTCCAGGAACGGGGTGTGCGGCCATTCACACGGCCGTACTTCCGCCAACCTCCGAGGATGGAGATCACTACCAGATGACTCCCCAATAACACCCTTGGAGTTCTTCTTAGACACAAACTTCCTAAAGATATTCATGGTTTTCATGTGAACAAAATTCTGAAATTTATTATCCCACAAAATTTTCTCAACAAAACCTCACAAAAATGATACCAACTACTCAATGGGGTACATAGAGGCCATAGCAAGCATTCAAACTACTTAGAACACCAAGAATTCAACATGCACATCTACAGCAGCACCAAGATTAGCTAATTATTCAAAATTTAAACCATTAAAACAAAAACTAATTGGACAAACGATGCAGTCACGTACCTAGCAACAATCGCCCGAAACAGTTTCGGAAACAGAGCTCCGAGCAAAGATATTGAAATCCGCGGGATTGAGAGCAAGACCACGGGAGAAAGAGCAATGGAGATATTTTTCTGGAGGTAAGTGTTGATGTGGTATGAAGAGATAAGTGTGGGGCTCCATGTGGGGACCACAACCCACCAGGGCGCGCCTGGGGGTCCTAGCACACCCAGGTCGGTTGTGCCCACCTAGTGCACCTCCCTCTGGTATTATTTGCACCAGAAATTCAGAAACATTCAGAAAAAAATTGTATTAAATTTTCAGGGCATTCTGAGAACTTTTATTTTGGGTCATTTTTTGTATTGCACGGGAAAATCAGAAAATAGACAAAACGTGGCATTTATTTTATTTAACTAATAAAATCAAAGAATAAAATGTAGGGACAGAAGGTAGTGCTTTTCTAAATTCATCAACTTCATACCATTCAAAAATGATCCATTAATAAGTTTGATCAAGTCTTACTAACAACCACTTTCGATTAGCATGAAACCGAAGAACTTCCGTAAATCACTAAGTTACCTCAGTGAGGATATGAATGTCCCCAACAATAAGCATTTCATATTTCTTTTTGATAGTAGGTAGAGGTATTTGAAAACTTCCAATAGTGATTGTCCGAGATTTTTCAATAACATTAATACCATTCACTTGGAATTGATCCTTTGGAAACTGCACTGCATGCTCATTACCGTTGATATGAAAAGTGACCTTACTTTTATTGCAATTAATAACAGCCCCTATAGTATTCAAGAAGGGTCTACCAAGGATAATCGACATGTTGTCCTCCTCGGGCATCTCAAGTATATAACAAAGTCAGTCAAAATAGTAACATTAGAATCAACAACGTGCACATCCACACAGATACCGATAGGTATGACAGTTGATTTATCAGCCATTTGCAAAGATATTTACGTAGGTGTGAGTTTATTCAGATCAAGTCTTTTTATATAAAAAGAAAGGCATAATACTAACACTAGGTCCTAAATCACACATAGCAGTTTTCACATAATTCTTTTTGATAGAGCAAGGTATAGTTGGTATTCCCGGATCTCCAAGTTTTTTAGGTACTCCATCTTTAAAAGTATAATTAGCGAGCATAGTGGAGATTTCAGCTTCTGGTATTTTTCTATTATTAGTGATGATGTCTTTCATATACTTTGCATAAGGAGGCATTTTCAAGATATGAGTCAAGCGAGTACGCGAAAAGACTGGCCTCAGCATTTCAGCAAAGCATTCAAATTCTTCTTCATTATTCTTTTTAGTTGACTTAGGTGGAAAAGGCATAGGTTTTTGAACCCAATGTTCTCTTTCTTTACCGCGTTTTCTAACAATGAAGTCTCTTTTGTCATACATTTTATTCCTAGGTTGTGGGTTATCAAGATCAACAGGTGGTTTTATCTCAACATCATTGTCTGGTTCTTTATTATTTGGTTGGGAGTCTTCATGAACATCAGCATTATCTTTTTCATTATCACTAGGTGAGTGTTCATTACCAGATTGAGTTTGAGCATCAGAGATAAAAGTTTCATTATCATTGTCAGGAGGTTTCTCTATTTCAGGTTCACTAGGAGCATGTGAAGTCATGTCATTTTTCTTTTTCTTTTTCTTTTTAGAAGGACTAGGTGTAGTGATATTGTTCCTTTGTGAATCATGTTCTATTCTTTTTGGGTGTCCCTCAGGACAAAGTGGTTCTTGAGTCATTTTACCCCCTCTAGTTGCAACTCTAACAGCAAAGTCATGTATATTATTATTCATTTGATCAGGCAATTCTCTTTGAGATTTAGCAACTTGTTCTAACTGAGTTTCAACCATAGAAGCATGCTTTCCAACACGTCTAACAAATTTGATATTCTAAATAACAAGTCACTCAAGCAAGCAATCATATCAGAATTGTATTTCAATTATTTCATAACATTTTCTTTGAAGTGATCTTGTTTTCTAATATAATTTTCAAACTCATAAAGGCATTGGCTAGGATGCATATTGTGAGGATTATCATTATCATTGAACTTCATAAGACAATTTACCTCTACCACCTTAGGTAGTGGTGGTGCATTAAGCCCATGTATTTCTTCAATAGCAGGTAATTTTTTAACATCCTCAGCCTTAATACCGTTTTCCTTCATAGATTTATTTGCCTCTTGCATATCTTCAGGATTGAGATATAATATACCCCTCTTCTTCGGAGTGGGTTTTGGCGGTGGTTCAGGAAGAGTCCAATCATCATAATTTTTCATTATATTATTCAATAATTCCTCAGCTTTTCCAATAGTTCGTTCCCTGAAAACACAACCAGCACAACTATCTAGGAAGTCCCTAGAAGCATCAGTTAGTCTATTTTAGAAGATATCAAGTATTTCATTTTTCTTAAGATGATGATCAGGCAAAGCATTAAGTAATTGGCAAAGCCTCCCCCAAGATTATGGGACACTCTCTTCTTTAATTTGAACAAAGTTAAATATTTCCTACAAGACATCTTGTTTCTTATGAGCAAGAAAATATTTTTCAGAGAAGTAATAAATCATATCCTGGGGACTACGCACACAACTAGGAGAAAGAGTATTGTACCAAGCTTTATCATCACCCTTTAATTAGAAGGTAAATAATTTGAGAATAAATTAATAGTGAGTTTTCTCATCATGAGTAAAAAGAGTGGCTATATCATTCAACTTAGTAAGATCTACCACAACAGTTTCAGTTTCATAACCATGGAAAGGATCAGATTCAACCAAAGTAATTAACTCTAGGGTCGACAGAGAATTCATAATCCTTATCATCAATAAAGATAGGTGAAGCAGCAAACTTAAGATCACATTTCGTTCTAGCATACAGAGACTTTTCTTTACACTTGCATTATAATTTCTCTAGATCATCTCTATCTCTGCAAGCAAGAATATCTCTAGTTGTTTCCTCACTCATAACATAACCTTCATGTACCTTAGGCAATTCATATCTAGGAGGGCTAGTGAGGGAGTCCTGGATTAGGGGGTCCTCGGGCATCCGGACTGTGTTACGTAGGCCAGACTGATGGACGGTGAAGATGCAAGACCGAAGACTCCCACACGTGCCTGGATGGGACTTTCCTTGGCATGGAAGGCAAGCTTGGCATCCCAATATGAAGATTCCTTTCTCTGTAACCGACTTTGTACAACCCTGGTCCCCTCCGGTGTCTATATAAACCAGAGGGTTTAGTCTGTAGAGGCGCAGAACAATCATAATCAGATAGGCTAGACTTCTAGGGTTTTAGCCATTACGATCTCGTTGTAGATCAACTCTTGTAACCCCCATACTCATCAATATTAATCTAGCAGGACGTGGGGTTTTACCTCTATCGAGAGGGCTCAAACCTGGGTAAACATTGTGTTCCCTGTCTCCTATTACCATTGAGGGAGTCCTGGATTAGGGGGTGTTCGGGTAGCCGGACTATACCCTCGGTCGGACTCCTGGACTATGAAGATACAAGATTGAAGACTTTGTCCCGTGTCCGGATGGGACTTTCCTTGGCGTGGAAGGCAAGCTTGGCGATGCGGATATTCAAGATCTCCTACCATTGTAACCGACTCTGTGTAACCGTAACCCTATCCGGTGTCTATATAAACCGGAGGGTTGTAGTCCGTAGGCAATCAACTCCATACACAACAATCATACCATAGGCTAGCTTCTAGGGTTTAGCCTCCTTGATCTCGTGGTAGATCTACTCTTGTACTACCCATATCATCAATATTAATCAAGCAGGAGTAGGGTATTACCTCCATCGAGAGGGCCCGAACCTGGGTAAAACAAAGTGTCCCCTGTCTCCTATTACCATCCGGCCTAGACGCACAGTTCGGGACCCCCTACCCGAGATCCGCCGGTTTTGACACCGACATTGGTGCTTTCATTGAGAGTTCCTCTGTGTCGTCGCTTTTAGGCCCGATGGCTCCTTCGATCATCAACAACGATGCAGTCCAGGGTGAGACTTTTCTCCCCGGACAGATCTTCGTCTTCAGCGGCTTCGCACTGCGGGCCAATCCGCTTGGCCACCTTGAGCAGATCGAAAGCTATGCCCCTGGCCATCAGGTCAGGCTTGGAAGCCTAGACTACACGGCTGACATCCGCGGGGACTTGATCTTCGACGGATTCGAGCCACAGCCAAGTGCACCGCACTGTCTCGATGGGCATGATATAGCTCTGCCACCGAACAGCGCCTTGGAGGCCGCACACGCATCCGTTCCGACCATTGATTCAGAGCCTACTGCACCGATCGAGGATCAGTGGTTAGACGCTGCCTCAGGGGCTGCGATCTCAGAGGCGATTGAGCCAAACTCCAGCCCCGCACTTTGCATGGCCCGTGACTCTGAGGATCCGGATTCCTCTCCGAGCTCTGAGCCTCCCGCGCCCCAGCCGATCGAATCCGATTGGGCGCCGATCATGGAGTTCACCGCCGCGGACATCTTTCAGCACTCGCCCCTCAGTGACATCCTGAATTCTCTAAAATCTCTCTCTTTATCAGGAGAGCCCTGGCCGGACTATGGTCAGCAAGGTTGGGATACGGACGACCTGTTCGGCAATTTGACTGCCGCGCAAACGATGCAAGATCCAGGGAGGCAGACAAGCCATGCCGCATTATGGAACTCCCGGGGGGTCTCTGTTACGAGCGGTATACCTGTTTTAAATACAATTCCGCGGCCTGCCCCTGGTCAGGACATACTGAATAGTCCAATATCTTTTGCTTACCGCACTATTTGTATCGTTCGGCTTTGATAAATAGCCTCTGTATAAACAATGCATAGCTTTTTGTCTATTTTTTGCATTACTCTCTTTTATATATGTTCTTTTATGACATGTTGCACCCGTACACTATGGTACGGCAAGTACGCCAGGGGCTTCAGTACCCTTTAACATGGTGTGAGAAGTCCATACACTTTCACAAGTGCGGCACCCCGAACTTATAGCACTATATGCATCAGCTCCGAATCATGATTTCGGTCAATAGTTGGGTTTGCCCGGCTCCTATGTTTTGGTGCCTTACGTTCCACTATATCGGCTAAGGTAGCACTAGGAGAACCACTGCGATTGTGCCCCAGTTGAGCTGGGTTAAGCACCTCAGTGGAGAAAGCTAAAACTGACTGTCATGATGAGGCGAGAGACCGGTCGCTGTTCGAGAGGTTTTTCAAGTCCCTAAAGACTTATGCCGCTTCGAGCGAGGAGCTGGATAACCCCAGCCAAGGCGTGGATAGCGCCCCGGACTCGGTCTTCCAAACTAGGGGCTTCGCTGAAATTTAAAATTATAAAGTTCTATGGCTAAGTGAGAGTGTTCAAGCATTATAGTCCGATTGCCTGGTTCGTCGTGCTGAGCGCCTCCCTCGAAGGACCCAACCATGGGAAAAAGAGCGCTCACGTTTATCACCGAACACCCCAGCACTAGTGGCATGGGGGCAGAAGCCGACGACTGGCCATCTCTCAATTTTTGATAAACGGCCGCACAGAAAATAATATTTTAAATTCAATAAGCATTACTTAAAGCGCCTATGAACAAGTTTTCAGCGCACAGGATAAAAACGAGTTAGTTTATTCAAAAATTACATCCTTGGTACATTCATCCGCCACAAGGCGGGCACCTGCAAGAACATCCTTGTAATAGTTCTCGGGCTTGCGATGCTCCTTCCCCGGCGGCGGCCCGTCCCTCACAAGCTTCTCACCGTCCAGCTTACCCAGTGCACCTTCGCACGGGCAAGGGCCCTACGGGCTCCTTCGATGCAGACGGACCGCTTGATGACCACGAGCCTTGGACAGGCCTCCACCAGCCGCCGCACCAGCCCGAAGTAGCTCCCAGGCAGGGCCTCTCCGGGCGACAGCCGAACTATGAAGCCCTTCATGGCCTGTTCGGCCACCTTGTGGAGCTCGACCAGCTGTTTCAGCTGGTCGCTCAAGGGCACAGGGTGTCCGGCCTCTGCATACTGAGACCAGAACACCTTCTCCGTCGAGCTGCCCTCTTCAGCTCGGTAGAATGCGGCGGCGTCGGATACGCTGCGGGGAAGATCTGCGAACGCCCCTGGAGAGCTCCGGATTCGGGTAAGTAACAAGTAGTTTACTTTTATATTTCTGCTTTGTATAAAGAATGCCTTACCCGCTGCTATCTTCGTCATCTCGTCCAACTCTTGGAGGGCCTTTTGGGCTTCGGCCTTGGCAGACTTGGCAGTCTCAAGGGCCGCCGCGAGCTCGGACGCTTCGGTCTTTGACTCAAGCTCCAAACTCTCATGTTTTTTATGAGATCCTGAAGCTCTTGCTGCACCTCGTCGACCTGAGCCCCAAGTTTCTCTCGCTCGATGTGCTCCGCGGCCATTTTCTTTTCGGCCTCGGACAGCGCCTGCTTGAGGGTCGCCACCTCAGTTGTGGCCCCTACAATAAGCAGTACAATCCTGTTATTTTTTGCAATCACGCCTCTCTATAGGCACCTTTTTTGTAAGGTATTTCTTACCTTCTTTCTCCTCGAGTTGCCACTTGGCAAGGCCGAGCTCTTGCTCGGTCCGCTCGAGGTCCTGCTTTAGGACACCCACCTTCGCAGTCAGTGCGGCGGTGGATAGCAGCGAAGCCTGCATACGCATATTGACTCTTTATTGTTAGACTCCTGCGAAATTTAATAGATCCTCTATTCGGCTTTTCTTTCCGAACGCCAAACAGAGCATCAGGGGCTACTGTCTATGCGGTAATATTTTTACATATTTTTTACTTACCTCGAAGCCTGTTAGGAGGCTAGCACAAGCTTCACTCAGTCCGCTCTTGGCGGACTGAACCTTCTAGATCACCGTACTCATAATAGTACGGTGCTCCTCGTCGATGGAGGCGCCTTCAAGCACCTCCAGCAGATTGTCCGGCACCTCCGGTTGGACGGAGGCTGTCGGCTCAGAAGGCTTGCTCCTCTTGGAAGGAGTTCGCCTGTCGTGGTCCGGAATCATTGAAGATTCCGGCAGGGTGTCCGGATCAAAGCCGGACTTGGAGCCCTGGGGGGTCTTGTCCCCTTCACTCCTGGAGTCCGGGAGGTCGCCTTGCGGCTCCTCTAGGACCACCTCCTCCTCCCCGGAGCTCGTTGCGACACCACTTCAGCGTCATCCGCAGTGGGGGGGAGACAACAGGTGGAACTAAGTTCACGTCCGATGAATCCAGGGAGCCACTCGATGACTCGTTGAGTTCGGCCCGGGGCGGGCTGCATGATTATATTCAACATTAGGGAAAGCTGTGCAACAAAAGGAATATCATGAGTTACTCTGGTATCCGAACACTTACAATTTTGCCAGACGCCTGGCCCTGTCCGGCCACTCCTATTCGTCCTCGTCGGCGTCGGGGGCGTAGTCCGGCGGAGGGGTCTTCCTCTTCTTGGACCCTTCGGCCTTCCCCCGTGGGGTGGCCTTCCTTTTCTTTCCTCCCTCCGCTGGGGGGGGGGAGATCTTTCTTCTTCCTCCTCCTTGTTTTCACGAGAGGAGGGCGTCTCGGACTCGCGGATGACGAGTCCCACAACACCATGTTGCGGGTACTCTTTCGAGTCCCTGTGGTCTTCTTCTTCTTGGCCTTCTTTTCCGGCACCACATAAGGCACCGGAGCCAGCAGCTTCACTAGTAGAGCTGGGGCTGGGTCTTCGGGCAGCGGAGCCGGACAGTTAATCGGTCCGGATACCGCCCGCCAAGCCTGTCAAAGGTAAGGGAGTTTAGATCCCGCATAGAGTTAAACTATGAAAAAAGCTGAACATCCTGTAAAAGGTGAAAATAGCTTACCTCACTAGCGTGACGCTGCAAGCTGTATCCGCGGTCCTCGGAAGCGGATGCGGGAGCCTCGGCACCTTTGATTAGCGCCTTCCAGATGTCTTCATATGTCGTGTCGAAGAGCCTGTTAAGGGTTCGGTGCCGTGCCGGGTCGAACTCCCACAGAGTAAAGTCCCGTTGTTGACACGGGAGGATTCGGCGAACAAGCATGACCTGGACTACATTTACAAGCCTGATTGACTTGTTTACCAGGGACTGGATGCATGTCTTCAGTACGGTCACCTCTTTATCGTTACCCCACGATAGGCCCGTCTCTTTCCAGGACATGAGCCGCGTGGGGGTCCGGATCGGAACTCAGGGGCTGCGATCCATTTCGGATCGCGTGGCTCGGTGATGTAGAACCACCCGGCTTGCCACCCCTTTAGGGTCTCTACGAAGGAACCCTCGAACCACAGGACGTTGGCAATCTTGCCCACCATGGCGCCTCCGCACTCCGCCTGGTTGTCGCACACCACCTTGGGCTTGACGTTGAAGGTCTTGAGCCAGAGGCCGAAATGGGGGCGGACGCGGAGGAAAGCCTCGCACACGACGATAAATGCCGAGATGTTGAGGATGAAGTTCGGGGCCAGATCGTGAAAATCCAGGCTGTAGTAGAACATGAGCCCCCGGACAAATGGGTGGAGTGGAAAACCCAGTCCACAGAGGAAGTGGGGAAGGAATACTACCCTCTCATGGGGCCTTGGGGTGGGGAGAAGCTGCCCCTCCTCGGGAAGCCGGTGCACGATGTCTTTGGACAAGTATCCGGCCTTCCTTAGCTTTTTGACATGGCCCTCCGTGATGGAGGAGACCATCCACTTGCCTCCCGCTTCGGACATTGCTGGAGAAGGTTGAGGTAGGAAGTACGGGCTTGGGCGCTGGAGCTCGAGTGCGCAGGAGATGGACAGGCAAAGGAGGAAGAAGGCGTAGGTAAAAAGGTGGATCCTTATCCCCTTATATGGGCGGATGCGATTGTGCATCCCCGCCAGCCTGGTAAAACTCGCTTGCCTGCCAAGCGCCATATAAATGGCGCGGTTAGGGTTACCCACGTCCGTATTGATGAGAAACCCGTAAAAAAGGGTACACGGTCTCTGCTTTGACAAGACATGCAAAGGAAATCGCCTCGCAAAACATGCTGAGGTGGAAAAGTGAAAACGATTCAAGTAAAGGACTTGGCTATAGTGTGATGGCGCACTGCAGAATATGTCAGCAGATTTGATTTGTGTTAATATTATTCTCTCTATGGCAATATGTGGAAACTTATTTTGCAGAACTGGACACTACTCTTGGTGTTTACAAATCTTCTATGAAGCACTTGGAGGAGGAACCCGCCTTGCAATGTCGAAGACAATTTGCACGCCGGACTCGTCGTCATTGAAGCCTGGTTCAGGGGCTACTAAGGGAGTCTTGGATTAGGGGGTGTTCGGGTAGCCGGACTATACCTTCGGCCGGACTCCTAGACTATGAAGATACAAGATTGAAGACTTCGTCCCGTGTCCGGATGGGACTTTCCTTGGCGTGGAAGGCAAGCTTGGCGATGCGGATATTCAAGATCTCCTACCATTGTAACTGACTCTGTGTAACCCTAACCCTATCCGGTGTCTATATAAACCGGAGGGTTGTAGTCCGTAGGCAATCAACTCCATACACAACAATCATACCATAGGCTAGCTTCTAGGGTTTAGCCTCCTTGATCTCGTGGTAGATCTACTCTTGTACTACCCATATCATCAATATTAATCAAGCAGGAGTAGGGTATTACCTCCATCGAGAGGGCCCGAACCTGGGTAAAACAAAGTGTCCCCTGTCTCCTGTTACCATCCAGCCTAGACACACAGTTCGGGACCCCCTACCCGAGATCCGCCGGTTTTGACACCGACAACCATAAACCTCAGACGCACAGTTCAAGACCCCCTACCCGAGATCCGCCGGTTTTGACACCGACAGCTAGTTCTAGCAGGTGTTTTAGGAGTTTTAGTCACTACTGCAGGATGCTGCTAACGCGACACTACGATCAGAGACCCTTTCACGAAACTGTGTGTGATGCATTAATCACAAACGGGTATGTAAAAAACCATCAAAAAAGGTCCAAAACTTTAGCAATGGAGGATGCATCAAACACGGTTTAGATTTTAGTTGTGTGTGCAATCCAGGGCATATGGTTCAGTCCAATGAATCATTTGCGATGAGGCGGAACAAAAGAAACGGGCAACCTAATGAAGGCGTGTGCGATGTACAACATACGGTTCCCTCGGATGAACTGTTTGTGATTAGGCAACACAAAAGAAACGGTCAGCCAGATCGATGTGTGCGATGTACAACATACAGTTCACTCGGATGAACTGTTTGTGATTAGGCAACACAAAAGAAACGGTTAGCCAGATCAAGGTGTGTGCGATGTACGGCATGCGGTTCACCCGGATGAACTGTTTGCGTTGACACAAGAGAACAGAAACGGTTCAATATAACAAATACCATAAATATTGCAAGGTTCTAATTCAAAGATTACAACACCCAAATGCAAACATTGCAAATAACGTAATTTCTGAGAAGGGATTAGCCGCTTACAAGTCATGTATGGGTTTGACACAATGACTTCCAATTGCTTTGCCATATGCACTTCCAATACGAAGTTTGGCATTTTTGGAGGCATTTCCATTCCGCGGTACCAGTCGCCTCTGATAATCATACCATTGATCTTTCCTATTTGAATGTGTGTTCAACCATAGTACCCTCAACACCTTTGCTCTGGCAAGAAAGAACATGGCGAGTGTTAATCTCCGGTGGGGTTCCTCGGTAGGAGTTCAAAGTAATATTTGAGAGATGCAAATCCAGGCATTCGATGTGATTGTCGTTATCAACATCTTCCACTGGGCGTAATATGCACTCAAAAGAAGAGAATGTGCTTGTCCCTACATGCAGTTTTGAACACTACTACATGATACGTCTCCATCGTATCGATAATTTTTGATTGTTCCATGCCAATATTCTACAACTTCCATATACTTTTGGCAACTTTTTATACTATTTTTTGGGACTAACATATTGATCCAGTGCCCAGTGCCATTTCTTGTTTGTTGCATGTTTTCTATTTTGCAGAAAATCCATATCAAATAGAGTCCAAACGGGATAAAACCGACGGAGATTTTTTGGAATAAATGTGATTATTTCGGAAGAAGAATCAACGCGAGACGATGCCTGAGGGGACCACAAGGCAGGGGGCGCCCCTGACCATCATGGCCACCCTGTAAGGCGGTTGGTGCCCTTCTTTCGCCTCTATAAAGCCAATATCCGGATACAAATCATGTTAAAATTTCAGCCCAATCGGAGTAAAGGATCTCCGGGAATATAAGAAACGGTGAAAGGCTAGAATCTGGAATGTAGAAATAGAGAGAGACAGAGAGACAGATCCAATCTCGGAGGGGCGCTCGCCCCTCCCAAGCCATGGAGGCCATGGACCAGAGAGGAAACCCTTCTCCCATCTAGGGAGAACGTCAAGGAAGAAGAACAAGAAGAAGAAGAAGAAGAAGAAGGGGGCCCTCTCCTCCTCTCTTCCGGTGGCGCCGGAACGCCGCCGGGGCCATCATCATCACCACAATCTACACCAACACCTCCGTCATCTTCACCAACATCTTCATCACCTTCCCCCATCTATCTACAGTGGTCCACTCTCCCGCAACCCGCTGTACCCTCTACTTGAACATGGTGCTTTATGCTTCATATTATTATCCAATGATGTGTTGCCATCCTATCATGTCTGAGTAGATTTTCGTTGTCCTATCGGTGATTGGTGAATTGCTATGATTGGTTTAATTTGCTTGTGGTTATGTTGTTGTCCTTTGGTTCCCATCATATGAGCGCGCGCGTGGCTTACACCATAGGGTTAGTTGTCTGTTGATAGGACTATGTATTGGAGGGCAAGAGTGACAGAAGCTTCAACCTAGCATAGAAATTGATGCATACGGGATTGAAGGGGGACTAATATATCTTAATGCTATGGTTGGTGTAACGCCCCGAGACCCATGTGCCAGGTGTCTTCCAGTTATTCCCTGACATTGTCATGTCATTTGCTTGTGTGTTGCATCTTGCCATGTCATCATGTGCATTGCATCATCATGTTTTCAAAACTTGCATCCGTCCGGGTTCCCCCAGTTCCGTCTGTTGTCCGCTCTGAGCCCAGACACACTTGCACGCGCCCGCGGCATGTCCGAAATATTATTTTATAAGTGGCCGGAAAATGTTCTCGGAATGGGTTGAAAGTTGGCATGTGGTGTTGTTATGTTGTAGGTAGGCCGCCTGCCAAGTTTCATCGCATTCGGAGATCGTTTGACGCCCAAACGATTTACTATAGCGACAATATAGTCGGTCAAACATCGGGCGTTTTCGGTCTCCGGAAACAGTCGTCGGGTCTCTCTCTCTTTTCTCTTCTCTCAGTCTGAGGCCTTCTGCACAGCCCACTACCCACTCACTGTCAGGCCCTACCTAAACTCTCTTGTCAGCCCACTCCCTCCTCGTGCGCGTCCGAAATTGTCCCGGACCCGACCCGGGCAGTCGTCACTGTCGGATCCGTATCATCCCCAAACATCTACAAAACGTCACTGTTTTCTTATTTGGACCTCCTAGCTATTTTATTCGCGATCATTCGATTGCGGCCGGAGGGACGATATACCCCTAAGTCAACCCACCTACTATATATATAGTCTATCCCTAGTCCATTTTGGACAACCCTAATTTTTAGGGATCCTCCCAGCCGCCGCCGCCGCACTCATTTCCCACCTCGGGATCCTCTCATTCCCCCTCCACCAACCATCAGCCACACCCAGATCCAATCCATCCATCCCATCGATCCATCTCGAGTGAACGACA
Source organism: Triticum aestivum (assembly GCF_018294505.1). Lineage (NCBI taxonomy): Eukaryota > Viridiplantae > Streptophyta > Magnoliopsida > Poales > Poaceae > Triticum > Triticum aestivum. The sequence continues at coordinate 318,746,323 of NC_057794.1, read as the reverse complement.
GCCAATGCTCAAATCCCGCAGGAGCCCGAGCTCCACCTCCTCGCCCACCATCCCCGTCTCCTAGATCCCAGCGCGCCCGAGCTCTCTGCTGCTCCTTGCGCCAACCACCACCGGAGCGCAGCCACCCTTCCACCGCTGTCGAGCGCCGGCCGTGCCCGACCTCGACCTCCAGGCCAGCCTCGCGCCCTGCCTCTCTCCTTTCCTTCCTTAGTTTCTTCCTCTCTAACCTCTCTCCCTCTCTGCCATGGATGACCTCAGGAGATCCCTCTGATGCCTTGGCTCCTGGACCTCAAGCCTTCGCCGGAATCTGACTGGGAATGGATGGACTAGTCCATCCCTGACCTCCGGCCGTCCCCTGCCTCGCAGGAGGGGCTCCACGACATGACTTCCTGAACCTGAAGCTCCATAGTCGCCGGGACCAAGTCTTTCTTCCCCATGGAGCGACCCCACAGGACCTCCTCCTCGCCACCAGTCGTCTTCGTTCACGCCAGCACCGAGCCCCGCTCCCCTCCGTCCTCCACCTTCCCTCCATCGCGCCGCCCGTGGCCGAGTCCTTTGCCACTGCGTGCTCTGCTTTCCTGCATCGAGCAGTAGGAGCGAGCGCCGCCGCGCGTTGACCCACGCCTAGGCTGTGACCAGCGCGTCCAGGGCCCAGCGGGCCTCCTCAGCCATACGGCCTGCCCGGTCTCCTCCCCACTAGTTGAGTTGAAGCCCATGGTGAGACAGCCCAGCGCCCAACAGATTCAACCCATGTCATTTTTTTTCCTGAGCAAATTTGTCTAATATCCAGTGTAAAACAGTTTTGCAGTTAAGTCCCTGTTCTTCATGCATTTAATAACTTCACAATTGTGCATCGGTTTAAAATGATTTATATATGAAACTTGCTCAGAATTTTTGTCTAGTTTAATAATATGTCATTTTCATCCATGTTTAAAATGTTTAAAATGTTGTTTGTGTAAATTTGCTCCTATGCCATGTTAAAATGCTTTAATTCATAACTAAATAACCGTAACTCCGAATTTAATAAACTTTATATGTAATTGGGGTAGAAAAATGCCTAGTTTAACATGGTAGCACCACTTTGCATGTTTAACAACTATAAAATATGGTTTAGGGCAGAACAGTACCAAACCTAATATATACATATGGGGATTTACCAGAATTGTTGTTCGTTGCTTCTGGCCTCATTTAAACTTGACTAGATAGGTAGTTTTACTTTGCTTCACCCTCTTGCCATGTTTAACAACATTTAATATTGTTGGGTACCTAACCGGGAGAGAACTAAATAATTAATGTGGTGTTCCGTCAATATGCAACTCGTTGCATATTGAGCTCCACTTAATTTGTAGAATTTGCTTGTGCATTTTGCCATGCCATGCTTCATTAAACCGGACATGCATCATACTTGATTGTGCATCATGCCATGCTTATGTGGTAGTTGTTTACTATGTTGTTTGCTTCTTTCCGGTGCTGCTTCTTCGGGTTGGTTCCGATAACGTCGCGTTTGTGAGGACCCGTTCGTCTATGTCCGTTTGTCTTCTTCTTAGACTCGTTCTTCTTCCTTGCGGGATCTCAGGCAAGATGACCATACCCTCGAAATCACTTCTATCTTTGCTTGCTAGATGCTCGCTCTTTTGCTATGCCTATGCTGCGATACCTACCACTTGCTTATTATGCCACCCATATTGTTGAACCAAGCCTCTAACCCACCTTGTCCTAGCAAACCATTGATTGGCTATGTTACCACTTTGCTCAGCCCCTCTTATAGCATTGTTAGTTGCAGGTGAAGATTGAAGTTTGTTCCTTGTTGGAACATGGAGATGTTGTTCCTTGTTGGAACATGTTTACTTGTTGGGATATCACAATATATCTTATTTAATTAATGCATCTATATACTTGGTAAAGGGTGGAAGGCTCGGCCTTATGCCTGGTGTTTTGTTCCACTCTTGCCGCCCTAGTTTCCGTCATATCGGTGTTATGTTCCTGGATTTTGCGTTCCTTACGCGGTTGGGTTATAATGGGAACCCCTTGACATTTCACTTTGAATAAAACTCCTCCAGCAAGGCCCAACCTTGGTTTTACCATTCGCCACCTAGCCTTTTTTCCCTTGGGAGTCGCGCATCCCGAGGGTCATCTTATTTTAACCCCCCCCCCCTCGGGCCAGTGCTTGTCTAAGTGTTGGTCCGAAATGGGCAGCCTGCGGGGCCACCTCGGGGAAACTTGAGGGTTGGTTTTACTTGTAGCTTGACCTATCCGGTGTTGCTCTGAGAACGAGATATGTGCAGCTCCCATTAGGATGTCGGCACATCGGGCGGCTTTGCTGGACTTGTTTTACCATTGTCGAGGATGTCTTGAAGAACCGGGATACCGAGTCTGATCGGAATGTCTCGGGAGGAGGTCTATTCCTTCGTTGACCGTGAGAGCTTGTCATGGGCTAAGTTGGGACACCCCTAAAGGGATTTGAACTTTCAAAAGCTGTGCCCGCGGTTATGGGCAGATGGGAATTTGTTAATGTCCGGTTGTAGAAAACCTGAAGTTGACCTTAATTAAAATGAATCAACCGCGTGTGTTACCGTGATGGTCTCTTTCCGGTAGAGTCCGGGAAGTGAACACGGTGTTGGAGTTATGCTTGACGTAGGTTGTTTTAGGATCACTTCTTGATCATAGTTGTTCGACCGTGCTTTTGCTCTCTCTCCTCGCTCTCATTTGCGTATGTTAGCCACCATATATGCTAGTCGCTTGCTGCAGCTCCACCTCATACCTTTTACCCTACATATAAGCTTAAATAGTCTTGATCGCGAGGGTGCGAGATTGCTGAGTCCCCGTGGCTCACAGATACTTCCAAAACCAGATTGCAAGTGCCGATGAGTCCGTGCAGATGACGCAACCAAGCTCAGGAGGAGCTCGATGAAGACCTTGTCCTTTGTGTTGTTTCGTTCTAGTTGATCAGTAGTGCAGCCCAGTTGGGGTCGATCGAGGACCTTTGTCGCATTTGGGGTTCTTCTTTTATTTTGGTTCCGTAGTCGGACCTTGATTGTATTTGGATCATGTAATGCTTTATTCATGTATTGTGTGAAGTGGCAATTGTAAGCCAACTATGTATCTTTTTCCTTATGTATTACATGGGTTGTGTGAAGATTACCTCACTTGCGACATTGCTTTCAATGCGGTTATGCCTCTAAGTCGTGCTTCGACACGTGGGAGATATAGCCGCATCGAGGGCGTTACAGTTGGGTTTTACCTTAATGAACGTTTGTAGTTGCGGATTCTTGCTAATAGTTCCAATCATAAGTGCATAGAATTCCAAGTCAGGGATGACATGCTAGCAGTGGCCTCTCCCACATAAAACTTGTTATCAGTCTAGTAAAGTAGTTAACTGCTTAGGGACAATTTCGCAACTCCTACCACCACTTTTCCACACTCGCTATACTAACTTTATTGCTTATTTACCTAAAATAGCCCCTAGTTTTTATTTACGTGCTCTTTATATTCTTGCAAACCTATCACGTTACACCTACAAAGTACTTCTAGTTTCATACTTGTTCTAGGTAAAGTGAATGTTAAGCGTGCGTAGAGTCGTATCGGTGGTCGATAGAACTTGAGGGAATATGTGTTCTACCTTTAGCTCCTCATTGGGTCCGACACTCTTACTTATCGAAAGAGGCTACAATTTATCCCCTATACTTGTGGGTCATCAAGACCTTTTTCTGGCGTCGTTGCCGAGGAGTTATAGCATGGGGTGAATATTCTCATGTGTGCTTGTTTACTTTATCACTAAGTAGTTTTTATTTTGTTCTCTTGTTTTCTATCTTTAGTTATGGGTAGGAAATGCAAAATACCAAAAAATAGTTGTACCTACTACACCAATGGTTGAAGAACCACTCAAAATCTATCACACTCCTAAAGCTTTTTACTTGGACCATCTTCGATCCCTATGTGCTCGTGCTGAAACCCCGACTAGATTAGTTGAGGGAAAATCTTTAGATGAGCATGCTTGTTATGTGCGACAACGCTTATCTTAAAAAGGGAAACTTTTATTGGATCAAATTCATCATTTGCAATGCTATGCTTGGAATTTATGTGCAATATATGACTTTACTTGTTGTTCTGAAGACCCTAAGAAACACCTTCCCTACCAATGTGAGTTTAGTGATAATGGAATCATATCTTCGTATGCTAAGGGTGTTTATAATTACTATGATGTTCAACAAATTGAAGAATTTGTTGCTTTTAAGGGTGCTTATGAAATTTCTTCTTTGATTGGAAAGTATGATGCTACTCTTTACAAATCTGAAAATTTTGCCATACTTAAATATTGTTATGATAACTATGCTTCTAATGCCTATGTTAAACCATATATTGAGGACTCCTCTATTGTCCAAGAAGAGACTAATATTTTGCAGGGGTCTATGGAAGAAGGAATTGATGAAACTGTGGGCTCATTGGATGAAAAAGATGATGAGGAGAGCGAAGAACAAAAGGATTGTCTAATGAGGGTAACTCTTTAACTGATACATTGTTTAATTTCCCTTCGTGCTTACCGAAGGATGATTGCTATGATGATTGTTATGATCCCGTTGATTCTTTTGAAATATCCCTTTTTGATGATGCTTGCTATGCTTGTGGACAAGATGCGAATATGAATTATGCTTATGGAGATGAACTTGCTATAGTTCCTTATGTTAAACATGAAATTGTTGCTATTGCACCCACGCATGATAGTCCTATTATCTTTTTGAATTCTCCTGACTACACTATATTGGAGAAGTTTGCCCTTATTAAGGATTATATTGATGGGTTGTGTTTTACTACTACACATGATGATTTTGATAGATATAATATGCATGTGCTTGCTGCTCCCACTTCAAATTATCATGAGAGAGGAACTACATCTCCGCCTCTTCATGTTTCCAATATGATGTAATTGCAAGAAACTGTTTATACTATGCATTGGCCTTTACTATATGTGCATGAATTGTTCTTTTATGACATGCCGATGCATAGGAAGAGAGTTAGACTTCGTTGATGCATGATATATGTTACTTTGGGCTCACTACTAAATCAGAATTAATTGTTAATTAAAATTGGCTTTGATATACCTTGGGATCCGGGTGGATCCATTACTTGAGCACTATATGCCTAGCTTAATGGCTTTAAAGAAAGCGCTGCCAGGGAGACAACCCGGAAGTTTTAGAGAGTCATTTAATTCTGTTGTGTGCTTTTATAAAGTTTAAAAACAAGAATAATGTGCCAAGATCTGCCTTTAGGATGTTTACATGGCTTGTTGGTTTGTGCGGTGCAAGACAGAAACTTTGGCTGTCGTGCGCGATTTTACATTTTCTTTACTGGAACATCAAACGGTTCTAAAACCTTTTGCACTGTCTTTCTATACAAATTGCTTATTTTTCCTAATGTTTTCAGAATTTTTGGAGTACCAGAAGTATAGTGAATGATCAAATTACTACAGACTGTCCTGTTTAAGATAGATTCTGTTTTTGATGCATAGTTTGCTTGTTTTGATGAAACTATCGATTTCTATCAGGGGATTAAGCCATGGAAAAGTTATATTATAGTAGCTACAATGCAAAAACAAAATATGAATTGGTTTGCAACAGTACTTGGAGTATTCATTTGCTTCATCATACTAACGGGTCTAACCGAGCTTTCTGTTGAGTTTTGTGTGGATGAAGTGTTCGAAGATCGAGAAAGTCTCAATGTGAGGAGAAGGAGGAGAGAAAAGAGCTCAATCTTGGGGATTCCCAAGGCACCCCAAGTAAATATTCAAGGAGACTCAAGCGTCTAAGCTTGGGGATGCCCTGGAAGGCATCCCATATTTCTGCAACAAGTATCGGTATGTCTTCGGATTCGTTTCGTTCATGTGATATGTGCAAATCTTGGAGCGTCTTTTACATTTAGTTTTCACTTTTCTTTTATGCCCCATGCTGGTATGAGATAGTCCTTGGTTGATTTATAGAATGTTCATTGCACTTCACTTATATTTTTTGAGTATGGCTTTATAGAATGCTTCATGTGCTTCACTTATATCATTTGAAGTTTGGATTAACTGTTTCTCTTCACTTAGAAAACCGCCAATTATAGAATGCTCTTTTGCTACACTTATATTTGTTAGAGTATGGTCATATATTTTGTAGAAAGAATTGAACTCTCTTGCTTCACTTATATCTATTTAGAGAGTTGACGGGAATTGGTCACTCACATGGTTAGTCATAAAATCCTACATAAAAACTTGTAGATCACTGAATATGATATGTTTGATTCCTTGCAATAGTTTTGCGATATAAAGGTGGTGATATTAGAGTCATGCTAGTTGAGTAATTGTGAAATCGAGAAATACTTGTGTTGAGGTTTGCAAGTCCCGTAGCATGCACGTATGGTAACCGTTGTGTGACAAATTTGAAGCATGAGGTGTTTCTTTGATTGCCTTCCTTATGAGTGGCGGTCAGGGACGAGCGATGGTATTTTCCTACCATCCCCCTAGGAGCATGCGCATAGTGCTTGATTTTGATGACTTGTAGATTTTTGCAATAAGTATGTGAGTTCTTTATGACTAATGTTGAGTCCATGGATTATACGCACTCTCACCCTTCCATCATTGCTAGCCTCTTCAGTACCGTGCATTGCCCTTTCTCACCTCGAGAGTTGGTGCAAACTTCGCCGATGCATTCAAACCCTGTGATATGATACGCTCTATCACACATAAGCATCCTTATATCTTCCTCAAAACAGCCACCATACCTACCTATTATGGCATTTCCATAGCCATTCCGAGATATATTGCCATTCTACTTCCATCATCATCATAGACATGACGTGAGCATTCATTCTCATATTGCTTTGCATGATCGTAAGATAGCTAGCATGATGTTTTAATGGCTTGTCCATTTTTTGATGTCATTGCTACACTAGATCATTGCACATCCCAGTACACCGCCGGAGGCATTCAAATATAGTCATACTTTGTTCTAGACATCGAGTTGTAATATTGAGTTGTAAGTAAATAAAAGTGTGATGATCATCATTATTAGAGCATTGCCCCAATGTGGAAAGGATGATGGAGACTATGATTCCCCCACAAGTCGGAATGAGACTCCGGACTTTAAAAAAATAAAAGAGGCCAAAGAAGCCCAAATTAAAAAAAGAGGCCAAAGAAGTCCACCAAAACAAAACAAAAAAACAAAAAAAACATGAGAGAAAAAGAGAGAAGGGGCAATGTGACTATCCTTTTACCACACTTGTGCTTCAGAGTAGCACCATGTTCTTCATATAGAGAGTCTCTTGAGTTATCACTATCATATACTAGTGGGAATTTTCATTATAGAACTTGGCTTGTATATTCCGATGATGGGCTTCCTCAAATGCCCGACGTCTTCATGAGCAAGAAAGTTGGATGCACACCCACTTAGTTTCCAGTTTGAGATTTCATACACTTATAGCTCTTAGCGCATCCGTTGTGTGGCAATCCCTACTCCTCGCATTGACATGAATTGATGTGCATCTCCATAGCCCGTTGATTAGCCGTGTCGATGTGAGACTTTCTCCCTTTTGTCTTTTCCACACAACCTCCATCATCATATTCTATTCCACCCATCTAGGGAGAGGGTCAAGGAAGAAGAAGAAGAAGAAGGGGGTCCTGTCCCCATCTCTTCCGGTGGCGCCGGAACACCCCCGGGGCCATCATCGTCACCGTAATCTACACCAACACCTCCGTCATCTTCACCAACATCTTCATCACCTTCCCCCATCTATCTACAGCAGTCCACTCACCCACAACACATTGTACCCTCTACTTGAACATCGTGCTTTATGCTTCATATTATTATCCAATGATGTGTTGCCATCCTATGATGTCTGAGTAGATTTTCGTTGTCCTACCGGTGATTGGTAAATTGCTATGATTAGTTCAATTTTCTTGTGGTCATGTTGCTGTCCTTTGGTGCCCATCATATGAGCGCGCGCGTGGATCACACCATAGGGTTAGTTGTATGTTTATAGGACTATTTATTGGAGGCCAAGAGTGACAGAAGCTTCAACCTAGCATAGAAATTGATGCATACGGGATTGAAGGGGGACCAATATATCTTAATGATATGGTTGGGTTTAACCTTAATGAATGTTAGTAGTTGCGGATGCTTGCTAATAGTTCCAATCATAAGTGCATAGAATTCCAAGCCAGGGATGACATGCTAGCAGTGGCCTCTCCCACATAAAACTTGCTATCGGTCAATTGTTAGGGACAATTTTGCAACTCTTACCACCACTTTTCCACACTCGCTATACTAACTTTATTGCTTCTTTTCCTAAAACAGCCCCTAGTTTTTATTTACATGCTCTTTATATTCTTGCAAACCTATCCTATAACACCTACAAAGTACTTCTAGTTTCATACTTGTTCTAGGTAAAGCGAACATTAAGCATGCGTAGAGTTGTATCAGTGGTTGATAGAACTTGAGGGAATATTTGTTCTACCTTTAGCTCCTCGTTGGGTTCGACACTCTTACTTATAGAAAGAGGCTACAATTGATACCCTATACTTGTGGGTTATCACTACACGCCCATTTGGTTTGCCGGATTTGTAAAATGCACCAACGTGCCATCTTCGATCTGTCGTGATTAACATGGGCATTAATTTGATTACAATCTAGAAACATGTAGCCTTCTTCACAAGAGGTTGGATTGGATGAAAAATTCCCTGAGAAAACTAGTACAGATGAATCCAATGGAGAAATGCTTATGGACGATTTTAACCATATGAATGATGCAACCAATATGGGGTGGGGGTGTATGTCCTAAAATCCTCCAAAATTCCTTCAGGCACTCCCTTATGGTTAACATTTAACAGGAAACGAACATCACCTCGATATACAGCTTCTTCGGGCACTGAAAGCATCTCAGGCAACTCAAAACTTGGTCGAGGTTGGGGACGACAGATTCTAGTGCCAAGACCTTCACTGTGCCCAGAGTCTGGGTGAAGCTTCGCTGGATGACAGACAAACATACATCTTCAAAACTATAAATAACGTTGATATCAAGAATGAGAGGTATATAAGGCGACTGTTGTACCTAAAAGTTGTAGTATTTGACAGACGAGTAGCCCACCACTTTCAATTTCGGCGCAGAAATGACATTGATTCTTGTTGGACCTTGTTGATCAACCACAAGTAATCTCTCAAGTGAAGGCGTGTCCTAGATGACCATATTGTGGTCCACCTTTTGTGATCTCTCGTTCCAGCACCAACAACACACATAAATAGTGTGGAGAGTCCTGGAGGTGATGTGCAACATACTCGACCAATTCATCGCCTGAAGACGAAGGAACTCGGGTGTAGTACAGCCGCGGAGTAGGCGCTCCATGTCATCCTTTGGGATGCGGACGGTGATGAGCTTGAGGTGCTTCAGTCGTGGTAGAAAAAGAGCGGGCGCGTCATTAAGGGGGGGATAGCAGTTCATGAAAGGCGCAGCGTGGGCGCGAAATGGAGCATGGATGTTGGCAGTAAGCTCATATACCCATCATTATAATTTAGCTTCTCGAGATGATCTATGGCGCGGGATCGGAACCACTCGTCAAGCTTATCTCATTCCTTGCTAGTGGAACGGAACTTGCCCGCGATAAGGCCTTTGATTGGGCCATGGTGACTGCCGAGGATCTGGGAGAACGCATCCAAGCTTTGGTGATAGCCATGGCAGAGCTTGTGGGCGTGGAGGAGGTCGACAGGGGTGCAGAGCCATAGGGTGCGCCACCGCCGGGAAACAACAGCTATCCTCGCCCAATTTCTGATTGGGAGGAGGGATAAGATGACTATCAACATATCATTGGGGAGGTTGTTGATGAAGTCTAGGCCTGCTGGAGTCGCTTGCGGTTCTTTCTCGACCCGCCTCCACTTGTTGGCAGCCTCGTTCTCCACCTCGTCGGCGGGGATAGGAACCTATGTCTCCATATTCACGCCGTGCTCCGGTGCTTCAGCAGCCCCGGCATCGCCACTCCCTCCGATGGGGCGCTTCGACGACATCCTCGTACACTGACGGCTTTGAGGACTCAGAGCAGCATCAAGGATGCAGGCGGAGAGAGAGGAATTGTGTGTGTGGCGAGGATGGGGGGTGTGGCCGCTCAGCGGTGCCATTAAAAAGACCAATGGGAGCGAGGCGGGCGGCGGTCCAAGGCTGTCTCGCTTCCTGGTGAGAACAACTGCTTAATCTCTAGTATGAATGAAATCTATGCTTAATTACTGAATTTTAGTTGCAAAAAATAGAAAGGGATATTAATTTTTAGCTGCATATTTTGACAAATCGCAGTGTCTCTTGGCTTAGCGCCGAAGTCTGGCTTTAATTTGCATACAGTAATCTGAACCTTTTGCATTGAAGAGATGCATAGATCTAGCACTGAACAGCTTGTACGCTTCCCGGTAGCCTGCACACCGGACTACGCTCACACGCCTCCCATTCGGTCAAGCAGCTGTCCACACTGCACCTCCTATAGCCATTAAAAACCAAAACACATGGCGTCACATGAATGGTTAACCGAACACACACGGTTTTAATTATAGAAACGTTTGAGATATTATAGTGGCAGCTATTTTTTTCAAAATGCTTTTGTTGGCTGTCATTATTCGAGTGCGCCTTCTCTCCAAATAGACACGAAAATACCACAGCATGTCGGGTACCCTTCCATGATAGCATGCCAAGTTTCATGACTTTTAGGCGAGTTTTGGATTTAGTAGAATTGAAAAATGAGGCATCTCAATGTTTTGCCGGCAATCAACGGCGCATTGGTGTTTGAAATTCATTCCCATTTCTTGCATGGGACCAAAGCATGCACCCAAGGACACAGATTTGATTTTTCAACCAATTTATATGCACTGGGGCATGCACATGTAGTTCAAATTTGAATTATGCACATAAATGCATTGAAAACTCAGTTGATGCATAAAAATGTCCAAACGAACCCCGAAAAATCACAAAAATTCACACAACACTCCACTATGTCGACACGAAAAAAATAACTTGAAAGCAATAAGAGGCAATGGATATCGTTTCGTCCCCAAAGATGGGATGTTCCCTACCAAAAACCATCGTGCTTGTTGTGAGAAGCTCCAGTTTGTGAGAATAGTATACCCAAACCTGCCCCAAATAGGACAAAATTTGTACCACGGCATGTTGATGCCGCTCCATGATAGCATGCCAAGTTTCCTGAATTTCAGACGAGTTTTGGATTTACTAGAATTTAAAAACCAGGCATTTCAATGTTTTGTCGGCAATCAACGGTGCCCTGGTGTTTGAAATTCATTCCCATTTCTTGCATGGGACCTAAGCATGCACCCAAGGACACATATTTGATTTTTCAACCAATTTATATGCACTAGAGCATGCGCATGTATTTCAAATTTGAATTATGCACATAAATGCATTGAAAACTCAGTTAAAGCATAAAAATGTCCAAAAGAACCCCGAAAAATCACAAAAATTCACACAACACTCATGTTGTTCTATGTTGACATGATAAAAAAACATGAAAGCAATAAGAGGCAATGGATATCGTTCTGTCCCCAAAGGTGGGACGTTCCCTACCGAAAACCGTCATGCTTGCTGCGAGAAGCATATACCCAAACCTGCCCCAAATGGGACAACATTTGTACCATGGCATGTTGATGCTGCTCCATGATAGCATGCCAAGTTTCATGAATTTTAGACGAGTTTTGGATTTACTAGAATTTAAAAACAAGGCATCTCAACGTTTTGCCGGCAATCAACAGTGCCCTGGTGTTTGAAATTCATTCCCATTTCTTGCATGGGGCCTAAGCATGCAGTCAAGGACATAAATTTGTTTTTCAACTAATTTATATGCACTGGAGCATGCGTGTGTAGTTCAAATTTGAATTATGCACATAAATGCGTTGAAAACTCAGTTAATGCATAAAAATGTCCAAACGAACCCCAAAAAATCACAATAATTCACACAACACTCCTGTTGTGCTATGTTGACACGAGAAAAAAAACTTGAAAGCAATAAGAGGCAATGGATATCTTTTCGTCCCCATAGGTGGGACGTTCCCTACCGAAAACCATCATGCTTGTTGTGAGAAGCTCCGGTTTGTGAGAAGCATATACACAAACCTGTCCCAGATGGGACAAAATTTGTACCACGACATGTTGATGCCACTCCATGATAGCATGCCAAGTTTCATGAATTTCAGACGAGTTTTGGATATACTAGAATTTAAAAACCAGGCATCTCAATGTTTTGCCGGCAATCAACGGTGCCATGGTGTTTGAAATTCATTCCCATTTCTTGCATGGGACCTATGCATGCAACCAAGGACAAAGATTTGATTTTTCAACCAATTTATATGCACTGGAGCATGCGCATGTAGTTCAAATTTGAATTATGCGCATAAATACATTGAAAACTTAGTTAATGCATAAAAATGTCCAAACGAACCCCGAAAAATCACAAAATTTCACACAACACTCCTGTTGTTCTATGTTAACACGATAAAAAACTTGAAAGCAATAAGAGGCAATGGATATCGTTTCATCCCCAAAAGTGGGACGTTCCCTACCGAAAACAATTATGCTTGTCGTGAGAAGCTCCGGTTTGTGAGAAGCATATACCCAAACCTGCCCCAAATGGGACAACATTTGTACCACGGCATGTTGATGCCGCTCCATGATAGCATGCCAAGTTTTATGAATTTCAGACGAGTTTTGGATTTACTAGAATTTAAAAACCAGGCATCTCAATGTTTTGCCGGCAATCAACGGTGCCATGGTGTTTGAAATTCATTCCCATTTCTTGCATGGGACCTATGCATGCACCCAAGGACAAAGATTTGATTTTTCAATGAATTTATATGCACTGGAGCATGTGCATGTAGTGAAAATTTGAATTATGCACATAAATGCATTGAAAACTCACTTAATGCATAAAAATGTCCAAACGAACCCTGAATAATTCCAATTCTTTATGGTCACTGCAGATAAAAGGTCTAGCAATTCAAACACCATCCATGGCCGTGGTGACCCCATTATGTAATTCAAATCAAGATCACAAATCAAGTAGATCCCACACAGTTTATTATAACCAACCGTGTGAGATGCAGCACAAAATATCTTCGGACCATGTCTGAATAAGGTACCGTGTCTGATGACACTTTGCACGCCAGTTTTTTGTCTGTAGCGATTCCAAATTTTCGACTTCCGCGGAAGGATCTACCTCCCCGCCCCCTCCCCCTTACCAAAAGTCACATTTCCCCTCTTTCCGCCTTCCTGTCCAAGTTGAAACCTTCACTCCTTGCTTGCAGCGCCGCTGCCTCCTCGCCGGCGACCCTCCTTCACGCTGCTCGGCCTCGCCTATCCAGGCAGGTAATCCACACCCGACCCCCATCCTCCTCCTCCTTCCACATCACACATGCCATGAGCGCTGGCGCGAGCGCGACACCTTCCACCCAAATCACCGACCCCTCCACCAAATAAGCATCGGCCTAAGCCATGGTGCACGCAGTATAGCCAGGACCTCAAGAAGCATTTGGAAGCAGAGAAGTAAACCGCGGCCGCATGCATAGATGAGGTCGCGATGGCTACCATTCATGCCGACCCCCAGATCTTGGAGGAGCACCTCACCGTTGACGCCTCGCGCGCTGACGCCGCGACGTGGTTGGCTGCTTTAAACGACAGTTCGTGGCATTTTCTCGAGGCCACCGTTGGTGCCTTCGACAAAGACTACGAGGTGTTTTCTCAACGTGCACATGCTTACCTCATCTCAAGAGCTAGCAGGTTGGTTCCCGGAGCGGCTCAGGCAACTCACCACTAGAACGAGGGCACCCACGATGCGGAGGCCTCGCCCTCTTCCATGTCCAAGGATCCAATCGTCTTCGATATCTCCGACAATGAGGAGTAGCTTGTCTTATTAGCTCACTATAAGGACCTGTTGGATTTCGGGTTCCGGAAAAACCCTCGAGGTTCGAATACTGGGGTGCGCATGAAGATCTCTCCCTTCCCTAGCTCACCCACTCCCCATGATCCCAAGGCTCAGCACATGGAACTCGAAGAACAAAGGACACAAGGTTTATACTGGTTCGGGCCACCGATGTTGTGTAATACCCTACTCCAGTGTGTGGATTGCCTCTTGGGCTGAGGATGAACAAGTAAAAGGGAAGAACAACCTCTGAGGAGAGGTGTTCTTGAGCTCGATGAGCTTGTGTGGTTGAGGATGGAATGGATCCGATCCAAGATGAGTTGCCTCCTACTGTGGTGGCTAGTCCTATTTATAGAGGCCCTGGTCCTCTTCCCAAATTAGGCAGGAAGGGATCCAACAACGGCCAAATTTGAAGGGAGACAACTAGTACAAGTTATCCTGATAAAAGGTGGTCTTCGCCTGCCAAAGGCTCTAGTGGTGACGCCATCCTGGGCTCCACGGTGACCTCCGTCCTGCCGTCCTACTGGTCTTGGTCTTGTTGCACCGATATGGTAACCTTTGCCTGATGCCTCAGGACTCCTCGCCTGCGCCTGCCCCTTTTAGCACCAAAGAGGACACAAGGACACTGCGCGCGCTAGCGCCCACCTAGTCCTCGCCTGGCCTTGGTCGTCATGGCTTGCATCACAGGAACCTCGCGAGGTGCCCCTCGCCTTGATCTCTCCGCCCCTCGCGAGCCAGCCTAGTGAGGCTGCCCCCGAGGGTCTTGTGTTGTCCGCCTTGTGACGCTTGGCCCCTCATGAGGGTCTTGAGTATTTGCTAGTGAAGATGGGTTGTACAGGGCCGCTGGTGGTGCCCTGCTGCGGGCTGCAGGCAGGCAAGTCTGGGGAACCCCGTTCCCAGAACGCCGAAAGTAGCCCCCGGGCCCAAGCCGCGGGCCCCAACAGCCTATGGCCTCGGTTGATGCATGGCGATTGATGGGACGTGGGCGTCTCCGCTTCCCCATGTTGCCTCGGCAACCGCCTGACTTGACAAGTCCCTGATGCATGCAGAGAAACCCATCATTACCTGTGATCGTAGGGGTCGCCGGTTGGCCTTCTCCTACTATAAATGAGGAGGGGGGCGGAGCCCCCGTCACCCATCTCTTCCTGTTCTGCCCGCTTCTCCTTCCTTGCTTCATTGCTAACAGCGACACCCATGGCGCCGGTGAAGAGGTTCTCGGCCGCAGAGAAGGGGAAGGCCCGCCAGGAGGGGCCCGGCTCGCCGCCGCCCAAGAGGGGGCGGGGTCGCCCATGTATGCACGTCGCGACCACCGCTGTGGCCCCTTGCGGCCGCGGTGGCGCCTCCTCGTGCGGTGGGAGCCGCCCAGGTCGAGGCAGCCCTGTCGATGAAGTGAGGAGCACCATGGTTGCGCGGCCTCCCCGGTCGTGCTTCCACTTGGCACAGGTGCTGCCAGAGTTCGTCGTGTGGTCGGAGAACCCGGCCGGCACCTGGCTTCAGCTCCCGCGCTTCTTCACCGGTGAACTGCCGGCCACGGGTCCAGGCGGTCTTTGGCTGCAGGCGGACGGCTGCTGCAGCAAGGCTTCGTGGGTCGCGGTGCAGGTCTCCTTCGTGGGCAACGCAGCCCTGGCACGCGGCTGGCAGACGTTTGCCCACATGTGCGGCCTGGGCAGGCGGTGTACCCTCCACTTCAAGTACGACGGCAACGCGACCCTCTACGTGCGGGTATTCGCGGAAGATGGTCACCGTGTCGGATGCTGCCCCGAGGACAACGATGGCGGTGAGGTGCTCAGCCTTGGCGACGGTCGTGACGAGGGTGAAGGTGGACTTGCCCTCGGCACCGGCCGCGGCTCGTCCAGCTACGGCGGCTCTTCCTCCGGTGACAGCTCCAGCAGAGGCGGCTATGACCAGTCGCCATGCCTCCGTGCCCGCTTCGAAGGCGGTAGCGGGTCGTCTCGTCGCGGCACCCCAGTGAAGCGTGAGGAGGAGTCTGGCTGAGTCCAGGAGTGTGCCAAGGTCATACCCTCACGAACCGCTGCGAGGGCGCATGCCGCTTTTGTTTTGTTCTTTCCTTTCTTCCTGCATTCGAAAAAGAAACAAGTGTGGGGCCCTGCAAGGGCGTGCAACGGACCGTGATTTCCAAGTCACTATGTTATGTTTATTGTTCCTGTGTCATGTTGCAGCATCAATGTTTTATGTAGGCGTGTAGAGATAACTTAGCTCGACGTGTCTGAAGTAGTTTCTGCCTCGTGAGGTGCGCATCTCCCAGCACCTGGTTAGACCTCCTTGCCGTAGGCTTGGGAGGTGTCGAGGAACTGCAAAAAGTTGTTAAGAAACTCTTATTCTTCCAAGCCCAGGGCCCCAGACGCGGGCGGCCATGAGCCAGTGCTCTGCATCGCGGTGCCCGGGGGGCACGGACTTAAGAGAGGGAGGTGCGCCAGCTTGCGAGCTCGACTGAGGGTGCCTCGCGAAGACCATGGAAAATGCTCATGAGTGCACCCGTCTAGCCCCCTCGCGAGGCATGCGATGGAAAGTACGGGCCAAAACAAAAAAACCGAGGGAAGAAACAAAGGAAAAAAGGTGATCCGACCAAGACAACAAGGAACACCAGAATGCGAATTCCCATTAAAGAGGGGCAAGCCAACTACGGAAAGCAAATGAAAAGCCGCGTTCGGCACCTAGTCTAGTCTTCTCACCAGCGCGGAGCTAAGTGATGACACTAGGACGTGGGAGGGAGCCCCTGAGGCCCTAGGGCGGCACTCCTGAGACTCCGGGCATGTGTACAGCCTCACTCATTATTATGTGAGAGTGTCACGAGCGGAGACCTTCACAGGCATGGGGCCTTGCTTCACAGGCGCTGGGCCCTGCTTCATGGGTAGAACTTACGGAGGTGCTAGATGTTCCAGGCGTTCTAGATGGGTGTAACGCCCTCGATGCGGCTATATCTCCCACGTGTCAAAGCATGACTTAGAGGCATAACCGCATTGAAAGCAATGTCGCAAGTGAGGTAATCTTCACACAACCCATGTAATACATAATGGAAAAAGATACATAGTTGGCTTACAATCGCCACTTCACACAATTACATGAATAAAGCATTACAACATCCAAATACAATCAAGGTCCGACTACGGAACCAAAATGAAAGAAGACTACCCCAAAAGCTACACAGATCCCCGATCCACCCCAACTGGGCTCCACTACTGATCAACTAGAACGAAACAACACAAAGGACAAGATCTTCATCGAGCTCCTCCTAAGCTTGGTTGCGTCACCTGCTCGGTAACATCAGCACCTGCAAACTGGTTTTGGAAGTAATCTGTGAGTCACGGGGACTCAGCAATCTCACACCCTCGCGATCAAGACTATTTAAGCTTATAGGAAGGGTAAAAAGTATGAGGTGGAGCTGCAGCAAGCGACTAGCATATTTGGTGGCTAAACATACGCAAATGAGAGCAAGAAGAGAAGGCAAAGCACGTTCAAGAAACTATGATCAAGAAGTGATCCTAGAACAACCTACGTCAAGCATAACTCCAACACCATGTTCACTTCCCGGACTCCGCCGGAAAGAGACCATCACGGTTACACATGCGGTTGGTGTATTTTAATTAAGATCAACTTCAGGTTTTCTACAACCGGACATTAACAAATTCCCATCTGCCCATAACCGCGGGCACGGCTTTCGAAAGTTCAAATCCCTGCAGGGGTGTCCCAACTTAGCCCATCACAAGCTCTCATGGTCAACGAAGGATATTCCTTCTCCCAAGAAAATCTGATCAGGCTCGGCATCCAGGTTACAAGACATCCTCGACAATGGTAAAACAAGTCCAGCAAGACCGCACGATGCGCCAACATCCTGATGGGGGCTGCACATATCTCGTTCTCAGGGCAACACCGGATGAACACTACATATAGCTAAAACCAACCCTCAAGTTTCCCCGAGGTAGCGCTGCAAGTGGCTCTCTTTCGGACCAACACTCAGACAAGCACTGGCCCGGGGGGTTAAAATAAAGATGACCCTTGGGCTGGCCTAACCTAAGGGAAAAAGGCTAGGTGGCGAATGGTAAAACCAAGGTTGGGCCTTGCTGGAGGATTTTTATTCAAAGCAAACTGTCATGGGGTTCCCATTATAACCCAACCGCATAAGGAACGCAAAATCTGGGAACATAACACCGATATGATGGAAAACTAGGGCGACAAGAGTGGAACAAAACACCAGGCATAAGGCCGAGCCATCCACCCTTTACCAAGTATATAGATGCATTAATTAGATAAGAGATATTGTGATATCCCCACAAGTAAACATGTTCCAACAAGGAACAACATCTCCATGTTCCAACAAGGAACAAACTTCAATCTTCACCTGCAACTAACAACGCTATAAGAGGGGCTGAGCAAAGCGGTAACATAGCCAAACTATGGTTTGCTAGGACAAGGTGGGATAGAGGCTTGGCTTAACAATATGGGAGGTATGATAAGCAAGTGGTAGGTATCGCAGCATAGGCATAGCAAAAGAGCGAGCAACTAGCAAGCAAAGATAGAAGTGATTTCGAGGGTATGGTCATCTTGCCTGAAATCCCGCAAGGAAGAAGAACGAGTCCATGAAGAAGACAAACGGACGTAGTCCAATGGGTCCTCACAAATGCGGCGTTATCGGAACCAACGCAAAGAATAAACACCGGAAAGAAGCACGCAACATAGTAAACAAACAACACATGAACATGGTATGATATGCGAGATGCGGTATGTGATGCATATGCAAGATTTGGAAAGGAATGGTTGAAACTGGCCTCAACTTGGAAATCCAAGAGTGCCACCGGAAAGGTGAGGTGATTTCGGTCGAAATCAATATAAAGATCACTGGAATCGGATGCACGGTTTGGAAATGGCAAGCAAAACAAATATGGCACCGGTCTGCGATAATCAGCAAGTAGTCATCTACATGCATCAAGTTAAATATGCTACAGCACTCAAAAATGGCAACAAAATACATGGCAGGGATCCACTCATGATGCTTGACAAAAGATGAACACTGATCTACGGCTAATTCATCCATTAACAGGTTCAAACAAGCATGGCAAAAGAGCAAATGATAACAGGTTTCAGACTTCGTGAAATTAACACAAGTCTGGAATTTATCATCAGGAAGCACACTTTAGAGCATGAAAACTACATGCTAAAAGAACTTAACATGGAAAATCAAGGAATGGCATGAAGCTACTCAAAGGACTTAACAAAAGTCCCTTAGTGACCTTGAGCCAAAAGGGATCAGAAAATACAATTGCAAACATGTGAACATGGCAAAAACATAAACATATTCAGACTTAGTGAAAAACTGGAGCATGCAAATCAGTTAACGAGTAGGCATGTTTACGAGATTGATGCACTCACTACAAAGCATGGCATGACAAACTAATCATACACCCATCAAGAAGACATGGCATAGAAGCTAGACATGGCAAGAACAACAACATAGCATGCACGGATCAACAGCAACATCCTCGGCAACATCGCTAAACATGTTAACAATCTGCCAGGAACATTTTATAGCAAAAGTAGAGCTCGATTGACTCAAGCTAGAGTGCTCCATAAATGCAAACAAAGACATGTATGGATAGACCACCACAATGTTAACAAAACATCCTTACTGATCATCCTTAAAAGAGGCACGGATCACTAGGAAACAACATGAACATATGGCATAAAAGCAAAAACAGGACCAGGACTTAGTGAAATACTAAGTCCCTGAAATCAGCATTACCGATTACGCAACTTTGCAAACTTGTGCTAGTCACCATAAATATCACAAAAATACATGGCAAGCACCCCTGTAAAGATGGCATGGAATATAACAAAACACATGTAGAGCTCAGGGTCATAGCATGCACACATTAAACATGGCAAAAATGACAAATAGCAATTTGCTGAAACAGATCTGACAAATTCATCACATAGCCCTCATCCAACAGCATTTCGGGCATCAAGATGAGCTCAAATGAAAATGATGCAGTGAGATGAAATGATGTACTCGTTGAGACGAACATTTTGATATGCTACGCGCATGAATCGGAGCAACGGTGACGGAGTTATGACATGATGAATAGGGCCTGAAAAATATGAGGGGAAAAGGACTTGGTGGTTTTTTTCACCTCGCGAGAAAGTCAACTGGACGAGATGATCCCGGGATGGAGGGATCTAGGCGGCGCAGGGCTGTTTGGTTCGGGACTGGGTGGATCTCATCCCACCCGGCCGGATCTGGGCATGGCGGCCGCCGTCAGCGGCGAGGTCGCCGGAGGACGCCGGTGCGGCGCACGGGAGACGGGGCGGCGCGGAGGCGGCAATAGAGCTCGGTCGGGGCGGTGAAAGTCGCCGAAGGTGGCGGACGAAGCCGGAGGAGGCGGCGACCGGCGCACGGCGGTGCAGTGGCGGAGACCGGCGCGAGCGGGCGAGCTCGCCGGCGGAAGGACTTGGCGGCGGCGACGTTGAAGCGCGGCGTTCCTGCGAGGCGCCGGCGAGGAGCAAGCGGCGGCGGGGAACGGCGAGTGGCGGCGGAGGCACGCGGGTGGCTCGGGCCCATTGCGGCCCGGGGCGGGCCTCCCGCGGGCCTGGCGGGCCGCGGCGGCGCTGGGACGAGGGAGCGGCGGTTGGCGAGGCAAGGGGCGCCAAGTGGCGCTCTAAGGTTGGTTGTGGAGGGCGGCGGGGCTGAGGTGGCGCCACGAGATTGGCTGGATGATGTGGTGGTGGCGGTGGACATGTCCAGCGGCAGGACGGGCATGTCCGACGACGCTGAGGGAGGAGTTTTTACGATTTCGGGGAAAAGATTCGAAAAGGAAAATGAAGGGGTCTATTTATAGAGGTAGAGGGAGCTAGGAAGCTCCAAATGAGGAGCGGTTTGCGGCCACGCGATCGTGATCGAACGCTCTAGATGATGGAATAGGTTTAGGTGGGTTTTGGGCCACTTTGGAGGGGTGTTGGGCTGAAACACACACGAGGCCTTTTCGGTCCCTCGGTTTACCGTTGGAGTATCAAACGAAGTCCAAATGGCACGAAACTTGACAGGCGGTCTACCGGTAGTAAACCAAGGCCGCTTGGCAACTCTCGTTCCAATCCAAAAACGTTTAACACCCGCACACGAAAAGAGGTAAAAGGAGACGCCGGATGACATAGGAGCACCGGATTGCAAAACAGACAACGGGGAAAATGCTCGGATGCATGAGATGAACATGTGTGCAAATGCAATGCACATGATGACATGATATGAGATGCATGACACACAAGCAATGACATGGAAACAACAGCGAATAACTAGAGGACACCTGGCACATCGGTCTCGGGGCGTTACAACACTCCACCACTACGAGAGGATCTCGTCCCGAGATCTAGAATGGCACCAGAGGGGAAAACGGAAGAGAAAGAGAAGAGGTAAAACTAAGTTACTTCTTTGACCAATGAGTGAAACCAAAGAACCTTGAAAAGGTTGAGCAAAATGAAAGAAAGAAAACAACAGAGAAGAACAAAGTTGAAAGCACTCCGTTAAGAAAGAGGAATAAGAAAGAACTGATTCGGGTAGCACTTCGGTTGAACAGAGATGAAGACTTGATAAAATGAAAGAGCATGAGAAAAAAGGGACACAACACTCCGGTTAAATGGATAAACCAAGAAAAGAACACGATCCTGACAAAACGAAAAGATGGGCTGAAAAGAGCAACATCACAAAGCCTCCGGAACAAAAGTAAGAATGGAATGGGATGAACGAAGGGAAACAAGATCTCGCGGGAGCACGCTTACAACAAAAGCTAGAACGAAGTTGTTGGAAAACCAACAACGAAAAGAATAAGCTTGATATGGTCTTATGGAATACATCTCAAATTATGAGGTGACAACCTGCCACTCACGGGAAAAGAATTGGATTGATATGATCAAAGAGACGAGAAAGTATATCGCATCGGAAAGGATAAATGAAGAACTTGGATCAATTATAAGCACCATAATAGCAACCATCCTTAGGGAAGGCTTAGGGTGAAATATAACCCAAGATAACTCCAAGGAAGAGATTGATGGATTTTAATATCCCATTCTTGACCACATGTGAATCATGCAACATGAACTCAAATTATCAAGAATGACATAATACCACCTCCAATGATACGGTAGAAAGAATTGCACTCCGGATTACAATATGAAGAAAGCTTGAGCTTCTTAGAAAAGAATCTCAATGGAAAACTTGGAGAAGGAATTAAATCCTTTATGAACCATCATGTAGAACCTCCATGAAGAACTCCAGTAAACAAAGGAATGAATCAATCGAAAGGAAAAGAGAAGTTGAAAAACACAAGCTGAAGCCTTGCGATGATTTAGATGAATCTTCATGACAAGGAAAATTGAGATAGCTTGGAATTCCAGAAAGAAAGATGGAACAAATGGAAACAAGAATTTTGATGAACCTCTGGAATAAGAAATTGAATTTGCTCGATGAAAACAAGAATAAGAATTACATTATCCTTATCCCTCATCAATTTAAATTGATGGCACACAATGGATTTGGCATACTACTTATTCTCGTAGAAAGGATTAAGATACATATTGCGCAAACTTGAGAAGGTCTTCAATGAACCACCGGTAGGATTTGAAACAACGAATGAAATAATATGATAACCCAAGAATATAACTCTTGAGCGAACCACCATAAGAACTGAAAAACGAACGAAATAAAGGAATGAATCACCGGTAAGAATTGTGAAATGAACGAAGATACTTGAGACAATCTAGATACATGTGTACGAATAGATCACGAGATGATTAGAGAATATACTTGAATGCTGCACCGGTTAGATTTGGGAAACGATGCTGAAAGCTGAGAATGAATAACTCTGAGATGAAGGGCTCCGGATAAACAAACTAACAAGACTCCTGAAATGCTCCGGATGGGTGAAAAGAATTCTCGCAACCAAAACAATTATGAGAGGACGGCAGAGAATGGGGCAATATTTAAAAGAAACTCTTCTTCGGTCTTCAAAATCTGAGAATGACGATGAGAAACACAACCAAATTGTTAAGATACTCCGGGATGAAAAATGGTAAGGTTGAACCAACGATGAAAGAATTGAAAGATCTTGGGGAAAGGCATTTGACTGATGATAATTCATACTTACGTCAAACTTGGAAAATAATTTGAGAGTAACTCCAGGAAGATTAGAAGAGTCAGGTAAGATCCTGGGAAAAGACCTGTGGGTTAGGGCCCACTCAAAAGATACACCGTTGAAAAGATTACTTGAAAAGAGAGATTGCACCAGTTGAATTAAAAGACTTGAATGAGATACCAATCTTGAAATAGGTTGACCGAATGCAGAGTGGAAACACGAATCTTCGAGATATCTTCAGCACTCCGTAACAAATGAATAGCGAGAAGTAAATGAATATGAGGAGCACCAGCATGAGAGGGTATTTGAAACGAGGAAAAAGATATGATCAATAACGCTTGAATTTATCCCACCGAAGAATAAAAGGAATGAGGGATGACGAACTCTGTTAGAATCTTCATGAGAATCACTGGGTAAGAACATGATGGAAAAGAATGGAGAGACTTCACATGAATGAAAGGATACTTGATTAAGAAATCTGAGTCCTTGAAGAAACAGGGTGGGTGGGCGGGAAAAACAAAGACAACTTGGAGACGGATGAAACAAACACCGTTGAGAAGAAGTGATAATTGATCTTGTGGAAGTTGAAATGATCGGATCCACTTGAAGAGAAACATGCCGGTTGAAAAGAAATTGGCATGACAATCTCAATTATCATGAAGGCTTGGTATTCACATTGGAGTATGAGAACACCGCTTAGGAACAGGTATGGAATCAACATTTGACTTCGAAGCAACTCGAATACCACAACTCAAAACAAAAAACAAAGGATTGGCTTGCAGAATAAGCCAGAACAAACATATGATAGAGATTTCCTCCGAAGTTTTCGTGGTGGGACCTACACGGGCTCGATCGTACAGCACCATCATGTACAAGGCAGTGCACATGACATACGAAGCGTCCCCGAGTCGGCATAGCCAAGGACTCTTTAAGACACAACAAGACCACTGTAAAACCAACCGTGAATAGGCGGACCACTAAACGTCGAACCCCAATTTCATATCATACATCTGTCGGAAAGATATCCTAAGAGCTACTTGAATTCCCACTTATAAACCCCCGAAATTTTCCCAGTTATACAATTAGGTGTTGGGGATACAGGGGAAGAATAATATCTCACCCAAAACTAACAAATCCTACATCCAGCTGTATCCATCCTTCAACACATAACCAAGAAACCTTCGGAAATCGTTTACCTCAACCTTTGAAAAGCATCTGTTATACCAGTTATGGCAATACTCCCGAACTCCCGCCCCGGTACTGGGTGGCGTTGAGGTTATCTCACCAACAACTGCATAAAAGAGATTCTCGATGTCGGTGAAACTAATCTCAGGTATTCCAGAACTCCAACGATAAAATTGTGATGACAACACCTCGGAGCTCAACTCCCCAGGACACTGCCACAACCCCTAAATGACAGGAGGCACCAAGAACAATGTTCTCGTCACAAAACCATCGGAACGATTCCAAGATACCCGTGTGATCCTAAAAAAAATTAGTGAAATTTGAGAAGAGAAGAGTCAAAACTCTACATCAGGATGCCTCACCAGAGCGATGAAGGGACTGGGGAGTAAAAAGAATTCCTAACTCTCCGATATATAATTCCTAAATGACTCAAAACATTTCTAGACTCAAAAACGCCAAAGATTCGATCAAGCACGGGGCTCCTAAGGTCGGGGAAGGCTCCGATTACCAACTTGTAACGCCCTCGATGCGGCTATATCTCCCATGTGTCGAAGCATAACTTAGAGGCATAACCGCATTGAAAGCAATGTCGCAAGTGAGGTAATCTTCACACAACCCATGCAATACATAAGGGAAAAAGATACATAGTTGGCTTACAATCGCCACTTCACACAATTACATGAATAAAGCATTACAACATCCAAATACAATCAAGGTCCGACTACGGAACCAAAATGAAAGAAGACTACCCCAAATGCTACACAGATCCCCGATCGACCCCAACTGGGCTCCACTACTGATCAACTAGAACGAAACAACACAAAGGACAAGATCTTCATCGAGCTCCTCCTGAGCTTGGTTGCGTCACCTGCTCGGTAACATCGGCACCTGCAAACTGGTTTTGGAAGTAATCTGTGAGTCACGGGGACTCAGCAATCTCACACCCTCGCGATCAAGACTATTTAAGCTTATAGGAAGGGTAAAAAGTATGAGGTGGAGCTGCAGCAAGCGACTAGCATATTTGGTGGCTAAACATACGCAAATGAGAGCGAGAATAGAAGGCAAAGCACGTTCGAGAAACTATGATCAAGAAGTGATCCTAGAACAACCCACGTCAAGCATAACTCCAACACCGTGTTCACTTCCCGGACTCCGCCGGAAAGAGACCATCATGGTTACACACGCGGTTGGTGTATTTTAATTAAGATCATCTTCAGGTTTTCTACAACCGGACATTAACAAATTCCCATCTGCCCATAACCGCGGGCACGGCTTTTGAAAGTTCAAATCCCTGCAAGGGTGTCCCAACTTAGCCCATCACAAGCTCTCACGGTCAACGAAGGATATTCCTTCTCCCAAGAAAATCCGATCAGGCTCAGCATCTAGGTTACAAGACATCCTCGACAATGGTAAAACAAGTCCAGCAAGACCGCTCGATGCGCCGACATCCTGATGGGAGCTGCACATATCTCGTTCTCAGGGCAACACCAGATGAACACTACGTACAGCTAAAACCAGCCCTCAAGTTTCCCCGAGGTGGCGCCGCAAGTGGCTCTATTTCGGACCAACACTTAGACAAGCACTGGCCCGGGGGGGGGGGGGGGTTAAAATAAAGATGACCCTTGGGCTGGCCTAACCCAAGGGAAAAAGGCTAGGTGGCAAATGGTAAAACCAAGGTAACTTAGAGATTTACGAAATTTCTTCGGTTTCATGCTAATCGAAAGTGGTTGTTAATAAGACTTGATCAACCTTATTAATGGATTGTTTTTAGAGGTATGAATTTTATGAATTTAGCAAGCACTACCTTCTGTCCCTACCTTTGGTTTTCTGTTTTTCTTAGTTAAATAAAATAAAATGCCATGTTTTGTCTATTTTCTGAATTTCCCGTGCAATAAAAAATGACCCAAAAATAAAAGGTCTCAGAATGCCCTGAAAATTTAATATTATTTTTTTCTGAATATTTAAGAATTTTTGGTGCAAATAATATCAGAGGGAGGTGCACCAGGTGGGCACAACCCACCTGGGTGCGCCAGGACCCCCAAGCACACCCTGGTGGGATGTGGTCCCCACGTGAGCCCCCTCACTTATCTCTTCACACCACATCATCACCTACCTCCAGAAAAAAGTCACCTTTGCTCTCTCTCTCTCTCTCTCTCTCTCTCTCTCTCTCTCTCTCTCTCTCTCTCGTGTTCTTGCTCCCAAACCCGCGGATTTCAATCTCTTTGCTCGAAGCTCCGTTTCTGAAACTGTTTCGGGGGATTGTTGCTCGGTATGTGACTCCTCCGCTTGTCCAATTATTTTTTGCTTTAGTGGTTTATATTTTCAATAATTAGCTACTCTTGGTGCTGCTGTAGATGAGATTGCATGTTGAATTCTTAGAGTTCTAAGTAGTTTGAATGCTTGCTATGTCCTCTATGTATCCCTATGAGTAGTTGCTATCAATCTTGTAAAAGATTTGTTGAGAAACTTTTGTGGACTAAAAATTTCAGAATTTTGTTCATAGGAAAAAGATGAATATCTTTAGGAAGTTTGCTTCCAATAAGAACTCCAAGGAGTGACTGCGGATTCGTCTGACAGTGATCTCCATACCCGGAGGTTGGTGGAAGTACGGTCGTGCGAATGGCCACATACCCCGTTCATGGAAGGGGCTAGAATACTTCAAGAATTTGCACAATATGCTGCTAATGCCGGCCTCACCGACTTCATCACAGCTGAATGTGAACAGTATCATCTCCTCAAAAACACCTTTGTGCAAAGTTTTACTTTTCTTCCTAGGAATAATCCTCCTGAGGTGCAGTTTAGTTTATACGCTGAGCCCCATCAGATACCGCTTACTGAGTTCTGTGAAATATGCTTGCTTCCTTCTGATGGTGGTTTGGTAGAGCCTAGGCCTACTGAGTTTGATGGTTTCTATCATACTCTGACAGTAGGTGATGAGAAAGGGGTGTCGAGTACCACCGCCACTGGCTTGCATCTTCCGGTTGTTCATTATTTCGCTCTTTTTTTTGCAAAATTCTTGCTTGCTAGAGAGAAGGTGGGTGCACTCAGTGCCCCAGACCTTGTTGTTTTACGTCGTGCACTTTAAGGAGACAACACTTATAGCTTGGGAGCTATTGTGGCACGTCGCCTTCACATTAATAAATCCAAGGGTAAATACATGGTGGTATTTACGCTACTCGTTTGGCAGCTTGCTTTGATGGTGAGATATGCCTTCACGATTATCCTTTGCCCAA
This sequence comes from Triticum aestivum, assembly GCF_018294505.1. Classification (NCBI taxonomy): domain Eukaryota; kingdom Viridiplantae; phylum Streptophyta; class Magnoliopsida; order Poales; family Poaceae; genus Triticum; species Triticum aestivum. Next base: position 318,718,838 of record NC_057794.1, on the reverse strand, counting down.
GGTTTACCTAGATCGTGTAGCCATGGAACACCACCAGTTTATTGCTACCGTTTACCCTAACATTCCTATTCCTTATAACCTGGTTTTCAGTGTGAGACTCATGATATTGTTTCATTACCTGCACCTCCTTTGTTTGATTCTATTGCCAGGGCGGATAACGGATTATGCGTGCAGATATCATCGCCTTCTGAGACAACCAGGCTGCAGCAGAGGACGAGCCTCAGTAGTGGGATCCTTGGGTGCCCGCTCCACAGTAGTTCGACTACTGACTAATTACCAAGTTAGGCCAAAAGCCTAAACTTGGGGGAGTACGTATACCCACCGACATTACATTCATGTTCACACATTTCATTCAAGTTGTCAGTGTCCACACTTTTTCATTGTATTGTCCATGTTAGATTTATTTTCTCGCTTTCTTCTTGTGTGTTTGGAAAACCTTGAGAAAATCCAAAAATATTTCCTGCTTCTTTTTTGTTTTTCTTTCTAGAGTAGTTAGTTGTAGTACTAAAAAGAAAACCCAAAAAGTGTTGCTTGTTCTTCTTTTGCTTGTTGGGATCTTTCCCGTGTAAACAGTTTTTCTCATTTTTGCTTTTCCCTTTCATTTGCCTGTTCAAGAAAACCAAAAACTCCAAAAATATTTCAGTGTGTTTTTCTGAATTTCTTTTCTTTTTATTCGAGTCGTACCGAGGAGAAGACCATGATGAAAAGTTGAGCGACTCTCATATGCATAATTATTGATCTAACAAAGATCCCATATTACCTTGTATTCTCCTGTTGAATAAAATGTTTGTAGATTCTAGCTTAGTCCACTCACACTTGCACTCTTATTATTTTCATATCATTCGGTCATGCAAGTGAAAGGCAATAATGACAATGTTTGTTGAACTGGTCGTGGCAGAGAGAAACGGGTATGAACTCGACTTGTTCTGATTTTGTAACTATGTCTAACCTAGTATCTATGATTCATCCCATTATGATTAAACATGTTTGCAATGACAATTAGAGATTACAGTTTCTCATGCCATGCATAAGTAGCTAGGAGTGGATAATGATTTATCTTGGATATCAACATTGCTTAAAATGATTGTGATGTACTATGATGATATGGTATCCTCCTCTGAATGTTTGAGTGGCTTGACTTGGCACATGTTCATGCATGTAGTTGAATCAAAACCAACATAGCCTCTATGATATTTATGTTCATGGTGTTCATATCCTACTCATGCTAGTGTCTGATGTTACTTATGCATAATGCATGTTCATGACCGTTGTTGCTCTCTAGCTGGCCGCTTCTCAACCTAATTGCTAGCCTTTGCCTGTACTAAGTGGAAATTCTACTTGTACATCAAAAACCTTGAACCCAAGTTATTCCAGATGAGTCCACCATACCTACCTATATGCGGTATTACTGTGCCCTCCTAAGTAAATTTGCATGTGCCATCTCTAAAAATTTCAAATAAACATCCTTTTTGTGCATTTGGATCGTTCATGGAACAACAGGAGGTAGTCGGTATCTTCCATGCTAAGCGGGTTATTCTCAGGATGAGTGTTTACTCACTCACCATTGCACGAGAAAAGGGCGGTAATACGGATTCTCAGTCCCGAACTCAAAATTGCAAATAATTAAACAAAACTCCCCCGGGACAATTGTTGGTATGGACGGCACCCGTTATTTCGGACAAGCCGTGGAGTGTGATTGTTGGTGGAGGGGGAGTAAACCTTTACTTTTATCGCTTGGGAACCGCCACTAGAGTCCTTAGCTTGGAAGATATTGATAAATCATGGTCGTGAAGTAAACAAGAAGGGTGCTGTTTCAAAATATCATTTACCTCTGTTTTAAAATTTTGAGCTCTGGCACCGCTCCAAATCACGGCTTCCCTCTGCGAAGGGGCTATCTATTTCCTTTTATGTTGTGTCATCACCTTCTAAAATAAGCGCTAGAACCTGAGAGCACTGTTGTCATGCTGATGCATTGTGTGTAGCTAATGTTGGGTGCATCATGACTGGATCTTTTCTATCATGAATTACAATGTTTAGTCGCTGCTTGAACTTTGGAGGTGCTCTACATTTATCTTTTGCGATCTTAGAAAGGGCTAGCGAGATACCACTATTGTCATATTATATCATGGTTGTTTTGGTAACGTGTTGCTGTTTGAGATATCTTATTATTGCTCACTAGCTGATTATGTCAATGATATGAGTTAATATAATTTTTAAGAGTTATTGTCAGCATGGTTAGTTATAATGTTAGCTGAAAACAAGGGTGTTGTTTAAGCTTATTTATGCAAACAAGAGCAAAAGAGTTCGTAAAAGTTTTTCTTTTTCACTTTCAGTTTACCAACTGAATTTCTTGAGGACAAGAAAAGGTTTAGGCTTGGGGGAGTTGATACATCTCCAACGTATCTACTTTTCTTAACGCTTTTCCTCTTGTTTTGGACTCTAATTTGCATGATTTGAATGAAACTAACCCCGGACTGACGTTGTTTCAGCAGAACTACCATGGTGTTGTTTTTGTGAAGAAATTAAAGTTCTCGAAATAGAATGAAAGGAATGTTTACCCAATAAAATAGAATTTCTGGAGCCAAGAGCTACCTAAGGGGGGCACCTGGGTGGGCACAACCCACCAAGATGCTCCTGCCCCCCCCCCCCCCAGGCTCGCCCAGGTGAGTTGTCCCCACCTGGTGTCCCCGCAGACCCTAAAATCGACGCTATAAAATCCTATTTTTTAGGAAAAAAATCATGGAGAAAGAATTATCACATTCCACGAGACGGAACCATCGTCACCTCTTGTTCTTCATTGGGAGGCCAGATCTGGAGTCCGTTTGGGGCTCCGGAGAGGGGATATTCGATCTTCATCATCACCAACCCTTCTCCATCACCAATTCCATGATGCTCCCCACCAGGAGTGAGTAATTCCTTCGTAGGCTCGCTGGTCGATGAGGAGTTGGATGAGATTCATCATGTAATCGTGTTAGTTTTGTTAGGGACTGATCCCTAGTATCCACTATGTTCTGAGATTGATGTTGCTATGACATTGCCATGCTTAATGCTTGTCACTTTGGGCCCGGGTGCCATGATTTCAGATATGAACCATTTATGTTATCACAATTATATCCATGTTCTAGATCCAATCTTGCAAGTTATAGTCACATACTACGTGTTATGATCCGGCAACCCCGAAGTGACAATAGTCGGGACCACTCCCGGTGATGACTGTAGTTTGAGGAGTTCATGTATTAACTGAGTGTTAATGCTTTGTTCCGGTTCTCTATTAAAAGGAGGCCTTATTATCCCTTAGTTTCCAACTGGACCCCGCTGCCATGGGAGGGTAGGACAAAAGATGTCATGCCAAGTTCTTTCCATAAGCATGTATGACTGTTTACGGAATACATGCCTACATTATATTTATGAACTGGAGCTAGTGTCGTATCGCCCTAGGTTATGACTGTCACATGATGAATATCATCCTACAAATTACCGATCCAATGCCTATGAATTTATCTTATATTGTTCTTGCTAAGTTACTACTGCTATCGTTACGGTTGCACTTGCTATAAAAATATTGCTATCACTGTTACCGTTACCATTGTTGTTGCTAATATTATCAAAACTATTGAACTACTTTGCTACTGATCACTTTGTTGCAGATAATGGACTTATGTGGCAAACGTTCCCTGGGAGGAGAATGGTAGACGGACGCATTTTCCTCGCAGTTTTAGTTGTGATGCAAGATCAAACGGACGCAGTTTCGGGAATGTTATCTGGCGAACGAGCCCAGTTTTTTCTTCCTATATATAAAAAAGTATGCTACTTGGTGTCAGCTTAGTCAACAAACGATTGTGCCAACCTTGACCATTGGATTGACATTCAACGTCTGTCATGTTTCTTTAGTCTCTTCTTCCTCTAGCCGCCAAAGCCAAACCAGCACTGACGGGACCACTTGCTCCCGCTTCCCACGGCTGGTTGTGCTGCCGCGCATGCATCATGGCCACATCGCACCTTAAAACTCTGTGCATCTTCCCCGGCTCCTGTTCGTTCCCTTCCAAGGCCTCACCGTCGTCCTCCGCCTTGGTTCGCTTGCCGAGGTGCCGCCCTCCGGTGTTGTCAACATGATCAATGTCGGCGTTCTGGGAACGGGGGTCCCCAGACTTGCCTGCTTGCGGCCCACGGTGTGGCACTGCAAGCGGGCACGTACGGCCCATCTTCACCAGCAAGGACTCAAGACCCTCGCGAGGGGCCAGGCCTCGTGAAGCGGATGACATAAGACCTACTCGGGAGCGGCCTCACCAGGCTGGCTCGCGAGGGGCAGAGAGATCAAGGTAAGACAAACCTCGCGAGGTTCCAGTGACATGAGCCATGAAGACCAAGGCCAGGCGGGCGCCAGCGCGATCAGTTTCCTTATTTCCACTTTGGTGCTAGGGAGGCAAGCGCAGACGAAGAGTACCGAGGCATCAAGCAAAGGTTTCCATATCGGTGCAACGAGACCAAGACCAGCAGTACGGCAGGACGGAGGTCACCATGGAGCCCAAGGTGGCGTCACCACCAGAGCCTTTGGCAGGCCAAGACTACTTTTGTCAGGATAAGTTGTAATAGCTATCCCCTTTCAAATTGGCCGTTGTTGGCTCCCTTCCCGCTCAATATTTGGGGAGAGGACCAGGGCCTATATAAATAGGACTAGCCACCACGGTAGGAAAAGAGGGAGATCGCAGGGAGAGTCAACCTCACAACCACAAGTTCACCAAGCACAATAACACCTCTCCTTAGGAGGATGTTCTTCCCCTTGTACTGTTTGTCCTCAGCCCGAGAGGCAATCCACCACCACACTGGAGTAGGGTATTACACCACAATGGTGGCCCGAACCAGTATCAATCTTGTGTCCCGTGTGTTGTGAGTATGTGTGCCCAGCCTAGAGATTGCGAAGTGTGTGAGGGCGTGATCCATGAGGGAGAGATCTTCGCACGCACCCCAGTGTTCGAACCTTAAGGGTTTTGTCGGAACCCAAAATCCGACATTTTGCATGCCAGGTAGGGGTGCGCCGAAGCTTCCTTGTGTCGCTCCGCGTTCCACCGCTTTGTCGCAACCATGTCAAACGCTCGTCGCGCTCGAGCTAAGCGTCGGGCCGCCCTCGCCTCCCGCGTCGCCCAGACGGCTCCTGTCGGCGGGCCTCCCCGTCGTTCTCCGTCACCGGCCGCCAACGCCGCTATCGGCCCGGCAGGGAACGAGCAGCAAGCATGCTCGTTGCACCCCTCGGTGTGGCGGGACGGCCGCACCGCCACTCCATCGGTGACCCCCGCCGGTTCCTCGTCTCACGCTCGTCACGCTCCCATAGACGCGCGGGCCTCACTACTCATGGCGCGCGAGCTCCTACGTTACCGGCCATTCGACGACCTCTACGAGGACTGGCTAGACCGCATCGCCGAGCTCGTCAGCACCGTAGGGGGCTCCCCGGCACCGTCCCTCTCGCTGCCTCATCCACCGCCAGCTATGGGCGACGTACCTCACGCAGCATCTCCACCACCCCTGCACCAAGACGGCGCCCTGGCACCAAGGCGCGCGGCTCCATGGTGCGACCCACACCGCCAAGCGCCCGCGCGTGAAGAAAGAAGCTATCAAGAAGTTCCTCGCCCGCAAGAGAACGCTCCACCGCTCCCCACACCGCGGCGTCAGGATCGCTTGCCGCGGAAGGGCCATGCGCCGCTTGCCGTGGTGGCGCACGGGCGCCAAGACCAGGCTCCACCTCCACGGCGGGCCCCGGTGACCACGGCCGGCTGCCGCGCCTTCACCCCCGAGCTGCGTAGCGTCGCCTGGCCGGGCAAGTTCAAGCCGGATCTGCCTCCTCACAACGATGGCACCCCCGACCCCGCAAAGTACTTGCAGCTCTACGAGCTGAGCATCGAGGCGGCCAACGGCGACGAGAAAGTCATCGCGAACTAGTTCCCTATGGCTCTCAAGGATGGCGCACGCTCATAGCTCCTGAACGTGCCTCCAGGCTCCATCTCTTCCTAGAACGAGATGCGCGACCGCTTCGTCGCCAACTTCCAGGGCACTCATGACCGCCCCCCGGACGCGGGTTACCTGCGCCGCGTCAAGCAACAACCAGGAGATACCCTCTAGAAGTAAATACAGCGCTTCAACAACGTCCGCCTCAAGTTCCCCAAGGTGACGGACAAGGCCATCATCTCTGCTTTCTCCGACGGCGTCCGCGACATCAAGATGGAGGAGGAGCTCGCGATCCACGAGGAGTTGTGCACATCACTTGAGCTGTTCAACCTGGCAACCAAGTGCGCAAGGGCTGAGGATGGGCGCCTTTCCCTCCTCGAGCTCCCAGCTGCCGATCCGGAGGAGAAGAAATCCAAGGCCAAGGATGTGAAGCGCAAGGGAGTCACCGTGCTCGCAGTGGAGCCGGACACGAAGCACGGCAGGGACCAGACTGAGTCATCCAAGGGCAGCTGAACATTCTGTGCCTGCCACAACATGCACAGCCACAACACCAACAATTGCCAGGAGCTTGGGGCCATTCGCGACAGACGCTTCAGTCGACGCCCCGAGCACAACGACCAAGGCTACGGCCGAGGAGGAGGACGTGGCGGAGGACGCTGGGACGACCATGACCCACGCCAAGAGTGGCACGACCCACCTCGTCAGGACCGCTAGCAAGACCAGCCTCGCGAGGGTGCCTGGAGGGACCAGCCTCGCGAGGATCACCCTCAGGGAAACCCCGGTCTTCCTCCGCTGTCGCCACCACCAAGAAGGAACGACGACCACCATCAAGACGAGGGGGCTGGGGGATTCCAGGAGCCGCATGCTATGGCCTGCATCTTGGGCGGAGCTCAAGCCCCAGCCTCATAGCGTAACTCCAAGCAGTTTTCTCGCAAGGTGAATGCGGTCCTCCCCAAGCTCGAGGCCACTCGCCCGCTCAGGTGGTCCAAGTGTGCCATCACTTTCAGTTCAGCAGATCAGCTCAAGTGCGCGGCTACCGCTGGCGCTCTCCCAATGCTTTGTTCACCTGTCATCAGCAACGTGCAAGTCACCAAGACTCTCATCAACGGCGGCGCAGGGCTTAACGTCCTGTCCGTCGAGACATTCGACAACCTTCAAGCACCGTACGATCAGCTTCAGCCCACTAAGCCCTTCTCAGGAGTGACCAACGGCTCCACAACGTCGATAGGTCAGGTCCGCCTCCCAGTCACCTTCGGAGAATGCAACAACTACCGCACCGAGCTCATCGACTTCGATGTCGCCCATATTCATCTGCAGTACAATGCCATCCTTGGGTATCCAGCCCTGGCCAAGTTCATGGCAGTGACGCACCATGGCTACAATGTCCTCAAGATGCCAGGGAGCGGCGGGATCACCACAGTCCCGTGCGAAGAAAGAGATGTGGTGTGCTCCCTCGAGCGCGCCTTCCAAGCAGTGTCAATCAAAGACCCCGACAACAATGCAGCTCGGTACCCTCCTGAGGTCATCTCCAAGAAGAAGAAGCAGCTACTCCATGCCGGACCTCGGGAGGGCAGCACCGCAAGTGGTACCTCGTCAGGATCAGCGCCCGCACCTGGGGCGCCTCCCTCTGTCGCATAGGGAGGCGCGCCTAGTGCCCTCCTCAGGCAGGGCTCGGGGGCTCTCTTCTGGAGGGCCTCAGACCTTGCCAACATCGCGAGGGAGGAGCTTAGGCACCACTTGGAGGCGTGCTTCGTGGCACGTCTCCCTCAGGAGGACACTGCGCAAGGAGTGCCCGGCACTCAGGAGTTCATCACCAAGGTATCTCAGGAGCTTCAGGAAGCAAGAGCAATACGCGGCGATTGCCGCCCACCTAGCGTTGCTCCCCACCCAGGCGAGGGTGGTGAGCTGCGCGTCTGCATCGACATACCAGGGCTCAACTGAGCCGCATCTCAGGAGTGCTTCTGGCCTTTGCGTGTTGGGCACTGCGAAGGTCCACCTCATAGCTACGTTCGCATGCCGTTCGGCCTGCCAAGAGTGGCTGATGCCTTCCAGCGCAACCTGCAGAGCGTCATGGCGAGGCAGGAGGCCAGGCACCACGCAGTCCCGGCGGAGATGGCGACGGTCCTCAAGGAACCGCCTGGACCCCAGAGCCTCCTGAGGCTCAGGGCCCCGGTGGCTCGTGAGGAGCAACCCCTGGACCATGGATCTTCAGCTGCCTTAACACCCCTTCATCAACGGAACCAGGTGACACTTTCCAAGTTTGTTTAGCTGGGAGTGCCCCCGAGGCTGCATCATTCCCAGGCCGCGTGGGTCCGTCCCTGTGGCATGTATCCCTTCCTTTTTATGTCTTTAGCTTACCTTGCTGGGGGCGCCCCTCGGGCTGCATAATCCCAAGCCGCTCGGGCTGGACCTAGTGGCACATATCATTCATGCATTTACCTGAGCTAGTTTGCCTTCCATGCTTAATCTATCTATGACTATCACCTGCTTGATTGTCGCCCACCACGGGGCCGCGCGTCGGTCGTCTTTCTTCAGGACCCTTCATGTGAGAGGGTTAGGCACGGCGTCTGTGCTCGGGCCCGTCCCTACAACATCGATAAATCCAATGGTTGAGCTCTGTCTGGCGGGCTGGTCCCGTTCACGTCACCTCCTGTGGCCGTTGGTGCTTGGCTTTCTCACGCGATAACCTCAGCAGATTCGTTCGGCGCAGGTTGTCTGACCACCTCGCAGGACCAACACAACGAACAAGAATCAAGACCAGGCATAACCCGCCTTGAGGTAGGGCCTCATCAGTCCCGCGCTAGCTCACGAGTGCCCAGACACACCTCATCTAGCCCTATTGTGCAAGCCATGTGTCAGGGCGGGGCTGTACACGCCCTGGGGGCTCTCCGCGGTAGGGAGTCCCCTCCCACGTACCAGTGGAAGCACCATGCTCCGTGCTGGTAGTCGACACTGCCAAGGAGCGGCTATGCCCATGCAAGTGCGGAAGCGCCGTGGTCCGTCCTGGTGATAAACAACTAAGGGCGGCCTCACGGCCGTATCAACCTCAGGGAGCCTCCGGGCTCGGTGTCCGGCCTCATCGCAATGCCTCCCCTGGGGAGAGCGGCGCGAGGGGGCTGCGCTCGGGTCATGCCCAAGCGTACACCACCCTGCCAGGTCCCTCAAACCTGGTCGTCGCGCTCCCTCTCAAGCGGGACTAACGTATGAAAGTCATTTGAACGTCAAGGGGGACTCCTGAGCATCACGACTCAGGAGCTTAACTGGTCATGTAGCCCCTCACTCCTTGGTTTCGTCCTGGTCTCCGGTCGGCCCAACGATGGTTGAGGTATGCGCGGGGTCGGGCCCTGCCGACATAGAACACTAGATATATCCCAGCATCTCTTCCTATAAGTTGTTTGCGCGTCAAGGTGGACTCCTGAGCATCGCGACTCAGGAGCCTAATTGGTCACGTAGCCCCTCACTCATTGGGCTCGTCCTGGTCTCCGGACGACCCAACGGCGGCTGAGGTATGCGCGCGGCCGAGCTCTGCTGACGAAGAACGTAAAGCAAATGGGAAGGAAATCGCAAAATCTCAAAGCAAATATTACAAGACATATTGTTCTCTGAATATCATACACAAGTTTAGACGCCTCCACGAGGCACACTACATGCTGCAGGAGTTTCAACATGAAAGGAGCCGCAACCAGGCACCCCTGGATACCGCCGGCACCCGCAAGAGGCGCCCCCTCCTGGGTGGCGTCGCCTTCACCTGCACCACCGGTTGAAGGGGCGAAGGCATCAAACCTCTTCAGCAGGGCTTCCACCTGACCTTTCACAGCTGCGGTGGTGGCTGCGCAGTGTTCATCAGCCACGGGCTCCAGCAGCTCGTCCAAGCGGGCGGCAGGATTGCGGAGATGGAGGTGGCTGAATACGCGCATCAGCGCGACTAAAGAAAGGACACGAGCCTCTTCCTCTGCCATGGGGCCGATGCCACGCACGACTTCCTCAAGCGCCTCGACCAAGTAGGGAAGCAACTGGGTGGGGTCCTCGTCATTGGTGGCCAGCGGCTTCTCCAAGCCCTTCTCATAGAGTGACTTCACAGCCTCACGATACCTCTTCTCAAGAAGCACGAAGGCTGCGCGGTCCTCGGCCAGAACCTTCGTCTTGGCGTCAAGTTCGGCTTTCTCAGCCTGCACCTTTTGCTCCAGCTCCTCTAGCCGGCCACGCTCAGCGGCCTGCTCTTGCGCCAACTGCTCCAGCTCGGCGTCGCGACCCTTGACGGCGTCCTCCCGCGCCTTCATCCTCTCTTCCTCCGCCTTACGGCCATGGGCATCTTCAGCACGCTCTTCACGCAGGATCTTCAGTTCGGCCTCCAGCACCCGGCAGCGACCTTGGGCGGCCTTGGCGTCCTTCAGCGCCGCCTCGCGAGCAACTGTTGCCTAAGCTGTGGCTCACTTCTCCCCCTCAGAGGTTGCCTCGACCTGGCTCAGCGCCACCCGGACGGACACGTCAGAATGGAGCCAACCAGGGACTAGCCCTAGATGCCCAGCCGCCAGGAGGGGTTCGGTGCTCTGGAGATCTTCTTGCAGCCGGGCCATCTCAGAAAGGGCCCGCTCCAGGACATCAGGAGAAGCAGAGGAACCTGGGGCCAGCAGCACGGTGGAAGGAGGAGGAAGAGGCGTCGTTGTCACCATGGCCTGGGAGGCTGGAAGCTCCTGAGCCTCTTGGACCTCAGCACCCGAGCCGGACTCTGGCACCTCCCGAGTCAGCGGGGCCTCGGGGGCTGACTTCTCCTAAGGATGCTCCACCCAAACTCGCGAGGATGATCGGGCTGGAGAAGCATGAGCACCATCCCCACCTTTGCTCATGGAGAGGGGCGCAGCCGTAGGAGGCGACTTGGGCTCATGCAGAACCACCTCGCTCTCCCTTCTCCTCTTCGCCGCATGCGTCGGCCTAGTTTCACAGCAAGGACGAAGAGTCAGAAACAAGCATCAGCAGCAAGAACAAGGCAGAACGAGAACACTTACTGATCCGCCGCGGCGCAGTCCCTCTGCTTCGGGAGCCTGAAGCTGGAGAGCTTCGCGACCCGAGGCACGGGCGCGCCAGCTCCGGGAGCAGAAGCAGGAGCAGCAGCTGGGCCGGAAGCGGCTCTAGGCGGCACCAGAGCACAAGCAGCATCCCGGGAGATCAGCGCCGATTGGTCCCTCGTCATGATCATGGGCAGCTCTCACTTCTCCTGGTGGGCGTTAGCCTCGTCATTGTCTGGAAGGCTGCGGAGCATGTCAGCTTTGCTCACGGGGGAGGTCTCCCCGTCCCTTCGGGAGATATCTCCGAGTCTTCCTCCTCCTCCTCTTCCTCCCCGCGGGACTCACCAGAAGACAGCTCCACTAGCGTCGGCGCCGCAGGGGCCCCGGTGGGCACCTGTGGCACCAGCCCGTGCCCGTCAAAGGTCGGCCCAGCGGCCACAACCAGCGCCCCGTCCTTGCGGTGGAACAAGGCAGTGAAGGCATTCGGTGGGTACTCCTGGTCCTCCTCAACCAGGAGGTGGAGAGCCACAACCAGCTCATCATCGGACAAGGCTTTTGGACTCAGGCGAACCTCGTCCTCTTCGTTCCCAAGCTCCCACAAGGGGTGCATATGCGCCTAAACCGGGGCTACACGCAGCATCAGGAATTCCCTCAGGAGAATGGCCCCTGTCACCTTTGCCGCCTTCGCGTTGCCCGGCTTCAGGTCGGTGTTCATCTACTCCAGCACCAACGTCGCCTGCTCATCAGTGAGCTTCGCACGAGACCACCTTTTGTCGGACTGGGGCATCTTCGTCGGCAGCGTCAAGCGTGGGTGGACGCACTTAGCGTCCATCATGGCCCACTTGCTCCGTAAGCCGTCGGCCTTCTTCCCAGTCTTCAAGATTGAGTTGGCCTTGTTGGCCGCGATGAAATTGGCACACCCGAAGGTATGGCCATCGTTGATGCGGAGGAAGAAGAAGTGGCACAACAGAGCCACAGACGGCATCACGCCGAGGTACGCCTCGGAGTAGTAGGCGAAGATCAACAAGAGAAGGATAGAGTTGGGATGAAGATGTAGCACCTGCAGCCCGTAGTGGTCAAGGACCTCATAAAAGAAGTCAAATAAGGGGGGAACCAGCCCCGCGACGATGTTGCTCGTAAATAAGGGGAAGAAGGTGCTTTCCTCGGGCTCCAGCACGTCGGAGCCGGCCCGGAGCTCAGTCTTCCCCCTCTTGTTGCTTTCCCCTGCTGTCAGCAAGCGCGTGGCGGTGAGGTTCTTCTCCGAGATGTTGGACGCATCGAGAGCTGGCTCGTACCAAGCCGGCGATGAGGCAGCCTTGACCTTCCGGGGCGCCATTGGTCGCTAATGCGGAAGGGGATGGGAGCAGATCTGGAGATTTCGGAAGCAGGGAGAAAGAAAGGGGATCTGGAGCAAGGCGAAAAGAAGCAGTGAAGGCAAGCGTTGTCTACGCCAGCCTTTGTGACAGTCGGGCAGTTCCGAGGCAACATGGGGAAGCGGAGACGCCCACGACCAATTGACCGCCACGCGTCGACCAAGGCCGCAGGCTATTGGGGCCCGCAGCGCTCCGTACTTGCCCTTTGGATTCTCCTGGAATCCAAGCTCGAGTGCGCCTTGGGCCCAGGGGGTACTATCGGCGTTCTAGGAACGGGGGTCCCCAGACTTGCCTGCCTGCGGCCCAAGGCGTGGCACTGCAAGCGGGCCCGTACGACCCATCTTCACCAGCAAGGACTCAAGACCCTCACGAGGGGCCAAGCCTCGAGAGGCAGATGACATAAGACCTCCTCGGGAGCGGCCTCACCAAGCTGGCTCGCGAGGGGCGGAGAGGTCAAGGCAAGACAAACCTCGCGAGGTTCCAGTGACGTGAGCCATGACGACCAAGGCCAGGCGGGCGCCAGCACACACAGTGTCCTTATTTCCACTTTGGTGCTAGGGAGGCAAGCACAGACGAAGAGTACCGAGGCATCAAGCAAAGGTTTCCATATCGGTGCAACGCGACCAAGACCAGCAGGAAGGAGGTCACCATGGAGCCCAAGGCGACTACACCACCAGAGCCTTTGGCAGGCAAAGACTACTTTTCTTAGGATAAGTTGTACTAGATGTCCCCTTTCAAATTGGCCGTTGTGGGCTCCCTTCCCGCTCAATATTTGGGGAGAGGACCAGGGCCCCTATAAATAGGACTAGCCACCACAGTAGGAAAAGAGGGAGATCGGAGGGAGAGTCAACCTCACAACCACAAGTTCACCAAGCACAAGAACACCTCTCCTTAGGAGGTTGTTCTTCCCCTTGTACTGTCCATCCTCAGCCCGAGAGGCAATCCACCACCACACTGGAGTAGGGTATTACACTGCAATGGTGGCCCGAACCAGTATAAATCTTGTGTCCCGTGTGTTGTGAGTTTGTGTGCCCAGCCTAGAGATCACTAAGTGTGTGAGGGCGGGATCGGTGAGGGAGAGATCTTCGCGCGCACCCCAGTGTTTGAACCTTAAGGGTTTTGCTGGAACCCAAAATCTGACAATCAACAATCGAGAGGAATAAGGAGATGACTGTACATGGTGAGGATGATAGTAGGGACCCACAGGATCATGGCAGTAGGCAAACAAGTGCCTCCTTTATTACATGAAAAAAGGGTTCCTCCTGATGGTTTCCTGACATCTGGGTTGCACACCACTGTCAACGTAGTCAATAAGCGAGATAAGTGCACAAGGAGCGGCAGACACCCCGGACCCAGCAGCATGCGCAGTAGTTGTGGCCCGTCTAGCCTAGGCTTTTATTTCATATGTTTACCACATGACCAGCCCGGTTTTTTTCCTTTCTGAAAATGGCAAGCCCAGCTAATTGTTTTTTTTGCAGAATAACCAACGTAGGCCTACTTGCTTTTCTACACCCTGCTGGGCCGTAAATCTTTCGAGATGAGGAGGGATGCATTCAGGCTTGCCCAGAAAATGGGCTATATGAAGGAAATATGCCCTAGAGGCAATAATAAATTTGTTCTTTTTATTTCCTTATTCATGATAAAGGTTTATTATTCATTCTAGAATTGTATTGATTGGAAGCTTAATACATGTGTAAATACATCAACAAATACCGTGTCCCTAGTGAGCCTCTACTAGACCAGCTCGTTGATCAAAGATGGTTAAGGTTTCCTAACCATGGACATGTGTTTTCCTTTGATAATGAGATCACATCATTAGGAGAATGATGTGATGGACAATACCCATCCATTAGCTTAGCATAATGATTGTTCAGTTTGTTACTATTGCTTTCTTCACGTCAAATACATATTCTTTCGACTACCCAGATGCGGGAGGAATGCCTTGTGTGCTATCAAACGTCACAATCTAATTGGGTGATCATAAAGATGCTCTACAGGTATCTCTGAAGGTGTTTGTTGAGTTGGCATAGATGGATATTAGGATTTGTCACTCCAAGTATCGGAGAGGTATCTCTAGGCCCTTCAGCAATACACATCATAAGCTTGCAAGCAAATGACTAAGGAGTTAGTCGCGAGGTGATGTATTACGGAACAAGTAAAGTGACTTGCCGGTAACGAGATTGAACTAGGTATGAAGATATCGACGATTGATTCTCAGGCAAGTAACATACCGATAGACAAAGGGAATTATGTATGTTGTCATAACGGTTCGACCGATAAAGATCTTTGTAAAATATGTAGGAGCCAATATGGGCATCCAGGTTCCGCTATTGGTTATTGACCGGAGAGGTGTCTCAGTCATGTCTACGTAGTTCTCAAACCCGTAGGGTCCGCATGCTTAATGTTCGTTGACGATATAGTGTTATATGAGTTATATGATTTGGTGACCTAATGTTGTTTGGAGTCCCGGATGAGATCACGGACATGACCAGGAGTCTGAAAATGGTCGAGAGGTAAAGAACGATATATAGGATGATGGTATTTGGACACCGGAAGGGTTTTGGGACGTACCGGGAAGGAATCGGGTCACCGGAAGGTGTTCCGGGCAAACCCCCCCCCCCCGACAAGTTATGGGATTAATGGGCCAAAGGGAGGGACAGACCAGCCCACTAGGGGGCTGGTGCACCCCTACACTTGTTTGGACAGCCCTAGGGAAGGAAAAGGGGGAGGGCTAGCCCCTCTTGCCTTCCCCTCTCATGTGAGAAAGGAAAGGGAGGGGCGCCACCCTCCCCTGCCTTTCCCCGCAAGAAGGGGCGCGGCTTGGGAGGGACCCCAAGTAGGATTCCTCCTACTTGGGTGCCTCCTTTGGTTGCTCCTCCCTACTTCCCACCTATATATATGTGGGAGGGGAGCGCCTAGCACACACAAGACAATTGTCTAGCCGTGTGCGGTGCCCCCTCCACCGTTTACTCCCACATTCGTATCTTCGTAGTGCTTAGGAGAAGCCCTGCGCAGATTACTTCACCATCACCATCACCATGCTATCATGCCGATGGAACTCATCTACAACCTCGACAACTTGCTAGATCAAGAAGGCAAGGGACGTCATCGAGCCGAACGTGTGCAGAACTCGGAGCTGCTGTACGTTCAGTACTTGATCGTTCGGAGCTAGAAAAAGTTCGACTACATCAACTGCGTTGTCAAATGATTTCGCTTACGGTCTACGTGGATACATAGACACACCCCCCCCTCGTTTCTATGCATCTCCATGGATATATCATTGTGTGTGCGTAGAATTTTTTTTTCCATGCAACGATTCCCAACAGTGGCATCATGAGCCAGGTCTATGCGTAGATGATATGCACGTGTAGAACCCAAAGAGTTGTGGGCGGTGATAGTCCACGCACGTCTTGTTTTGATTCGGCAGTATTGTGGGATGAAGTGGCCCGGACCAACCTTACATGTCCATGCACATGAGACCGGTTCCACCGACAGACATGCAACTAGTTTTGCATAAAGGTGGCTGGCGGGTGTCTGTTTCTCCTACTTTAGTTGAATCGAATTTGACTGTGGCCGGTCCTTGAAGAAGGTTAAAACAGCAAACTTGATGAAACACCGTTGTGGTTTTATGCGTAGGTAAGAACGATTCTTGCTAGAAGCCCATAGCAGCCACGTAAAACTTGCAAGAACAAAGTGGACGACGTCTAAATTGTTTTTGTAGGGCATGTTGTGATGTGATATGGTCAATACATGATGTGATAAACGTTATTGTATGAGATGATCATGTTTTGTAAAAGTTATTGGCAACCGACAGGAGCCTTATGGTTGTCTCTTTATTGTATGAAATGCAAACGCCATGTAATTGCTTTATGTTATCACTATGCATCAGCGATAGTTGTAGAAGCAATAGTTGGCGAGACGACCACGACGCAACGATGGAGATCAAGGTGCCGAGCTTGTGACTATGGAGATCATGACGATGCGTTGGAGATGGAGATCAAAAGTACGAGATGATGATGGCCATATCATGTTACATATTTTGCTTGCATGTGATGTTTATCTTTTATGCATCTTATTTTGCTTAGTACAACGGTAGCATTATATGATGATCCGTTCACTAAATTTCAAGGTAAAAGTGTTCTACCTGAGTATGCACCGTTGCTACAGTTTGTCGTGTTGACACACCACGTGATGATCGGGTGTGATAGACTCTACGTTCACATACAACGGGTGCAAGACAGTTTTGCACATGCGGAATACTTGGGTTCAACTTGACGAGCCTAGCATGTATATACATGGCCTCGGAACACTGGAGACCGAAAGTTCGAACGTGAATCATATAGTAGATATGGTCAACATAGAGATGTTCACCATTGATGACTACCCCATCTCACGTGATGATCGGACATGGGTTAGTTGATTTGGATCACGTATCACTTAGATGACCTGAGGGATGTCTATTTAAGTGGGAGTTCTTAAGTAATTTTATTAATTGAACTTAATTTATCATGAACTTAGTCATGGTAGTATTTGCATATCTATCTTGTACATCAATAGCTCACGATTTAGCTCCCTTATATTTTTTATATGTTCCTAGAGAAAACTAAGTTGAAAGATGATAGTAGCAATGATGCGGATTGGGTCCGTAATCTGAGGATTATCCTCATTGCTGCACAAAACAATTATGTCCTTGATGCACCGCTAGGTGACAGACCTATTGCAGGAGCAGATGCAGATGTTATGAACGTTTGACAAGCTCGGTATGATGACTACTTGATAGTTTAGTGCACTGTCTTAGAACCGGGACTTCAAAAACGTTGTGAATGCCACAGAGCATATGAGATGTTCCAAGAGTTGAAATTGGTATTTCAGAATCATGCCCATGTCAATAGGTATGAGACCTCTGACAAGTACTTTGCCTACAAGATGGAGGAGAATAGCTCAGCCAATGAGCATGTACTCAGAATGTACTATAATCGCTTGAATCAAGCGGGAGTTAATCTTCCAAATAAGATAGTGATTGACAGAGTTCTCTAGTCACTATCACCAAGCTACTAGAACTTCGTGATGAACTATAATATGCAAGGGGTGATGAAAACAATTCCCAAGCTCTTCGTGATGCTAAAATCGACGAAGGTAGAAATAAAGAAAGAGCATCAAGTGTTGATGGTTAACAAAACCACTAGTTTCAAGAAAAAGGACAAGGGATAGGAAGGGAACTTCAAGAAGAACAACAAACAACTTGTCGCTCCCATGAAGAAGCCCAAAGCTAGACAGAAGCCTGAAACTGAGTTCTTCTACTGCAGAGAAAATGGTCACTTGAAGCGGAACTTCCCCAAATACTTGGCAGATAAAATGGATGGAAAAGTGAACAAAGGTATATTTGATATACACGTTATTGATGTCAACTTTACTAGTGTTCATAGTAGCCCCTGGGTATTTGATACCAGTTCAGTTGCTAAGATTAGTAACTCCAAACAGGAGTTACAAAATGAATTGAGACTAGTTGAGGGTGAGGTGATGATGTGTGTTGGAAGTGATTCCAAGGTTGATATGATCACCATCGCATACTCCCTCTACCTTCGGGATTAGTGTTGAACCTAAATAAATGTTATTTGGTGTTTGCGTTGATCATGAATATGATTGGATCATGTTTATTGCAATACGGTTATTCATTTATGTCAGAGAATAGTTGTTGTTTTGTTTACATGAATAAAACCTTCTATGGTCACACACCCAATGCAAATGGTTTATTCAATATCGATCATAGTAATTAATACACATATTCATAATATTGATGCCAAAAGATGCAAAGTTGATAATGATAGTGCAACATACTTGTGGCAGTGCCGTTTTGGTTATATTGGTGTAAAGCGCATGAAGAAACTCCATGCAGATGGACTTCTGAAATCACTTGACTATGAGTCATTTGATACTTGCAAACCATGCCTCATAGGCAAGATTACTAAATCTCTATTCTCCGGAACAATGGAGCGAGCTAATGACTTATTGGAAATAATACATACCGATGTATGCGGTCCGATGAGTATTGAGGCACGCCGCAGGTATCATTATTTTCTAACCTTCACAGATGATTTGAGTAGGTATGGGTATATCTACTTAATGAAACACAAGTCTAAAACATTTGAAAAGTTCAAAGAATTGCGGAGTGAAGTGGAGAATCATTGTAACAAGAAAATAAAGTTTCTACGATCTCATTGCGGAGGCAAATATTTGAGTTACGAGTTTGGCCTTCATTTAAAACAATGTGGAATTGTTTCACAACTCACGCCACAAAGAACACCACAGCGTAATGGTGTGTCCGAACATCGTAATCGCACTTTATTAGATATGGTGCAGACCGTGATGTCTCTTACCGATTTACCACAATTGTTTTGGGGTTATGCATTAGAGATAGCCGCATTCACATTAAATAGGGCATCGTCTAAATTCGTAGAGATGACACCGTATGAACTGTGGTTTGGCAAGAAAACTAAGTTGTCATTTCTTGAAGTTTGGGGTTGCGACACTTATGTCAAAAGGCTTCAGCCTGATAAGCTCGAACCCAAATTGGAGAAGTGCGTATTCATAAAATACCCGAAGGAAACAATTGGGTACACCTTCTACCATAGATCCGAAGGCAAGATCTTTGTTGCCAAGAATGGAACCTTTCTAGAGAAGGAGTTTCTCTCAAAAGAGGTAACTGGGAGGAAAGTAGAACTTGATGAGGTAATTGTACCTTCTCCCAATTTGGAAAGTAGCACATCAGAGAAATCCGTTTCTATGATGCCTGCACCAACTAGAGAGGAAGCTAATGATGATGATCATGAAACTTCAGATCAAGTTACTACTGAACCTCATAGGTCAACCAGAGCACGATCCGCACTAGAGTGGTACGGTAATCCTGTTCTGGAAGTCATTTTACTAGACCCAGATTCCGATAAATGGCTTTAGGCCATGAAATCCGAGATATGATCCATGTATGAGAACAAAGTATGGACTTTGGTGGACTTGCCCGATGATTGGCAAACCATTGAGAATAAATGGATCTTCAAGAAAAAGACAGAAGGTGATGGTAATGTCACCATCTACAAAGCTCGACTTGTTGCGAAAGGTTTTTGGAAAGTTCAAGGAGTTGGCTACGATGAGACATTCTCAACCGTAGCGATGCTTAAGTCAGTCAGAATCATGTCAGCAATTGCTGCATTTTATAATTATGAGATCTGGTAAATGGATGTCAAAATTGCATTCCTTAATGGATTTCTTAAAGAAGAGTTGTATATGATGCAACTAGAAGGTTTTGTCGATCCAAAAGGTGCTAACAAAGTGTGCAAACTCTAGTGATCCATCTATGGACTGGTGCAAGCATCTCGGAGTTGGAATATACGCTTTGATGTGGTGATCAAAGTGTATGGTTTTATACAGACTTATGGTGAAGCCTGTATTTACAAGAAACTGAGTGGGAGCTCTGTAGCATTTCTGATATTATATGTGGATGACATATTGTTGATCGGGAATGATATAGAATTTTTGGATAGCATAAAAGGATACTTGAACAAGAATTTTTCAATGAAATACCTCGATGAAGCTGCTTATATATTGGGCATCAAGATCTACAGAGATAGATCAAGATGCTTGATAGGACTTTCACAAAGCACATACCTTGATAAAGTTTTGAAGAAGTTCAAAATGGATCAGTCAAAGAAAGGGTTATTGCCTGTGTTACGAGGTGTGAAGTTGAGCAAGACTCAAAACCCGGCCACTGCAAAATATATAGAGAGAATGGAAGTCATTCCCTATGCCTCAATCATAGGGAATATAAATTATGTCATGATGTGTACCAGACCTATTGTGTGCCTTGCCATGAGTTTGGCAAGGGGTACAATAATGATCCAGGAGTAGATCACTAGACAACGGTCAAAATTATCCTTAGGTTCCTAAAGAGGACTAAGGAAATGTTTCTTAGTTATGGAGGTAATAAAGAGTTTGTCATAAAGATTTATGTCGATGCAATCTTTGACACCAATCCAGATGACTCTAAGTCTCCATCTGGATACATATTGAAAGTGGGAGAAATTAGCTAGAGTAGCTCCATGCAGAGCATTGTAGACATAGAATTTTGCAAAATAAATATGAATATGAATGTGACAGACCCGCTGACTAAACCTCTCTCACAAGCGAAACATGATCACACCTTACTACTCTTTGGGTGTTAATCACATGGCAATGTGAACTAGATTATTGACTCTAGTAAACTCTTTGGGTGTTGGTCACATAGCAATGTGAACTATGGGTGTTAAATCACATGGTGATGTGAACTAGATTACTAACTCTAGTGCAAGTGGGAAACTGAAGGAAATATGCCCTAGATCCAATAATAAAGTTGTTATTTTATATTTCCTTATTCATGATAAAGTTTTATTATTCATGCGAGAATTGTATTGATCAGAAACTTAAATGCATGTGTGAATACATAAACAAATACAGTGTACCTAGTGAGCCTCTACTAGACTAGCTCGTTGATCAAAGATGGTTAAGGTTTCCTAACCATGGACATGTGTTGTCATTTGATAACGGGATCACATCATTAGGAGAATGATGTGATGGACAAGACCCATCTGTTAGCTTAGCAAAATGATCATTCAGTTTGTTACTATTGCTTTCCTCATATCAAATACATATTCTTCGACTATGAGATTATGCAACTCCCGGATACCGAAGGAATACCTTATGTACTATCAAACGTCCAACATAACTGAGTGGTCATAAAGATGCTCTACAGGTATCTCCGAAGGTGTTTGTTGATTTGGCATAGATCAACCCACTAGGGGGCTGGTGCGCCCCTCCACTTGTTTGGACAGCCCTAGGGAAGGAAAAGGGGGAGGGCTAGCCCCTCCTGCCTTTCCCTCTCATGGCAGAAAGGAAAGAGAGGGGCGCCACCCTCCCGTGCCTTTCCCCACACTACAAATAAGGAAAGAAGGGGGCACCGCTTGGGAGGGGCCCCAAGTAGGATTCCTCCTACTTGGGCGCCTCCTTTGGCTGCTCCTCCATCCCTCCCATCTATATATATATGTGGGAGGGGGTGCCTAGCACACACAAGACAATTGCCTAGCCGTGTGCGGCGCCCCCCTCCACTGTTTACTCCCACGGTCATATCTTGGTAGTGCTTAGGCGAAGCCCTGCGCGGATTACTTCACCATCACCGTCACCATGCTGTCGTGCTGACGGAACTCATCTACAACCTCGACAACTTGTGGATCAAGAAGGCGAGGGATGTCACCGAGCTGAATGTGTGCAGAACTCGGAGGTGCCGTACGTCAGGTACTTGATCGGTCGGATCTAGAAGAAGTTTGACTACATCAACTGCGTTGTCAAACGCTTCTGGTTTCGGTCTACGAGGGTACATAGACACACTCTCCCCCTTGTTGCTAGTCATCTCCATGCATAGATCACTTCATGTGCGTATAAATTCTTTTGTTTTCCATGCAACGATTCCCAACACTATAAGTAATAAGAAATGGGCTATATGTAATAAGAAATGGGCTGTACAATGAAAAAATACACCAAAGGCAATTAGTTCCAAAATACTTTTTTCTTTATGATTTTGATATTTTAGTTTTCTTTGTTTTTTTGCGGGTAAAATTTCATTGGATTTAAATTAAGGTATGTTTAGTTTTTAAATTAATTTGAATCTGGCTAGAAATTTTGGATTGTATGCTGTTTGGGACGGATTTGGAGGCTGACTTGTGGGTCTACTAGGTTCACGTGTATGAAAGGCTTTGCCAAATCAGTCCCAAATGATTCTAGCAGCAGTGACAGTTCGATGTTAATCCAACGGCCGTGCTACTTCTTCAATATCTGATCTTCTTGCTCCAGCTAAGGGAGTCCTGGATTATGGGGTCCTCGGGTGTCCAGGCTATGTGATGTGGGCCGGAAAGATGGGCCGTGAAGATACAAGATAGAAGGCCTTCCCTCGTGTCCGGATGGGACTCTCCTTGGCGTGTAAGGCAAGCTTAGCGTGCGTATATGAATATTCCTTTCTCTGTAAACCGACTCTGTACAACACTAGCCCCCTTCGGTGTCTATATAAACCGGAGGGTTTAGTCCGAAGAGACAGTCATAATCATACAGGCTAGACATCTAGGGTTTAGCCATTACGATCTCGTGGTAGATCAACTCTTGTAACCCCTATACTCAGCAAAGTCAATCAAGCAGGACGTAGGGTATTATCTCCATTAAGAGGGACCGATCCTGGGTAAAAATCGTGTCCCATGTCTCATGTTACCTTTGATCCTTAGATGCACAGTTCGGGACCCCCTACCCGAGTTCTGCCGGTTTTGACACCGACATTGGTGCTTTCATTGAGAGTTCCTCTGTGCTATCGTCGAAAGGCTCGATGGCTCCATCAATCATCTACAACAATGCTGTCGCGAAGGAGATTTTTCTCCCCGGCCAGATCTTTGTATTCGGCGGCTTCGCACTGCGGGCCAACTCGGTTGGCCACCTGGAGCAGATCGACAGCTACACCCCTGGTAACCAGATCAGTTTTGGAAACCTGAACCATGTCGCTATATCCGAGGAGACTTGATCTTCCAAGGGTTCGCAGCCTCAACCACTATTCTAGCCTTAGATCCGGAGTGCTTCATCGGGTCCTAAGACGAAAGTCTAGAGCCCGCCGGACTCTCTGCGGCCTTAGAGCTCAACACCGAAAGAATAGTGTCTCCAGCAATCACTGCAAGGTCGGACTCTTCTCCGGATACTACTTCCGAACAATGGAGGCCCGCGTCATGCGAGCTCGGCCCAGAAACTTCTGACCATGTCCAAACCCCGCTCTTAAATAAGGCTTTGGACCTCATGCGATCCCTCGTCAGCACGGAGGAACTGCTTCTGAATCACGCCCAACCTGGGCTAGGGGCTGGAAATAAGGAATTTTACTTCCCACCCACCACCCACTTCATAGCCACTGTCGATGACCTAACCGACATGCTTGATTACGCCTCCGAAGACATCGACGGTATGGACGACGATGTCGAAGAGGAGCAGGCCCAAAACCCGCCGGTCACCGGACGTTGGACGGCCACCTGCTCCTCGTATGACATATACATGGTGGATACACCTAAAAACAGTGACGGCGACGATGAGAAAAACCCAGTCGAGGACGAACCTCCTGAGATACCGCCGAAACATCAACGTCAGCGACGCCGCTCTAAATCGCATCGTGGTACGAACAGCGACACCGACACTGGAGACAATGATACTCCGGAGAACACCGAAGACCCAGAAGCCCCCATCGGGCCAACATCCGAACAAGACGATCGGGACGATTGGCAAATTGATCCCGACGAGCAAGCAGGGAGCGAAGACTTAGAGGACAGCAACTATCTGCCACTCCCCGAGGACGACGTGAGTCTCGGCGATGAAAATTTTATCGTGCCAGAGGAACCCCTCGAGCAAGAGCGCTTCAAGAGCTGGCTAATAGCCACGGCTAGAAGCCTAAAAAGAAACAGCAACAGCTGCAAGCTGACCAAGATCTGCTCAACAACAGATGGACTAATGTCTTGGCAGCCGAAGAGTACGGCCTCGAACGCCCAACAAAAAGTTACCCGAAGCGTAAACTGCTACCCCAATTCAACAACGAGGCGCTGGAGCCCATACCGCCCGCACATAACGCGGATGACGGACCCAACTGACCACCACATGGCCAGGGCAGAACGACAACTCAGGCCGAACACCAGCCCACTCCACCTCGCCGTAAAAGCAGAGAAACAACAGCTTGGGGGTATACATATGACCTGCGACAAGACCTGGAAAATAGAGCAGGTCAAACAAGATCAATCTATGGATCGTGGGGGCATGCCCCGGCGCGAGAGGACAGTTACCAATCCCGGCGAGGCAAGTATAACCACGCCCTGGCCGAAAACCGCATATGGATTTCATCCGAACTGCACCGTGACACGGCCCGCTATAGGGGCGCCGCGCACCCCCTATGCTTCATCGATGAGGTAATGGAGCACCAGTTCCCAGAAGGGTTCAACCCATGAGCATCGAATCATACGACGGCACAACAGATCCTGCAGTATGGATTGAAGACTTTCTTCTGCACATTCACATGGCTCGCAGTGACGATCTACACGCCATCAAATACCTTCCCCTCAAACTTAAGGGACCAGCACGACACTGGTTGAACAGTCTACCAGAAAATTCCATTGGTAGTTGGGAGGACCTGGAGGATGCATTCAAAGACAACTTCCGAGGTACCTATGTTTGGCCCCCAGATGCCGATGACCTTAGGCACATAATCCAGCAACCCGGGGAATCGGCCCGACAGCTTTGGAGAAGGTTCCTAATAAAGAGGAACCAGATTGTGGATTGTCCGGACGCAGAAGCCCTTGCGGCCTTCAAACATAGCGTCCGAGACGAGTGGCTCACGCGACACCTCGGCCAAGAAAAGTCAAAGTCCATGGCAGCCCTCACAGCACATATGACCCATTTTTGTGCGGGAAAAGACAACTGGCTTGCTTGCAGAAGCAATAGCACCAGCGACCCTAGTACCTCCAAAACTAGGGACGGCGATGGCAAGCCACGACGGGACAAGCATAAGCGTCGAAACAACAATGAAGGAACGCAAGACACGACGGTTAACGCCAGATCAGCGGCTCCAAACCCGGTCAACGGAAAAAGGCATTCAAGGCAAACAGAGATGGCCCATCTAGTCTAGACAGAATACTTGATTGGCCTTGTCAGATTCATGGCACCCCCAATAAACCCGCCAATCATACCAACAGAAATTGTTGGGTCTTCAAACAAGCCGGCAAGCTTAACATCGAACACAAGGGAAAAGGGTCGCCAAGCGACGACGTTGACCAAAAGTCTCGTCAGCCAAACACAGGGGGACAAAAACAATTTACCCCCGAGGTAAAAACGGTGAACAAGATATATGTCGCACGCGTACCTAGGAGGGAGCGCAAACGCACACTACGGGACGTCTACGCCATAGAGCCGGACGCCCCAAAATTTAACCCATGGTTGGCTTGTCCGATCACCTTCGACCGAAAGGACCACCCAACTAGTATCCGTCATGGAGGTTCGGCAGCTCTAGTCCTCGATCCAATCATCGGCGGATTCCACCTTACATGAGTCCTCATGGATGGCGGCAGCAGTCTCAATCTACTTTATGAAGACACTGTCCGCAAAATGGCATTGATCCATCAAGAATCAAGACCACTAGAACTACCTTAAAGGGAGTAATACCTGGCAAAGAGGCCCACTGTACGGGCTCAATCACGCAAGAAGTAGTCTTCGGCTCACCCGACAACTCCCGAAGCGAAGACTCTTCAACATCGTCCCCTTCCGCAGCGGCTATCACGCACTGCTCAGATGAACCTCTTTTTCCCGCTTCAATGTGGTCCCGCATTATGCCTATTTGAAGCTCAAGATGCCCGGTCCACGTGGTGTCATTACAATCAATGGAAATATGGAGTGCTCCCTCCGTACTGAGGAGCACACAGCGGCCATTGCGGCCGAAGTACAAAGCGGCCCTATCAAGCCGCACATCCCCTTGGCTATTAGGCCATCGGGCTTTACATGCAGGACCGGTCAGTTCTACATATCGGTAGTCCGGCAACTTCATGGCTAGATTAGCAGCCTAGCCTCTGTCGACCACCACGTACATCAGCAAAATTCATACAGCGCGTGCACAATTATGCACTCAAAATACCTTGGGCATCGGTGGAGGCAACATATGGACAGGCCTATACAAAGGTTCGACCTTACACGGCCTTGCCCTTTCTTTAATCATCTTTTCCTTTTTTACCACAGGTGAATCAAAACCCACTCATTCTTCGGACCCACGAGGACTCTTTCCGAGCCCGGTTTCGTATACACGGCCGAAGACCATACCTTTAAAAGAATATTTCTTATTTGGGCGAAAAGTGGCGCAGACGTGCGGTAGGAAGACCATAACTTCGCTCAAGAACCTGTATAGAGCTTTTCCCTTAGCCCTAGACCCCCGAGATGTAAAATGGCCTTGGTGATTATGGTACCTTCTGCAAGATTACGTTTTGAGTATCAATCAGATTTCAGTGAACCAAAATTCTTATTCGGTATCATTTTTTCCGCCTGTTAAGTGGTCCCACGTACACACCTCGGCATAAAATTGCCAGGGGCTTATAGGGCAACATATGTGCTGCAAAACAAAAGTCCGAACATCTTTACAGCACAATTCGGCATCCCGAGCTCGGCATTATATGCATCGGCTCTGAATCATGTCTTTGGTCAATAGTTGGGTTGCCTGGCTCCTGTTCTTGCTACCTTACGTTCCATCTAATAGGCTAGGGTAGTAAAGGGAGAACTACTACGATTGTGTTTCTAGTTCGTCCGGTTAAGCACCTCAGTAGAGAAAGCCGAAAAGTGACTGTCATGATGCGGCGAGAGCTGGTCAGCCACTCGGCGATTCATTACAATCCTTAGCGATTTTTCCGTATTACACGAAGGACCGTTTCCGGTCACATATGTAACGCATACGCATCAGGGTAGTCGCGTACATACTAGGGGCCACCTAATAGACCCATTGTCAAACTCCTATAGCTAAGTGAGAGCAATAAAACCGAATAGTCTGATTGCCTGGTTCGCCGCACTAACACCTCCTTCAAGGACCAAGACATTGGGTTAAGTGTAGTTATGTGCAATTTCAAACACCCCAGTAGCATCTACATGGGGGCTGAAGCCGACGACTGGGAACTCTCAGATATAATAAATGGCCACACACGAGGATAAAAAAATTTCATCAAGGAATGAATATATTACAAAACATGTAGTTTATAACACAAATCCCAGGACAGTTTGGACCCTTTTATTCGAACACTACGTCCTTAGAGCATTGGCCCTCTATAAGGCGAGCACCTTTTAGCATGTCCTCAAAATAGTGCTCCGGTGTGCGGTGGGCCTTGCTTCCGGGAGGACCCTCAACTACCACCTTTTCGGCATTCATTTTCACCCAGTGCATTTTGACACGGGCGAAAGCCATACACGATCCTTCCATACATGACCACCTCTTTACGGCGTCAATCCGGCGCAGCGCATCGTCGAGACGCCGCACGAGGCCGAAGTAGCTATCCGGAATGACTTCAGCCGGCCACAACTAGACTATGACATCCTTCATGGCCGTGCCGAACATCTTATATAGTTGGACCCATTGCGCCATTTGGCCGTTTAGCAGTAGGGGACGCTCCTACCCCACAAATTGCGACCAGAAGAGCATCTCCGCCTCGTACCCCTCCTGTGCTTGGAAGAATTGAGTTTCAGCCGCAGCACTCGTTGGCAGATCCACATATACGTCTGAAGAACTCCACAGTTGATTAAGTAGAGCATACTTCTAGTCCCCACATTTAGCCTATAAAAGAAAAGGCTTACCAGCCGCTATCTGACCGGCTTGACGGATTACCTCGCGTGTTGCGCGGGATTCGGACCGTGCCTCCGAAGCATCTTGAAGGACCTTGGCGAGTTTGATCCCCTTCGCCTTATTTTCTATTTCCAAGGACTCACACTTGGCAGCAATGTCCTTGAGTTTTTGATCCATCTCGGTCACCTGTTCCTGAAAACGGCGCCGAGCAGCCTGTTCGGCCATCAAGTCCACAGCCGCCTCATCGGCGGCTGCCTTGCTTACCCTTGCTTCCTCCGTGGCTTGAGAAAGCTCTCTTCTGAGGGTCTCCACTGCGGCGGCACCATCTGTACAACCGTGCATAGTAAAGCTCTTCAACTTCCACAAAAGCATGGAAATAAACAGGCATACAGCAAGATGTATCTTATACTTTGCGCTTGGTCGAGTCGCTCTTAATAAGGACTAGATCCTCATCGGCTCACTCCAGTTTCCGTTTGAGTTCGTAAATCTCCGCTGACTGGGCAGTCGCCGCTAACAGAGAGGCCTGTTTTGAAATTCAAATAAAATAGCATGTTACCACCTAACAACTGATTATTGATCCTTTGCTCGCTTTTCTTTCAGAAAACCGAACAGAGTCTCAGGGGCTACTATCTATATACGGGCATATTTCTCATAAAAAAGATCAAAAACATTACATTGCGTACCTCGAAGCCTGCTAGCATGCTGGAGAATGCTTCGTTCAGTCCGCTCTTGGCGGACTGAATCTTCTCAGACACCGCACCTATCAGGATGCGGTGCTCGTCTAGGACGGATGCACTTTGAAGAGCGTCCATCGTGGTATTCCACACCTCTGGATTAGCAGAGGTTGCCACTCCCTTTTCTCCCGTAGGGGGTCGTTCACTAGACTTCGGGGCCGTATTGGTCTTCGGAGCAGTCTACGGCTGGGGAATGGATTAACCGGGGCCCTCGTCGCCGGTATCCATGAGGACCATCCTCCGTGACCCTCCGCCAGCCAAGGTATTACCTTCTGGCACCATTAAATCGCCCCCCTGTGTCTCTTCAAGGCTTGCGGGGGGCCTATGAGACGACACCTCGGCATCATCCGCCTTAGGCGGCGGGGAGGCTAATGGAGGTGACCCGCTCTCCATCATCTCCGGTGGCAGATCCCTCGAGGACGAAGATAGTGGGGGAAGATCGCGGGCCAGACTAAAAGATAGAACTTAGAGTTATCATCACAGTTTATTGATTGAATAAGTGTGAAAAATCATGACCACTTATGAGTCGGCTTGGGGCTTAGTCCGGCGCCGGTGCTTTGGGGCAACCTCGGCGTCTGATCCCGAGTCATCGGGGAGGGTAATTTTGTCCCTCTCGGACGCTTCGGCTCCCAGGTCTTCGGAGGCCTCTCTGTTTTTACCCTTGCGAGGATCTTCTTCTTCCTCCTCCTCCTCCTCATTGTCATCATCACCCTCGTGAGAGGACTGGGCATCAGCATCTCCGGACATTGCATCCGAAGTTCTCTCCTCCCTTTTCTTCTTCTTGTCCTTCCTTGTCGGTGCCTGGTATGGCGCCGGGACCAGCATCCTCATTAGAAGAGGATTGGCTGGGTCTTCGGGGAGCGGAGCCGGACATCGGATCTGCTTCGCCTTCTTAATCCAGACCTGTAAGGGGATGGATACTTAGCACCTCCCCCTCGGGTTGTTGAAGCCTATTGGTGTTCGGAGTTTCTAGAATTTACCTCGGAGGACGGATGGTTGAAGTCGAGGCCGGTGTCGTCTGAGGACCTCGGCCACGATTTCTTCTTCTTAAAAAGCAGCTTCCAGATCCCCTTATACATTGTGCCATAGAACCACTGTAGGGTCCACGGCCCTACCAGATTGAACTCCCACATCTTGAGGGGCCGCCTCTGGCAGGGAAGTGCTCGACGGATCAGCATCACTTGGATTACATCGGCAAGGGTAACGTCCTTCGCTATCATACTCTTGACGTGTTTCTGTAGTAGCAGCACCTCAGGGACTGACCACCAGTCCAGACCCTTGTTGGTCCAGGATGTAAGCCTCAGCGGGGGTCTGGATCTAAAGGCTGGTGCGGCTGCCCACTTGGAGCCGCGGGGTTCTGTAATATAGAACCATTCCTGTTGCCATATTTTGACGGTGTCCACAAAGAATCCCTTTGGCCAATTAACTTTGGGGAGCTTTCTCACCAGGGCGCCACCACAGTCCACGTGTTGCCCATTGACCACCTTCGGTTTCACATTAAAAGTCTTGAGCCATAAGCCGAAATTTGGAGGGACACAGAGGAAGGCTTCACACACGACGATAAACGCCGAGATGTGAAGGAAAGAATTTGGGGCCAGATCATGAAAATCCAGCCTGTAGTAGAACATGAGACCCCTTACAAAGGGGTGAAGGGCGAATCCGAGTCCATGGAGGAAGTGGGGGATAAACACCACCCTCTCACCGGGGCCCGGAGTGGGGATGATCTGCGCCGGATCGGGAAGCATGTGCTTAATTTTCGCGGTCAAATACCGTGCTTCCCGCAACTCCTTGATGTTCTCCTCCATGACGGAGGAGGGCACCCACTTGCCCTGAGAACCGGCCATGGTCGGAGGAGTTGTTGGGAAGGGAAGAGCTTGAAGTTTGGGCACTGGAGCTCGGGGACGGAGAGGCAAAGAGAATGAGGCGTGGGGTGGAACAGATGGGTTCTATCCACTTATATGGACTGCGAATATCAAGCGTCCCCTCCCTCAAGCCTTAAAACTCACCTGTTCCCAAGGGGTCACGCGAACCGCATGAATAGGTTACCAAAACTCGTATTGATGAGAATCCCGTAATAAGGGGGTACGATCTCTGCTTTGACAAGACATGTCGCCAGAGGTTGCGTATCGAAGCGCGAAACGGGAGGCCGAAAAACGGTTCGAAGTAATAAAATAGCTGGACGTAACGTCTCACCAGTGAAATATTCGGAGGATGGAACTTATATGTATTCTAATTCAGAGGTATGACTATTGTACAGAGCCGGATATAGTACTGACGATCAACTGCTTTGAAGAATTCGGAGGAGGAACCCGCCTTGCAATGCCGAAGACAATCTGCGTGCCAGACACATCGTCATTGAAGACTGGTTTAGGGGCTACTGAGGGAGTCCTGGATTATGGGGTCCTCGGGTGTCCGAGCTACGTGATGTGGGCCAAACAGATGGGCCATGAAGATACAAGATAGAAGGCCTTCCCTCGTGTCTGGATGGGACTCTCCTTGGCGTGTAAGGCAAGCTTAGCGTACGGATATGAATATTCCTTTCTCTGTAAACTGACTCTGTACAACCCTAGCCCCCTCTGGTATCTATATAAACCGGAGGGTTTAGTCCGAAGAGACAGTCATAATCATATAGGCTAGACATCTAGGGTTTAGCCATTACGATATCGTGGTAGATCAACTCTTGTAACCCCTATACTCATCAAAGTCAATCAAGCAGGATGTAGGGTATTACCTCCATTAAGAGGGCCCGTACCTAGGTAAACATCGTGTCCCCTGTCTCCTGTTACCTTCGATCCATAAACGCACAGTTCGGGACCCCTACCCGAGATCTGCCAGTTTTGACACCGACACCAGCCTCCCAAACCAGCACCGGTGGGACTGCCTGCTCCCGCCTCCCGTGACCGACTGTGTTGCCGCACAGGCCGCACCGCCCCACCCTAGTCCATTGATGGCCAGGACATTCCTCTACTCACCCACACCTCATGTTATTTTTTGGAGACGGTAGCTAAACCAGTAAACCCTCGTACTCCCCACCGAGTGGGCAACCACTACCGAGTCTTCCCCGGCTCCAGGTCGTTACCTTCCTAGGCCTCACCATCTTCCACCGCCCTGGTGCTCTCGGTGCGGCGTGGTCAACGAATGACATCCATCGGAAGAGGGTTGTACGTGGAGAGGCTGACAGCTGGGTGCATGGCCGCACACAAGGAAGTGCCTCCTTATTACGCGCAAAATAATGATTCCTCCACCTGACAGTAGGGACCCACCGGAAGGGCCTCTGTATTTCACAAAAAAAAACTTTCCTCGCGCTGACAGCTCGGACCCACCAGCTATATCTTTGCACGGAAGGACGTGTGTCCTTATTACGCACAAAAGAATGAATACTCCGCCTGCTATCTGGGACCCATCATAGTTGGAGGCTGACTTGTGGGCCTACTAAGTTGACGCGGATGGAGGGCTTTGTCAACTTAGTCAATATGAAAGATTCTAGCTCCAGTGATCGTACTATGTCCATCCAACAGCCATAGTGCTTCTTTAACCTCTGGTCTTGTTGCTCTAGACGCCCAAACCAGCGTCGGTCGTGCCACCTACTCCTGCCTACCGTGGTCGGCTCTACTGCCGCACAGGCCTCACCGCCCCACCCTACTCCCATTGCTAGCCTGGCCATCCTTTTACTAACCCAGACCTGTTGTTATTCTCTAGCGACGGCAGCCTCACACTATAGCCCAACTAGTAAACCCTCGTATGCCCCTCCGCATGGGGAACAATTGTCAAGTCTTCCTCGGCTTTGGGTCATTCCCTTCCTAGGCCTCTCCGTCGTCCACCGCCTTGGTGCTCTCAGCCCTGGGTGATTCTGGTAATTAATGTCAACATATCTCTTGTTGGACTAATGATTTCATCTAGTATGCTTCAGAGAAGTTCAACGATGGAGTGGCATGGACTAGAGGATGTGGAACCCTTTCGAGATGATACGGACAAAGGATTGGCTCAAGCTCAAAGCTCAGGACTCTACAATTTTCATTTTAGTGATCCAAGATCACATTGAGTCCATAGGAAAGCCAATACTATTAAGAGGGGATGAGGTGTTGCTTAATGGCTTGCTTGCTCAAAGTGCTTAGTGATATGCTCCACAGCCCTCAACCACTTTCTCACATCCACATATGTACCAAACCAAAAGTCAAACTCGGCCCCACCGAAACTTCCTATCCGGCGCCACCGAGTTCTCTTGACATAGCCACTGCCAGAAACGCTAATCAATTCGGTCTCACCGATGGGATCTCGGTCTCACCGAGATGGGCTTGCAAACTCACTATTGCCTATTGCATTAATTTCGGTCTCACCGAAATATGAAATCAGTCCCACCGAGTTTGCATGGCCAACTCTCTGTTTAGCTTATTACCAAAATCGGTCCCACCGAGTTTGTGTAACCCGTCCAACCGAGATAAGGCGTTACCCTAACCCTAGCACATCGGTCCCACTGAGTTGATCATGTCGGTCCCACCGAAATGCCTAACGGTCACATTATGAACCAAATCGGTCCGACCGAGTTTTTTTGGTCATACCGAGTTTGGTGATTTGTGTGTAACGGTTAGATTTTGTGTGGAGGCTATATATACCCCTCCACCCACTCTTCATTCATGGAGAGAGCCATCAGAATATGCCTACACTTCCAACATACATTTTCTGAGAGAGAACCACCTACACTTGTGTTGAGGTCAAGATATTCCATTTGTAAGTGCATCTAGTGCCACCCCTAGTTGGTTTTGGAGTATTGACGACAAACCTAGTTGAGGGACTAATGTGTTTGTGAGAATTGCAGGATAACACAGGTAGAAGTCCCTCATTGATTCGGTTTTCCTACCAGAGATGACCCCTAAAAATGTATGAAGACATTGAAGTCAAAGGTGGTATGTGAAGACATTCACATTGAAGTCTATGACAAGAGAAGACATCGTATGAAGACTATGGAGCGCGAAGACTTAGTTGTTTCGTTGTTTGTATTTCTTTGTTGAGTCATAGGAACCACCGTACTGTTAAGTGGGGTCCAAGAGAACCAGTCAGAATGACTGAAGTGATGCTTAACCAGAATCCTATGTCTTTGAGCGAAGACTATGAGAGCAAATCTTGTCCAGAGTTGGATAAGTCAGCTTTGCTTGTAGCCCAAGTAAATTTGTCGTGTGTGTTTGAAATCTGACTGTTGGAACACGTGTCAGTTCCTTAGTGACCGAGGGTCATTTCAGACAAATCAGGTCAGGTTGCCTAGTGGCTATAAATAGCCCACCCCTACAACCATAAACGGTTGGCTGCTCAGTGTTAGTGTACGGCTTTTGTCGTTTGAGAGCAACCCACCTCGAAGCCTTTGAGAGAGAATTCCTTGCGAGGATAAAGCCCTAACCACCCAGAGCCAAAGAGAGTTAGGCATCACTGAAGTCTTCATGTCTGTGTGATCTGAAGACTTAATACACTTGAGTACTGTGAATCCTCCATCCGGTTAGGCGTCATGTTCTGAGCATCCAAGAGTCATTGTGGATCACCGGTGAACGAAGTCTGTGAAGGTTTGGAAGTCTACCTTGAAGACTTACCAGAGTGATTGGGCAAGGACTGGGTGTCCTTAGCTCAAGGGGAATAAGGTGAAGACACGGTCTTCTTAGTTGAATCTCATCCTCCCTAACCAGACGTACAGTTGTCAAAGCAACTGGAACTGGTCCAACAAATCATTGTCTTCAACGAGTCACTGGTTTCATCCTTCCCATTCCTTTACTTACTGTTGGCCCTGGTGAAGTCATTGCATGATTGCATTATCGTTTGTCTTCATTGAGTGACTGCTTGTTCTGATTGGCTTCACTATATCTTCCTACCTGATCTTTGCTGCCTAGCTGCTATTAGTCATTGTGCTTTCACTTCATTGAATATTTGACTATGGTTTGCCTAGTGTAATCTACCTTCCGCCGCATGGTAATAGGTTCATTTCTATCGTTTGTCTTCGAAACTTCCATGCTTTGAAGACTTTCATAAAAGTCACCTATTAAACCCTCCCCCCTCTAGTCGATCACTAGCACTTTTACCATCCCAACCACATAAATCTTGATCTCTAGCCTTCCCCAAGTTGCTTTCCACTCAAATCATCTTTCTACCAAATCCAATCCTATGAGAGAGAGTTCAGTGTTGGGGAGACTATCATTTGAAGCACAAGAGAAAGGAGTTCATCATCAACACACCATCTATTACCATTTGGAGAGTGGTGTCTCCTAGATTGGTTAGGTGTCACTTGGGAGCCTCCGTCAAGATTGTGGAGTTTAACCAAGGAGTTTGTACGGGCAAGGAGATCGCCTACTTTGTGAAGATCTACCCTAGTGAGGCAAGTCCTTCATGGGCGATGGACATGGTGGGATAGACAAGGTTGCTTCTTCGTGGACCCTTCCTGGGTGGAGCCCTCCGTGGACTCGCGCAACCATTACCCTTCGTGGGTTGAAGCCTCCATCAACGTGGATGTACGATAGCACCACCTATTGGAACCACGCCAAAAATCTCCGTGTCTCCAATTGCGTTTGCACACTCCAATCCCATCCCTTTACACTCTTGCAACTTGCATGATTTACTTTCTGCTGCTCATATACTCTTATCATGCTTGCTTGATGTGTATTGTGAATGTTTGAACTTGTACTAAAACTCCACTTCAACTTAAAGAATTTAAAAACTGCAACTTTTCTTGCTAAAAGTCTATTCACCCCCTCTAGACACCTCTTCTCGATCCTTTCAATTGGTATTAGAGCATTAGTCTCCATTGCTTTGGTTTAAACACCTTTGGAGGAAGATGGATGAGTCTATGTTGGGGAGTCTTGGACATAGAGTGCCTATACTTGATGGAGAATACTTTCATGAATGGAAAAATGAGATGCTTGAGATCTTCGATGAATATCATTTGAACAAGTACATTACTAGCCCTTGTGCACCTCATGCTGATCCTTTGCATCCTACTCTTGATGAGTCTATTAACATGATCCGTAATCTTAGAACTATCAATTTAATCACTAGAGGTTTGCCTAGAAACTTGCTTGCTAGCTTGCCTGCTCTCGATTGTGCCTACACCATATGGGGATTCCTTGAGGAACGTTTTCCAAACTATTCCTTGAAAAACTTAGATGAGATTCTTCATAAGTCTATTGCCTTGAGTAAGATGAGTTCCAATGATCCCAAATTTGGTGATTGTTTATTTGAGCTTACAAATCTTACGAGTGCCAAAGGAGATGTTGGAATCATTAGCAATATCATTTCCGAAGTCATTAGAATTCATAGAGATGAACATTGTTATGGTCATACTTCTGATGAATCACTCTCTCTAGGAATTTGATCCACCACATGACAATGTTGAACATGGATACTACGATGAGGATGATGATAGTGACTATGATCTTGATGATGCAATGAGACACTTTGGTCTTATGGCTAATCTTCGTGGCTACATGACTAGAGGAAAGGAATGGGTTCTTGATAGTGGGTGTACCAATCATATGATCAGAGACAAAGATATGTTTCGTGAGCTTGCTGAATACGACGGTCCTCGAAAGTATGTCACTTTTGGTGATAACTCAAAGGGTAAGGTGGTTGGCCTTGGTAAGGTTTCCATCTCACATGATATCTCCATACAAAATGTTATGCTCATTGAATCTCTTGGTTACAATTTACTTTCCGTGTCTAGACTTGCTGACTTTGGTTTCAATGTCCTATTTACTGAAGTAGATTGCCAAGTGTTTCATAGAGATAATCATAAAATGGTCTTTACCGGTACACGTAGAGGTGATCTTTACATTGTTGATTTCACTAAAAAGGCTCAACCTAGAATTGCATAATTGCTAAATCCTCGAAAGGTTTGTTGTGGCATAGAAGGTTAGGTCATGTGGGCATGCGAAATCTTGATAAGCTTGTTAAAGGTGATCATATCCTTGGAGTAAAAGATGTTATATTTGAAAAAGATAGACTTTGTAGTGCTTGTCAAGTAGGAAAACAAGTTGGAGGAAGCCACCCCGTGAAGAACATTATGACCACGAGAAGACCGCTCGAGCTACTTCATATGGATCTTTTTGGTCCCAATGCCTATAAGAGTCTCGGTGGTAACTCATTCGGTCTAGTTATAGTTGATGATTTTTCAAGATTTACGTGGGTGTTCTTTCTTGATGATAAATAACAGGTCCAAAAGATCTTCAACAACTTTGCTAGGAAGGCCCAAAATCAATTTGAAGTGAAGATTAAGAAGGTTCGTAGTGACAATGGAACGGAGTGCTAGAACACAAATGTGGACACCTTTCTTGACGAAGAAGGGATTTCACACAAGTTCTGGGCTACGTACACGCCTCAACAAAATGGAGTTGTTGAGAGGAAGAACTGAACTCTTATTGAGATGGAAAGAACGATGCTTGCTGAGTACAAGACTCCAAAACACTTTTGGGCGGAAGCCGTTGAGACAGCTTGTCATGCACCAAATCGCTTGTATCTTCACAAGCTACTCGGCAAGACGGCATATGAGCTCCTCACCGGTAATAAACCCCAAGTTGGATACTTTCGAGTATTTGGCTCAAAGTGTTACATTCTTGATAAGCATCACTGTTCTAAATTTGCTCCTAAATCTCACGAAGGTTTCCTACTTGGTTATGGCTCAAACTCTCACACTTGCCGTGTCTACAACAGTTTCACCCGAAAGGTTGAAGAGACGGTAGATGTGAAGTTTGATGAATCTAACGGCTCGCAAGTAGAGCAATTACCAATTGATGTAGGGGATAAAGACCCTTCAGAAGCAATCCAAGAGTTGTCTATTGGAAAGATTCGACCAAAGGAGGTGAAGGAGAGTACCTCGTCTGTCCAAGTGGAGGCTTCCACCTCACAACAAGGTGAACCAAGAGTCGACATGGAAGCATCCACGAGTGGGACACGCCAAGATGAAGAAAACGAGGAAGTACACCAAGATGAGCCTCATCAACCTCCTCCACCAAGACAAGAGAACAATGATGCCAATAATGAAGAAGGCCAAGAAGAAGAACGAGATGATGAATAAGATGCTCCACCCCGACCCAAACAAAAACTCCCACGAGTTCGAGCAAGAGTCTCAAGAGATCATCCCGTCGAACAAATCTTCAATGATATTCAAATCGGGAGAATCACTCGCTCTAAAACTCGTTTGGCTAATTTTTGTGAACATTATTCATTCATCTCTAGTATTGAACCTATGAAGGTTGAAGAATCCTTGGAAGATCCAGATTGGATAAACGCCATGCATGAAGAGCTACACAACTTTGAGACAAATCAAGTGTGTACATTGGTTGAGAAGCCCGACAACAACCACAACATCATTGGTACCAAATGGGTGTTTCACAACAAGCAAGACGAAGATGGTCAATTCGTCCACAAAAAAGCTCGTCTAGTCGCCCAAGGCTACACTCAAGTCGAAGGTATGGACTACGGTGAGACATATGCCCCCATTGCTAGACTTGAGTCCATCCGCATCTTACTTGCCTATGCTAATCACCATGATATCACTTTATACCAAATGGACATTAAAAGTGATTTTCTAAATGGTGAAATTGAGGAGGAAGTTTATCTTAAACAACCTCTCGGCTTTGTCAATCCTAAGAAACCCGGTCATGTTTACAAACTTCACAAAGCTCTTTATGGTCTTAAACAAGCTCCTAGAGTGTGGTATCAATGCTTGACCAAGTTCCTCATTGAGAAAGGCTTTGAGATTGGAAAAATAGATTCTGCTCTTTTTACTAAAAGGGTTAATGGTGAGTTATTTGTATGCCAAATTTATGTTGATGATATCATATTTGGCTCCACTAACCCTCATTTTAGTGAGAAGTTTGGAAAGCTAATGTTGGAGAAGTTCGAGATGTCTATGATGAGTGAACTCAAGTTCTTCCTTGGGTTGCAAATCAAGCAAACTAAGGAAGGCACCTTTGTTTCTCAAACAAAGTACACCAAGGACTTATTCAAGAAGTTCAACATGCAAGAAATCAAAGGTATGAAAACTCCCATGCCAACTAGTGGACATCTTGATTTGACCAAGGACGGCAAATCGGTTGACCAAAAGGTTTACCGCTCTATGATTGGATCATTGTTATATCTATGTGCCTCCCGTCCTGATATTATGCTAAGTGTGTGCATGTGTGCATGATATCATGTGGCCCCCAAAGAATGTCATCTTAAGGCTGTGAAAAGGATAGTGAGATACTTAATACATACACCAAATTTTCGCATTTGGTATCCTAAGAGGTCCTCCTTTGATGTTGTTGGCTATTCTGATTCGGACTATGCCGGAGACATGGTTGATAGGAAGTCCACTTCGGGAACTTGTCAATTTCTTGGTAGATCTCTT
The DNA here is from genome assembly GCF_018294505.1 of Triticum aestivum. Classification (NCBI taxonomy): domain Eukaryota; kingdom Viridiplantae; phylum Streptophyta; class Magnoliopsida; order Poales; family Poaceae; genus Triticum; species Triticum aestivum. The sequence goes on along the minus strand of NC_057794.1, from coordinate 318,680,022 downwards.
GTGTCTTGGTCTTCGAAGAAACAAAACTCGGTATCCTTATCCACCGCCGAAGCGGAATACATTGTCGCCGGTTCATGTTGTGCTCAATTACTTTGGATGACCCAAACTCCTAAAGATTATGGGATCAATGTCAAACATGTTCCATTGCTTTGTGATAATGAAAGTGCTATTAAGATTGCTCACAACCCCGTGCAACATTCTCGAACTAAGCATATTGAAGTTCGTCATCATTTCATTCAAGATCATGTTGCTAAAGGGGACATTGATCTTAAGCATGTTTGCACTGATAAGCAATTGGCGGATATATTCACCAAACCGCTAGATGAGAAAGTTTTTGCTGTTTGAGAGGAGAATTGAACATCATTGATGCTTCAAACTTGGAGTAGGAACTCCATTTGGATACATGCAAGGCATGAATCTATGACTAATCCTCGATACTTCTCTTATGATGATGATCATATGTCTTGGATATATTTTCACCCTTGCATGTTATCTAACCCTTGTAGGTACTTGGATGGATCTAAATCTATGAGATTGCAACTCACTCACATCTTGAGCAATTTCTACATCACCAAGTCTCTACACAATGGTGGTTGATGACGAGGAAGCATGAAACCCTTCAACATATCCTTTGACAAATTCTATATATCAAATTTCATTTGGTATCAAATTTCATGATTGTCATTTTGGACACACAAGTGCTCTTCCTTGCAAGACTAACCCATGTAGGTAGATGAACTCAACTCCAAGTGGTGCTCCCAACCATTCTTGCGCTACATCAACCTTGAGCACCCCACGCAAGTTCAACTACATGATCAAGATTAACACCACCACCCAAGGTATGTCATTCCATCTTAGAGAAGCTTTACCTCAAGTCATAGTTCAAAGCAACTCAACAAGATGTGAATACATCAAATGCTTAAACAAAAAATGGTAACCCCATTTTGAGCTTAAACGATGACTATGACTTATGATCAAGTGTTCTCACTTGACTCCTTAGTCAATATACTCTAACATAGGTGACTTTGTAACCGCCCAATTCTAGATGAAGTTCTCTAGTGTTTCCTTGAGTTTTTGCATTTGTCCTTTGCATATTTATCCCCTTTCCTCTTTCAAAAAAAACTTCATCTAGATTTTTCTTTTTAGTTCTGCATTTTTTCTGCATCCTATTCATCGCAAATCTTTCAGTTAATTCCTTGCAAATCTTTGTGAGATCTTATTTGCCTAGTGAGCTGAGGTGACAAGTGTTCTCTCTGTATTCAACTCGGTCATACTGATCTGTTGCTTTCGGTCAGACCGAGCTAATTCAGTACCACCAAAGACTACAACTCGATATCACTAATTTCACTGTAGAGAAGACAATTGCCATATGTTCCTGTAGTTTTATTCCAGCTCCACTCAATGATTCTTGTCATCTACCAGCATCACAATCTATATGCTGCTTTGCTCTGTGACTCAAGGACCAAACCTATTTTGACTCACACTCAAGAAGAACCCTTCTTGTAAATTGATGTCAGAGGGGGAGAGAGATCACATCAAAGCTTATTCTCTTCAAAGGGGGAGAGAGAAAAAGAGGTAATCAGATCAAAGGCCCCAGATGCTTGGTGTTCAAGAGGAGAGAAGTCGCATGTCTTTAAGAGGGGAAAGACATGGTTATGTTATGTTTATGTTTATGATCTATTTTTGCTCTGATTTTGTTTTCCCACATTCTCCCATTATCCATTACAAGATTCAGGGGGAGAAAGACTGCTGGGGAAGGAAATCTTTGAATTCATTGCATATCCTTTTCCTTTGGGGACATGTCTACATCCAATAGAGTACTCAGTACTCACTCTCTACATGTCATCCCAGTCTTGGTACTCTTGTGGTTCGATGTTATTGCTCTGCTCAGTAGATGTTTCTGTGTTATGTAACCTTGTTTACTCAGGTTCATCTCCTTCAAAGCTAGCTCAAGACCACAAGGTAAGTATATGCATCACACTCATGCACATGAAGATTTCTTGCTAATGTACATATTGTTTCCAAGAAGGAATCATGAGCATGAAGTTACAACTTCATATAGTTACATCATTTGCTCTGATGCATATAGCCAAGATACATGTAACACATTGCTTACTCTGTCATGCTTATGCGTTCACATGCTCTTATATCCCATATTTACATGATTGCATACATATAGGAGCAGCCTATGCATATTACATGTCTTTCCAAAGCTTTACTTGTTATTCTCTATATCTTTATCTAAATCTTTGATGTATGTTGTCATCAATTACCAAAAAAGGGGGAGATTGAAAGCACAAGTGCTCCCTGGGTGATTTTGGTAATTAATGTCAACATATCTCTTGTTGGACTGATACTTTCATCTAGTATGCTTCAGATAAGTTCAACAATGGAGTGGCATGGACTAGAGGATGTGGAACCCTTTCGAGATGATACGGACAAAGGATTGGCTCAAGCTCAAAGCTCAGGACTCTACACTTTTCATTTTAGTGATCCAAGATCACATTGAGTCCATAAGAAAGCCAATACTATTAAGAGAGGATGAGGTGTTGCTTAATGGCTTGCTTGCTCAAAGTGCTTAGTGATATGCTCCACAGCCCTCAACCACTTTCTCACATCCACATATGTCCCAAACCAAAAGTCAAACTCGACCCCATCGAAACTTTCTATCCGGCGCCACCGAGTTCTCTTGACATAGCCACTGCCAGAAACTCTAATCAATTCGGTCTCACCGATGGGATCTTGGTCTCACCGAGATGGCTTGCAAACTCTCTGTTGCCTATTGCATTAATTTCGGTCTCACCGGAATATGAAATCGGTCCCACCGAGTTTGCTTGGCCAACTCTCTGTTTAGCTTATTGCCAAAATCGGTCCCACCGAGTTTGTGTAATCCGTCCAACCGAGATAAGGCGTTACCCTAACCCTAGCACATCGGTCCCACCGAGTTGATCATGTCGGTCCCACCGAAATGCCTAACGGTGACATTATGAACCAAATCGGTCCGACCGAGTTTTATAATTCAGTCCCACCGAGTTTGGTGATTTGTGTGTAACGGTTAGATTTTGTGTGGAGGCTATATATACCCCTCCACCCACTCTTCATTCGTGGAGAGAGCCATCAGAATATGCCTACACTTCCAACATACATTTTCTGAGAGAGAACCACCTACACTTGTGTTTAGGTCAATATATTCCATTCCAACCACATAAATCTTGACCTCTAGCCTTCCCCAAGTTGCTTTCCACTCAAATCATCTTTCTACCAAATCCAATCCTATGAGAGAGAGTCTAGTGTTGGGATGACTATCATTTGAAGCACAAGAGCAAGGAGTTCATCATCAACACACCATCTATTACCTTTTGGAGAGTGGTGTCTCCTAGATTGGTTAGGTGTCACTTGGGAGCCTCTGTCAAGATTGTGGAGTTGAACCAAGGAGTTTGTACGGGCAAGGAGATCGCCTACTTCGTGAAGATCTACCCTAGTGAGGCAAGTCCTTCATGGGTGATAGACATGGTGGGATAGACAAGGTTGCTTCTTCGTGGACCCTTCGTGGGTGGAGCCCTCTGTGGACTCGCGCAACTGTTACCCTTCTTGGGTTGAAGTCTTCATCAACGTGGATGTACGGTAGCACCCCCCTATCGGAACCACGCCAAAAATCTCCATGTCTCCAATTGCGTTTGCACACTCCAATCCCATCCCTTTACACTCTTGCAACTTGCATGATTTACTTTCCGCTATTCATATACTCTTATCATGCTTGCTTGATGTGTATTGTGAATGTTTGAACTTGTGCTAAAACTCCACTTCAACTTAAAGAATTTAAAAACTGCAACTTTTCTTGCTAAAAGTCTATTCACCCCCCCCCCCTCTAGACACCTCTTCTCGATCCTTTCACCCGCCCTCCACGGGGTCCCTCCACCGGCTACTGTTCATCCGCCCCCACCTCCTTGATCAGGGTCCTGTTCATCCAGCGTCAATGGCCTCTACTACCACGGGGTCCTATTCATCCAACCCACACCGGGAACTGTTCATCCAACCCCCACCGGGGACTATTCATCAAGAGGCAGCTTCGATCGGCTTCAGTTAGTAGCAGTAGAGAAGCAATCACTCGGGTTCAGTTAATAGCAAGGGATCAATCAGGGTTCAGTAATGTAGCTAGTGCAATCGCTCGGGTTCAGTTAGAGCCCAACTCATCGCTCGGGTTCAGTTAGAGCACAATGTCTCGCACACACACACGTACGTGTACGAGAGAAACGCGAAAACCTCCGTGCATCGCTCGACCCGACCACCCACCGTAACAGGGAACTCCCTGAAATTTTCCTCACCCTCGCTTCTACCATGATTTTTCCGTCATGGAAGGCCCAAAGAATGTCATGTAGGTGCGTCTCCCGCCTGCCCAGGACGCAAAACCCATTTTCTGTCATGATTTTTTGTCATATAAGTAGGATCCCACCACATCTATGATGATACCGAGTTTTGTCATAATTATCGTCATAGAATTGTCATAAGCATGACAGAAAAAATTGTTTGGCCCAAAATGTCACGGATGTCTTTTTTTGGTAGTGCACCTTGCTCGCATCTTCTCCATTAATGGCGCCCGAGCCATTGTTTAATATGGGCGGCCTTACTGTTCGCCTCCCATTCCCCTCCCTCCCGCAGACCTCCACCAATGCCATGGCGTGGAAGGATCATCTTCCACTAGTCTTCAAGTTTGGTGAAGTTGACTCTGAGCCGGAGGAGATAGAAAATAAGGAGGAATGGGACCTCATAGACATGGCCCTGAATGAGTTGGCGCGACAGTTGCTGCCCCGCGCCCATCCCAGCTCCCATCCTCGCACCCGCGCTAGCAACCATCCCCGTAGCATTTATGGGCTGGTTGCTGAGCACTATCGCAGAGCTGGAAGCCGCGGGCGTCAGTGAGGTCTCCGCGGACCCGCATGAGCTCGTGTACATGCCAACGCCAGTGCCCGTGCCCGTGAGTGCCCCTCCACCCACCGCGGCGCCGGTCCCTGTGATTTTGCTTGCACCCGCCGCGCCCGTGCTCGTGCGTGCACCCACTCAGCGCATGGGATGCCGCTGTCGACCGCTACCTCGCAGCGCCGCCAGTTGCCGTCCTCCCGCGCCCCGCCCGTCGATCGTGTGACCACATGATGTTTGATTTCCAAGTGAAGAACATTATGTGCTGCCTTGAAGACTTCAACAACGGCATCCGATAACGACAACATCAGCACAGCATGCTGCCTCCGCCGCCGCCGGAAATAGTTTTTTTGGGTTTAATGTTGTTCTCGATCATATGAATATAATTTCGCAGTGTGACCAAATGAAAGATATGGTTTGAATGAACTTGCATTTTTCTGTCTTAATGTACAGACTTATCAAATGATTTTGTTTTAAAAAATGCCAATGGTTTTTAAATATAAAACACTCATCGCAAACGTTTTACTTAGAACACCCGTATGCAAATTGACAACTTCCCCGGGAAGCCACAGGAAAATGTGCCGAGCAGGATTTGTGCAGCTCTTGATCGCAATCGTTTTAGATAGAACACCCGTATGCAAAGTGAGATCTATGGTCTTCCCCAGTAAGTCAAGGGAAAATTCGTAGCGCAGGATTTGTGCATCTCTTCAACGCAAACGGTTCAGATTGAATACGGTATGCAAAGCCAGACTTCAGCGCTAAGCCAAGAGAAAATGTGCCGAGCAGGATTTGTACATCCCTTCAACGCAAACAATTGTTTCCGATGACCATGTACAGACAATTTGGTAAGATTAGCGTCTGTCATATTCGGTATATTGACATTTGTCAAACTGGAAAGATTGACATTTGTTGATCTAGTAACATTGCCATTTTTCAACCTTGTAACACTGCGATTTGTAAACATATACAGCTAAAAATCACTAGCACTATCTAATTTTTGCAACTAAAATTCCGTAATTAAACATAGATTTCATTCATAGATTAAGAAATCGTTCTTTATAGAAACAGTTCAACTCGACAATTGAAGCAACCAAACTTTTCCCCAATCGTTACCAACCACGTACTGAAATAGCTAGTTCAACTATATATACTAGCTAATTTTAAGTACGTTGTACAGTTTCACCACATCTATAGTCAGATAAACTAAACAAAATAGCCCATAAATACTAATACTACGGAGGGGCTTTGTACTACTTCCGACAGCCTATCCTCTGTCGAGCGCTCTTAGTAAAAGGCAGAGGAGGAGGAGCCTACCGACGAGCTGGACAACTACAATACAGTGACTGTCGCTGCTGCACATTCTGTGACGCTCACCTCGAACGCCCTCTACCGCTCCAGACGACCCCTCTCGACTCTTGATTCCTCGCCTCTGCGGTGGGGTGTGTTGCGGCCATGGCGGTGATAAGGCTCTTTGCATGCTCGACGAGGCACTCCGCCTCCTTGAGGGAGTCTTGGATTAGGGGGTCCTCGAACGGTCGGATTATATACTTTGGTCGGACTGTTGGACTATGAGGATACAAGATTGAAGACTTCATCCCGTGTCCAGGTGGGACTCTCCTTTGCGTGGAAGGCAAGCTTGGCAATTTGGATATGTAGATCTCCTCCCTTGTACCCAACTTTGTGTAACCCTAGCCCCCTCCGGTGTCTATATAAACCGGAGGGTTTAGTCCGTAGGACAACAACAATCATAATTATAGGCTAGCTTCTAGGGTTTAGCTTCTACGATCTCGTGGTAGATCAACTCTTGTAATACTCATATCATCAAGATCAATCAAGCAGGAAGTAGGGTATTACCTCCATCGAGAGGGCCCGAACCTGGGTAAACATTGTGTCCCCCGCCTCCTGTTACCATCAGCCTTAGACGCACAGTTCGGGACCCCCTACCCGAGATCCGCCGGTTTTGACACCGACATTGGTGCTTTCATTGAGAGTTCCACTGTGTTGTCACGATAAAGGCTTGATGGCTCCTTTGATCATCGGTAATGATGCGATCCAGGGTGAGGTTTTTCTCCCCGGACAGATCTTTGTATTCGGTGGCTTCGTACTGTAGGCTAACTCGCTTGGCCATCTGGAGCAGATAGAGAGCTACGCCTCTGGACATCAGGTCAGGTTTGGAATCTTGAACTATACTGCCAACATCCGCGGAGACTTGATCTTCAACGGATTCGAGCCCATGTCAGGTGCGCCGCACAGTCACGACGAGCATGACTTAGCTCTGTCATCGGACGGTGTTCGGGAGATCACACATGTGGCTACTCTGGCCCTCAATCCGGAGTAGATCGTGCAGTCCGAGGACGGGTGGATAGACCCCGCCACGGAGGCTGCACACTCAGCGGTGATAGAGCCGAATACTGACTTCACCTCCTATGAGACCTGTGTTATCGGACCCTTGAATTCGTCCCCGGCCACAGGCTCCGAACTGCTTGCGTCCGTGCCTATCGAATCTGACTGGGCACCGATCATGGAGTTTACCTCCACGGATATCTTTCAGCACTCGCCCTTGGGCGACGTGCCAAATTCATTGAGGTCTCTCTCCTTGTTAGGAGATCCTTGGCCGAACTATGTCCTGCTTGAGTGGGAAGCGGACGACGAAATTCATTCCCCACCCACCACGCACTTAATAGCCATTGTCGACAACTTAACCGACATGCTTGATTTTGGCTCCAAAGACATCGATGGTATGGACGACGATGCAGGAGAAGAACAGGAACCACCGCCCACAGGGTGCTGGACAGCCACCTCATCATATGATATATACATGGTGGACACCCCCAAAGAAAGCAATGGCAATAAGGCAATGGAGGATAACCCCCTCGAGAAGCAATCTAAACACCAGCGTCATCGATGCCGCTCTAAGCCCCTCCATAGCAAAAGCAGTGATATCGGCACAAGAGACAATAATGCTACGGACAGTGCCGAAGACGAAGACAATCCCCTCCAGCCAGGCTTCGAGCGGGAGGATGGGCAAGCGAGCCCTAACGAACAAGCGACAGACGGAGAATCAGGGGATGACAATTACATGCCCCTCTCCGAAGACGAGGTGAGCCACGGCGACGAAGAATTCATCGTGCCTGAGGATCCCGTCGAGCAGGAGCGCTTCAAGCGCCGGCTTATAGCCACAGCAAAAAGGCTGAAGAAAAAGCACCAACAGCTTCAAGCTGATCAAGATCTGCTAGCAGATAGATGGACCGAGGTCCTGGCAGCCGAGGAATACGAACCCGAGCGCCCAACCAAAAGTTACCCAAAGTGCAGGTTGCTACCCCAACTCGAGGAGGAAGCATTAAAACCTACACTACAAGCCTATGATGTGGCTGACTGGCCACCTCGTGGCCGAGACAAAGCGGCATATCAGCTCGAAGTCCAGCCCGCACCCCGTCGCCAGTCAAACAAAAACACCAAGGCCCGGGGCTACACACATGACCTTTGAGACATATTGGAAAACAAAGCAGGACATACAAGATCGATCTACGGATCACAGGGGCGCGCCCCAACGCGTGACGACGACCGTCACGCTGGATATACTAAAAGCAAATCCGTCCGGGCCGAATATAGCAGACAAGACTCGTATGAACTGCGTCGTGATATAGCCTTGCACAGAGGCGCCGCACACCCCCTATGCTTCACCAACGAAGTAATGGATCACGAATTCCTAGAAGGGTTTAAACCCGTAAACATTAAATCATATGATGGTACAATAGACCCCGCGATATGGATTGAAGATTTGCTCCTCCACATCCACATGGCCTGCGGTGACGATCTACATGCCATCAAGTACCTCCCATTAAAACTCAAAGGACCAGCTCGGCATTGGCTGAATAGCCTGCCGGCAAACACCATTGGCAGTTGGGAGAACTTGGAAGACGCATTCCTTGGCAACTTCCAGGGCACTTACGTGCGACCACCGGATGCTGATGACTTGAGTCACATAACCCAACAGCCCAAGGAGTCAGCCAGGAAATTCTGGACTCGGTTCCTAACTAAAAAGAACCAAATTGTTGAATGTCTGGATGCCGAGGCCATAGCGGCATTTAAGCATAACATCCGTGACGAGTGGCTCGCCCGACACCTCGGCCAAGAGAAGCCGGAATCCATAGCAGCCTTCACGACACTCATGACCCGCTTTTGTGTGGGCGAGCACAGCTGACTGGCTCGCAGCAACAACACATCAAGAAATCCTGGAAATTTAGATGCCAGAGATAGCAATGGCAAGCCACGTTGCAACAGACACAAACGCCGCAACAACGGTGACAACGCCGAAGACACGGCAGTCAATGCCGGATTCAATGGCTCTAAATCCGGTTAGCGGAAAAATCCGTTCAAAATAAGCAATCCGGGCCCGTCCAGTTTGGACCGCATACTTGATCGCTCGTGCCAAATTCACGGCACCCCCAATAAACCAGCCAACCACACCAATAGAGAATGCTGGGTGTTCAAACAGGCCGGCAAGTGGAATGCCAAAAACAAGGAAAAGGGGTTGCATAGCGACGACGAGGAGGAGCCCCGGCCGCCGAACACAGGAGGACAGAAGAAATTTCCTCCCCAAGTGAAAAGTGTGAACATGATATACGCAACCCATATTCCCAAGCGGGAACGGAAGCGTGCACTAAGGGACATCTATGCGATGGAGCCAGTCGCCCCAAAGTTCAAGCCATGGTCTTCTTGTCCGATCACTTTCGATCGCAAGGACCACCCTACCAGTATCCGTCATGGTGGTTCTGCCGCATTGGTCCTTGACCCCACCATTGACGGATTTCACCTCACTCGAGTCCTTATGGACGGTGGCAGCAGCCTGAACCTGCTCTATCAGGATACAATGCGCAAAATGGGTATCGACCCCTCGAGGATCAAACCCACAAAAACCACCTTTAAAGGTGTCATACCAGGTGTAGAGGCATGTTGCACGGGCTCAATCACACTGGAAGTGGTCTTCGGATCCCCGAACAACTTCCGAAGCGAGGAGTTGATCTTCGATATCGTCCCCTTACACAGTGGCTATCACGCATAGCTCGGACGAACCGCATTTGCCAGATTCAATGCGGTACCGCATTATGCATACCTCAAGCTCAAAATGCCAGGACCTCGCGGGGTTATAATAGTTAATGGAAACACGGAACGCTTGCTCCGTACGGAGGAGCACACTGCGGCCCTCGCAATAGAAGTACAAAGCAGCCTTCTGAGGCAAACCGCCAATTCGGCGATAAAGCCCCCGGACACCTTCAAGCGAGTACGGAGTACCCTGCAACAGGATCGCCCGGCATGTTTTGAGCTCTCCTAGCAATCCAGCCTCCGTCCCGGTCCCAGTCAAGCAGCAAAATTTGCGTCGTGCGTCCATAATTACGCACTCAAGATACCATGGGCATAGGCGGAGGCACGGCTATGGCACGACCCACAATGCGGCTCAACCGCCTTAGGACCTGTATATCTTTACCATTTTCTTCCTTCCAGGACCCTATTCTCTGAAGGCCCTCTCCGATACCCTGATTATCAGAACCATCACGGGAAGGAAACACGAAGGAAGCAAGAAGCTTTGACGTACAAGGGAATCCCCAGGTGGTCTCTGATAACGATCGTTATACCTGTTTTACATACCCACACGCAGCCTGCCCTTGGATAGGACATGTCAAATAGTCCAATTTTTACTTATTGCACTACTTGTATACATACGCTTTGACGTATCATCTAAATTACAATGCATAGCGTTAGCTTATTATTGCTTTTTTCCCTGTCTGCTCATTTACGACAAATTGCAACCGTACATTCTAGTACGTCCAGTGCGCCAGGGGCTTCAGTGTACCCCATAACACGGCAAGAAAAGTCTGAACACTTCCGACAGTGCGGCACCCCGAACTTATAGCATTATATGCATCAGCTCTGAATCATGTCTTGGGTCAATAGTTGGGTTTGCCCGGCTCCCATGTCTTAGTACCTTACGTTCCATTATATCGGCTAAGGTAGCACTGGGAGAACTACTGCGATTGTGTCCCGGTTCTTCCGGACGAACACCTCAGTAGAGAAAGCTGAAAACTGACTGTCATGATGCGGCGAGAGCTGGTCACTATTCGAGAGGTCTCAAATCCTTAAAGATTTTTTCCACTTCGGGCGAGGAATCGGCCTTGTCCGATTTAGGCGTATATAGCGCCCCAAGTTTGGCCTTCTGAATACTAGGGGCTTCGCCAAAATTTAAAATTGTAGACTTCTATGGCTAAGTGAGAGTGATAAAGCTGTATAGTCCGATTGCCTTGTTCGTTACGCTAAACACCTCCTTAAAGGACCGAAAAAATTGGATAAAGAGTGTTTAAGATTTATCCCGAACACCGCAGTACTAGTTACATGGGGGCAAAAGCCGACGACTGGCAAACTCTCAGATTTTATAACGGCCGCACAGAAGGTAATATTATAAATCGACAAGCGTTATATAGCGCACATGAACTTGTTTTCATATTACAGGATCACATGAGTACATTCATTCAAATATTACATCCTTAGCACATTCCTCTGCCACAAGGCGGGCACCCTTCACGACACTGTCATAATACTTTTTGGGGTGGCGATGCTCCTTGCCCTCCGGTGGCCCCTCCTTCACCAGCTTTTCGGCATCCATCTTTGCCCAGTGCACTTTCGCACAGGCAAAGGCCCTGCGCGCACCTTCAATGCAGACGGACCGCTTTATGACTTCAAGCAGTGGGCAGGCATTCACAAGCTACTTTACCAGGCCAAAGTAGCTGCCAGACAGGGGCTCGCTAGGCCACATCCGGACTATGAGACCCTTCATGGCCAGTTCGGCTGCCTTGTGAAGCTCGACCAATTGCTTCGGTTGGTCGCTCATGGGCATCGGATGTTTGGTCCCAGTATATTGAGACCAGAACAAATTTTCCGTCAAGCTCCCTTCCTCGGCCCGGTAGAACTCCGCGGCATCCGATACGCTGCTGGGTAGATCTGCGAACGCTCCTAGAGAGCTTCGAATTCGGGTAAGTAAAAGGAAAGTTTCCTTCACATGCTTGCTTTGCATAATGAATGCCTTACCCGCCGCTATCTTCTTGACCGCCTGAATCTCCTGGAGGGCCTTTTGAGCTTCGGCCTTGGCATTTTGTGCGTTCTCGAGGGCCTTCGCAAGCTCGGACCCCCTGCGTCTTAGAGTCACGCTCCAAGGACTCGTATTTTTTGACGAAATCCTGGAGCTCTTGCTGAACCTCGCCGACTCGGGCCTCTTGCTTCTCGCGCTCGATGCGCTATTGGGCCGCTCTGTCTTCGGCCTCGGACAACACCTTCTTCAGGGCCGCCACTTCGGTCGTGGCCCCTAGCAAAATTCATGATGATCCCATGATCTAGTAATCACTTTTTTTTCTTTATCAATATACAGACGGGGTGTCACTTACCTTTGTTCTCTTCGAGCTGCCTCTTGGTAAGGCCGAGCTCTTCCTCGGACCGCTCAAGGTCCCGCTTTAGTCCGGAGACCTCCGTAGTACGAGCGGCAGCGGCTAGCAGCGAAGCATTCTTATTCACATAGACATATTCTGATTAGACTCCTGTGATTATTATTTGATCATCTGTTCGACCTTTCTTTGCGAACACCAAACAGAGCATCAGGGGCTACTGTCTATGCTGTGATATTTTCTCATAATTTGATTACTTACCTCAAAGCCTGTTAGGAGGCTGGCACAGGCTTCGGTCAGTCCGCTTTTGGCAGACCGAACCTTCTCGACCACCGCACTCATGATAGTGTGGTGCTCTTCGTTAATGGAAGCGCTGCGAAGTGCTTCCAGCAAGTTGTCCAATGCCTCTGGATGGACAAAGGCCATCGGCACAGACGGCTTGCCCCCCTTAGCGAGGGGTCGCCTTACAAAATCCGGAACCATAGGAGGTTCCGGCGCAGTATCCGGCTCGGGGTCAAACTTGGTGCGGCCCCCGTCATTAGAGCCCACGGAAGTCTTGCCCCCCATGCGCCCAGTTGGTGCCCTTTGAGACAACACCTCGATGCCGTCCGTGGGCCGGGGGGAGGTGCCTGTCGAGAGTGAATCGATGTTCATCGCCGACTAGCCCAAAGACTCATCCGAAGAGGATACGTCGATATGGGCTTTGGATGGACTGCATGATCATGTTTGACATGATAAGAAGTAATAAAACAAAACATACCAGAACTATTATAGTATCTAGATACTTATGACTTCGCCAGGGGCTTGTCCCTGGGCAACCACTCCTCGTCGCTGTAAGCGGCTATTGTGGAGTAGTCCGGAAGGAGGGTCCTTCCCTTCTTGGACACTTCGGCCTCCCCAGATGGGGCAGACTTCCTTTTCCTGTCTCCCCCGGCTGGGGGGGACAACTTTCCTCTTCCTCCTCCTCGTTCTCGTGGGAGGAGTGCGCCTCGGTGTTTTCGGACGATGAGTCCGATACAACCTTGCGCCGGAGACCTTTTCTGGTCCCCGTGGCCTTCTTCTTGGCCTTCTTCTCCAGCGCCTCATAGGGCGCCGGAACCAGCATCTCTGTTAAGGGAGCCCTTGCTGGATCTTCAGGCAGTGGGGCTGGACAATCGATCTGCTCCGTTGTCACTACCAGTCCTGTTAAAATGTCGTGGAGGCTCAGAACCCTTACATGATTATACTGGGGAAAGGAACATCTTATGAGATATAAAGAGCTTACCGGATTGGCAGGGAGCTTTGTGCTGAGTCCGCGATCCTCGGTAAGGGGAGGAGGTACCTCGGCAGCCTTGAACAGCACCCTCGAGATGTCTTGGTGCGTCATGTCGAAAAGCTCTCGCGGCGTCTGGTGCTTGGCCGGGTCGAACTCCCACATATTGAATGCCCATCTTTGACACGGAAGGATCCGGCGGAAGAGCATGACCTGGACCACGTTGACAAGCTTGATTTTCTTGCTTATCATATTTTTAACACAGTTCTGGAGTCCGGTCAGCTCCACCGATGAACCCCAGGATAGGCCCTTCTCTTTCCAGGAGGTGAGCCGCGTGGGGATGCCGGATCAAAATTCAGGGGCCGCCGCCCAGTTGGTGTCGCGCGTCTTGGTGATGTAGAACCACCCCGATTGCCACCCCTTCACGGTCTCCACATAGGAGCCTTTGAGCCAGGTGACATTGGGCATTTTTCCCACCACAGCGCCTCCACACTCCGCTTGCTGCCAACCACCACCTTCAGTTTCCAGTTGAAGGTCTTCAGCCACAGGCTGAAGTGGGGCTTGATGTGGAGGAAGGCCTCGCACACGATGATAAACACCGAGATGTTGAGGATCAAATTGGGGGCCAGATCATGGAAGTCCAGCCTGTAGTAGAACATGAGCCCGCGGACAAATGGGTGGAGGGGAAATCCCAGCCCGCGGACGAAGTGGGTGAGGAATACAACCCTCTCTCATAGGGTTCTGGAGTAGGGATGATCTGCCCCGCGTCTGGGAGCCGGTGTGCGATGTCTGCGGCCAGGTATTCGGCTTCCCGGAGCTTCGTAATGTTCTCCTCCGTAATGGAGGAGACCATCCACTTGCCTCCCGCTCCGGACATGTTTGGAATGGCTTTGCAGAGAAAATGAGAACTTGGGCGCTGGAGCTCGAGTGTGCGAGAATGGATGGGCAGGGGAATAAGAAGGTGTGGGTAAAAAAGAGGAATCCTTGTCCCTTTATAAAGGCAATAGAAACTGCGCGCCTCCCTACTTGCCCCATAAAATCGCTTATTCCCCAAGCGCCGCGATTTATGGCGCGGTTGGGTTACCCATATCCGTATTGATGAGAATCCCATGATAAGGGGAACATGATCTCTGCTTTGACAAGATGTCCCAATAAAACCGCCTCACAACACGTGCAGTGGCAGGCTGGGAAAATGGTTCGTAATGATCGGGCCACGGCAGGACGTCACATTATGAAAAGTTGTCAGCAGATTAGATTTGTGGAATAATATACTCTCTACGGTGGTATGTAGAATTTGTTTTGCAGAGCCGGACACGATCATTGTGTTCAAAATCTTCTATGGAGTATTCAGTGGAGGAACCCTCCTTGCAATGTCGAAGACAATCTGCGCGCCGGACTCGTCATCATTGAAGCCTGGTTCAGGGGCTACTGAGGGAGTCCTGGATTAGGGGGTCTAATGTCTACTACACAACCTTCTTCTTGTAGACGTTGTTGGGCCTCCAAGTGCAGAGGTTTGTAGGACAGTAGCAAATTTCCCTCAACTAGATGACCTAAGGTTTATCAATCCGTAGGAGGCGTAGGATGAAGATGGTCTCTCTCAAGCAACCCTGCAACCAAATAACAAAGAGTCTCTTGTGTCCCCGACACACCCAATACAATGGTAAATTGTATAGGTGCACTAGTTCGGCGAAGAGATGGTCAAACAAGTGGTATATGGATAGTAGACAAAGGTATTTGTAATCTGAAATAATAAAAACAGCAAGGTAGCAAGTTATAAAGGTGAGCGTAAACGGTATTGCAATGCTAGGAAACAAGGCCTAGGGTTCATACTTTCGCTAGTGCAAGTTCCCTCAACAATACTAACATAATTGGATCACATAACTATCCCTCAACATACAACAAAGAGTCACTCTAAAGTCACTAATAGCGGAGAACGAACGAAGAGATTATGGTAGGGTACGAAACCACCTCAAAGTTATTCTTTCCAATCAATCTGTTGGGCTATTCCTATAAGTGTCACAAACAGCCCTAGAGTCCGTACTAGAATAACACCTTAAGACACAAATCAACCAAAACCCTAATGTCACCTAGATACTCCAATATCACCTCAAGTATTCATGGGCATGATTATACGATATGCATCACACAATCTCGGATTCATTTATTCAACCAACACAAAGGACCTCAAAGAGTGCCCCAAAGTTTCTACCAGAGAATCACGACGAAAACGTGTGCCAACCCCTATGCATAGGTTCATGGGTGGAACCCGCAAGTTGATCACCAAAACATACATCAAGTGAATCACGTGGTATCCCATTGTCACCACAGATACGCACAGCAAGACATACATCAAGTGTTCTCAAATCTTTAAAGACTCAATCCGATAAGATAACTTCAAAGGGGAAACTCAATTCATTACAAGAGAGTAGAGGGGGGAGAAAACATCATAGGATCCAACTATAATAGCAAAGCTCGCGATACATCAAGATCATACCACCTCAAGAACATGAGAGAGAGAGAGAGAGATCAAACACATAGCTACTGGTACATACCCTCAGCCCCGAGGGAGAACTACTCCCTCCTCATCATGGAGATCACCGGGATGATGAAGATGGCCACCGGAGAAGGATTCCCCCTCCGGCAGGGCGCCGGAACGGGTCTAGATTGGCTTTCGATGGCTACGGAGGCTTCTAGCAGCGGAACTCCCGATCTATTGTGCCCCCTGATGTTTTTAGGGTATATGGAGATATATAGGCAGAAGAAGTACGTCAGGGGGGCCACGAGGGGCTCATGAGGGTTGAGGGCGCGCCCAGGGGGTGGGCGCGCCCCCTGCCTCGTGACCTCCTCGTAGATCCCCCGACGTGCACTCCAAGTCTTCTGGGCTTCTTTCCTTCCAAAAATGAGTTCCGTGAAGTTTCAGGTCAATTGGAATCCGTTTGATTTTCCTTTTCTTCGAAACCCTAAAACAGGGTAAAAAACAGAAACTGGCACTGGGCTCTGGGTTAATAGGCTAGTCCCAAAAATGATATAAAAGTGTATAATAAAGCCCATAAACATTTAAAATAGTAGATAATATAGCATGGAGCAATCAAAAATTATAGATACGTTGGAGATGTATCAGCATCCCCAAGCTTAATTCCTGCTCGTCCTCGAGTAGGTAAATGGTAAAATCAGAATTTTTTATGCGGAGTGCTACTTGGCATAATTTCAATGTAATTCTTCTTAATTGTGGTATGAATATTCAGATCCGAAAGATGCAAGACAAACGTTCATATTGACGTAAAAATAATAATACTTCAAGCATACTAACTAAGCAATTATGTCTTCTCAAAATAACATGGCCAAAGAAAGTTCATCCCTACAAAATCATATAGTTTAGTCATGCTCCATTTTCGTTGCAAAAGAATGCTCTCATCAGGCACAACCCCGATGACAAGCCAAGCAATTGTTTCATACTTTAGTAATCTCAAACTCATAAACTTTCACACAATACATGAGCGCGGGCCATGGATATAGCACTATGGGTGGAATAGAATAATGAGGGGGTTATGTGGAGAAGACAAAAAGGAGAAAGTCTCACATCAACGAGGCTAATCAATGGGCTATGGAGATGCCCACCGATTGATGTTAATGCAAGGAGTAGGGATTGCCATGCAACGGATGCACTAGAGCTATAAATGTATGAATGCTCAACCAAAGAAACTAAGTGGGTGTGCATCCAACTTGCTTGCTCACGAAGACCTAGGGCACTTAAGGAGGCCCATTGTTGGAATATACAAGCCAAGTTCTATAATGAAAAATTCCCACTAGTATATGAAAGTTACAAAACAAGAGACTCTCTACTATGAAGATCATGGTGCTACTTTGAAGCACAAGTGTGGTAAAAGCATAGTAACATTGTCCCTTCTCTCTTTTTCTCTCATTTTTTTGGGCCTTTTCTCTTTTTTATGGCCTTTCATTTGGGGGGGGCTTCTCTTTTTTTTATGGCCTTTCTCTTTTTTTATTCCTCACTTGGGACAATGCTCTAATAATGATGATCATCACACTTCTATTTTATTTACAACTCAATGATTACAACTCGATACTAGAACAAAGATGACTCTATATGAATGCCTCCGGCTGTAACATCCCAAATTTTCAATTTGGAATGTTATACATTAGATCCTCATGCATATCATATTTTATTTTGCATTTTGGTTGATCCTAGAAATTCTACGCAACTCAATGACCCACGGAGAGAGTTGGGGATTTCGTTATTTTCATATTTGAGTTTTCTCAAATTTTGAGAATAGGATCATTTGATTTTATTTATTTTATCATCAATTATTTCTATTACAAAAATATGAGAGAGGGAATAAAATGACTTTCCCAAAATAAAGAAATATTGAGGATTTAATAAAAAAATCAAATAAGACTTTATTTCGGAGTTTTTCGGTGTTTTATTCGAATTTAGGAAAAATGTGCATTTTTCAAAATTGCATTTAGGGCCCAAATAAATGTTCACCTTGTGCGGCTTGATTTTAGAAGCCCGTGAAAATTTATTACGGAATTTTTGGAGTTCGTTTAGTATTTCTTTTTATTTTTATTCCGAGCGGAATAATTAAAAAAAGAACCGACTTCGGGCCGTACCCGAGCGGGACACCGCCCGGGGGCAGCCTTTAAATAGTGCCGCCCCGAGCCGCCCGAGCACATCAGCCCCGCCTCGATCCGCGCGCGCCACGTGAGCCGCCACCGATGATCCCGCCGCCCGAGGTTCGTCGCGCCTCGTTTTCGGTGTCGAAAAAAAAGAGAGAAAAAAAATTCGGCGATCGTCGTTTTTCTTTTTCTCGGATTAAATCCGCAATTTTTCTGATCGCGATTCCTGATCTGATTTTCGTTTTAGTTTAACTTTTCGCTCGTTTATCGGAATCAGGCAATTCAGGCACCTAGAGTTTCGTCTTGAAACCCTCTATCTGTTTAACCAACTTAAACAAGTTTTTGTTACTGTAAAATTTGCCCTAGGTCTAGATTAGTAGAATGAAGTTGTTTTCTTTCGTCGTTTGTCTTTCGTTGCTTCGTTCGATTTGATTCTTTTTGCCAACCTGAGTTCTTAACTTGAACCTTCTAGTTAGATCTCTTATTTGAGTTTTACCCGTGCATTAGAAGAGTTCTTATTGTATGCTTGTTTGTTTGTCTGCGATAGAGTACCCGGAGTGCGTCGCCTGTTACTTCGAATCGTTAGGTTTCGCGGATCATCAGCAAGGCAAGTAACACTTTGATCATACCTTTTCTACTACCTAGTTTTATTGCATTAGATCAATCCTCACACATTGCATGATTAGGATCTAATTAAATTGTGGGATGGGAAGTAGATGAGGTAGTACCTATTACCTGTTTATTATCAAACCTTTGGGAGTTACTTCTACGTTTGCTTATTATGCCATGCTATGCTAGTAGACGTGGATTGGGTGAGTGATATCCATGACAGATGTGAGATTGTTAATTAATGGTTTATCTAAGGTGGCAACTTAAACACACATCTGGGTGGATTGAGGCACCTGGTATTCCAGGACTTGCCTGTTTTCTTTTGGACCGCCAGCCAGGCTCAAAGGGATCATGAGACTATTCATACTAGAAACTTCCGTGTGCAGCCACAAGCTATTATGGGCTCTAGCATAGTTGACTAAGTCGTGCGAACTCTTACAGTGGTAGAATAGCAGATGTAGGGGGTGTAGGTGGTACGGTCTACCCGATCGTAAGGTGCTAGCGCTTCTGAAAGACTATGTCTCGGTCATCCGTCTTCTCAAACACCATGTAGTGCGAGAAACCAAACGGAGGCGATCGAGTCTTGTGGGGAAAAGTGCACAAACCTCTGCAGAGTGTAACAAACTAATCATGGTTAGCCGTGTCCCCGGTTATGGACATCTTGAGTATCTAGTACTTGGATTTTCATGTGAATCTCAACATGTTACTCAAAAATTAATTTTGTTGGGTTATGTTTAATGATGATGCTTAATTGGGATTGAGAATGCTGTCAACCATTCTCAATGTTTAACAACCACCATGATAGTTAAATAAATTTATTCCTTTGAAGTAGGGAAAAATTGGCTTTACGCAAAACTGTAACCATAGAGCTTTCCACCAGCCAAATATGCATATAGTATAGCTGTTTCATTCCATTGCTCTCTATGTGTTACATTGCCAGCATATTCCATGTGCTGACCCATTTTTGGGCTGCAACGTTAATGTTGCAGACTTTTCAGATGATGATTAAGGAGTTTTTAGGTCGTGGTTCTATACTCAGTGATGCCGTTGGAGTTGATGGACTCATTTATCTTCCAAGCCTTCCGCTGTTATCGTTATTAGATGGCCTTAAGCCATGCTTATTGTAATAAGTTCTCTTTTGAGACACTCGATGTAATAAGTGTGTGATTGCTAGTCTGTTATAAATCCTCCGAGTACTATATGGTGTCAGTATTACTGATCCAGGGATGACACCGGAGCACAGAGATCAGACTGTTTGAGGTCTGGTTGCTACACCGGCGGTGTACCGGGATATGCAATGAACCAAGAGTGACATGTATGAAAGAATTATGAACGGTGGCTTTGCCACAAATACTATGTCAACTACATGATCATGCTAAGCAATATGACAATGATGAATGTGTCATGATGAACGGAATGATGGAAAGTTGCATGGCAATATATCTCGGAATGGCTATGGAAATGCCATAATAGGTAGGTATGGTGGCTGTTTTGAGGAAGATATAAGGAGGTTTATGTGTGAAAGAGCGTATCATATCATAGGGTTTTGATGCACCGACGAAGTTTGCGCCAACTCTCAATGTGAGAAAGGGCAATGCACGGTACTGAAGAGGCTAGCAAGGATGGAAGGGTGAGAGTGCGTATAATCCATGGAATCAACATTAGTCATAAAGAACTCACATACTTATTGGAAAAATCTACAAGTCATCAAAAACCTTGGCACTACGCGCATGCTCCTAGGGGGATAGATTGGTAGGAAAAGACCATCGCTCGTCCCAGACCGCCACTCATAAGGAAGACAATCAAATAACACCTCATGTTTCAAATTTGTTACATAACGTTTACCATACGTGCATGCTACGGGACTTCCAAACTTCAACACAAGTATTTCTCAAATTCACAACTACTCAACTAGCACGACTTTGATATTATTACCTCCATATCTCAAAACAATCATCAAGCATCAAACTTCTCTTAGTATTCAAGACACTCATAAGAAAGTTTTTACTATTCTTGGATACCTAGCATATTAGGATTATTTTAAGAAAATTACCATGCTATTCAAGACTCTCAAAATAGTATAAGTTAAGCATGAGAGTTCATCTATTTGTTCAAAATAAAACTACCACCATGCTCTAAAAGATATAAGTGAAGCACTAGAGCAAATGACAAACTACTCCGAAAGATATAAGTGAAGATCAATGAGTAGTTGAATAATTATGCAACTATGTGAAGACTCTCTAACATTTAAGAATTTAAGATCTTGGTATTTTATTCAAACAGAAAGCAAAGCAAAATAAAATGACATTCTAAGAGTGGCAAACATCATGTGAAGAAGCAAAAACTTAGGATCAACCGAAACTAACTGATAGTTGTTGAAGAAGAAAGGTGGGATGCCAACCGGGGCATCCCCAAGCTTAGATGCTTGAGACTTCTTGAAATATTATCTTGGGATGCCTTGGGAATCCCCAAGCTTGAGCTCTTGTGTCTCCTTAATTCCTCTCATATCATGGTCTCCCTAAATCTCAAAAGCTTCATCCACACAAAACTCAACAAGGACTCGTGAGATAAGTTAGTATAAACCATTGCAAAAACCTTATCATACTCTACTGTTGCAAATCACTAAAATTATTATTCAAAATTTCATACTAAATGCCTCTGCATATTTAATAGTCATATCCTCAAATAGAATCATTAAAGAAGCAAACATATGCAAATAATGCAAACATAACAGCAATCTGCCTAAACAGGACAGTCTATAAAGAATGCAGCAACATCCATACTTCCCTAGCTCCAAAAATTATGAAAGAAAATTCCCAATGTAGTAAATTTATCATATCTTAATATGCAAAAGGTTTCAACATTTTATCACATTCTGACTTTTCTAGGGAATTATTGTAACAGCGGTAAACTTTATGTTTTCAAACAGCAACATGTGGACTTGTAACATAGGCATAGTAAAGACTATCAATGCCACTTTTATTAGAATAAAAGTTGAAAAACATTGTTATAAATAAAAGCAAACAAATCCAAACAAAATAAATTGATGATCCAAGCAAAACACATATCATGTGGTGAATAAAAATATAGCTCCATGTAAAGTTATCGATAGAAGTGGACGAAAAAGGGGATGCCTTCCGGGGCATCCCCAAACTTTGGCTTTTAGGTGTCCTTAGATTATCTTGGGGGTGCCATGGGCATCCCCAAGCTTAGGCTCTTTCCACTCCTTGTTCCATAATCCATCAAATCTGTACCCAAAACTTGAAAACTTCACAACACAAAACTTAAAGTAGAAAACTCGTGAGCTCCGTTAGCGAAAGAAAACAAAAGACCACTTCAAGGTAATGTAATGAACTCATTATTTATTTATATTGGTGTTATACCTACTGTATTCCAACTTATCTATGGATTATAAACTATTTTACTAGCCATAGATTCATCAAAATAAGCAAACAACACACGAAAAACAGAATCTGTCAAAAACAGAACAGTCTGTAGTAATCTGTAGCTAGCGCAAGATCTGGAACCCCAAAAATTCCAAAATAAATTTATGGACGTGAGGAATTTATCTATTAATTATGTGCAAAAAGAATTAACTAAATATCACTTTTCAATTAAAAATGACAGCAGTTCTCGTGAGCGCTAAAGTTTCTGTTTTCTACAGCATGATCGCAAAGACTTTCCCCAAGTCTTCCCAAAGGTTCTACTTGGCACAAACACTAATTAAAAGCATAAAACCACATTTAAACATAGGCTAGATGAATTATTTATTACTAAACAGGAGCAAAAAGCAAGGAACAAAAATAAAGTTGGGTTGCCTCCCAACAAGCGCTATCGTTTAACGCCCTAGCTAGGCATGATGATTTCAATGATGCTCACATAAAAGATAAGAATTGAAACATAAAGAGAGCATTATGAAGAATATGACCAGCACATTTAAGCCTAACCCACTTCCTATGCATAGGTATTTTGTGAGAAAACAACTTGGGGGAACAAGAATCAACTTGCATAGGAAGGTAAAACAAGCATAAGTCCGAAATTTTAAGCACATAGAGGCGAGACTTGATATTATTGCAATTCCACAAGCATATGTTACTCCCTCATAATAATTTTCAGTAGTATCATGAATGAATTAAACAATATAACCAGCACCTAAAGCATTCCTTTCATGATCTACAAGCATAGAAAATTTACTACTCTCCACATAAGCAAAATTCTTCTCATGAATAATAGTGGGAGCAAACTCAACAAAATAATTATCATGTGATTGAAAATTAAGATCAAGATGACAAGTGTCATTGTTATCATTATTCTTTAAAGCATACGTTGTCGTGGTTCTAAGTCTGACAGTAATGTAGGGGGGTAGGTATGGAGAGGCAAGATCTTAGCTATGGAGTAGTTGTAAGCACACGAGGTTTACGAGTTCAGGCCCTTCTCGGAGGAAGTAATAGCCCTACGTATCGGAGCCCGGAGGTGGTCGACTGGATTATGTGTGTATGAATTATAGGGGTGTGAACCCCTTACACTGAGGAGGGGGGTGGTTTATATAGAGTTCGCCAGACCCCTCCGGCCCTTAATTATGCAGGGTTTTAAGTACATTAAGGTCGGGCATTACTGGTAACGCCCCTAATAAAGTGCTATGATGACCATAAAAGCTACTTAATGACCGACCGTTAGCATGCGGAGTGACTTTAGGTCTCCTGGCCATCGAGTGGTTGGATCTTGGTCGAGTGATTGCTTCTTGGTCGAGTGTCTCTGAGCCTGTCGAGTGGAACACCTCCGAGTCGATTGAAAGGTGATTTCTTCTAGAGATGTCCTTGGGTAGGGCAGTTAGGACAGGTCCATGACCCTACCCTAGGTACATAGCTTCATCATTAGCCCCCGAATGGATCGAGGTTTGACTGGGGAAGGAGTTGAGAACTTCTCCGACTCATTTTTCATGCCATGAGCATATCTTGTTTCGGATCAATGAACCTGAGTGACGACAGCAACTTCCTTTTCAGTCGCCTTGATCCATTCTTAGTTTTTGTCGAGTGAGTTTCTTTACTTGAAAAGCCCCGAGTGACAGTGTGGAGGAGATCTTCCGTCTAACGAGTTGTTCTGCTGCCCGTGGATTTCGCGTGATCCGAATTTTGGGAAGCTCGCGAGACGGGGGAGGCCACAGTAATCGGATGGGATAGGGTGGAGCCGCCTCGATCTACGCACCACCTTTTTCGCCACGTATCGCATGCGCGACTGTTGTGGGATTTGACAGGATCGTCCGGGCCTACCAGTCAGCCACTCGGAAGTAACCTCATATAAGGCGTCGGACCGGGGTTTCTTGAACAGTGCGTTCTCATTTCCTCTTCTCCTCTTCAGGCTTCTTCGTCGCGCTCGCTCTCGCCCCAGCGCCGCCGCTCCGTACGTGTCTCACCGGCGATGATGGGGAAGGAGAAGACGGTGGCTCTGGAGCGGGCGGCAAAGGCGAAGGGGAAGGCGACCAGTCGGGGTGGATCTTCCTCACGAGCTGGCCTGCCGAAGGGCTGGATCTAGTGCGATTGGATCCGCTCGACGATCCACCGAGAAGACCTCAACGACCTAGCCGACGGAGGACTGATCCCCCATGGATTGGCGCGGCTTCTGGGGAAGGAATCCGAGCCGCAACCTCGGGAGGGTGAGTGTGTTCTCCTTGCCACTCACGTCGACCGTGGGTTTTCCTTGCCTCCTCACCCTTTCTTTCGGGGATTTCTGAATTTCTTTGGGCACAACTCCACCACTTCACTCCCAACACAATCGTGTATCTCGCTGCTTTCGTGTCTTTGTGCGAGAATTTCTTGGGTTGTCGGCCTCACTGGGTCTTTTCAAGCACATTTTCACCTATCGTTCTCAGACGGTGAAAAAGGCCAACCCGAGTGATGAGAGAACACAAGTGATTCAGATGTGTGGGGGTCTTGGTGTTCAGATGAGAGGGAAAAGTTCCTTTCCGGCCATGATTCTTCCTGACTCGGTCCACGGATGGCAATCAACCTGGTTTTACTGCAAAGACCAGCCGACACCAGGGCAGTCGACTGGCCTCCCTCCTTTTACCATGGACCGAGTGAGGAAACCCTCCTCTTTGAAGGTGATCCCAGAGGAGAGAGCGCAAGTTAGGGTGTTGGTCGAACAAGTGGTCCAGCTTATCCGTGACAGGGTCACTAGTATGGATCTCTTGGAGGTTTCCTTCGGCGGCGCATCCAGCCTCTTCAAACTTGAGACTATCCGATATGGATGTATTCGGGTCTTGACGACACCACTCGGATTCACCCGGAGGAGGTCGATGACGACACACTGGAGGGGTGGCTGTCGAGCATCACCAGAAACAAGGACAACCCTAGGGGAGCCAGGAGAGTTTCTCCATTCGACCAGTCCCATGAACCAGAAAAGGTCTGATTCTGAGCTTTTGATTATAATCTGAATTCACTCGCGCAGCAGCCTATACTGCGTCGACTGACTTTGTTCTTCCTACTTTCTTTCAGGCCCTTATCGAAATGTACTCAGTGCCCAAAGGAGAGCAAGAGCAAGACCCGGAAGGAGAGGTGAGCGGCGGCGACAGTGGCGAATGGCATTCTAACGGGGAAGGGGACGAAGAAAGCGACGACTCAAGTGACGAAGAAGAAGTCGAGTCGCCTCCTCGCAGGGAGAGGCGATCCAAGCTTGACCAAGAAAGACCGAGCGCCCGTGAAAAGGCGATTGCTCAGACTGGTCAGTCTTCAAAGCGTCCTCGGACATCTTCACCAACCCCAACTGAAAAAGCGTCAAAGCATCCAAAAGTTGCAGAGCAGAAGCCTCGGAAGGCGTTGCCGAAGATTAAGATTGACATCCCCGTCGCTTCCGCGTGAGTGTCTCCCTTTGTATTCACTTGACGCTCTGTGTTGTTTATTTTTTCTTGATTTAACCAGACAAACTTTGGAACTGGCAATGCTGCTACTTCCGGAACCTCAGCTTACAGGGATGAGGATGAGGTAATGGAGGATGCAGTCACTTCCAATCTAGGTATGATTTCTGTCATTCTATCTTTATTTGGTTGACTCAACTGCAATGTGTACCATTGGGTGATGTGATTTTGGCGATTGACCTTTGAACAGCTCCTAACATTATTGATCTCCCCGATGATGATGATGAAGAGCCTGAGAGGCATTTGACTAGGAAAAATAGGAAAGCTCCTGCAAGCAAGGTACCACAGTCAACGCTGATGGCGGAACCAGTCGTTCAGGACGCTGGTGATGCTAATCGGGGTTCTGTTACCTTCGATGTACCATTGTCGAGTGCCCTGCCTTCTTCATCGACTGCTCAAGCTCCTGCCGACCCACCTTCAGTTTTTGCGATCCATCATGTCCCAGAGGACGAAGTGAATGCTGCCAAGGAAGCCATACGGCAGGCGGGTGTTATGATGGAGCAGATGAAGGCGGTGCGGGACGCCAGTCAGGCCGCCTATGACGCCAGCTCGGCTCTCCAAAGCAATGTTCAGGTTAGTTGGTCACCGCTTGTTCTGTTAGGATATGCTATCTGAAGACTCTCTTTCCGAAAAACTTTGCATCTGTACACACACTGGGTGCGTCGATTGAATTTTTGGACTAGTGGGGGCACGCTGAGTGTACCCACTAGGTGTAGTCCCCGAGACTACGGTGGACTGCTGGCAGTCGACTGTAGTCTTTGTATTTTGATTCTTTCGCTCGATCTGGTCTGGCCATGTCGAGTGTAAACCGAACCAGTGGGGGCACGCAAAGTGCACCCACTGGGTGTAGTCCCCGAGACTATGGTGGACTGCGGGCAGTCGACCATAGTCTTAGTATTTATTGTCTTTGTCGTTTTTCGCTGTAAAATAACTTCCCCTCCCTGATTGCAGAAATCTTGTGATCTTGGAGCTCGCTTTGCTGACTTGGAGAAACAGCAGATCCAGCTAAACCTTGACCTGGAATTGGCTCAGCAAAATCTGAAAAAATCTCAAGATGAGGCCGCTGGTATGGAAGGTAACTGATTGTCGATTGAACTTCAATATATCTCTTTGGTCTCTTTTTGATTCGATTATTTCTTTTGCAGAGAAAATGAAGTTGGCTCTGGACAAGAAGGACTCGGACCTCGCCGCCGCGCAAAAAGCAGCCCAAGACAAAACCGTTCTCGCGGACGAGAAGCTTGCTTCAGTCGGAACGCTTGAAGGAGAGGTGACTAGACTGACATCTTGTCTTAATGAAGCTAACCGCGAACTAACCAGCCCGAAGAAGGATAAGGTCGCCCTGAACGAAAAGTTGGAGCCTGTGATCCGCAAGAGGAACGACACAGAAGCTTATCTGAGGACCCTTGCCAAGGAGCTTTATCTCGTGCTGGGAGGTATTTCTTTTAAACCGACTGTGTTGATGCTTGCCATCAGATTTTGCTCGGTTCATTGAACTGACTTTTGGTGGAAAAGTTTGTCAAGACTTTGATAAAGAAACTGGAAGGGTCGAGACGGGTCTGGACCCTATCGCTTCCCCGGTCTGCGACGAAACTGCGATGAACGTGTTCCGACTGGAGTCCCGTATCGCCAGCGCCACAAGCTACCTCGCACGCCTGAAGGAGGTTGTCTCTCGAATCGACTCAACGCTTTGGACAGGGGCGACGCTTCAGAATGATCTGGAATCTCTGATGACTCGACTGAACGAGATCCCTGGCCGAGTGCAAGAATGAAGAAATCCTCCACCCGGTGTGGCGCTGTCCCTGGTGCGAGTCCATTGCAAGGAGGCTCGTGAAGAAAAGCTGGCTGCGATCAAAGTCGCTAACACCAAAAAGCACGACTTCCAGTCCTTCATGGAGACTTTCATTGCTGCCGCTACTCAGATCACTGATGGGATCGATCTGGACTCGTTCGTGGAGCCCGCCAGCCCTCCTCCGGCCGAGTGAACCATCTTATGAAACTTGGATACGCTTTAAATTTGCCTCGGAATGTCGAGTGGTTTCTGTAACCGTTAAACTCCTTCGGGCATGGTGCCCGAGTACCTTTGATTCGCTACTTGGAACCTTTAGGATTTATCTGAACTTGGTTTATCGTTGAATATCTTCATGAATTCTCCGTCGAGTGGAACTCGCTCTTCACTCGAGATAACTTTTGTATTTGTGGCGCAGCTCCGAAGGAGAAGGTAGCAGTCGACCTGCACCTCGTCGTCCTTGCGGATTGGGATGTGTTTCGTACTTAGGCGAGTACTGGACTGCAGCTAAGCCCAGAGTGGGAGGGTCTCTCTCCACTCGGTAGGATTTTTCAAACTTAGGCGAGTACTAGACTGCAGGTAAGCCCCCCGAGTGGGAGGGTCGCTCTCCACTCGGTAGGATTTTCAAACTTAGGCGAGTACTGGACTGCAGCTAAGCCCCCGAGTGCGAGGGTCGTTCTCCACTCGGTAGGATTTTTTAAACTTAGACGAGTACTAGACTGTAGCTAAGCCCCCGAGTGGGAGGATCGCTCTCCACTCGGTAGGATTTTTCAAACTTAGGCGAGTACTGGACTGCAGCTAAGCCCCCGAGTGGGAGGGTCGCTCTCCACTCGGTAGGATTTTTCAAACTTAGGCGAGTACTGGACTGCAGCTAAGCCCCCGAGTGGGAGGGTCGCTCTCCACTCGGTAGGATTTTCAAACTTAGGCGAGTACTGGACTGCAACTAAGCCCCCGAGTGGGAGGGTCGCTCCCCACTCGGTAGGATTTTTCAAGCTTAGGCGAGTACTGGACTGCAACTAAGCCCCCGAGTGGGAGGGTCGCTCCCCACTCGGTAGGATTTTTCAAGCTTAGGCGAGTACTCGACTGCAACTAAGCCCCCGAGTGGGAGGGTCGCTCCCCACTCGGTAGGATTTTCAAATACATAGGCGAGTACTGGACTACAGCTAAGCCCCCGAGTGGGAGGGTCGCTCTCCACTCGGCAGGATTTTTCAAACTTAGGCGAGTACTGGACTGCAGCTAAGCCCTCGAGTGGGAGGGTCGCTCTCCACTTGGTAGGATTTTTCAAACTTAGGCGAGTACTGGACTGCAGCTAAGCCCCCAAGTGGGAGGCTGGCTCACCACTCGGTAGGATTTTCAAATACTTAGGCGAGTACTGGACTGTAGCTAAGCCCCCGAGTGGGAGGCTGGCTCACCACTCGGTAGGATTTTCAAATACTTAGGCGAGTACTGGACAGCAGCTAAGCCCCGAGTGGGAGGCTGGCTCACCACTCGGGAGGATTTTCAAATACTTAGGCGAAACGGGTTCGCAGCTAAGCCTGCGAGTGAGAGGCTGGCTCACCACTCAGTAGGATTTTCAAATACTTAGGTGAAACGGTTTCGCAGCTAAGCCTCCGAGTGAGAGGCTGGCTCACCATTCAGTAGGAAATTACTTTTACAAACTTAGGCGAAAGGGATTCGCAGCTAAGCCACCCACTGGGGGATTTCTCACGCAAACAAAAACAATAACAATCACTGGGAAAATTATAACGCTCTTGTCTTTGATAAATAAACTACAGAAGTTTTTCTTATTACATCTCATCCGAGTGAGAATTCAAGTATAAAAGGGGCGGAGCAGCTCCGCATTCCAGGCTCATGGCTCATCAATCTGGCGATCGACATTATAAAGGTGGTACGCTCCATTGTGGAGGACTCTGGTGACTATGAAGGGACCTTCCCAAGTAGGAGCGAGTTTGTGTGGTTTCTGTTGATCCACTCGGAGGACCAAGTCTCCTTCTTGGAAGGCTCGACTCTTCACATTTCTGGCATGGAATTGACACAAGTCCTGCTGATAGATGGTCGATCGGATCATGGCCATTTCTCTTTCTTCTTCCAGGAGGTCGACTGCGTCCTGCCGGGCTTGTTCTGCTTCATCTTCAGAGTAGAGCTCGACTCGGGGTGCGTTGTGAAGCAGGTCACTCGGCAAAACTGCTTCGGTTCCATAGACCAGAAAGAATGGGGTTCTTCCAGTCGATCGGTTCGAGGTTGTCCTCAATCCCCAAAGAACTGATGGAAGCTCGTCGACCCATGCACCTACTGCGTGCTTGAGATCACGCATCAGTCGGGGTTTCAGTCCTTTGAGAATTAAGCCGTTTGCTCTTTCCGCTTGTCCATTCGACTGGGGGTGAGCGACTGAAGCGTAGTCGACTCGTGTGCCTTGAGAGGCGCAAAAGGCTCTGAATTTGTCAGAATCGAAGTTTGACCCATTTTCAGTGATGATGCTGTGCGGAACTCCATATCTGAATATCAACTCTTTGATGAAACTGATAGCAGTGCAAGCATCAAGATTCTTGATAGGCTTAGCTTCAATCCATTTGGTGAACTTGTCGACTGCTACTAGCACATGAGTGAAGCTGCTCCTGCCTGTTCTCAGTGGTCCAACCATGTCCAGTCCCCAAACAGCGAAGGGCCAAACGAGTGGAATGGTTTTCAGGGCTGACGCGGGTTTGTGTGACATATTGGAGTAAAACTGACATCCTTCACATTTCTCGACTTATCTCTTTCGCCATTTCATTCGCCCTTGGCCAGTAGAATCCCGCTCGGTATGCTTCAGCCACAATGGTCCGAGAGGACGCATGATGACCACAGGTCCCCGAGTGGATACCATCAAGGATTATCTGACCTTCTTCTGGTGTTATACACTTCTGACTGACTCCAGTCGCGCTTTCTCTATACAACTGTCCCTTTATGACTGTAAAGGCCTTCGATCAACGGACGATCTATCGAGCCCCTTCTTTGTCCTCTGGGAGTTCTTTCCTTAGGATGTACGTGATGTACGATACCGTCAAGTTAGGAGTGATGACCAAAACTTCCATGATCAGGTCGACCACAGCTGGAACTTCAACTTCAATCGGATCCGTGGCACTTTTTGGCTGCGGGGCTTCTTTAGTGAAGGGAACCTCCTGAACTGATGGTGTGTGGATGTGTTCCAAAAACACATTGTTGGGAATGGCTTCTCTTTTGGAACCTATTTTCGCCAAATCACTAGCTGCTTGATTTTTCAGTCGGGGTATGTGATGAAGTTCTAACCCCTCGAATTTCTTCTCCAGCTTTCTCACTGCATTTCAATAACCAGTCATGGCCGGACTTCTGACGTCCCACTCCTTCATCACTTGATTAACCACCAAATCTGAGTCGCCATAGACCATGAGGCGACGACGCCGAGTGAAATGGCCATGCGCAACCCATATAAAAGTGCTTCATATTCTGCTTCGTTATTGGAGGAATCAAAGTGTATTTGAAGAACATATCTGAGCTTCTCTCCTTGGAGGGAGACCAATACTACCCCGGCACCGGAACCATTCAGCATTTTGGAACTGTCGAAGAACATGGTCCAATGCTCCGAGTGAACCTGAGTCGGCAGTTGTTGTTCAATCCACTCGGCGACGAAATCTGCTATTGCTTGGGACTTGATAGCTTTCTTTGCCTCAAACTTGATATCTAGAGGAAGGAGTTCAATCGCCCATTTTGCCACTCGACCAGTTGCATCTCTGTTGTGCAGGATCTCTGACAATGGAGCGTCGCTGACGGCTGTAATGGAATGATCAGAGAAGTAGTGAGCAACCTTCTTTGTGGTCATATAAATCCCATATACAAGCTTCTGATAATGAGGATATCTTTGCTTCGACGGGGTCAAAACTTCAGAAACATAATATACCAGGCGCTGAACTTTGAAGGCTTTTCCTTCTTCTTCCCGCTCAACCGTAAGTACCATACTGACGACTTGTCCCTTGGCTGCGATGTAAAGCAGCAAAGGCTCTTTGCTGATTGGAGCAGCAAGCACCGGCTGGGTGGAGAGCAGAGCTTTGAGCTCTGCAAACGCTGCATCAGCTTCAGGAGTCCACTCGAACTTGTCTGACTTCTTCATCAGTCGGTAAAGAGGCAATGCCTTTTCACCGAGACGAGAGATGAATCGACTTAAAGCGGCCAAGCAACCAGTAAGCTTCTGGACGTCGTGCACTCGCACAGGACGACGTTTCATCCGGAGTATAGTACCGACTTCTCTTGGATTGGCGTCAATTCCCCGTTCGGAACGAGAAAACCGAGTAACTTTCCGCCAGGAACTCTGAATGTGCACTTTGATGGATTAAGCTTGATATCATACCTCATGAGGTTGGCAAAGGTTTCAGCAAGGTCAGTCAGTAGGTCGGAACCCTTCCGTGACTTGACCACAATATCATCCATGTATGCTTCCACATTCCGACTGATTTGAGTGAGCAAACACTTCTGAACCATCCTCATGAATGTGGCTTCGGCATTCTTGAGGCTGAATGGCATGGTAACATAGCAGAAGCACCCGAATGGAGTGATGAAAGTTGTTTTGATCTTGTTGGGTCCATACAGACGGATCTGATGGTACCCAGAATAGGCGTCTATAAAAGACAGTCGCTCACATCCCGCTGTCGAGTCGACTATCTGGTCGATGCGGGGGAGAGGAAAATGATCTTTTGGGCAGGCCCGATTGATATGTTTAAAGTCAATGCACATGTGAAGTGACTTGTCCTTCTTGGGGACCATGACAACGTTGGCAAGCCACTCGGAGTGGTAAATCTCTCGGATGAACTCCGCTGCTAAGAGCCGAGCCACCTCCTCACCAATAGCCTTTCTCTTCTGGACGGCGGACCGTCGGAGATGTTCTTTGACGAGTTTCACTTTTGAGTCGACTCGTAGGCGGTGCTCAGCCAGCCCCTTGGGAACACCCGGCATGTCAGAAGGCTTCCATGCGAAGATGTCCCAGTTCTCACGGAGGAACTGGATGAGCGCTTCTTCCTATTTGGTGTCAAGTGTTGTTGAGATATGAGTCGGAGCAGCACTGGGATCGGTCGGGTGAATGTGAACCGGCTTCGTTTCACCAGACGACTGAAAAGCCGATTCAGTAGCGAGCTTCTTGGCTCTCAACAAATCACTCGGGTCTGCAGTCTTCTGGTACTCCTGCAGCTCCACCACTGCCATCTGAGCATCAGCGATCTTTGAGCCTTTCTGAAAACACTCTTCTGCTTTCTTCCGATTTCCCGTAACAGTGATCACACCTTTGGGACCAGGCATCTTCAACTTGAGATACACATAACATGGTCGAGCCATGAAGCGTGCATAAGCTGGTCTGCCCAAAATAGTGTGATAAGCACTCTGGAAATCCACAACTTCAAACGTCAACTTTTCTTTGCGGTAATTCTTGGAATCACCGAAAACCACATCAAGAGCAATTTGGCCGAGTGACTCGGCCTTCTTCCCAGGAATGACTCCATGGAAACTCATGTTGCTGGTACTGAGTGTGGACATTGGAATGCCCATCCCTTTCAACGTCTCAGCATACAGTATGTTCAAACCACTGCCACCATCCATCAAGACTTTGGTCAGTCGAGTGCTACAACAACTGGGTCGACCACCAAAGCTTGCCTCCCAGGGGTGGCAATGTGCGTTGGGTGATCGGACTAGTCGAATGTGATGGCAGTCTGAGACCAGTTCAGATAACTGGGTGTCGCCGGAGCAACCATATTCACCTCACGGTTGATAACTTTCAGTCGACTTTTGCTTTCAACATCAGCAAAAATCATCAAGGTGGAATTGACCTGGGGGTATCCATCATCACTGTCTTCCTTGTCCTCAACTTTGTCCGACTCCTTTTCCTTATCTTTGGGCTGTTTGCCCTGGAACTGCTGGATCAAGAGCCGACACTGTCGAGTGGTGTGTTTCGGGTAAATGAGCTTACCCTCTTCATATTTCTTGGTGTGGATGTGACATGGCAAATCCAACACATCATTTCCGTCTTGGTCTTTAACTTTCTTGGGGTTCCAAGGCCCTTTGGGTTTCCCCTTAAACTTTCCTTGAGATACAGCCAAGGCTTCCTCAGGAGCAGCTGGCTCAGCTTTCTGCTTCTGTTTCCGATTGGAATTTCCTCCTCCGGTTTCTTGGGCGACTGACTCGTTCTTGCCACTCCGGAGTCGATCCTCATCTTCACCATTAGCGTACTTGGTGTCAATCTCCATCATCTGATTCAGAGACATCTCTCCAGTTCGACCGAATTTCAGATTCAGTTCTCTGTACTTGACGCCTTCTTTGAAGTCACAGACTGCTTGGTGATCAGGCACATTCTCTACCGTGTGATGTAACGTGATCCATCTCTAGATGTAATCCCTCAAAGTTTCATTCGGCTTCTGCACGCAAGACCGTAGTTCTGTCAGCCCTGTCGGTCGCTTGCATGTGCCTTCAAATGTGGTGACAAACACTCGGGCGAGATCTTCCCAAGTGTAAATGCTGCTGGGTGCTAACTGATTCAGCCACGCTCTGGCCGAGCCCTCCAACATGAGAGGCAGGTGCTTCATGGCCACTTCATCATTGCCACCACCAATCTGGACAGCCACTCGGTAGTCTTGAAGCCAAGTATCGGGCTTGGACTCACCAGTGAACTTACTGACTCCAGTCACCAACCTGAAGTTGGGAGGAATCACAGCGGCCCTGATGGCTCTACTAAAGCACTCTGGCCCCGAAACATGTACTCTGCTGCTGGTAGGTGCATCTCTCTCGTGACCTTCTCGGTGATCTCAGTTCCTGTCGACCAAACCTTGCACGAGAATGGATCTCGCATCAAAGCCTGGTTCCCTGGGGTCGATTAGAATCCTTCGCCCAACACTATGAGGGCGCCTGTCATCCTGCTATCGAGGCACATACGATCCACTCCTCGGGGGAGGGGTGGGCACTCGACGTCGATCGTCATGATCGAATCGGTGATCATACTGCTCACGGTTTCCGTACTGATCACGCCGGTCCCCACGTCCCTCACGCCTTGGGGGCGATCTTGGGCTATGAGCCGACTAGACTATGTCTGCAGCAGTGGATCTGCTATGAATCCTGTTCCGCGACTGAGAAATAGCGGAATTATGGTCTCCCGCTGCCCGGAGTAACGCTCTAATCTGCAGCAAGCCTCTGCCAGCCTCTGACTGGGAAGGCTGAATCGACTCTACTATACGGGCTGCAGCTGCTAAATTCTGAATCGGAGTTCGATATAACTGCGGGGGCGGAAAGAGCTGACGTCGACTGGATTCTGGAACCCATTGTCACGCACGCTCGTCGAGTGCTCGCTGGAGGTTCTCCAGTCGAGTGCGCTCAGCCAAGTTTGCCAGGCGCGCGTCCTCCAAGGCACGAGCCTTAGGGGTTTCTCCAACAATAGGAGTGTGCAGTGCATCCATGTTCCGGCGACGAAGTTCTTCTCTCTGCAGCAACGTGAGAGGCTTAGGGAGATATTCCTCGTGGGGATGCGACGGGTCACCTCCACCTGCGCCTCCGTCGGTGCGGGGAAAACCAGGAGGAGTGCACGGTCCATCGACCATCAGAACCTCCGCCGCCGGATCACTGCTGTCGCACTCGGATACGGTCTCTGCGGAGCCAGTCGACAGGTCGAACAGGCCGTAGAGGGATTCGTCGGGCTTGATCGCCGTGACTTCAGGGGTGGCCGACTGGCGTACCACCGCGTGTCTCACCCATCGCTGAAGTCTCGACCGACCAGAGCGCTTGCGCCGGCGGGAAACAAGGAGGGAGGACAACACAGGGGCCGACTGATAATGGGTCGACGGTTGCCGCAAGAGGACGTCGTGAGCGCATGTGCGAAAGTGCGTTGCCCCGCGGACAGGGAGTGTGTCGACGTCGAGCGGAGCCTCCTAAAGCCAAGCGGAGTCGTCGGCGATGAATGTGAGCGCGCCGAGACGGATCTCGCGGCCCTCCACCAAAACTACGCCAGAAACCATGATGATTTGGATCGGAAAAGATCGCAACTCCTCCAACAAATCACTAAGACACCGGCCCATGGTGGGCGCCAACTGTCGTGGTTCTAAGTCTGACAGTAATGTAGGGGGGTAGGTATGGAGAGGCCAGATCTTAGCTATGGAGTAGTTGTAAGCACACGAGGTTTACGAGTTCAGGCCCTTCTTGCAGGAAGTAATATCCCTACGTCTTGGAGCCCGGAGGCGGTCGACTGGGTTATGTGTGTATGAATTACAAGGGTGCGAAACCCTTACACTGAGGAGGGGGTGCCTTATATAGAGTTCGCCAGACCCCTCCGGCCCTCAATTATGCAGGGTTTTAAGTACATTAAGGTCGGGCATTACTGGTAATGCCCCTAATAAAGTGGTATGATGACCATAAAAGCTACTTAATGACCGATCGTTAGCGTGCGGAGTGACTTTAGGTCTCATGGCCGTCGAGTGGTTGGATCTTGGTCGAGTGATTGCTTCTTGGTCGAGTGTCTCCGAGCCTGTCGAGTGGAACACCTCCGAGTCGATTGAAAGGTGATTTCTTCTAGAGATGTCCTTGGGTAGGGCAGTTAGGACAGGTCCATGACCCTACCCTAGGTACATAGCTTCATCATACGTGTCATCACAATAATCATCATAGATAGGAGGCATGCTTTCATCATAATAAATTTTCTCATCAAAACTTGGGGGATAAAAAATATCATCTTCATCAAACATAGCTTCCCCAAGCTTGTGGCTTTGCATATCATTAGCATCATGGATATTCAAGGAATTCATACTAACAGCATTGCAATCATGCTCATCATTCAAATATTTAGTGCCAAACATTCTAATGCATTATTCTTCTAGCACTTGAGCACAATTATCGGAATCCTTATTTTCATGATAGATATTAAAAAGATGGAGCATATGAGGCAATCTTAATTCCATCTTTTTTGTAGTTTTATTTTATAGACTAAACTAGTGATAAAACAAGAAACTAGAAGACTCAATTGCATGATCTAAAGATATACCTTCAAGCACTCACCTCCCCGGCAACGGCGCCAGAGAAGAGCTTGATGTCTACTACACAACCTTCTTCTTGTAGACGTTGTTGGGCCTCCAAGTGCAAAGGTTTGTAGGACAGTAGCAAATTTCCCTCAAGTGGATGACCTAAGGTTTATCAATCTGTAGGAGGCGTAGGATGAAGATGGTCTCTCTCAAGCAACCCTGCAACCAAATAACAAAGAGTCTCTTGTGTCCCCAACACACCCAATACAATGGTAAATTGTATAGGTGCACTAGTTCGACGAAGAGATGGTGAAACAAGTGGTATATGGATAGTAGACAAAGGTATTTGTAATCTGAAATAATAAAAACAGCAAGGTAGCAAGTGATAAAGGTGAGCGTAAACGGTATTTCAATGCTAGGAAACAAGGCCTAGGGTTCATACTTTCGCTAGTTTTCCGTGCCTCGTTTTCCATGCCGAAAAAAAGAGAAAAAAATTCGGCATTCGTCGTTTTTCTTTTTCTCGGATTAAATCCGCGATTTTTCTGATCGCGATTCCTGATCCAATTTTTGTTTTAGTTTAACTTTTCGCTCGTTTAACGGAATCAGGCGATTCAAGCGCCTAGAGTTTCATCTCGAAACCCTCTATCCGTTTAACCAACTTCAACAAGTTTTTGTTACTGTAAAATTTGCCCTAGATACAGATTAGTAGAACGAAGTTGTTTTCTTTCTCTGTTTGTCTTTCGTTGCTTCGTTCGATTTGATTCTTTTTGCCAACCGGAGTTGTTAAGTTGAACCTTCTGGTTAGATCTCTTATTTGAGTTTTACCCGTGCATTAGAAGAGTTCTTATTGTATGCTTGTTTGTTGTCTGCGATAGAGTACCCGGAGTGCGCCGCCTGTTACTTCGAATCGTTAGGTTTCGCGGATCATCAGCAAGGCAATTAACATTTTGATCATACCTTTTCTACTACCCAGTTTTATTGCATTAGATCAATCCTCACACATTGCATGATTAGGATCTAATTAAATTGTGGGATGGGAAGTAGATGAGGTAGTACCTATTACATGTTTATTATCAAACCTTTAGGAGTTACTTCTACGTTTGCTTATTATGCCATGCTATGCTAGTAGATGTGGATTGGGTGAGTGATATCCATGACAGATGTGAGATTTTTAATTAATGGTTTATCTAAGGTGGCAACTTAAACACACATCTGGGTGGATTGAGGCACCTGGGTATTCCAGGACTTGCCTGTTTTCTTTTGGACCGCCAGCCAGGCTCAAAGGGATCATGAGACTATTCATACTAGAAACTTCCGTGTGCAGCCACAAGCTATTATGGGCTCTAGCATAGTTGACTAAGTCATGCGAACTCTTACAATGGTAGACTAGCAGATGTAGGGGATGTAGGTGGTACGGTCTACCCGATCGTAAGGTGCTAGCGCTTCCGAAAGACTATGTCTCGGTCATCCGTCTTCTCAAACACAATGTAGTGCGAGAAACCAAACGGAGGCGATCAAAGTCTTGTGGGGAAAAGTGCGCAAACCTCTACAGAAT
Organism: Triticum aestivum; assembly: GCF_018294505.1. Taxonomy (NCBI): domain Eukaryota; kingdom Viridiplantae; phylum Streptophyta; class Magnoliopsida; order Poales; family Poaceae; genus Triticum; species Triticum aestivum. The sequence continues at coordinate 318,641,929 of NC_057794.1, read as the reverse complement.
GTAACAAACTAATCATGGTTAGTCGTGTCCCTGGTTATGGACATCTTGAGTATCTAGTACTTGGATTTTCATGTGAATCTCAACATGTTACTCAAAAATTAATTTTGTTGGGTTATGTTTAATGATGATGCTTAATTGGGATTGAGAATGCTGTCAACCATTCTCAATGTTTAACAACCACCATGATAGTTAAATAAATTTATTCCTTTGAAGTAGGGAAAAATTGGCTTTACGCAAAACTGTAACCATAGAGCTTTCCACCAGCCAAATATGCATATAGTATAGCTGTTTCATTCCATTGCTCTCTATGTGTTACATTGCCAGCATATTCCATGTGCTGACCCATTTTCGGGCTGCAACGTTAATGTTGCAGACTTTTCAGATGATGATTAAGGAGTTTTTAGGTCGTGGTTCTATACTCAGTGATGCCGTTGGAGTTGATGGACTCATTTATCTTCCAAGCCTTCCGCTGTTATCGTTATTAGATGGCCTTAAGCCATGCTTATTGTAATAAGTTCTCTTTTGAGACACTCGATGTAATAAGTGTGTGATTGCTAGTCTGTTATAAATCCTCCGAGTACTATATGGTGTCAGTATTACTGATCCAGGGATGACACCGGAGCACAGAGATCAGACTGTTTGAGGTCTGGTTGCTACACCGGCGGTGTACCGGGATATGCAATGAACCAAGAGTGACATGTATGAAAGAATTATGAACGGTGGCTTTGCCACAAATACTATGTCAACTACATGATCATGCTAAGCAATATGACAATGATGAATGTGTCATGATGATCGGAATGATGGAAAGTTGCATGGCAATATATCTTGGAATGGCTATGGAAATGCCATAATAGGTAGGTATGGTGGCTGTTTTGAGGAAGATATAAGGAGGTTTATGTGTGAAAGAGCGTATCATATCACGGGGTTTTGATGCACCGACGAAGTTTGCGCCAACTCTCAATGTGAGAAAGAGCAATGCACGGTACTGAAGAGGCTAGCAACGATGGAAGGGTGAGAGTGCGTATAATCCATGGACTCAACATTAGTCATAAAGAACTCACATACTTATTGGAAAAATCTACAAGTCATCAAAAACCTCGGCACTACGCGCATGCTCCTAGGGGGATAGATTGGTAGGAAAAGACCATCGCTCGTCCCCGACCGCCACTCATAAGGAAGACAATCAAATAACACCTCATGTTTCAAATTTGTTACATAACGTTTACCATACGTGCATGCTACGGGACTTCCAAACTTCAACACAAGTATTTCTCAAATTCACAACTACTCAACTAGCACGACTTTGATATTATTACCTCCATTTCTCAAAACAATCATCAAGCATCAAACTTCTCTTAGTATTCAACACACTCATAAGAAAGTTTTTACTATTCTTGGATACCTAGCATATTAGGATTATTTTAAGAAAATTACCATGCTATTCAAGACTCTCAAAATAGTATAAGTTAAGCATGAGAGTTCATCTATTTCTTCAAAATAAAACTACCACCATGCTCTAAAAGATATAAGTGAAGCACTAGAGCAAATGACAAACTACTCCAAAAGATATAAGTGAAGATCAATGAGTAGTTGAATAATTATGAAACTATGTGAAGACTCTCTAACATTTAAGAATTTCAGATCTTGGTATTTTATTCAAACAGAAAGCAAAGCAAAATAAAATGACATTCTAAGAGTGGCAAACATCATGTGAAGAAGCAAAAACTTAGGATCAACCGAAACTAACTGATAGTTGTTGAAGAAGAAAGGTGGGATGCCAACCGGGGCATCCCCAAGCTTAGATGCTTGAGACTTCTTGAAATATTATCTTGGGATGCCTTGGGAATCCCCAAGCTTGAGCTTTTGTGTCTCCTTAATTCCTCTCATATCATGGTCTCCCTAAATCTCAAAAGCTTCATCCACACAAAACTCAACAAGGACTCGTGAGATAAGTTAGTATAAACCATTGCAAAAACCTTATCATACTCTACTGTAGCAAATCACTAAAATTATTATTCAACATTTCATACTAAATGCCTCTGCATATTTAATAGTCATATCCTCAAATAGAATCATTAAAGAAGCAAACATATGCAAATAATGCAAACATAACAACAATCTGCCTAAACAGGACAGTCTGTAAAGAATGCAGCAACATCCATACTTCCCTAGCTCCAAAAATTATGAAAGAAAATTCCCAATGTAGTAAATTTATCAGATCTTAATATGCAAAAGGTTTCAACATTTTATCACATTCTGACTTTTCTAGGGAATTATTGTAACAGCGGTAAACTTTCTATTTTCAAACAGCAACATGTGGACTTGTAACATAGGCATAGTAAAGACTATCAATGCCACTTTTATTAGAATAAAAGTTGAAAACATTGTTATAAATAAAAGCAAACAAATCCAAACAAAATAAGTTGACGCTCCAAGCAAAACACATATCATGTGGTGAATAAAAATATAGCTCCAAGTAAAGTTACCGATAGAAGTGGACGAAAAAGGGGATGCCTTCCGGGGCATCCCCAAGCTTTGGCTTTTAGGTGTCCTTAGATTATCTTGGGGGTGCCATGGGAATCCCCAAGCTTAGGCTCTTGCCACTCCTTGTTCCATAATCCATCAAATCTGTACCCAAAACTTGAAAACTTCACAACACAAAACTTAAAGTAGAAAACTCGTGAGCTCCGTTAGCGAAAGAAAACAAAAGACCACTTCAAGGTACTGTACTGAACTCATTCTTTATTTATATTGGTGTTACACCTACTGTATTCCAACTTATCTATGGATTATAAACTATTTTACTAGCCATAGATTCATCAAAATAAGCAAACAACACACGAAAAACAGAATCTGTCAAAAACAGAACAGTCTGTAGTAATCTGTAGCTAGAGCAAGATCTGGAAACCCAAAAATTCTAAAATAAATTTATGGACGTGAGGAATTTATCTATTAATTATGTGCAAAAAGAATTAACTAAATATCACTTTCCAATTAAAAATGACAGCAGTTCTCGTGAGCGCTAAAGTTTCTGTTTTCTACAGCATGATCGCAAAGACTTTCCCCAAGTCTTCCCAAAGGTTCTACTTGGCACAAACACTAATTAAAAGCATAAAACCACATATAAAAATAGGCTAGATGAATTATTTATTACTAAACAGTAGCAAAAAGCAAGGAACAAAAATAAAGTTGGGTTGCCTCCCAACAAGCGCTATCGTTTAATGCCCTAGCTAGGCATGATGATTTCAATGATGCTCACATCAAAGATAAGAATTGAAACATAAAGAGAGCATTATGAAGAATATGACCAGCACATTTAAGACTAACCCACTTCCTATGCATAGAGATTTTGTGAGAAAATGACTTGGGGGAACAAGAATCAACTTGCATAGGAAGGTAAAACAAGCATAACTCCGAAATTTTAAGCACATAGAGGCGAGACTTGATATTATTGCAATTCCTACAAGCATATGTTACTCCATCATAATAATTTTCAGTAGTATCATGAATGAATTCAACAATATAACCAGCACCTAAAGCATTCCTTTCATGATCTACAAGCATAGAAAATTTACTACTCTCCACATAAGCAAAATTCTTCTCATGAATAATAGTGGGAGCAAACTCAACAAAATAATTATCATGTGATTGAAAATTAAGATCAAGATGACAAGTGTCATTGTTATCATTATTGTTTAAAGCATACGTTGTCGTGGTTCTAAGTCTGACAGTAATGTAGGGGGTAGGTATGGAGGGGCAAGATCTTAGCTATGGAGTAGTTGTAAGCACACGAGGTTTACGAGTTCAGGCCCTTCTCGGAGGAAGTAATAGCCCTACGTATCGGAGCCCGGAGGCGGTCGACTGGATTATGTGTGTATGAAGTACAGGGGTGCGAACCCCTTACACTGAGGAGGGGGGTGTCTTATATAGAGTTCACCAGACCCCTCCGGCCCTCAATTATGCAGGGTTTTAAGTACATTAAGGTCGGGCGTTACTGGTAACACCCCTAATAAAGTGCTATGATGACCATAAAAGCTACTTAATGACCGACCATTAGCATGCAGAGTGACTTTAGGTCTCCTGGCCGTCGAGTGGTTGGATCTTGGTCGAGTGATTGCTTCTTGGTCGAGTGTCTCCGAGCCTGTCGAGTGGAACACCTCCGAGTCGATTGAAAGGTGATTTCTTCTAGAGATGTCCTTGGGTAGGGCAGTTAGGACAGGTCCATGACCCTACCCTAGGTACATAGCTTCATCATTAGCCCCCGAATGGATCGAGGTTTGACTGGGGAAGGAGTTGAGAACTTCTCCGACTTATTTTTCATGCCATGAGCATATCTTGTTTCGGATCAATGAACCTGAGTGACGATAGCAACTTCCTTTTCAGTCGCCTTGATCCATTCTTAGTTTTTGTCGAGTGAGTTTCTTTACTTGAAAAGCTCCAAGTGACAGTGTGGAGGAGATCTTCCGTCTAACGAGTTGTTCTGCTGCCCGTGGATTTCGCGGGATTCGAATTTTGGGAACCGCGCGAGATGGGGGAGGCCGCAGTAATCGGATGGGATAGGGTGGAGCCGCCTCGATCTACGCGCCACCTTTTTCGCCACGTATTGCGTGCGCGATTGTTGCGGGATTTGACAGGATCGTCCGGGCCTACCAGTCAGCCACTTGGAAGTAACCTCATATAAGGCGTCAGACCAGGGTTTCTTGAATAGTGCGTTCTCATTTCCTCTTCTCCTCTTCAGGCTTCTTTGTCGCGCTCGCTCTCGCCCCAGCGCCGCCGCTCCGTACGTGTCTCGCCGGCGACGATGGGCAAGGAGAAGACGGTGGCTCTGGAGCGGGCGGCAAAGGCGAAGGGGAAGGCGACCAGTCGGGGTGGATCTTCCTCATGAGCTGGCCTGCCGAAGGGCTGGATCCAGTGCGATTGGATCCGCTCGACGATCCGCCAAGAAGACCTCGACGACCTCGCCGACGGAGGACTGATCCCCTATGGATCGGCGCGGCTTCCGGGGAAGGAATCCGAGCCGCAACCTCGGGAGGGTGAGTGCGTTCTCCTTGCCACTCACGTCGACTGTGGGTTTTACTTGCCTCCTCACCCTTTCTTTCGGGGATTTCTGAATTTCTTTGGGGCACAACTCCACCACTTCACTCCCAACACAATCGTGTATCTCGCTGCTTTCGTGTCTTTGTGCGAGAATTTCTTGGGTTGTCGGCCTCACTGTGGTCTTTTCAAGCACATTTTCACCTGTCGTTCTCAGACGGTGAAAAATGCCAACCCGAGTGATGAGAGAACACAAGTGATTCAGATGTGTGGGGGTCTTGGTGTTCAGATGAGAGGGAAAAGTTCCTTTCTGGCCATGATTCTTCCCGACTCGGTCCGCGGATGGCAATCGACCTGGTTTTACTTCAAAGACCAGCCGACGCCAGGGCAGTCGACTGGCCTCCCTCCTTTTACCATGGACCGAGTGAGGAAACCCTCCTCTTTGAAGGTGATCCCAGAGGAGAGGGTGCAAGTTAGGGTGCTGGTCGAACGAGTGGTCCAGCTTATCCGTGACGGGGTCACTAGTATGGATCTCTTGGAGGTTTTCCTTTGGTGGCGCATCCAGCCTCTTCAATCTTGAGACTATCCGATGTGGATGTATTCGGGTCTTGACGACACCACTCGGATTCACCCGGAGGAGGTCGATGACGACACACTGGAGGGGTGGCTGTCGGGCATCACCAGAAACAAGGACAACCCCAGGGGAGCCAGGAGAGTTCCTCCATTCGACCAGTCGCATGAACCAGAAAAGGTCTGATTTTGAGCTTTTGATTATAATCTGAATTCACTCGCGCAGCGGCCTATACTATGTCGACTGACTTTGTTCTTCCTGCTTTCTTTCAGGCCCTTATCAAAATGTACTCAGTGCCCAACGGAGAGCAAGAGCAAGACCCGGAAGGAGAGGTGAGGGGCGGCGACAGTGGGGAATGGCATTCTGACGGGGAAGGGGACGAAGAAAGTGATGACTCAAGTGACGAAGAAGAAGTCGAGTTGCCTCCTCGCAGGGAGAGGCGATCCAAGCTTGACCAAGAACGACCGAGCGGCCGTGAAAAGGCGATTGCTCAGACTGGTCAGTCTTCAAAGCATCCTCGGACATCTTCACCAACCCCAACTGAAAAAGCGTCAAAGCATCCAAAAGTTGCAGAGCAGAAGCCTTGTAAGGCGTTGCCGAAGATTAAGATTGACATCCCCGTCGCTTCTGCGTGAGTGTCTCCCTTTGTATTCACTCGACGCTCCGTGTTGTTTATTTTTTCTTGATTTAACCAGAAAAACTTTGGAACTGGCAGCGCTGCTACTTCTGGAACCTCAGCTTACATGGATGAGGATGAGGTAATGGAGGATGCCGTCACTTCCAATCTGGGTATGATTTCTGTCATTCTATCTTTATTTGGTTGACTCAGCTGCAATGTGTACCATTGGGTGATGTGATTTTGGCAATTGATCTTTGAACAACTCCTAACATTATTGACCTCCCCGATGATGATGATGAAGATCCTGAGAGGCCTTTGACTAAGAAAAATAGGAAAGCTCCTGCAAGCAAGGTGCCACAGTCAACGCTGATGGCGGAACCAGTTGTTCAGGATGCTGGTGATGCCAATCGGGGTTCTGTTACCTTTGCTGTACCATTGTCGAGTGCCCTGCCTTCTTCGTCGACTGCTCCAGCTCCTGCCGACCCACCTTTAGTTTTTGCGATCCATCATGTCCCAAAGGACGAAGTGAATGCTGCCAGTCAGGCCGCCTATGACGCTAGTGGGGGCACGCTGAGTGTACCCACTAGGCGGGTGTTATGATGGATAAGATGAAGGCGGTGCGGGACGCCAGTCAGGCCGCCTATGACGCTAGCTCGGCTCTCCAAAGCAATGTTCAGGTTAGTTGGTCGCCGCTTGTTCTGTTAGGATATGCTATCTGAAGACTCTCTTTCCAAAAATCTTTGCATCTGTACACCCACTGGGTGCGTCGATTGAATTTTTGGACTAGTGGGGGCACGCTGAGTGTACCCACTAGGTGTAGTCCTGTCACATCCCTAGCTGCTGGTAGTGCTCTAGGCTAGCTCATGTGTGCATCATGTTTAAATTCTGAAAATTTGAACTGAGGGAATTTTGGAAGCCTCAAAAACTTAAATAAAAGAGGGGCAAAAACCCTAGAAATCTCATTCATTGCTCCAAAATGCTCTTCTTAAATGTTTGATAATTTTTGGTAAGGGTTCTGGTCCCAACCAAAATATTGAACATTTTTAAGGATTTATTTTTGGGACTTTGAATTTAAATCATTAGCTATTTGAATTTGAATTATATTCATATAATTAGAATATAATTTCAAATACCCCCTGAAATATTTTATAAGCTTTTGGAAAAGTCCATCTAGCAATATAAAATATTCAGAGGAGCTTTGGCATTGTTTGAATTATTATTTTAATTCAAAACAATGGCAAAAGAATTAAATAAAAGAAAAACAGAACAGAAAAATAAAACAGAGAAAGGGAGAGAAGGCCACCTGGGCCACCTACCTGGCGCCACTTACCTGGCCCAGCTCCCCCAGCCGGCCCAGCCCACCACTGCAGCCCTCCGTCGTCTTCCTCCCCTCGCCCCGAAGCTGCTGCGTGCTCGCACGCGCACGGCCGCGCGGCCACCTCCTGCTTGCCGACGAGCTCCTGGCCGCGTGGACGACTTCCGCAGGCCGTCCCGATCCCCCTGACCCCCCTCACTCTCCCGTGCACCTCTTCTCTCTCTCCCTGATTCGCCTCCCTCGCCCCCTCTCCCGAAGCAGAGCGCAGCCGCCGACGCCGCTCGCCATAACCACGGCCACCGGGCCTCCCTCGCTTCCCCGACTAGCCTAGAGGCTCCGCCTCGACCCCCTCTTCCCTCTCCACCGACCCACGGCCCTCCGGAAGCCCTGCAACGCCGCCACCATCGCCGTTCCGTTGCCGGCCACCGAAGCTCACCGCTGTCGATTCGCCGCCTCCGACGCCTCCTCGAGCTCCCTAAGGCCACCGTCGCAACCCCTGTGAGCTCCGCCACCGTTTCCCCCTCTTTCCCTCTTCGTTTGGTTGCCGTAGTCGTCGCCCCCTTGATGACTGAAACCCTCCGCCGTCTGTGATCGCCGCCGACGTGCCTCCGGCCACCTAGTGGCCCGGCTGTCGTGCTCAGCTTCCTCCCCGTGCTGCCTGGAACACGTAGGTGCCCCGCACGAGCCTCCCCGGCCACCGTAGCGTCAACCCCGAGCTCGCCCGAGCTCCGGCGACCGCCACGCTCGACGCCGGTGACGACTCCGGTCATCTTAGGCCCAGCCGCTGCCACTACTCGACGCGGACGAGCGCCCGCGTCACGTAGACGCTCTCCGCCGGCCATTTGGTCGCCGGAGGAGGAAACCCGCACCCCTCCGCCGTCTCTGGCTCCGCCGGCGACAAGCCGCGGGTCAACTCCGGCGAGTTGACCCAGGTTTGACCTTCCCCGTGTGTCACTGACGTGTGGGCCACCCCCTGACATTCTAGTTAGTATTAGTTTAACACTAATTAACCTAGGTTAGTTAGCTGATTAGTCACTGACCAGTGGGCCCCGGCCCCACAAACAGTTTAGTTAGAATTAACTTAAGGCTAATTAACTTGGTTAATTAGTTGTGTCACTGACCAGTGGACCCCACTGGTCAGGTTTGACCTGAACCTGCCCTGTTGACCTGATGACGTCAAGGTGATGTCATGCTGACGCATTAAATGATTTTCTGGATTTAAAATAAATCAGAAAATTCCAGAAAATGCCTAAAACTTCTAAAAATCATAGAAATTCAACCGTAACTCCAAATTAAATAATTTATATATGAAAAATTATCAGAAAAATTCAAGGAATCCATCTGTACCATTTTCATGCATGTTAGAACAACTTATAGCTGCTGTTTGGCACAAATCAATTAAATGGCATTTGAATAATCACATATGGAGTTTGAATTTGAATCTTGTATTCAAACCAACTTCATTTAATCTGTTGCTAGTTGCATTAGCTCAAAACACATTCATATTGCCATGTCATGAGCATGCATCATATTGTGCATTGCATTGATTGTATTTCTTCTTTGTTGCCGGTATCTGTTCCCTCCCGGTAGACGATGTTCCGACGTTGTGATCGTTGACACTGATGAAGACTCAATGTTATCTTCAGAAGTGCCAGGCAAGCAAAACCCCCCTTGTTCATTCCGATACAATCCTACTCTCTCGCTCCTGCTCCCTTTTACTGCATTAGGACAACATCGATTCATCTGTTACTTGCTGCGGTAGCTGAACCCCTTTATCCTTTGCATGATCTGTCATTGCCACAGTAAATAGATGAAACCCACTAGCATGAGTAGGAGTTGTTTGAGCCCTGTTGTGCCTACTCATTTATGCTTGTTTGTCATGCCTGCTACTGCTTAGAGTCGAGTCGGGTCTGATTCATCGGGGATGAATCAGAGGCGTGTGAACCTGTCCTACTGTGTGTGAGCTAAGTGTGTGAATACGATTTGGTAAAGGTAGCGGTGAGAGGCCATGTAGGAGTACATGGTGGGTTGTCTCATTGCAGCCGTCCTCAGGAACTGAGTTCTGTGTTTGTGATCCATGATTCAGCTACTACCACGCATTGGGCCCGAAACCAATGGACCCTCTTGGCTTCTTAATCACCCTTGTCCTCTGTCCAGGAGTTGCAAGTAGTTTCTGGTGTTTGTAGTATGCTGGAGGCCGTGCGCAGCGCTGACCGTAGGGGTGGGCTGTGATGCGGTAGGCACGTGGCCGGGTATACCGGGCGCCCGTTTGGTGTCACGGAACCCTGTTCACATCGTTTGGGGCTGTGAGCGAAACTCCGGCCGGATCTCCTCATGGATGGAACCCGAATAGGCGATAAACCTGGACTAGAGACTTGAGTGTTTAGGCAGGCCGTGGCCGACACCCACGTTGGGCTTCCGCTTAAAGGTTGCCGAGTACATGTCGTGTAAACGGCGGTAAGTGGTGAGAGCGTGTGTGAAGAAGTACACCCCTGGAGGGTTAACATCATCTATTCGAATAGCCGTGTCCGTGGAAAAGGACTTCTGGGTTGCTTATATCAGTTCATAGACAAGTGAAAGTGGATACTTTAAAATGCGCAAGATAAGCGTGAGTGCTATGGATGGCGCTCTCGTAGGGAGACGGGAGCGGATCCATAGTGGTGTATTGGTTGGTGAATATGTGGACTCGTGTGCGCCACCTCAAAAGAGTTACATTGCAGTCGTAGTTCAGGATAGCCACCGAGTCAAAGCTGGCTTGCTGCAGTTAAACCCCACCATCCCTTTGTTGATAATGATGCATATGTAGATAGTTCTGATGTAAGTCTTGCTGGGTACATTTGTACTCACGTTTGCCTATTTTATGTTTTTGCAGAGAGACTTCAATCTCACTAGTATTTCCGCGTGGTCTTCGACGTTTAGCTTGTTACCTCAGCTACGATCTTGTGCCTCGGCAGGATCTGGTAGATAGTCAGGCTTCTCAGCCTTTTTCATTTCTAAATGTCTGTACTCAGACATGATAGCTTCCGCTTGTGTTTTGACTTGTATGCTCTGAATGTTGGGTCGTGAGACCCCTGTTTGTAATATCTCGCTCCTCGGAGCCTATTGAATAAATACTTGAGTTGTAGAGTCATGTTGTGATGCCATGTTGTATTTGCACATATCGAGCATATTGTGTGTATGTTATTGAAATGATTGGTATGTGTGGGATCTGACAACCTAGTTGTTTATCCTTGGTAGCCTCTCCTACCGGGAAATGTCTCCTAGTGTTCCCACCGAGCCATGGTAGCTTGCTACTGCTCCGGGACACTTAGGCTGGCCGGCACGTGTCCTTCTTCGTTCCTGTGTCTGTCCCTTCGGGGAAATGTCACGCGATGAATACCAGAGTCCTGTTAGCCCGCTACAGCCCGGTTCACCGGAGTCCTGCTAGCCCAGTGCTACAGCCTGGATTCACTCGCTGATGACCGACACGTTCGATGCTGGGTCATGGATGCCTGTCCTTGTAAGTCTGTGCCACTTTGGGTTTACGACTAGCCATGTCAGCCCGGGCTCCTTATCATATGGATGCTAGCGACACTGTCATATACGTGTGCCAAAAGGCGCAAACGGTCCCGGGCTAATGTAAGGCGACACCCGTGGGAATACCGTGCGTGAGGCCGCAAAGTGATATGAGGTGTTACATGCTAGATCGATGTGGCATTGAGTCGGGGTCCTGACAGCGTTGGTATCAGAGCTTGACTGCCTGTAGGATTACCAAGCCAAACTGGTCGAAGTTGAGTCTAGAAATTCTTTAGTTATATAAGGGAATTGATTGTGGGATGGAACGTAAGGCTCTTTTTACTCCTTATACCTCATGGCCTTCTGATCTGAGTCATCATCTTCTCTTCTACGGGGATTAAGAACTAGGCTATCTCTTCTTTCTATCAGGATCACGTGTTACTAATCCGTAGACTTAAGATTGTTGGGTTTAAGCTTGAGTTCAGTTTCTACTACTTCCGTACGTTAATTGTTGATCTCGAAACCTTGATATTGTGCTTCTGAGTGGTTATGCCACCATTTTTGTGAATGTCTCAAATCTTTTCTGAGCATTTACAGCCGTTATGCTGTCCGAGTCATTCCAGGTTTCTAAATAGTCTGATGCATTTGCAAAATCCTTTCCCTCTGGTTTCGATGTTCCTTTATGCCAGCTCAATCACACTAATCAGTGAGTTGAGGTACTCTGTTGCCTTGACATTTATGTTGGAGTTACTATTATGACCCTAGGTATTTAGGGAGTCACCTAGTAACCTAGCAATGTTTTGTGTTCCCAGTGTGATGATTCTGGCCATCATTCTCGAAAGCATCCCGTGATGCTACTTAGTAATAGGTATTCTGTTCCTGGGTTCTTGAACCCGAGATTCACTCTACCTACTTCATGTTGATAGTAATTGCTAGTGCCTTTAGGATATTAGTAACCTTTGCGATAGTCCTTGAAGTCCGTGGTATCTTCTTCTTCCAAATACCATGAACTACTTATGGCAGAAGTTCCTCGTTGAACTGAAATATCACAACAGGATTATTCTTGATGAGTTCTCCATTATATATTGTGGCTCTGCCAGTTCTACCTTTCTGCATGGGTTATCCGGAAGAAATATGTTGAACTTCGTTCGACATGCTAATCCATGCATCCACAACTCAGAAAATCATATGTTCTTTTGAGTTGTCCCATCTTAGTTGTTTCCGACCCTCGCCTATCAATTGATAGTCAAGAGTATGCGTGCATTCGTTCGTCGATGCCTATTACCCTTGTGGTCCGCCAAGCCATTCTATTTCAGAATGACTAGGAGAAACAAACTCCAGTACCTCTTCCATATCCAGGATTGGGTCAAAGAAGTTGTGCTCCGCAGATCAAATTGCTAATCCAGCTTTTGTTCTGTTCTACCTTGGAGTATCACCATCTTTATATCGGGATTGTTATAGGAATTGCACACCATCCTATGAACTCTTGGTACAGTGATACTTCTTGTCATCATTAGTCATTCCTCGGTCTTCATGTTGATGCAACCGGAATACCGACAAATGAATTGTGATGTATGAAATCAATACGCCTAGCAACCTCGTTGCTGGGTAGTTAAAGGACAATAATTTCATTCTTAGTGTGTTGGTTATTGAATCATCATTCTAAGATTGATCGTGCTACCTAGTCCATTCTCCTGGTTCACTCCTCGATCGATGAGTTAGGATTATTTCAAATCCTTACTCTATTGATCATATCGTCTTGCCCTGAAAAGCAAGATTGTTCTCGAGCTTAGTAACATACCGGTGGTTCGTGATTTTCTGAATGTCTTCTCGGAAGTATCACCAGGTCGTCACCTGACCGTTATGTTGAGCTCGTGATCAAGTTGGTTTCTTGTGAACCACCCTTTCTCCAAGAATCTGTGATGGATATCCCGGAGCTAGTTGGTTAAGCTAGACAACAACTTGGAGAGTTGGAAGATAAAAGCTTGCCTAACTTAGTTCATTTTTCAAAAGGGATATCTTGTGTTTGTGTGTGTTGAAGAAAGATGATATCTTCATCGATTGGTCCCTGTGATCAGTTGCTGGACCTACTGTCTTATCAATCCTTTGATTTGAGTGTAGGCTATCGTCAAATCAAATTAGTACCAACGATATTTGTAATGTTGTCTTACTCGTGGTTGATCCCTCGAGCATACACCATTATATCTTTTTGGTCTGACCAATGCTATCACCTTGTTCACTTAACTATGGAATTCCTTTTAAAAGGAAACCCGGATGAATTGTTGTTGAGCCCATTGACAACATCCTTATCTCCTCCATGATTTGTTGAACATTAAGCTAGTGTTGGAAACTTTTGAAAGCATTTCTTCATGCTAGTTCATGAAGCATATGTTCGGATGTAAGAAGTGATTTCCTCCAGTTCATGTGCATTTGATGCAAGTTGCCGCCGTGGATTCGAGAAGGTTAATGTTGCTTCCTCTGGAATCATCGCAAGTCAGTCATGCACATGTGCGAAGAATTCTGTGGTTTGAAAACTTGCAACCTTCAATCTATATGTATCCCTAGCACACCAAGCCACTGATTGATTTGTTCAAGGAGAAGAAGTTCCTTCTTAAGAGTATACCTTATGCAAGGATTTTGATATCCTCATTGATGGTTCCCCTCCAGAACTCGGTAGTGTTTTATTATAAGACTACCACGTGGTCATGTTTGTCTGGGACAGCGTGTTCACATGTTTGTAGCAGAACCAGCTCATGTTTTGGAGCTTGCTATCGTAGTTCATTTCCTGAGAATCTCGCAACGTCATCTCGTCGATTTGTGTTGCAAACTTTCATTTTTCTTCCTAGACTCGATGAGTCTGGAATATCCTGACACCAACCAGATCTGAGTCTCAGGCAGATATGATGGTTGGAACATTTTCCCAAGAACTATAATACTGATCCCTCGATAACTGGTAAAGTGGATGTCGTGGCCAGCACCACCCAGCCGAAGGACCTATTATTGTGGTATCTTGATTGAAGCAGTTGGCCACCTCCCCATAGGGATTTCGTAGGATTTACTCCCTAGTTGCCCCTATGGATTTTTGAGATCCCGAAGTCCGACCTTTACTTGATGTCCTAGATGTCAAACCATATCTATGAATGGATTATGCTATCACATCATGGAGAACATTAGAAGCGGAGTGCTAAATGTCTCTCGGTCGATCATCCAGATTTTATTTCCTTGGCCCCGCCAAGGGTGAAATCTAAGAAGGTGTTATCTTCCTTTGCATCGGCATCTTCCACCGGTATTCATCATGGTAGTAAGTTGTGTTGCCAGAATCCTTGACACGGATATTGGTAAAACCTTGATGGATATGGAAATGCTCAAGTTCTTGAGAGCACGCACAAGCGCTAGGTGTTATCATCGGCACTAACTGGGTTTGCTCTCAGTTTCCTCGGCAATGCTATGATCTTTTCAAACAGTGAATTCACTCTCTGTTGTTGGGTTCTTCCCCAGTTACCAGAATCATTCCCAGCATTTGCATTTTGCTCCTAGCTTGCACCGCCAATGTGCCATTCTACCATGGGTCTCTTCCATCTCCGGTGATAAGCAAATTCATCCATTACGTTGTCTTCAACAAGGTAATCCACATCATCCAAGTCCAAGTATGCCATTTTACCGACCCCGCCAATCGATTGCTGTGATTTGCCTTAGGCTGATATAGAGAGTCTCAATGATCTCTGAATCAAAAGTAATTCTTTTTGCCACTTAAGGGGATATCTCTACGAGTCACCTTCCCTAAGGTGTATCGTTATGGTATCATGGCAACTCAACTCCTCGCTACGTTGACAATCGATTACCACCTTCTTAAGCGTGAAATTGTTGTCTACCTAGTGAACCTTCATCCTCCGTTTCTTTCCACCCCTCTTGATGTGTATCTCGTGTCTCAACCGAGAGATGGTCCTATGTCTCATTCCGTGAGTTGTTCGATCTTCGAGAAGATCGACCCTGCTAGAGTCTCCTTCTTTCCTCCATGTCATGTTGACAGGATTTTTCAAGGCAAGACTTCAAGACAATGATGGTGAATGAATCAACGTTCAACTGAAGTGCACCCTGGATCGTGAAGATTATACTAGTCTGCGTTACCCTTCACTTTACCCTACGCTTGAATCTCGAGATGAGATTCTTGTTTAGTGGGGGTGAGTTGTCACATCCCTAGCTGCTGGTAGTGCTCTAGGCTAGCTCATGTGTGCATCATGTTTAAATTCTGAAAATTTGAACTGAGGGAATTTTGGAAGCCTCAAAAACTTAAATAAAAGAGGGGCAAAAACCCTAGAAATCTCATTCATTGCTCCAAAATGCTCTTCTTAAATGTTTGATAATTTTTGGTAAGGGTTCTGGTCCCAACCAAAATATTGAACATTTTTAAGGATTTATTTTTGGGACTTTGAATTTAAATCATTAGCTATTTGAATTTGAATTATATTCATATAATTAGAATATAATTTCAAATACCCCCTGAAATATTTTATAAGCTTTTGGAAAAGTCCATCTAGCAATATAAAATATTCAGAGGAGCTTTGGCATTGTTTGAATTATTATTTTAATTCAAAACAATGGCAAAAGAATTAAATAAAAGAAAAACAGAACAGAAAATAAAACAGAGAAAGGGAGAGAAGGCCACCTGGGCCACCTACCTGGCGCCACTTACCTGGCCCAGCTCCCCCAGCCGGCCCAGCCCACCACTGCAGCCCTCCGTCGTCTTCCTCCCCTCGCCCCGAAGCTGCTGCGTGCTCGCACGCGCACGGCCGCGCGGCCACCTCCTGCTTGCCGACGAGCTCCTGGCCGCGTGGACAACTTCCGCAGGCCGTCCCGATCCCCCTGACCCCCCTCACTCTCCCGTGCACCTCTTCTCTCTCTCCCTGCTTCGCCTCCCTCGCCCCCTCTCCCGAAGCAGAGCGCAGCCGCCGACGCCGCTCGCCATAACCACGGCCACCGGGCCTCCCTCGCTTCCCCGACTAGCCCAGAGGCTCCGCCTCGACCCCCTCTTCCCTCTCCACCGACCCACGGCCCTCCGGAAGCCCTGCAACGCCGCCACCATCGTCGTTCCGTCGCCGGCCACTGAAGCTCACCGCTGTCGATTCGCCGCCTCCGACGCCTCCTCGAGCTCCCCGAGGCCACCGTCGCAACCCCTGTGAGCTCCGCCACCGTTTCCCCCTCTTTCCCTCTTTGTTTGGTTGCCGTAGCCGTCGCCCCCTTGATGACCGAAACCCGCCGCCGTCTGTGATCGCCGCCGACGTGCCTCCGGCCACCTAGTGGCCCGGCTGTCGTGCTCAGCTTCCTCCCCGTGCTGCCTGGAACATGTAGGTGCCCCGCACGAGCCTCCCCGTCCACCGTAGCGTCAACCCCGAGCTCGCCCGAGCTCCGGCGACCGCCACGCTCGACGCCGGTGACGACTCCGGCCATCTTAGGCCCAGCCGCTGCCACTACTCGACGCGGACGAGCGCCCGCGTCACGTAGACGCTCTCCGCCGGCCATTTGATCGCCGGAGGAGGAAACCCGCACCCCTCCGCCGTCTCTGGCTCCGCCGGCGACGAGCCGCGGGTCAACTCCGGCGAGTTGACCCAGGTTTGACCTTCCCCGTGTGTCACTGACGTGTGGGCCACCCCCCTGACATTCTAGTTAGTATTAGTTTAACACTAATTAACCTAGGTTAGTTAGCTGATTAGTCGCTGACCAGTGGGCCCCGGCCCCACAAACAGTTTAGTTAGAATTAACTTAAGGCTAATTAACTTGGTTAATTAGTTGTGTCACTGACCAGTGGACCCCACTGGTCAGGTTTGACCTGAACCTGCCCTGTTGACCTGATGACGTCAAGGTGATGTCATGCTGACGCATTAAATGATTTTCTGGATTTAAAATAAATCAGAAAATTCCAGAAAATGCCTAAAACTTCTAAAAATCATAGAAATTCAACCGTAACTCCAAATTAAATAATTTATATATGAAAAATTATCAGAAAAATTCAAGGAATCCATCTGTACCATTTTCATGCATGTTAGAACAACTTATAGCTGCTGTTTAGCACAAATCAATTAAATGGCATTTGAATAATCACATATGGAGTTTGAATTTGAATCTTGTATTCAAACCAACTTCATTTAATCTGTTGCTAGTTGCATTAGCTCAAAACACATTCATATTGCCATGTCATGAGCATGCATCATATTGTGCATTGCATTGATTGTATTTCTTCTTTGTCGCCGGTATCTGTTCCCTCCCGGTAGACGATGTTCCGACGTTGTGATCGTTGACACTGATGAAGACTCAATGTTATCTTCAGAAGTGCCAGGCAAGCAAAACCCCCCTTGTTCATTCCGATACAATCCTACTCTCTCGCTCCTGCTCCCTTTTACTGCATTAGGACAACATTGATTCATCTGTTACTTGCTGCGGTAGCTGAACCCCTTTATCCTTTGCATGACCTGTCATTGCCACAGTAAATAGATGAAACCCACTAGCATGAGTAGGAGTTGTTTGAGCCCTGTTGTGCCTACTCATTTATGCTTGTTTGTCATGCCTGCTACTGCTTAGAGTCGAGTCGGGTCTGATTCATCGGGGATGAATCAGAGGCGTGTGAACCTGTCCTACTGTGTGTGAGCTAAGTGTGTGAATACGATTTGGTAAAGGTAGCGGTGAGAGGCCATGTAGGAGTACATGGTGGGTTGTCTCATTGCAGCCGTCCTCAGGAACTGAGTTCTGTGTTTGTGATCCATGATTCAGCTACTACCACGCATTGGGCCCGAAACCAATGGACCCTCTCGGCTTCTTAATCACCCTTGTCCTCTGTCCAGGAGTTGCAAGTAGTTTCTGGTGTTTGTAGTATGCTGGAGGCCGTGCGCAGCACTGACCGTAGGGGTGGGCTGTGATGCGGTAGGCACGTGGCCGGGTATACCGGGCGCCCGTTTGGTGTCACGGAACCCTGTTCACATCGTTTGGGGCTGTGAGCGAAACTCCGGCCGGATCTCCTCATGGATGGAACCCGAATAGGCGATAAACCTGGACTAGAGACTTGAGTGTTTAGGCAGGCCGTGGCCGACACCCACGTTGGGCTTCCGCTTGAAGGTTGCCGAGTACATGTCGTGTAAACGGCGGTAAGTGGTGAGAGCGTGTGTGAAGAAGTACACCCCTGGAGGGTTAACATCATCTATTCGAATAGCCGTGTCCGCAGAAAAGGACTTCTGGGTTGCTTATATCAGTTCATAGACAAGTGAAAGTGGATACTTTAAAATGCGCAAGATAAGCGTGAGTGCTATGGATGGCGCTCTCGTAGGGAGACGGGAGCAGATCCATAGTGGTGTATTGGTTGGTGAATATGTGGACTCGTGTGCGCCACCTCAAAAGAGTTACATTGCAGTCGTAGTTCAGGATAGCCACCGAGTCAAAGCTGGCTTGCTGCAGTTAAACCCCACCATCCCTTTGTTGATAATGATGCATATGTAGATAGTTCTGATGTAAGTCTTGCTGGGTACATTTGTACTCACGTTTGCCTATTTTATGTTTTTGCAGAGAGACTTTAGTCTCACTAGTATTTCCGCGTGGTCTTCGACGTTTAGCTTGTTACCTCAGCTACGATCTTGTGCCTCGGCAGGATCTGGTAGATAGTCAGGCTTCTCAGCCTTTTTCATTTCTAAATGTCTGTACTCAGACATGATAGCTTCCGCTTGTGTTTTGACTTGTATGCTCTGAATGTTGGGTCGTGAGACCCCTGTTTGTAATATCTCGCTCCTCGGAGCCTATTGAATAAATACTTGAGTTGTAGAGTCATGTTGTGATGCCATGTTGTATTTGCACATATCGAGCATATTGTGTGTATGTTATAGAAATGCTTGGTATGTGTGGGATCTGACAACCTAGTTGTTTATCCTTGGTAGCCTCTCCTACCGGGAAATGTCTCCTAGTGTTCCCACCGAGCCATGGTAGCTTGCTACTGCTCCGGGACACTTAGGCTGGCCGGCATGTGTCCTTCTTCGTTCCTGTGTCTGTCCCTTCGGGGAAATGTCACACGATGAATACCGGAGTCCTGTTAGCCCGCTACAGCCCGGTTCACCGGAGTCCTGCTAGCCCAGTGCTACAGCCTGGATTCACTCGCTGATGACCGACACGTTCGATGCTGGGTCATGGATGCCTGTCCCTGTAAGTCTGTGCCACTTTGGGTTTATGACTAGCCATGTCAGCCCGGGCTCCTTATCATATGGATGCTAGCGACACTGTCATATACGTGTGCCAAAAGGCGCAAACAGTCCCGGGCTAATGTAAGGCGACACCCGTGGGAATACCGTGCGTGAGGCCGCAAAGTGATATGAGGTGTTACATGCTAGATCGATGTGGCATTGAGTCGGGGTCCTGACAAGTCCCCGAGACTACGGTGGACTACTGGCAGTCGACTGTAGTCTTTGTATTTTGATTCTTTCGCTTGATCTTGATCTGATCTGATCTGATCTGATCTGTCGAGTGTAAACCGAACCGGTGGGGGCACGCAAAGTGCACCCACTGGGTGTAGTCCCCGAGACTATGGTGGACTGCGGGCAGTCGACCGTAGTCTTAGTATTTATTGTCTTTGTCGTTTTTCACTGTAAAATAACTTCCCCTCCCTGATTGCAGAAATCTTGTGATCTTGGAGCTCACTTTGCTGACTTGGAGAAACAGCAGATCCAGCTAAACCTTGACCTGGAATTGGCTCAGCAAAATCTGAAAAAAGCTCAAGACGAGGCCGCTGGTATGGAAGGTAACTGATTGTCGATTGAACTTCAATATATCTCTTTGGTCTCTTTTTGATTCGATTATTTCTTTTTCAGAGAAAATGATGTTGGCTCTGGACAAGAAGGACTCGGACCTCGCCGCCGCGCAAAAAGCAGCCCAAGACAAAACCATTCTCGCGGACGAGAAGCTTGCTTCAGTCGGAACGCTTGAAGGAGAGGTGACTAGACTGACATCTTGTCTTAATGAAGCTAACCGCGATGTGACCAGCCTGAAGAAGGATAAGGTCACCCTGAACGAAAAGTTGGAGTCTGCGATCCGCAAGAGGAACGACACAGAAGCTTATCTGAGGACCCTTGCCAAGGAGCTTTATCTCGTGCTGGGAGGTATTTCTTTTAAACCGACTGTGTTGATGCTTGCCATCAGATTTTGCTCGGTTGATTGAACTGACTTTTGGCTGCAGAACTTTTTCAAGCCTTTGATGAAGAAACTGGAAGGGTCGAGACGGGTCTGGACCCTATTGCTTCCCCGGTCACCGACGAAACTACGATGAACGTGCTCCGACTGGAGTCCCGTATCGCCAGCACCACAAGCTACCTCGCACGCCTGAAGGAGGTTGTCTCTCGAATCGACTCGACACTTTGGACGGGGGCGATGCTTCAGAATGATCTGGAATCTCTGATGACTCGACTGAACGAGATCCCTGGCCGAGTGCAAGAATGAAGAAATCCTCCGCCCGGTGTGGCGCTGTCCCTGGTGCGAGTCCATTGCAAGGAGGCTCGTGAAGACAAGCTGGCTGCGAACAAAGTCGCTAACACCAAAAATCACGACTTCTAGTCCTTCATGGAGACTTTCATTGCTGCCGCTACTCAGATCGCTGATGGGATCGATCTGGACTCGTTCGTGGAGCCCGCCAGCCCTCCTCCGGCCGAGTGAACAATCTTATGAAACTTGGATACGCTTTAAATTTGCCTCGGAATGCCGAGTGGTTTCTGTAACCGTTAAACTCCTTCGGGCATGGTGCCCGAGTACCTTTGATTCGCTTCTTGGAACCTTTAGGATTTATCTGAACTTGGTTTATCGTTGAATATCTTCATGAATTCTCCGTCGAGTGGAACTTGTTCTTCACTCGAGACAACTTTTGTATTTGTGGCGCAGCTCTGAAGGAGAAGGTAGCAGTCGACCTGCACCTCGTCGTCCTTGCGGTTTGGGATGTGTTTCGTACTTAGGCGAGTACTGGACTGCAGCTAAGCTTCTGAGTGGGAGGGTCGCTCTCCACTCGGTAGGATTTTTCAAACTTAGGCGAGTACTAGACTACAGCTAAGCCCCCGAGTGGGAGGGTTGCTCTCTACTCGGTAGGATTTTCAAACTTAGGCGAGTACTGGACTGCAGCTAAGCCCCCGAGTGGGAGGGTCGCTCTCCACTCGGTAGGATTTTTTAAACTTAGACGAGTACTAGACTGCAGCTAAGCCCCCGAGTGGGAGGATCGCTCTCCACTCGGTAGGATTTTTCAAACTTAGGCGAGTACTGGACTGCAGCTAAGCCCCCGAGTGGGAGGGTCGCTCTCCACTCGGTAGGATTTTCAAACTTAGGCGAGTACTGGACTGCAACTAAGCCCCCGACTGGGAGGGTCGCTCCCCACTCGGTAGGATTTTTCAAGCTTAGGCGAGTACTGGACTGCAACTAAGCCCCCGAGTGGGAGGGTCGCTCCCCACTCGGTAGGATTTTTCAAACTTAGGCGAGTACTGGACTGCAGCTAAGCCCCCGAGTGGGAGGGTCGCTCTCTACAGTCGGTAGGATTTTCAAATACTTAGGCGAGTACTGGACTGCAGCTAAGCCCCCGAGTGGGAGGGTCGCTCTCCACTCGGTAGGATTTTTCAAACTTAGGCGAGTACTGGACTGCAGCTAAGCCCCCGAGTGGGAGGGTTGCTCTCCACTTGGTAGGATTTTTCAAACTTAGGCGAGTACTGGACTGCAGCTAAGCCCCCAAGTGGGAGGCTGGCTCACCACTCGGTAGGATTTTCAAATACTTAGGCGAGTACTGGACTGCAGCTAAGCCCCCAAGTGGGAGGCTGGCTCACCACTCGGTAGGATTTTCAAATACTTAGGCAAGTACTGGACTGCAGCTAAGCCCCTGAGCGGGAGGCTGGCTCACCACTCGGTAGGATTTTCAAATACTTAGGCGAAACGGGTTCGCAGCTAAGCCTCCGAGTGAGAGGCTGGCTCACCACTCGGTAGGATTTTCAAATACTTAGGCGAAACGGGTTCACAACTAAGCCTCCGAGTGAGAGGCTGGCTCACCACTCGGTAGGAAATTACTTTTACAAACTTAGGCGAAACGGATTCGCAGCTAAGCCACCCACTGGGGGATTTCTCACACAAACAAAAACAATAACAATCACTAGGAAAATTATAACGCTCTTGTCTTTGATAAATAAACTACAGAAGTTTTTCTTATTACATCTCATCCGAGTGAGAATTCAAGTATAAAAGGGGCGGAGCAGCTCCACATTCCAGGCTCATGGCTCATCAATCTGGCGATCGACATTATAAAGGTGGTACGCTCCATTGTGGAGGACTCTGGTGACTATGAAGGGACCTTCCCAAGTAGGAGCGAGTTTGTGTGGTTTCTGTTGATCCACTCGAAGGACCAAGTCTCCTTCTTGGAAGGCTCGACTCTTCACATTTCTTTCATGGAATCGACGCAAGTCCTGCTGATAGATGGTCGATCGGATCATGGCCATTTCTCTTTCTTCTTCCAGGAGGTCGACTGCATCCTACCGGGCTTGTTCTGCTTCATCTTCAGAGTAGAGCTCGACTCGGGGTGCGTTGTGAAGCAGGTCACTCGACAAAACTGCTTCGGCTCCATAGACCAGAAAGAATGGGGTTCTTCCAGTCGATCGGTTCGGGGTTGTCCTCAATCCCCAAAGAACTGATGGAAGCTTGTCGACCCATGCACCTGCTGCGTGCTTGAGATCGCGCTTCAGTCGGGGTTTCAGTCCTTTGAGAATTAAGTCGCTTACTCTTTCCGCTTGTCCATTCGACTGGGGGTGAGCGACTGAAGCGTAGTCGACTCGTGTGCCTCGAGAGGCGCCAAAGGCTCTGAATTTGTCAGAATCGAAGTTTGACCCATTGTTAGTGATGATGCTGTGCGGAACTCCATATCTGAATATCAACTCTCTGATGAAACTGATAGCATTGCAAGCATCAAGATTCTTGATAGGCTTAGCTTCAATCCATTTGGTGAACTTGTCGACTGCTACTAGCACATGAGTGAAGCCGCTCCTGCCTGTTCTCAGTGGTCCAACCATGTCCAGTCCCCAAACAGCGAAGGGCCAGACGAGTGGAATGGTTTTCAGGGCTGACGCGGGTTTGTGTGACATATTGGAGTAAAACTGACATCCTTCACATTTGTCGACTATCTCTTTCGCCATTTCATTCGCCCTTGGCCAGTAGAATCCCGCTCGGTATGCTTTAGCCACAATGGTCCGAGAGGACGCATGATGACCACAGGTCCCCGAGTGGATATCATCAAGGATTATCTGACCTTCTTCTGGTGTTATACACTTCTGACTGACTCCAGTCGCGCTTTCTCTATACAACTGTCCCTTTTTGATTTTAAAGGCCTTGGATCGACGGACGATCTGTCGAGCCCCTTCTTTGTCCTCTTTGGAGTTCTTTCCTTAGGATGTACGTGATGTACGGTACCGTCCAGTCGGGAGTGATGACCAAAACTTCCATGATCAGGTCGACCATAGCTGGAACTTCAACTTCAATCGGATCCGTGGCACTTTTTGGCTGCGGGGCTTCTTCAGTGAAGGGATCCTCCTGAACTGATGGTGTGTGGATGTGTTCCAAAAACACATTGCTGGGAATGGCTTCTCTTTTGGAACCTATTTTCGCCAAATCATCAGCTGCCTAATTTTTCAGTCGGGGTATGTGATGAAGTTCTAACCCCTCGAATTTCTTCTCCAGCTTTCTCACTGCATTGCAATAACCAGTCATGGCCGGACTTCTGACGTCCCACTCCTTCATCACTTGATTAACCACCAAATCTGAGTCGCCATAGACCATGAGGCGACGGACGCCGAGTGAAATGGCCATGCGCAACCCATATAAAAGTGCTTCATATTCTGCTTCGTTATTGGAGGAATCAAAGTGGATTTGAAGAACATATCTGAGCTTATCTCCTCGGGGGGAGACCAATACTACCCCGGCACCGGAACCATTCAGCATTTTGGAACCGTCGAAGAACATGGTCCAATGCTCCGAGTGAACCTGAGTCGGCAGTTGTTGTTCAATCCACTCGGCGACGAAATCTGCTATTGCTTGGGACTTGATAGCTTTCTTTGCCTCAAACTTGATATCTAGAGGAAGGAGTTCAATCGCCCATTTTGCCACTCGACCAGTTGCATCTCTGTTGTGCAGGATCTCTGACAATGGAGCGTCGCTGACGACTGTAATGGAATGATCAGAGAAGTAGTGAGCAACCTTCTTTGTGGTCATATAAATCCCATATACAAGCTTCTGATAATGAGGATATCTTTGCTTCGACGGGGTCAAAACTTCAGAAACATAATATACTGGGCGCTGAACTTTGAAGGCTTTTCCTTCTTCTTCCCGCTCGACCGTAAGTACCGTACTGACGACTTGTCCCGTGGCTGCGATGTAAAGCAGCAAAGGCTCTTTGCTGATTGGAGCAGCAAGCACCGGCTGGGTGGAGAGCAGAGCTTTGAGCTCTGCAAACGCTGCATCAGCTTCAGGAGTCCACTCGAACTTGTCTGACTTCTTCATCAATCGGTAAAGAGGCAATGCCTTTTCACCGAGACGAGAGATGAATCGACTTAAAGCGGCCAAGCAACCAGTAAGCTTCTGGACGTCGTGCACTCGCACAAGACGTTTCATCCGGAGTATAGTACCGACTTTTTCTGGATTGGCCTCGATTCCCCGTTCGGAAACGAGAAAACCGAGTAACTTTCCGCCAGGAACTCCGAATGTGCACTTTGATGGATTAAGCTTGATATCATACCTCCTGAGGTTGGCAAAGGTTTCAGCAAGGTCAGTCAGCAGGTCGGAACCCTTCCGTGACTTGACCACAATATCATCCATGTATGCTTCCACATTCCGACTGATTTGAGTGAGCAAACACTTCTGAATCATCCTCATGAATGTGGCTCCGGCATTCTTGAGGCTGAATGGCATGGTAACATAACAGAAGCACCCGAATGGAGTGATGAAAGCTGTTTTGATCTCGTCAGGTCCATACAGACGGATCTGATGGTACCCGGAATAGGCGTCTAAAAAAGACAGTCGCTCACATCCCGCAGTCAAGTCGACTATCTGGTCGATGCGGGGGAGAGGAAAATGATCTTTCGGGCAGGCCCGATTGATATGTTTAGAGTCAATGCACATGCGAAGTGACTTCTCCTTCTTGGGGACCATGACAACATTGGCAAGCCACTCAGAGTGGTAAATCTCTCGGATGAACTCCGCTGCTAAGAGCCGAGCCACCTCCTCACCAATAGCCTTTCTCTTCTGGACGGCGGACCATCGGAGATGTTCTTTGACGGGTTTCACTTTTGAGTCGACTCGTAGGCGGGGCTCAGCCAGCCCCTTGGGAACACCCAGCATGTCAGAAGGCTTCCACGCAAAGATGTCCCAGTTCTCACGGAGGAACTGGATGAGCGCTTCTTCCTATTTGGAGTCGAGTGTTGTTGAGATATGAGTCGGAGCAACACTGGGATCGGTCGGGTGAATGTGAACCAGCTTCGTTTCACCAGACGACTGAAAAGCTGATTCTGTAGCGGGCTTCTTGGCTCGCAACAAATCACTCGGGTCTGCAGTCTTCTGGTACTCCTGCAACTCCACCACTGCAATCTGAGCATCAACGATCTTTGAGCCTTTCTGAAAATACTCTTCTGCTTTCTTCCGATTGCCCGTAACAGTGATCACACCTTTGGGACCAGGCATCTTCAACTTGAGATACAAATAACATGGTCGAGCCATGAAGCGTGCATAAGCTGGCCTGCCCAAAATAGCGTGATAAGCACTCTGGAAATCCACAACTTCGAACGTCAACTTTTCTTTGCGGTAATTCTTGGAATCACCGAAAACCACATCAAGAGCAATTTGGCCGAGTGACTCAGCCTTCTTCCCAGGAATGACTCCATGGAAACTCATGTTGCTGGTACTGAGTCTGGACATCGGAATGCCCATCCCTTTCAACGTCTCAGCATACAGTATGTTCAAACCACTGCCACCATCCATCAAGACTTTGGTCAGTCGAGTGCCTTCAACAACTGGGTCGACCACCAAAGCTTGCCTCCCAGGGGTGGCAATGTGCGTTGGGTGATCGGACTGGTCGAATGTGATGGCAGTCTGAGACCACTTCAGATAACTGGGTGTCGCCGGAGCAACCATATTCACCTCACGGTTGATAACTTTCAGTCGACTTTTGCTTTCAACATCAGCAAAAATCATCAAGGTGGAATTGACCTGGGGGTATCCATCATCACTGTCTTCCTTGTCCTCAACTTTGTCCGACTCCTTTTCCTTATCTTTGGGTTGTTTGCCCTGGAACTGCTGGATCAAGAGCCGACACTGTCGAGTGGTATGTTTCGGGTAAATGAGCTTACCCTCTTCATCTTTCTTGGTGTGGATGTGACATGGCAAATCCAACACATCATTTCCGTCTTGGTCTTTAACTTTCTTGGGGTTCCAAGGCCCTTTGGGTTTCCCCTTAAACTTTCCTTGAGTTACAGCCAAGGCTTCCCCAGGAGCAGCTGGCTCGGCTTTCCGCTTCTGTTTCCGATTGGAATTTCCTCCTCCGGTTTCTTGGGCGACTGACTTGTGCTTGCCACTCCGGAGTCGATCCTCATCTTCACCATTAGCGTACTTGGTGGCAATCTCCATCATCCGATTCAGAGACATGTCTCCGGTTCGACCGAATTTCAGATTCAGTTCTCTGTACTTGACGCCTTCTTTGAAGGCACAGACTGCTTGGTGATCAGGCACATTCTCTACCATGTGATGTAACGTGATCCATCTCTGGATGTAATCCCTCAAAGTTTCATTCGGCTTCTGCACGCAAGACCGCAGTTCCGTCAGCCCTGCCGGTCGCTTGCATGTTCCTTCAAATGTGGTGACAAACACTCGGGCGAGATCTTCCCAAGTGTAAATGCTGCTGGGTGCTAACTGATTCAGCCACGCTCTGGCCGAGCCCTCCAACATGAGAGGCAGGTGCTTCATGGCCACTTCATCATTGCCACCGCCAATCTGGACAGCCACTCGGTAGTCTTCAAGCCAAGTATCGGGCTTGGACTCACCAGTGAACTTACTGACTCCAGTTGCCAACCTGAAGTTGGAAGGAATCACAGCGGCCCTGATGGCTCTACTAAAGCACTCTGGCCCCGAAACATGTACTCTGCTGCTGGTAGGTGCATCTCTGTCGTGACCTTCTCGGTGATCTCTGTTCCTGTCGACCAAACCTTGAACGAGAATGGATCTTGCATCAAAGCCTGGTTCCCTAGGGTCGATTAGAATCCTTCGCCCAACACTATGAGGGCGCCTGTCATCCTGCTGCCGAGGCACATACGATCCACTCCTTGGGGGAGGGGTGGGCACTTGACGTCGATCGTCATGATCGAATCGATGATCATACTGCTCATGGTTTCCGTACTGATCACGCCGGTCCCCACGTCCCTCACGCCTCGGGGCGATCTTGGGCTATGAGCCGACTGGACTGTGTCTGCAACAATGGATCTGCTATGAATCCTGTTCCACGACTGAGAAACAATGGAATTCTGGTCTCCCGCTACCCGGTAACGCTCTGATCTGCAGCAAGCCTCTGCCAGCCTCTGACTGGGAAGGCTGAATCGACTCTGCTATACGGGCTGCAGCTGCTAAATTCTGAATCGGAGTTCGATATACCTGCGGGGGCGGAAAGAGCTGACGTCGACTGGATTCTGGAACCCGTTGTCGCACACGCTCGTCGAGTGCTCGCTGGAGGTTCTCCAGTCGAGTGCGCTCAGCCAAGTTTGCCAGGCGCGCGTCCTCCAAGGCACAAGCCTCGGGGGTTTCTCCAACGATAGGAGTGTGCAGTGCATCCATGTTCCGGCGACGAAGTTCTTCTCTCTGCAGCGACGTGAGAGGCTCGGGGAGATATTCCTCGTGGGGATGCGATGGGTCGCCTCCACCTGCGCCTCCGTCGGTGTGGGGAAAACTAGGAGGACTGCACGGTCCATCGACCATCAGAACCTCCACCGCCGGATCACTGCTGTCGCACTCGCATACGGTCTCTGCGGAGCCAGTCGACAGGTCGAACAGGCCGTAGAGGGATTCGTCGGGCTCAATCGCCGTGACTTGAGGGGTGGCCGACTGGCATACCACCACGTGTCTCACCCACCGCTGAAGTCTCGACCGACCGGAGCGCTTGCGCCGGCGGGAAACAGGGAGGAAGGACAACACAGGGGCCGACCGATAATGGGTCGACGGTTGCCGCAAGAGGACGCCGCGAGCGCAGGCACGAAAGTGCGTTGCCCCGCGGACAGGGAGTGCGTCGACGTCGAGCGGAGCCTCCTGAAGCCAAGCGGAGTCGTCGGCGATGAATGTGAGCGCGCCGAGACGGATCTCGCGGCCCTCCACCAAAACTCCGCCAGAAACCATGATGATTTGGATCGGAAAAGATCGCAACTCCTCCAACAAATCGCTAAGACACCGCCCCACGCTGGGCGCCAACTGTCGTGGTTCTAAGTCTGACAGTAATGTAGGGGGGTAGGTATGGAGAGGCAAGATCTTAGCTATGGAGTAGTTGTAAGCACACGAGGTTTACGAGTTCAGGCCCTTCTCGGAGGAAGTAATAGCCCTACGTCTCGGAGCCCGGAGGCGGTCGACTGGATTATGTGTGTATGAATTACAGGGGTGCGAACCCTTTACACTGAGGAGGGGGTGGCTTATATAGAGTTCGCCAGACCCCTCCGGCCCTCAATTATGCAGGGTTTTAAGTACATTAAGGTCGGGCGTTACTGGTAACGCCCCTAATAAAGTGCTATGATGACCATAAAAGCTACTTAATGACCGACCGTTAGCGTGCGGAGTGACTTTAGGTCTCCTGGCCGTCGAGTGGTTGGATCTTGGTCGAGTGATTGCTTCTTGGTCGAGTGTCTTCGAGTCTGTCGAGTGGAACACCTCCGAGTCGATTGAAAGGTGATTTCTTCTAGAGATGTCCTTGGGTAGGGCAGTTAGGACAGGTCCATGACCCTACCCTAGGTACATAGCTTCATCATACGTGTCATCACAATAATCATTATAGATAGGAGGCATGCTTTCATTATAATAAATTTGCTCATCAAAATTTGGGGGACAAAAAATATCATCTTCATCAAACATAGCTTCCCCAAGCTTGTGGCTTTGCATATCATTAGCATCATGGATATTCAAGGAATTCATACTAACA
Source organism: Triticum aestivum (assembly GCF_018294505.1). Classification (NCBI taxonomy): domain Eukaryota; kingdom Viridiplantae; phylum Streptophyta; class Magnoliopsida; order Poales; family Poaceae; genus Triticum; species Triticum aestivum. The sequence continues at coordinate 318,612,696 of NC_057794.1, read as the reverse complement.
ACATTGCAATCATGCTCATCATTCAAATATTTAGTGCCAAACATTCTAATGCATTATTCTTCTAGCACTTGAGCACAATTATCGGAATCCTTATTTTCATGATAGATATTAAAAAGATGGAGCATATGAGGCAATCTTAATTCCATATTTTTTGTAGTTTTATTTTATAGACTAAACTAGTGATAAAACAAGAAACTAGAAGACTCAATTGCAAGATCTAAAGATATACCTTCAAGCACTCACCTCCCCGGCAACAGCGCCAGAAAAGAGCTTGATGTCTACTACACAACCTTCTTCTTGTAGACGTTGTTGGGCCTCCAAGTGCAGAGGTTTGTAGGACAGTAGCAAATTTCCCTCAAGTGGATGACCTAAGGTTTATCAATCTGTAGGAGGCGTAGGATGAAGATGGTCTCTCTCAAGCAACCCTGCAACCAAATAACAAAGAGTCTCTTGTGTCCCCAACACACCCAATACAATGGTAAATTGTATAGGTGCACTAGTTCGGTGAAGAGATGGTGAAACAAGTGGTATATGGATAGTAGACAAAGGTATTTGTAATCTGAAATAATAAAAACAGCAAGGTAGCAAGTGATAAAGGTGAGTGTAAACGGTATGGCAATGCTAGGAAACAAGGCCTAGGGTTCATACTTTCGCTAGTGCAAGTTCCCTCAACAATACTAACATAATTGGATCACATAACTATCCCTCAACATGCAACAAAGAGTCACTCTAAAGTCACTAATGGCGGAGAACGAATGAAGAGATTATGATAGGGTACGAAACCACCTGAAAGTTATTCTTTCCAATCAATCTGTTGGGCTATTCCTATAAGTGTCACAAACAGCCCTAGAGTTCGTACTAGAATAACACCTTAAGACACAAATCAACCAAAACCCTAATGTCACCTAGATACTCCAATGTCACCTCAAGTATCTGTGGGCATGATTATACGATATGCATCACACAATCTCAGATTCATTTATTCAACCAACACAAAGGACCTCAAAGAGTGCCCCAAAGTTTCTACCGAAGAATCACGATGAAAACGTGTGCCAACCCCTATGCATAGGTTCATGGGCGAACCCGCTAGTTGATCACCAAAACATACATCAAGTGAATCACGTGGTATCCCATTGTCAACACAGATATGCACGGCAAGACATAGATCAAGTGTTCTCAAATCTTTAAAGACTCAATCCGATAAGATAACTTCAAAGGGGAAACTCAATTCATTACAAGAGAGTAGAGGGGGGAGAAAACATCATAGGATCCAACTATAATAGCAAAGCTCGCGATACATCAAGATCGTACCACCTCAAGAACACGAGAGAGAGAGAGAGAGATCAAACACATAGCAACTGGTACATACCCTCAGCCCCGAGGGAGAACTACTCCCTCCTCGTCATGGAGAGCACCGAGATGATTAAGATGGCCACCGGAGAAGGATTCCCCCTCCGGCAGGGCACCGGAACGGGTCTAGATTGGCTTTCGGTGGCTATGGAGGCTTCTGGCGGCGGAACTCCCGATCTATTGTGCCCCCTGATGTTTCTAGGGTATATGGAGATATATAGGCGGAAGAAGTACGTTAGAGGGGCTCACGAGGGTGGAGGGCGCGCCCAGGGGGTGGGCGCGCCCCCCTGCCTCGTGACCTCCTCGCAGATCCCCCAACATGCACTCCAAGTCTTCTAGGCTTCTTTCCTTCCAAAAATGAGTTCCGTGAAGTTTCAGGTCAATTGGCCTCCGTTTGATTTTCCTTTTCTTCGAAACCCTTAAAGAGGGTAAAAACAGAAACTGGCACTGAGCTCTGGGTTAATAGGTTAGTCCCAAAAATGATATAAACATGAATAATAAAGCCCGTAAACATTCAAAACAGTAGATAATATAGCATGGAGCAATCAAAAATTATAGATACGTTGGAGACGTATCAGGGTCCTCGGACGGCCGAACTATATACTTTGGTCGGACTATTGGACTATGAGGATACAAGATTGAAGACTTCATCCCGTGTCCGGGTGGGACTCTCCTTTGCGTGGAAGGCAAGCTTGGTAATTCGGATATGTAGATCTCCTCCCTTGTAACCGACTATGTGTAACCTAGCCCCCTCTGGTGTCTATATAAACTGGAGGGTTTAGTTCGTAGGACAACAACAAACATAATCATAGGCTAGCTTCTAGGGTTTAGCCTCTACGATCTCATGGTAGATCAACCCTTGTAATACTCATATCATCAAGATCAATCAATCAGGAAGTAGGGTATTACCTCCATCGAGAGGGCCCGAACCTGGGTAAACATTGTGTCCCCCGCTTCTTGTTACCATCAGCCTTAGATGCACAGTTCGGGACCCCCTACTCGAGATCCGTCGGTTTTGACACCGACACTCCTCCCGCAGGAACTCGATGTAGCGTGCAAGGTCGCTGACGCACGTGCGGGCCTGCACCTTCGCCTCTTGCCTTCGGGCGGCGGTGGCGGAGCGGGTGATGACCCTGGCGGTCGACGGCGGGCCGGTGGCCATGGCGGCCGATGATGGGGTGGCGGCCACCACCACCACCTCCCGCCTTCGGGCCACGGTGGCAGAGCGGGTTGTGGCCATGGTGGGCGCAGTGGGGTGGCGGCCACGACAGCCACCTCCCGCCTTCGGGCCGTGGCAGCGGAGTGGGCGATGGCCCTGGATTTCGACGGTGGTCTGGTGTCCATGGCGGCAGATGGTGGGGTGGGAGCAACGGCAGCCGGCAACAGCTGCCGACGGGCAGCGACGTCGGAGTGTGTGGTGGGTGTTAAATTCACCCAACAAGGACGCCACGCGCACTACACTACACCGGGGGATACGCCGCCGCTGCGGTGTAGCCTCCCAGCTGGAGTTGTCCACTGATGACGGCGGAATGGTTGACCGACGATGACGGATCGGTGCCATTGGCGATTGTGGGAGAAGCAGACGAGATAAGGTACAGGGAGGGAGGGGAGAGGAAAATGCGACACAGGACTCGCCGGCCATGAGGGTTTATATAGCAGGCCGGTAAGCATTGGGATTTTGGGGGATTTCACCGACTCGGGCGGGAAGCTTGAGCGGGAACCTACGCTGTTGCATGGGAACAGGCTCACCACCGTTTGGCCAAAAGAACGCCCCTGTGTGCTCCTCAAGCTTGCGCTCTAAGCTGTCTGCGGCAACGGGGTGACAAGATGTGCGAGAGGAGGACGAAAGGACACGTACACATATGGTTAATAAAATAAAAATGTTTGCAATTAAATTGCCTACTACCCCCGTCCTGGTTTATAAATCATCTATGTATTTTTGTGCCAAATTTTAACTATAGATTTAGCTAACAAAATATGAGTGCATGTCGCTAGAGATTATATCATTGGATTCGTATTTGAACATAGTTTCCAATTATATAACTTTTTAACATGCATTAACACTTTGTTGGTTAAATTTAAGGTCAAAATATGGCACAGAATATAATGGCGACTAATAGACCAAGACGGCAGTAGTAGCACACGGCCGCTCTCTACGCAGCGACACAACTGTCGGTCGGCTTGTAGACGATCATTTCATGCGTTTTGAACTGCTCTATGTGTGTGTTTGCTTGCGGTTGAGGCGGCCGCCGCGCGCGCTCTGCTCTCGCATCCCCCCGGGCACTCTGCCCTCGTCCCTCTATGCGCGTTGCCAGTGTTTGGGACGGGCGCACAATCACGCACGTTTGTGTGCATGCGGTTGCACAGGGCACGGCGCCATGATGCAGTTACCCGCTGCAAAAACTGTCATGCGGACGCGCCGAGAATCTAGGCCGCCCGGCCCCCATTTATTCCTATGGCCATTTACCTTCATCTCTCGCTCCAGACGACACAATAAGCACACCCACGATGACACATACAGAGAAGACATCCAGCGGTCCCAATTGCGCTCCCTATGGCTCCAATGGCGCTCCCAGCGGCCGACAACGACAATGGCGGGCAGTTCACCATGCATCATGTAGTGGACACCCACGTGAGGGGGAAGGCCCTCTCGGTGGTGTACATGAACGAGCCGGTCTCGATGGAGAGCTCCATCCAAACTATGGAGTAGTTGCTTGCCGAGGACAAATACCAAGTGGCCGGCTTCGACCTCGAGTACACCATTGGTCGTGCCGAGCACGATCAGACGGTTGCCATCACCCAGTTGTGCGTGTGACATGACGTCCTCGTATACCACTACCACCTGGACACAAGGCCTTGCGAGCGTTTCTCCAGGTTTATCAATAGCTCCGACTACAGTTTCTCTATGGTGCACACCACCAACGATCTAAAAGCGCTCAAGGTTTCGGGCTTGAAATGCCAGAATCTTGTCAACATCCAGAACCACTACAAGGTCTGGGGCAACGACGACAACAAACAGAACTCCTTGGTTGACCTCGCCTCGGCCATCATTGACCCCTACTACATGAGGATGAAGGATGAGAGCAAGAAGGACAAGAACGCCTGGCACGGTGTCTGGCATGAGAGACTGGATGAACAACACGTCAAGTACGCGGACAAGGACACGTACACAAGCTATGAGATGTACATACGGATCGTTGACATGAGGGAGTGTCTTTTTCTTCCCCAGACGAGGGATCGAGCCACAGAGCAGTGGCGGGAGCGTCACAAGAAGTAGATGACTAGACGATCGTTTCTCCTAGTTTAGAATGCATACAATTTTTTGTTGAGGTGTGTGTGAATGATCTGTATAGTCACTTATGTAATTGGATGTTTATTTTGTTATACATATGTTTTTCTTCTATAGACAGAGCAAATCACACGGCTTATTAGCAACAATCGTCTTTGGTCTTCGCACACATTTTTGATTACAGACATGTTTGCCACGTATCACACACATCTTGTTCAGTTGAACCATTTCTATTGTGTTGCCTAATCACACACAGTTCATCCTAGTGAACTGTATGCCGTATATCGCACACACCCTCATCTGGCTGCCCGTTTCTATTGTTCTGCCTCATCACAAACAGTTCTTCTGGATTAACAGTTTGCCACGCATGACACATGCAACTCCAATATGAACCGTGTTTGATATCACCGCCATCGCAAACATTTTGCATCTTTTTTGATGGTTTTATTACATCACCGTATGTGATTGATGCATCGCACACAGTTTCGTCGAAGGGTCTCTGATTGGACTGTCGCGTTTGTGCCATCTTGCAGTAGTGTATTAGTATAAGACAAGATAACTGGTATTACCATCGCATTGGCACACTTGATATATTTATATACTTACCACGAGCTGAAATCTCTCCATGCTTAATCTCTTCATTACAGGAAACACAAATCTACTTTCACTTTATCTATGTTATTTACTTTAAGAGTTTTTACCATTGTTACTATAAACCTTTTATCCTTGTCATTTTGTTTTATTAATTCCTTACGACAGTAATAATATTTTGCAAAAGCCCATGCAATTACTTGACACTGAAATTGTGACGCCTTGTGTGTGACAGAAGCGCCACTATAAATACTCTTCTCTGATCTTCATTGGGATGATAACTAATTGGAATACTTTCGTGAAAGTGTTGCATAACCATGTTTGGCTTGTAGGCACCACACTACTATGGGCAACTACTTGCCGCCTTGCTTGGGTTTGTACGTGAGGATCGCTAAAATAATGTTGGCTTCCATCACAGGCTTTGTGATGAATGACCACCTATCCTCCTCTGCATTCCTCATTCTCCACGTCCACCATCTACTCGTCGGCGGCCATTGACAACCAATCCTCATCCGCGTCCTCCTCCACCATCTGCTCATGCCTTTAGACGGTCCTTGGAAACTCCTCCACATTACCAGGCATAATTATGTATAGAGATATACCAGGCAGGTTCTGCATGTAGATCACCCTTGAAATACCAGCAAGCACTTGTTTTACCTCTGGATCTGGTGGGCTGCACCGAGACTGGTATGAATACCAGTGAGCTCGCTGCCGAGGATCTGGCGACTCCATTGCCTCATGCATCATGCAGACGAAAACCCCGATACAAGTCTTCCCCTTGACTCGATTTGGAATTATCTGTCGGATCTCATCAATCATTGCATAAACAAGAACTACAAGGCATCCTACGACAGAGCTTTGGTGCTTAGAAACTAGGAGTAGATCTCCTTGCACTTCTCCAGTAAGACAACATCACCTGTGCAAAACATCTACAATGGTGTCGTCGTCGCCAATAGCAGCTGCTGGATTTGGTCGGGGTGGGCCGCTTGGGCTGTGAGGGGATGCGAAATGACAAAAAGATATTTCATCCCATTTTTAGAGACAAATGACCCAGCCGTCTGCTAGCCAGTCCCACCTGTCAGCATTTCATGGGTCCCACGTGTCAGTACCGGGCGAAGCAACAATCAATGGCTTTGACCCGACAGCAAGCCATTGTTTGGGGTTTTGTGAGGTGGAGATAAGTATAGGAGGGAAAAAGTGAGCAATATTAGTTGGGCGAGGCAAAACTGAGCACAACTAAGGAAGGAGGTGCACAGAAATAGAATCCTAAGAAAATAAAGTAAAGGGAGGAAGTTGTAGGCCATGTGGCGCCTCCAAAGCACAAGAAGGCAATCTAAATGAGCGCGTGTGTCCGTATGGGTGATTGTATGCCGTGGCAGTGGTCTCCCCTGGTCGACTGCTTATCCCCCATGCATTCAAATCGAAGAATGGACGTCCAGAAAAACAATAAAAATGTGGTAAAGAAGAACCCTAGCCTCTGGAATCCATCCGAAGGGGGAATTGGCAAGGAGAATATCACCATCTTCACCACCACGTGCAAGGGGACGCCGACATCATTACCACTGTCGTCATCATCCACATCCATCTTCACCTTGTTGTACATCAGAAACCTAGTGAATCATCTTGTGTGTTACTTGTTTGATTCATCCATGTTTATCATTAGCATCTTCATGATGTTTGCCGCCCATATGTACGAGTAAACCCCTAGTTCTTGGGGATATGAATGAACATTTGTATGTATAGGAGCTGAAATGTTAATAAGGATACGAGGTTCTTTGTTGAATGATTTATCTTAATGAACTTTTTGAATATTGTGAAGGTGCTCCACTTAGCATTTTCGCCGAAAGGCCACGAAGTGTATCAATGTTGTTGTAAGAGTTAGGGAGTGAAGCTAATTTGAGGTGATAGTAAAAGCTTCATCCCTAGGTTTCACAATTGATAGGGGAATTACGAAGAACACTTAGTGAGGTCGCGTCCACAGGAAAACCCTTAATTACTATAATTGTAACCTACAGGGGGAGACTAGGGTGGTGGCGTGTGTGGCACCAAGTCAACCTAGAGTAGAACATGTTGTGTACTCGGCTTCACCCAGAGTAAACTTATAGAGTGGCTCAAGTATCTAGATAATATTATGTCGATGCATAAGTTGTGTTAGAAACATACCAATGGGAATTTCAGACTCCTTGAGAATGCCTTACTCCTCTATCAGTTCACTTGTCACTTTTATTACTCTTTTTTCATTTATGTTATTTACATTAAGTTTCTACTTCGCCAAAACATTACTCATCCTCCTCACACGCTTTGCTTTGAGTCTATAATTACGTGTAGGTACAATTCCATAAGTCACTATGAGAGACAAAAACCCGATTCATGTGCTCCCTATGGGATCGATACACTTACTTCAAAAAAGGTACTACTAAACCATGTGCACTTGCAAGCCATCACCTTGCAATTTACTCTAGTAACTAGCGGGACAAGATGCTTGACAACCTTCTTGAAATGTTGGGGGCAAGAGGGTCTTGTGTTTTGTGTGTAGGTACCGAGGATTTTGTTTTGTTGCAAGAACTCCTACTGGTTCGATAAACCTTGGTTCTCAATCGACGAAAATACTTATTGCTAGGTTACTTCACCATTACACTTGGGGGTTACTCAACCACTTTTACGAGCCAGCAAGAAGTGGCAGATATGCAACTTCCCACTACCCAGTGAAACACCACAGAATTGCAGTCGAAGGCAAAACTTATAGTTGAATTCCTATTGGCATTGTACAACTACACTCTCCGGGCAACAAACACCACATAATTGTAGTCGGGGCAAACTTGCAGTTGCATGCCTAGTGGTAGACATGATACCCCACTCTAACAAAACACCATAGAGTTGCAATCACGTTGAAGACATGGAGTTGCAGTTGGGGGGGCAACCCATGTAATTGTGTGCCTAGTAGCAGACATGCAACTTCCCCCTCCCCTAACAAAACACCAGAGAGTTGCAGTGGGGGTGACACTTCTAGTTGCATGCCTAGTGGCATACATACAACTGCCCCCTCCTGATGGTGTCCTGGACTAAGGGTACTCACCACATTGTCTCTCGGTTAGGTGGGCCGGGCCGAGGACCCCCTACTCGTCAAGCCAACGACATGAAGAAGGAATGTATCCGAAGACTTGGCGCATACTCCAAGACTTAGATGGCGTATAAGCAATAGTTACCTTAGATGTAACTACTTTTGTGTAAAGCCTAGATCCCCAGTACCTATATAAACTGAGGGGTAGGGCTCGTGGAGAGGAGATAGACTGACACACATGATCTCATGGTAGCTCAACTTGTATTCCATACCCCTTCGAAATCAATGCAACACAACATGACGTAGGGTATTATCTCTTGAACAGAGCCCGAACCTGGGTTATATCATATATGTCCCATGTTACCATTATTCCAAGGCTACCCATCAGGACCCACTACCCGAGATCTACTGAATTTAGCTCTGTCACCTCCCCCGACAATACACCATAGTTGTAGTCGGGGGAAAACTTGTAATTGTGTGCCTAGTGGCAGACATGCAACTACCCCTCCTGACAAAATACCATAGAGTAACTATCACATTCAAGACAAGCAATTGTTGTCGGGGACGAACTTGCAGTTGCGTGTCTAGTGGCAGACATGCAACTGCCCCTCCGATAAAACACCATAGAGTTGTAGTCAGTGACGACACTTACAGTTGCTTGCCTAGTGGCAGACATGCAACTGCACACGCCCCCACTAACAAAACACCATAGAGTTGTATTCAGGGGCAACACTTGTAGTTGCATGCCTAGTGGCGGACATGCAGCTGCCCCTCCCGACATAACATCGTAGAGTTGCAGTCGGGCGGGTCAGGGGGCAAACATGCGACTCAAATCTCACACACACCAATACAACAAGAAGGCCCTCCTCTCGCCCGCGCCCTAGTAGCAGGCTTGTTGTACTCATTGTGGTTGTGTGGCATGTGTGACAGGTTCACTTGTAACTGACTTGTGACATGTGCAGTTTTGGGTCAAAGG